>NC_139800.1:27922275-28522275 GCF_965231275.1 Zosterops lateralis | reverse complement strand
AAAAAGTATCGCAAATATTTCCACCATGGTTTCCAATTTCATTAGTGCATGATATTAAATCCTCCATTTAAGTGTCCAGTGGCCATTACATAATGGTAATACATCCTTTCCAGGTCTCACATGTTTGTCTGGAATCTCTGATAATACTGTAATTATTAATTTTTATATTGATAAATCCAAATGCTCATAGACTTCTGGGTTTAACTGTTGGAGAGATTTCCCAACAAACAAGTGAGAAAAGCACACTTCAGTGCCTCCTTGAAACACCTATTCACCAATGCATGGGCAATGAACAAAGGAGATTACAGAGGTTTGTGTAATTAATGCAGCTCCATGACAATTGGTATAGGCTCTTTAGAAAGAAGATGCTAGGAAGAAGACTAAGAGCAGTTGCCCTTATATGAGGGCAGATCAGGAACCAGTCGAGAGCTTACAGGTCAAGGTTAACAGAACATTAGTGATGCTCTAAGAGGTTCTGCTATAAGGAGTAAATATATGAAGAGTCCTTCAGACAACTGGAAAGTTTCATATTTACAGGCTCTGTTCTCATAGGGAACTTGAAGAACTATGGCATCTGCCAGAAGGTCAACAAAGCAGAACACAAACCAATATAGGGAATTTTTGGAGTGCAGTGGGAACAACTTCCTGATCATGGAGAAGCAATTTTTTAGACCTGATACATATAAACAGTGAAGAACTGTCATTGGACATTTAAGCTTGTCTGCAAGCATGATGAGATGATGGAGTCCAGAATCCTTAGAGAAAGGATAAAGTACAAGACAACCCTGGATTTCAGGATAGTAGAATGTAGAGATCTGGAGATCTCTGAAGAGATCTACTTGAAAAATCCTACAAGATACCCTGTAGAGAAGGGCCCAGAAAAGCTAGTTGATATTTAAGGGTCATCCCAAGCTCAAAAATGGTCTATCATCATGTGAAGGACATAAAAGGCAACAGGAAGCCTGCAGAAATTAATAAGGATCTTAGATATAAAATGGAAATGTGTAAGAGTTGGCTGATCTGGGGCAGGAAGAGGTATCTTATTCTGTAGGCAAAGGGTTGGGAAAGCCAAGGTGTACCTCGATTTGTATCTGGGGAGTAAAATTCCATGACAGGAAAGGAAAACTAGAGAAAATGTGGGGCCAATGCTAAATATAGCACGGCCCCTGATGACAATAAACACAGAAAACACAAGGGACTCAGCACTCTTTGCCTGAAGTATTTACTGCTAAGACTGTTTAGGAATCTGAGATCCCGAAGAGTAAAAGCAATGGCCAAAGCAAGGAAGACTTAGCCTCAGTGAAGATTAGGTTATGGAGCATTTCCACAGGCCATACAGAAGTCTGTTGGCTCTAACAGGCCATACTCATGAGCTCTGAGGGAACTGCCTGATGTTTGGACGAGTGTACTCTTAGACCTGTTATAGAAAGGGGATTACACTTTCCTGTTGAGAGCAAACATCACATCTATCTTCAAGAAGGGAGACTGAAAACAGGCTGATCAGCCTCAACTCAGTCCCTGGGAAAGTGAGTATTACTTGCCTCTGCTACCATTTAGCGCTGGACAGAAAGGAATTACATCATGTTCAACAAAGAAAAATTCAAGTCCTGCACAGATGGAGTACCAGTACCTGCTGAGTGTCTCCACCTAACTGAAGAGCAGCTTGGTTGAGAGAGACCTTGAGGAACATAAAAAAACCAAGCTGACCATATACCAGTTATGTGCCTTTGCAAGTGAAGAAGGTCCACAGCTTCTTGGATTATATTAAGAGCAGCAATGCCAGCAGGTAGAGGGAAGGCAAATGTCAACCATGACTCAGCATCAGTTAGGCCAGGTGTAGGCTCCTCAGAGAACAGATACTGATTTACAGGAGTGGTTCCAGAAAAAGGATACAAAAATTATTAACAGGCTTGATACAGAACATCCTTAATACAGGAGTGTTTATAGTCTAGAGAATAGAAGGGTTTTATGAGGATGGCTCTTGCCCATGCATATCAAGAGGGAGCCAGACTCCTGTAACTAGTCCACTGCCAGGATAAGAGGTAAGAGGTATAAACACATGAAAAAAGCATTTTGTGTGGCAAGAGTGAATTTTCTTTTTACACTGGATTGTTCAGAAAGCTTATTGAATAACCATCCATAACATTATTAAAACACCAACTACACTTAGTCCTAGACAAACTGCTCTGGCTGATCCCGCTTGAACTATCTCAAGAGCTCCTTTCCATCCTCAAAGTTTCTTAAATGTATACATATGTTTCAACTCCACTCCTTTTTTCTATTTTCATGCTTTGCTTAATATTGTGCTCACTACCACTTCCCACCCACCCACACACTGCTTGCCTTTTTGCACTTGAATTTGTTTTCTTCTGTTTTTCCTCTTCTGTTTGGACTTACTTTCCTCAGTAGGAAGAAATTAAACTTCAAAACACTTCTAAATATCAACCCCTAAAAAGCAAGTCAAAAGACTCTGTGGTTCCAAGTCTGCATGTTTATTAAAGAAAGGACACTTACAAATACTGAAGATATAGTTCTAGAAAACCAAACAAAACCCTCAAGATCCAAGTCAACTCATTCTTCATCTTCAAAATACACTTTATCTTACAATAACAGTTAGAACAACCAAAACACTTGAAATTTTAACCCTTTTTACTAATTTTATGCTTTTTTCTGTTGTTGCTAAAGCAATTAATGTTTTAACACACAATTAATTGAAACGTTAAGCTTTTAGATGCAATCCAAAGAATGAATTCTCTGCCCCTCTGCTGAAATTCACTGCATTTTGTTTATCTCTCTTTTGTCCATTTAATGAGGTGAGGTGCGTTTAGAGGTGAGTGGAATATTCTTGATGCAGTTGAATTAGTGCTTAGTAAAGGAGAGTAAATCACTTTCCTCAGTCTTCTACTTATCCTTGTCCTACAGCCCAAATACTGTTAATCTTCATTACACATTGCTGGCTCATATTCATCTTGCTTCCTACCAAGACCCACAGATCCCTCTCATCAGAGCTACTTCCCAGTCAGTACTGCTTCAAAGGGCTGTGCCTTCCCAGGTGGAAGAATACTCTGCATTTATCCACCTTGACTTTCTCGAAGCTCCTGCCACCCATTCCTACTCTGCTTGTTCAGGTCTCTCTGATTGGCAGTACTACTCCTGAATTTCCATCAATTTACTGTATCTGCAAACTTGGCAGGAGTCTACTGTATTGCCACAAGATACTGAACACTAGAGGTCTCAGGATACATCCCTGCAGTTCCTTGCCTACCATCACTTTCCAAGTACCATGCAACTTAGTAACCACTATCCTCTGAGCCCAATCATTCCATGCTTTCTTTTTCTAAACCCACCTGGTTGTCCATCCTACCAGTTTACTACAGGAATCACCAGACTGGGACAGGATATTATGGGACACTTGCACATTGAATTAAATTACAACTTTTGCTCTACCCCTGGCCACAGAGAAAATAATTTTATCACAGAAGGCAGATGAGCTTGTGAGGCATGATTTGCTCTTGAAAAAAATTCACTCTCGCTCTTCCTAATCATCACCACTTCACCAGCACTTCAAGAGAATTGCCCCCTTTTTTCCAAAGCCCGAAATATGGCTGGCCCTCTTTTAAAATGGATGCATTATCTGCCTTTCTCCAGTTGTCAGGGACAAAAGTCAAAGTGGTATTATTAAAAGTCAAATGTCTGTCAACACAAGCTGTGCATTTAACCAGGTTTTGATCCACAGGATTTGCTTGGTCCTTTTCCTTGGGATGATCTGCCCTCTAAAATTCTACCCTTTTGATCAGCAGGACTAAAGAAGATCTTAAATAATCGGGTCACTTACTCTTTGGCTCTCTGTAAGGCAGACTTGGTTTGCCACTAAAATTCTGGAATTTCAAAGAACAGTATATTCACAGTCCAAAAGGCTCAACACAAATTACAAACATCTAGCCTACTTGCCCTCCATTTTGGGAAACCAACCTGAAACAATACTGCTAATTAAAATCAGGCAATATGCAGGGAAATGGCACAAAGGACAAATCAGTTACTTTTTACGATCTCTTTTTAAGAATCAGGAAAAGGGAAATATGCAGATAAAGTATTTGTTCCATATCAAAATAATCAGGGACAAGCAAATATTAAAACAGTAATCCTTCAAATTCTTTCTATTCAAGGAAATCTCCTGAAGATTTGTCCTCTTTAAGGTAGAACAATGAAGCATGCAGGCAAAGAGTGTGAAAGAATAGCTATGATCTGTGTAGAAAATGTCCATCAGTGAATGTTTGTAAAATGGCAAGTTCTGTCCAAAGAGAAAGGAGAAAGAAACAAGAAAAGGATATCTGTACTAAGTCAGCCAAATAGTTCTCAAAATGCACTCTTTCATTGAATCATAGAATGGTTGGATTGAAAGGGACCCTAAAGATCATCTAGTTCCAAACCCTGGCCAGGGACAGGGACACTTTGCACTAGACCAGGCTCTTCAGAGCTCCATCCAACCTGGCCTCGAACACTAACAGAGATGGGGCATCCATGGCTTCCCTGACCAACCTGTTCCTGTGCCTCACCACTCTTGTACTTCAAAATTTCTTCCCAATATCTACTTTAAACCTAATCTTTCAATTTGAAGCCATTGCCCCCTTGTTCTGTCGCTACATGCTCTTGTAAAAAGTCTCTCTGGCATTTTGAAGGCTTCCTTCAGGTACTGAAAGACTGCAATTAGATCAGCCCAAAGCCTTCTCTTCTTAAAGTCAAACAATTCCAATTCTGCCAGTCTTTCCTAACAGAAGAGGTACTCCATCCCCCTCAGCTATCTTGGTAGCCTCCTCTGGACTTGCACCAATAGGTCCATTGTCGTTCCATTGTCCTTCTTGTCCCCTGTCAGGAACCCAGAGTTGGATGCAGCATTGCAGGTGAGGTGTTACCAGAGCAGAGCAGAGGGGCAGAATCCCCTCCCTGGCCCTGCTGCCCACACTGCTTTGGATGCAGCAGGACACGTTTTGCTTTCTGGGCTGTGAGAGCCCATGGCTGGGTCATGTCCAGCCTCTCCTCCACCAGCACCTCCGAGTCCTTCTCGGGAGGGCTCCTCTTCATAGGTTCTTAACTTCTCTCCCAGCCTCTATCAACACCGAGAGTTAGATGCCATAGCTGCTGAATCAAAGTACTGTATCTCATAAAGATCTTGCAAAGAGGACAAGTACTACAGTGAATGAATAGAGGATTTGCTCTGCTCATGCTCTTATCATGAATTATTCTCAGTCAGATACTGTTGTTCCATTTTACATTTGACAGAAACAATACGACTTAGAGTAACAACCTTTCTCTAGAACCCAGGATGTCCCAATATCTCCAGGGCAGTTTGTCCTGTACACCTTAATCATTAACAGAACACACTTCACAATACTCCAAAGTCTCTTTAATAATATTCTGTCCTTACATCCATTTTATCTTTTAATTCTTGACTTTCCTCAAAACTGAAACCACAACTGAAGAAAGGTTAAAAACCTAATCTGGAATTTAAAAGTGAACAGCTTTATTTCCAGTAAACTTTACTTCTAAATTCAAGCAGAGAATTATACTCACACACCACTTCAGCTAACATAATTTCTTTTGTCCAACAGGGTAATTAAGTAGTACACAAAACATTCGAGTTGTGAAGAATCATTCTTGTTATGAGTTGTGAGATTATTCCCTAAGGCTGTGTACCACAAAAAGAGCAATCTCTAGCTGTAGAGACTAGGAAAAGCAGTACAAAGAAATGCTTAAAAAATTCTAGACATTATCTCTACAGATTCATTATCAAAAATACCAGCAGGCTTCTTGGCCACTCAGAATCTATCTTGACTTGAAACAGTCCTGTTGATTCAAGATGAGTTCTCTTCTTTAAAGGAGGTAACCAGCTCCACTGAAGTCACAAGGAGAAGAGGAAAATGGAAGATACAAATTCATGTTTTTACTAGGTTTGTTGCCTAGAAGAAATATACCACTTTCACATTTGTGCAAAAAAGCTACAGGTAAGGTCTTCAGCAATTAAAATTCTTATTACTAGGACACCTGTTGATACAGCATGGAAGTTATTTGAGAAAATAGGTCAAAATAAATATTGTCAATATTTCACACAGCATCAAAACAATGTCTTCCCAGATCAACCAGCAACAGTCAAAAACAATACAATAAAATAAATAAACCAGGATGTTACTTTGGGTAGAAAATTATGCAAGCATTATAAGACATAAACCACATTGATGAAAATTCCAGACCTAAAAAAGACGCACTATGAGAACTGTACTATTTGGCATCTAACAAATTGACAACAACTCTGACATGATCAGAGTATATACTGAGAGTGACAGGAAGCATGGTACTGTTATCTTCCTAAATGTCAAAACGAGGTACAACTACCAAAAACTTTCCTTTTAACTAGATAGAAATTGACAGAAGCACAAGAATTCTTGAAATTATAAACAAAAACCCCTGTGGACAGCTTATTTCATTCACTATTATGGAATACCTCACTATTCTGTAAAGTGTTTCATTTCTGTGCCTTTCTGAAGCTGTAAAAACAAATACATGTATGATTTTTAAAAAATCAGAAGTTACATATAAATGGAAAATCTTGTCTAAAAGAATTAAAGGGAGAAGTTAAAAGTAAAAAGAGGTTAAACAAAAAATCTGTACGCATAGCATAAAAATATTTTTAAAATATCATACTGCATTCTGAGAATAAAACATGTTAGATATGAATAGGAGGAGTAGTAACATGGTAAATATGAATGCATATCATTAAAAAAAAAAAAAAAAAAAAAAAAAAAAAGAGGAAGACAAACACCAGATCTGCAGGTTACAAGAAAAATACAATAAGAGTATTTTAAAATTAAGATAAAGTAATCCACAAAAAAAATCCTTTTTGGGAGCAGGAATGTTCATACAAAAACCTGCAGAACTTAAAGATGACAAATATGAACATGAAAATTTAGGACCATTCTATTACATTCCTTTACAGCCTCATAGGTGCATAGGTGAAGACATCAAATTCATTAAACATACACTCATCTAAAGAAGAAACTTATGTTCACTCTGCATAATTTATATTTACATTCTTACCCATTTCCAAAGGCTTAAGCAAAATTTGAGTCTTGGTATTGAACACAACACACAGTCCTTGCTAAAGTCAGACTTTCAAGGGCTTTCTGAAGAAAACAAAGATCTAATTTGGTTTCTATCGTCAATTATAGGAAGGAGCAAATGCAGAAAATAGTTTGATCTGTTTTGGCTTGATTTGGTATGGTAAATTTAAATATATCTGCTGGCTCCAAGGTTAAATTGTGAACAGTCAGCCTCAAAGACAACAAGTCATATTATTCTGGATTACAAAAAAGTGTTGTCATTATGAAATAGAACTACTCTATGGCCAAAGCACTGCTGTTTCCCTAGTATTTGCATCTGAGACACAGAAAATCCTGGTCAATGTTTTCGACATCCTACAAGCAAAAAATTTCAGCTGCAATGGGAATACTATAGAAACAAGAATTAATAAGAGGTCAAGTATTCTGCATAATGATGTTTGCCTTCCCTGTTCAGTCTCTTCCTCTATTTGGTAATATTTGCTATTCCATATATATTTTCCAAAAGATGAGCTAAATGATGACAGACTATGCAGGAATTTTCCTTTTGATTATGACTAAGGCATAAGTAAGAGTAACACCAAACTAACACGTGGCCAAAGGTGCACCAAAAAAAAGTACTCATCATATGTTCTACTAGTGTCAAAGCACAACCACAAACAGCATATTCTTGTTATTTCCTCTGACTATGCCAATAGCTCCATCAAATCTTTGTCAAAAAGCCACCAAGATCAATAAATCAAACTTGCAAATATGGCATACAAAATTGTTTTATATGAAGTCTCTTTGATACAATACACAAAGGAAAAAGAGTCCAAGCAATGAATATATCCAATGCAACCCTAAGACCTCTGCCTCCCTTTACTTGCCTGCTAAGGCTGTTCTTAAGTAGTACACAAGAAACTAGTCATTAGAATACAATCAATTAATTGCTAACATATAATAATAAAAAATTAAAAATAAATTTCATTTTTATTTGACACAAATAGTTAATGCTAACAGCATTAAGAACTCATTATCACATGTCAATATTATAGAATAGAAATATATTCATTATATTAGTCTATATTAAAATAACTGCATTATGATTCTAAAAATTAATATATTTTATAATATTTATATTATGTATTAATAAACAATGGAACACTGAAGTTGGTTTTTAATTTGCAAATCAACACACCTGAAATTCAAAGCAATTACTTTCGCATGCTCCTTATACAAATGTATGAATATTAGGAGATTTGTCTTGTTCTCTTACTACAAATTGAGAGGAATAAGTTGGGTAGTACAGGTCATACAGAATTATTCTTTGATAAATTTAAGAAATGGCAGGGCTCAGTTAACCTTACTGCAACAAGTTGACTACTGCATATACAATCTACCAACATTTAAAGGAAACCAGAGTTCTTAATTAGGAAGAAAATACTCTGAAATATGATTCCATCTGGAAAATGGACTTAAATTCATCATTTTAGAATAGGTTATTTGTCAACTGCGTTGTTTTCCTCCCAATTACTTTCAGAGGATAGTAAGTCTAAGTATCACGGGAAACCCTATTTGTACCTGCCACAGTAATGACAGTATTTGAATTTACCATCTTCTAGTTTGAAGCAGTTAATTTATCAGTTTATTTAGCTATAGGAAAGACTCCCCTATAGAGCTCCAACTAGATTATTTTATTAGCCACCAGGTGCTTCCTTTTGCCAATATAAAATGTATTTTGATTATCCTATTTTTAATAGATGGGGAAAACTCTAAAAGAATCCATGTAGGCAAGTTTTAAAAAATTTTATCAACCGACATTTGAACTGCATGTGAACTACTGTCTGGATAGTTCTATTTGTAGAAGGTCATGAAACCCATCCCTGATGCTCCAAATGCCACTAGCACTACATGCACTACAGGGAAAATCTGCATCTCTCCATTGATATCATCCTCCATTTCTTAAATTTCTCATCTCGTTCAAGTTAATAATTCAAAATTTTTTCTAGCTTTGTATTTCAAGTTTGGCGGCTTTTTGCTTTGCCTACAAAACAAGTCCATGTCCCTGCTCTACTTAATAAAAGATGACTATAATGCACTGAGATTGTCTAATAAAACTCCTATAATTCTAAAATTAAAACGTCACCCCCGAAACACTTTAATTTACTTGCATGCTTTACCAAGTCAGTTTTCCCAGTACTACGTAAGATTGCACATTTACACAAAATACTGAATTAGACCTGATTCACAGAGACTTCTGTGTGTCTCTCCCAAGTAAGCATGTCCCATGCTAAGTCTTCCTGCAGATACAACATTCTCTTTTCCTGTAAAGAAAACTACAGGGTGTGCTAGTAGTTCAATTTATTTTCAGGAACACACTCCCAGAACAATAACACTCATGAGTAAATGTGGGACATGCCAACATTAAATCAACCACTTGTCATGTCTTCATCCATAAGAAGGCAGCAACACAGCTTACTGACAGCAGTATCTTAAGGGCATCTCCAGAAAACACTCTTCCTAAAGAACTGTATGGAAGTTTTAAAATTAAATAGTAAAACAAAGCAAAGGTGTTCAGGTAATCTTAGTCACAACAAAAAAGTTGCAGTTCCCATATCCCACAGCTCCACACTTTACTCATCCGAGGTTATAATACTACATAAATATTTTACTCTTTAAAAATTTAATTAAATTTAAATTTTAGCCAGTTCAGGGTCTTATTCAAACTGTAAGAGATGACTCATACTCAGTGAGGCTTAGGGGTTCCCAATTATCTAAAAAATTACTGGAACATGCTCTGATCAATCTGAATCACACATAATACATCAAAAACCTTATTGTTGCCTCCAGCAATCTCAGGAAAAATAAAAATTCTGACTTACAGTTAAGTCTGCACATTGTAAAAACCATGCACTGTAATTTCGTAATTCGCACAGCTGTGGAATCAAAGTATGACATTAAAATTAATCTAGTGGTGACTACCAGATTAAAAAAATCAAACCAAACAGACTCCATACAACATGTAGAGATTTTCTGAGTTGGTCAAGCAAATCTTACCCCAGCAGAATTTTAGCATGAACCTCTTTGTTAGTCCTTGAGATTTCTCTCAAAGAGGTAATTTCTGCATCAAACCAAAATCCTCTTTCTTCTGGTGTCTCAACATTGTAGTTAACCATCACCACATCACCCACTTTTAGCTCACTCCACTTCAGAATAGTTCTTGCTCGGGGTCGAAGATTAATTGTGTCCATTTCTATTATGCCATTTTCTGGGTACCTTGAAAAGCAAAACCAACAACACCAATGATTACGACTCCCGCAACAGTAAAAAGAAAGTGACAGACAACTTTTTTCAGAAGCAAAAGTTTAAAGAAAAAGTACTAAGAAAAAAAGAAAATCTAAGTAAATCTCTATGCACTTCTCTATAATTTAGTGTTATTTGATAGCACTCTAACCAAAATCCCAGTGCAGGATGGAAGCCTTTTCAAATTTGAGATGCTTTCATTTTAACACTACAGTTTTTTAATATTGCTCTAAATGAGGGAGCTATTACTTGATACTAGAATCTGTATCTGCACATGTGCTGGAAAAATAGCAGAATATAGACATGATCAAAATATTAATTGCAAAAAAAAGCCAGCCTGTAATAAAAAGTTAAGAGATGCTAAAGTGAAGTTCCTTTTTCATACTGTGTGTAGGCAGATAAAAATCTCCCATCACTTAGCTAATACTACATGAGTTCACAGAACAAATTTAACAGAGAAAATGAAATTAGTCTACTGCAAATAAACAGCTGCTATTAAAATTGTTCTTTCTCCCCTCTTAACAAACAGTGCTGAGGATGATTTATCTTAAATTATATTTTCATCATGCAATTACTGGCATTTTAGCAAGAGCACTCACAGTTAAATTAATACACCTTTATCAAACAGTACTGTTAAACATTAATGGCAAAATCCTACTCTTACTAATAAAAGTATAGCTCTACCACTGTACATGCCTCCCCCTATAGTGAGCAAGAATATTTCAAGGTCTTGAGAAAACTGCACATTGTAGTTTACTACAGGAAAAAATACTAAAACTACTGTTATTAGGAGCATGAGACTGACAGCTACAGCCTGAAATCAGGATATCTACCCCTGAACAGTTGACTGAAGGCCCACCAATGAAACTAGACACATTTTAAACAAGTTCATCTTGCTTTGTTTTATGCCTTCTATTAAATCTAACACACTAGTTTGCTACTACTGATGTGGGAGGCTGGAGGAGATTTAGTCATGGTTTTGTTTAAAGAACGATGAACTGCAGCAGTTTAAGAGTGGGTGTATCTTCAGGATAGACTAATGGCTAAGTAAAAGAACACATCTCTAACTACTTACAAACGTTAAATACAAAGTCTGGTTTTGTACCAACATTTTTAGATCCTAATGATAAAATTCTGCACAACAGAAGTTACATCATACAGAGACATGTACTTGGGATCAAGTAATTATCAAAACAATAGTTTCATACAATTTAACTCTCCACATTTCCTAAGGTCTTTTTGCCCATCTTGTTTCCAAATTCAGTGCATACTAAAAAGCCAGCATTTGAGGGTTTGCCTTTAGGTCATGAAACTTTCACCTAAAAGAATTACCATAACATTCTGCTATATTAATTATTAATATTTTAACTGTAATATCCACAAAATAACATGATTGATTCACCTACAGGTAAATAAGACAAAGCAAAAAACAGCTGTAGAGATCATTCCTATTTTATTGAGTGCCTAAATAACACATTACTGTGCAACAGGCTACTGAATTCTTAAGACAGCTATGTTTGACCTCTTAATCAGTTCCGAAGTCTTACAGTAAACCTTTCCTAAAGTTTGTAGAAGACAGCAAGTAGAACATAATAAACAAAGACTCTGTTTACTTGAACTCTGAAACCAAAGTGGTGCTTAAATGTCAGGAAACCAGAGAAGATAGATCAGAAATAGACACCATTTATGGATATAGTGAAATAATCAAGTAAGAAATAGATATGGGATCATAAAAATAACCTAAATATATTTTAGAAGTTCCCTTGTCACCATTTAAAAAAAAAATCAAAATATCTGAGTTGACATTCATAGAAACTTAACCTCGATCTGAAAAATCTATTCTCTTCTGAAAGTAAAATGTCTTCACCTTCTGTTTTTCCTAATTAAGCTTTGGGCAAATGTTTTTCCCTAAATTCAGATTCATATTATCTTTCTCACCTCTACACAACTTAGAACAGATCCTTCCAATTGTACTGATGAGGAATTTCAAAGATTGTCACCATTAACAATGTTTCCACTGCTGTTCTTGGAAGTACCTCATGATAAAACTGTCTAGAACAGGACCACTTACCAAAAGACACCCCCAAAATCCCCTTTTATAAACAGAAAATGTTTTCCAAAGTAGAAAAGGAAGGCTGACTCTCCACTGAGTGCATTTTTTCCTCTAATCAGCTGGTAAAAAAAACAAGCTTACAAAGTTTAGAAAATAATAAATGACATTTCTTTTGCCACGTTTTACCTTTCTTTTGCAAAAGGTTACAGATACTGAATGTTTTTACTGCTGCACCTTCACACAGAGGAATGTTTTCATGGTTGCTGGTGAATACAACCAGCTATTTAACCCTTCACATTAGTCCATAACTGATACCTCAGGCAGAACAACAGAAACAGTATTTGCCACAAGTTTTTGAGTTAGGATAAAACTTGCAGAGTTAAACTCTGCATGTTAAGCTCAGTACCACTATTCATTATTATTCCAACAAGTAAAGAGTATTTTCACAATGAACTTATGCCCTCAAATGCGTCTAATGCCACAATATATTTGAATATGGAAAAAAATCACACTCATTAGAAAATTCTACTACCTCACATTCATTTTCCTTTAGTTTAAGATGCCATTTGTAAAAACCGCACATAAATTTAAAATTTAATCTCTTAAATATGCAAGAATAATATTTAAGCATAGAATCACAAGATACAAATATGTGGATTTATGTAGATAAACCAAAATATAGAGAATAAATATGGTATTTTAGCCTCAAGAATTAACAGAAAATTAATTCTTGCACATTATGGGAAGCTTTAATAAAGGACTACTGTGAGACATGAACATATTTTGAAGTGTTTTCTCATTTATTGAGTTACTTTTAAAATCCTAAGATCACAGTCAAAAGAAAACAAACATCTTCACAGCAATGATTTAATTAGGCTAGCATAAATTTGGTACAATTGAAATGAAAATTATATGGCATAGCTAAAACTTTAAATTCAAAACAGCCCTGGAGAGTTTCTTGGTTTTCCAGGTTCTTAGCATATTGGGCAACTAATACTGAAAAAAGGAGCTATCCCAGCAAGCATAATCATAAGAGTTTAATGAATATTGCCTGACACAGGATGTGTCTATTTACCTCTGATTTAATTCTTCCCTGTAGTATTTCTAACACTAGCATAGCAAGGATTTCTTGAGATTTCCTATCTGTGTAGACAGTCTCCATAGCAAAAAATTATTCATGAAGTAAAAATTCCAGCATTTCTTGGTTATGATCAGATGGTTGGATGTGGTTCCTAAAAATGTTCAAATGCTAGGACACATAATCGTTCCATGTCAGAAGAAATCCAAGCCTGCTTAATTTACTGAGACCTTGCAACATATCCTCTAACACTTTTCCCAGCTGTTACTAGAACAACTAGAACTGGAAAGATAAAATTCTGGGAACCGAAGTAAAGACTTCCCCATCCACTCTCCATTTTAAGAACAGTGAGGAATGTTAGAGCAGATGCACAATTTTAAAAATTATTTTCAAATACTAATAAAATGAAAGTATAACTTATTTTCTCAATCAAAAAATTCAGAGAAGAGTCATTTCAACCCCGGAATGAAGGAATAGAAGGGCAAAACCAAAAAAAGAACCAGAAAGGAATGAACTCCTGGAAGAGGTAAATCTGACTAAGAATGTAGAACTGGATAAAAATTTGATTCCTACCTCCCCTCTCCCTTATAACATGAGGAAATAATCAGCCCAGTTTTGCTGTACTGTTTGAGAAAGCCAACATAGTGTTTCAAAAAGCACTACACCGGAAGACTATGTAAGCCACAATAATGAATGGGGAAAAATAATCACTGGGGAGTTGAGCTGTGCACTTCCATAAAAACAGTAGGTCTGAGAATTTGTTATTACAAGAAAAGCAAGTAATGTATTTCAAAAGACAGACTGGAAGGCATACTGAACATCAATAAAGATAAAGATCAGCCACATGGAACATAAACAAGATTTTGAAAACCTTACCTAAAACCTAGTAATTACAGAATTATGCAGCTTAAACACTAAGAAACCATATTAATAGCCTGAAGAGAACCATCTTACTTTCCTGATTACTTTAATTCTGAATTACAAGAAAAAGTAACTTCTATCTTACATGACTGCGGTGTGTGGACAACACAGATACTCTGAAGGGAGACAACCTGGAAATAAGAGTATCAAAACAGAAATTTGGAAGTGTAAGAAATACACAGAATGTTCAATTTTTAATACAATACTGCTGTATTGCAAGTTTAAGTAATGTGAATATAGTGAAAATCAGGTTTATTTCACTAGATAGCAGACAAATCCTAAGTTTTTTTGGAAAAACTTTCCTCAGGAATGTAAGAACACTTACAGCGAATTCAAGATAAATGACTAAGTAGTAAAATTCAACCTTATTCTCACTGATCACATCATTTTTTCAGCCAAGAATCAGTTTTAAACAAAAAAAAAGTTTAACTGTTTAATTAAAATAATTAAAAGTTTAATTATTTTACTTGTTCTCTCAAACACCTACTAGGACAGCAAAGCTTCCCTCCCTTAGCTCAAATCCTTTCTAAAGGAATGTAAGAAACACCTAGATTGTCTCCTCAAACTACTTCCTTTTCAGTTTGCCCAAGGTGTCTGCATCGTTAGAAATCAAAGTCATATAGTCAATGCCTGTTGTCAAAATCCTCACTATAATACATACAAATACTCTGACACTATAAAACACAGGATATGGAGTCAAAAACCCATTGCAAATGGGACAAATAACCTTACAAGGAACAGACTTCTTGAAACGAAGAGCAGTAGTGTGCAGCTAGGCCCATAAAATGCTTTCAAGTCTGAATGATTCTCGTGGCACACTTTCTAGTGAGGATATATGGAAAAAAGACATCTGACATAGTAGCTCTTATTACTTTAATATCGCCTAATAATCTATATGATGTAAAAATTTTGAATGAGTAAACAAACTAATCACTGATATTAGGAACTGGAAAACAAAATTACATAGCTGGGGGAGGTGCTCCAAGTAGTCACCAAGACTAATTATAAAAAAGGTTTGTGAGTGACATAAGGTCAGTAAAAACATATGTCACCCTTAGGAACAGCTAGTCCTAACATTCTACTTAGCAGACAATATAGTTTTTATTCCTCTGCCTCTTTTGGAATTCTAAACTCTCCAACATAAACAAAAGAAAGTGCTATGATAACTTGCATTCAGTCTATAGCTCCCATAATTTTGTCATCTTTCTAGCCATTAACTTCATGTCTTTCAAAAGAAATTACTTCCCTCACTTCAGTGTCTGAAACTTGAGTCAAGAATCTGATAGCATGCATCCTCCTGATTTGCACTCTTTCCTGTGTTTGATGTATATAAAGAAAAAAGTCAAATAACCACATTTACAAGGGTTAATTGAGAAACACATAGCATGCAAAGGAATGTATCTTGGCATTTCTGCACAGAATAGTCTGCATTATGCACTATCAGTAATGCTGCACAAAGCAGCCACCTCTCAAATAGGAAGGGAATCTCTCCTATATCTAGCCCCACTGGGCAAACTTATTTGACTGATGAATGACAAAATCCAGTAACAGTCCCCTAGTAAATACTAGTTTTTAGATATATTAGGAAACAAGAGTACTTCACAGTACAGCCACATAACCACAAAATTCAATGCAACTTCACTATCAGATGTACACAGCTGGAAAGCAAAGTATAAGAAAGAAGTACGGGCTACCTCATCTGAGAATGGCTCATAATGTCCTTTGGTCTCAAAAAATCAATTTATTAGTAGTGTGATATATGAATTCTCAGATACAATCTATTCAAATCCCAGCCTAGTACCTATATCTGAAAATTTTGTTTTAAAAACATTCAGAAAATGGACCTACTAAGCAAGTCTAATCTTCAAACCACTCCTTGAGAAAGCAATAGCAAGTTTAATACTATTATTCTCTTGATGATCTCTTCAGTTGCAGAGATGACACTTTCAAGTAGAAACTGGGGGTTTTTTGTCCAGGCAGTACTTACTTTTCTCCTCATTGGCCCAGAATAGTCTGTGCTCTCCAGCTGTAAGACTGCGTCTTGCATATTGCTTCATCTACATAGGATGACTACACTTTTTTGACCTCTGTGACAACAAAGTGAAATCCTAATTTTCTTAATGTGCATGTTTTGTACACCTTTCAAATCCAAGGGCATCACTCCACAGCTCACATTAAGCATGAAGTAAACAGAAGCAACTAGCTCCCTAGAAGAAATAACCACAGTGTACTTTATGGCATATGACGCAGATATTGCTTCATGGTTTAAAAAAAAAGTTTTCTGATTGATATAAAACCTGAGGGGAATATCATCAGCCAAAACAATGCCCTCATAAAAAGTTACCTACACTTGAGTCATACTTAATCTGTACTTGCATATAAACTCTCATACTGAAATTTCTCATGCTACAGAAACATTCAGCCTCCTTACAGCTTCTGCTGAGAGCATTCTTAAATGGAAAGACTTTATTACAAATAACTGAAACAAGAAAAGAAAAGACATTACTCGATTGCAATCTAATTACTTAAGGTAAATCCTCAAGTCTTCCTGCAGGAAGCAGGAAGCAGCTTCCCAGGTGCTTTGGGGAGCTAATGATGAGGAAGCTAATATTTGCAGAATGAGAACTGTCTCCCCGAAGCTTAGTATGTCATAACCAGTGCTACACCAGTAACAAATATGACGTATAGTAAGTTAAGAGGAAAGGGCAGATGCTGATATGACACAGCATTGTCGGCGTGTCCTTATAAGTGTTGCTCAGCTTCTGAAATGTTCTGATTTGGAAGTGATTCTTAAGCAAGTTGTGGTGGAAATCACCTCAGTTAACTTTAGGAGCTCAGCATGTGCTGAGATTCCTCACAAGTCCTTTTAAATAAGGATTTGACTTATGTTCAAGACAGGTTCATTTTTTCTGTATTTGAAGTCAGTTGCTGGGAGCAGAAAAAGAAATGTATGATAGTATTGTATGAAACCTGACAGCACATCCTGAACCTCAAAGTGTTTAATAGCTCCTTTTGATACCCACAAATGCAAACATGAAACGGAAATATAGAGAATAAAATCTAAGGGGAGGAAATACACTGACGAAAATAGGAACACACCTTCAAACTGCTGCCACTAGGAAAAACTTGCATTCAGAAATTGAAAGAAGATGGACCATCACACAGAAATTACATAGCCACAAACAGATGCCAAGAAATTGGCATCTGAAGGTCATCACTGGTAAAACTAGTATTTTGGCCTCTTCCTCACTGGTGAAATTAGGGCTCTCAAACAAGTACAAGTCTTTTAAACCTTTGAACTTAGAAAGAATAATGATTCTAGTTTAATCTAAAACTGAGCTCTGTTCCTCCAAATGCCTCTAGGTTTTCTCTCTGCAGAAATATTGGGGTCTTATAACTATTGCAGCAATTTAGTTAAATACTAGACTCCTAGCTGAGGTGAGGCATGATGGTGGAAGAGGTGGGAGAAAGCCACTACAGAAACAAGTCATGATTGCTGTTATCTATAAAATCACAGAAGAATACCTGTGGCAGTCACAGCTAGTAGGATGGCTCTGTTTACTTAAAAGATAATTTATTAAAAGATAGTTACCCCTTTGAGATTACTATAATTAATTCCTGCCCAGAAAGGTAATTTCCCTAAACTGTACTCTTTGCAAAAAGAGCTCCGTCATATTTTTTCTTTTCACATTCACTGTAACTTCAGTACTTAAACAAGAAATGGAAGGAGGAACAAATGGACACTGAGTCCCACAGAGAAGGAACACTTTTATGAAATTAAAAACTGCATAACAAAGCATTTCAGTTTTGTACAGGATTCGTGATATGTAAATCTAGCAGTACTGCTGCTAAAGCCAGCTTTCCCACTTAAGAAAAGGACAAGTCCTGCTTCACCCTTTATGAAAAACTGCTATATGAGAACACACTGATCTAGGGGGTAGACTACACCAATTCAATGCATTACAGGTAACCTATCCCTCAGCTGTAACCTTTGCGGTGATTTTTTTTCCAAACAGGAAGGATGTAACAGACAGAAAAGCATCTGTTATGATTTGATAAGTTTTGCTCCTGTGCCCACCTCTGACATATAGTCCTTCCAATGTATTAAAGTAATTTTGATGGCATTACTGGCACCAGATTTATGTCTTCCATTTGTAAGTCATTTTTACTCTATTCAGATAATGGAGAGTGTTTTTGTGTCATGTAAGAATACCTGCTGTAGGAAAGAAGGAGCTGAAACTATCACCCATGAGAGCCATCATCTATCAGAGATAAAAAGGAGAAGAACTTCTCCAAAACAACACCGCAAGTATAGACTAGAAAATGCCAAATATATCTGGCAGCAAAATGCATAATCCAAACCTGAAAAAACAAAGCACCCATACACAAGTAACTGTGTAGGGCATAGTACTCACAATAAGATTTGAAGCTTGAAGAACAGGAGTGAAGAGATAAATTAATCTATTTCTGTAGCAGAGAACTGTGTGTCAAAGCACACTATGGTCCCCCTACTTACCCATATCAAGCAAAGACGTGGCAGAATACAAGTGTTGTCTACAGACATCAGAGGTAAACACTAATGTATGAAAACAAAGTGGTAGAAGCACAAATGTAGTTACAATAAGAATGTGCATGTTGGACAACACTTCAAGAAAAAAAGTGAGACCTCAAAAGAATTGTATCAGGAACATTCACCAAAAACTTTATCACTCATAAATGTTTAGCACTCAAGTTGCACTTTCCAATAACTTTTCTTTCCAAAAGCTCTAACTTCCAATACCTTAGATTAACCAGCTTAAATGTGATGATTTTGCCACATTATGCTTTTGTGCCTTACTTAATTTTGTTGGCTAAGTGTATACAGCTGCTATACATAACCACCTTGTAGGAATAAAAAGACTGTCTCCACTTGCTGAAAGGGAAGTACACATTAACGGAGGTCGATCTTTTAGTTTCATAAGACTATATCAGAGAAAAATCACAACTGTTGTGAAACTCTTTCTACTTCTCTACTCCCAACTCATAAAAAAATAACAGCCTCTACAAAACAAAACCATAATTTCACTGCAACAGTTACAAACACTGTCTCAGAAATGTTTGCCCATTGCTAACTTAAATATATCCACAGTAAGGTAAAATCAGATAATATTAAAGACAAGTCTTTGAAATCACACCCCCAAAAACATTAATTTCAAGGAAAAATGTTTTTGTTTTGATCATAATAGTTGACTATGTTCTTTTCAAGTATCTTTGCAATATTCACTGAAGTATTTGCATTTCTACTTCCACTGTTTTAATTCTCTAACATTTTAAGTAAAATGCTCAAAGTCGCAGATATGGAATCCAAACTCAGCATAGAGTCAAAGAAGTGCATTAAGTTACCTCTATTACTAGTACGATGAACAAAAAGTGCTCTCTGTAACTCAGATGCAGCTATGTACAAAAAAATGTAAAGCAGAAATAGCTACTCTAAGAAAGTGTTTTGGAAATCTACATTTAGTTAATATTTAATATACTTTGCATCCTTCTACCTCAATCTTACTTTCCAGAGACTACAGTATTTTTACTGATCTCAATATCAAAAACTAAAAATTCTCAATTCATTTACAATTTTATTTGTTTAGAAGCTTAACTTACTGCTTTAACACATTATTACTGAAAAATTTCAGAACAATTTCTTAAGTAAATGAAGTGGTGCAAAGGCTGCTCATAAATGCAAAATCTTTTCAAACTCAAGGTTTCCCATCTACACACTGCAGGCTCTAGAATTACTAGAGAAGGGACAAAAAAAACCCCAAACTAACTTGAAAAAACCCACCCCTTAATGTCCTCTCTCCAGTTCAGGATAAATTTCAAGTCCTCAGTCAGAAAGTTCTCAGTAACAAATCTCTATTATAAGCGCAGATCTGAAATTTTGTGCACAATTACTCTATTTGGAATAAAATAAATCCAAATAAGGTAACAAAAATGGGAGCTCTCCTTCAGCTCTACTTAAAGAAATTTCATACACACAGGAAATAATTTTTCTAAAACTTTTTAAAAACCCTTGAAAAAACCAACAGTAAAAATTTGGTATAGTTTCTTTTTTTTATGTAGAAAGGATGCATATCCTTATATAGAAGGGATATTCTTATAAGGAGAAGACATTAATATTTCACAAGTATTTAGACATGGAAAACATCATTACTGCCAATGGATACCCAACTGAAAAGTGTTATGAATTTTTTAGGTTTTTTTTTCCTTGGTTGCAATATTGAACTTGCTTTCTTTGATTCCAAGCTTCTTCAAGAAATTCTTGGTTTATACAAACCAAATAACAATATGTGATGTCCTCAAAATAGTATCAGGAGCACTTACTCATCATACTTGATATGATAAATAGCTTCTTCATCAGTGTCCATACAGTCTGAATAAGATGTGGAAGGTGTACTGTCCAAATTATTTGCATTTTCTCTAGAATGATCTTGATTTAAGTTTCCATTAGTCCTTTTGTAAGTGTTACCACTCTTCCCTTGAACTTTACTATTCTTATGTCCCTTTGTTGCTCGGGTAACATTTTCTATATGAGCTTCAAACCAGGCTCCAATGTTGATATCACGGGCATCCACCAATTCATTTATCTAAAAGGAAAATGCAATAATGAATTTATGTTTATTTTATAAAGTACCAATTAAGAAAAAAAAAATAAAACAACTTACTATGCTACTGCTTAACTTTGTTATCAGTAAAACAATCAACTATAATAACTAGTGACAAAGTAATACAGTCATAGTTTTATTTGCGCTTTCAGTATTTTATTACCCTTCATTAATATCTAGTATAAATATTATTTATATATTATTTAAAAAAGTAATGCTAATTTTTTTTCCCTTCAAATCTGAAAATTAGCTTGATCTCTTTCATTATCCTTTCCTCTTGTTTCACCAACTGTTCTTTATGGCTATGAAAAGCATACTCAGTATTAAAATACTAGCTCAAAACCAAAGGGTTTACAGACCTTCCTGAGCCTCCAAGATGGAATTATTATTTTAATTTCTAGCTTTCTCTCCTGCAAGATTTTTTTAATCATTTAAGACTCAAGGACAGATAAGAAAGTATAAAACAAGGTTGCTACCATAGTCAGCCACAAAAATGTGACTATAAGAAATGAAACTCATCTCCAGATTTTCTCCCTTCTGTACTCAGAGTATCACTGGCATTAAGTAACCAAACCACTTTACTATTTTAAATAATATTGTATTTTCTCAAGTGTTTGGATAATAAATAGATGTTCCTTTAATAATACTGAGAACATTGAAAGAAAAGATTTAAAAACCATTCCAACAATACACCAACTCTAAAAAAAAATTACAACAGAACTACTGCAGACAAAAAAAAATCTTTAATTATCAATATGAGACACATGCAGAGATGCATATACATAAATACAGTCTGGTACCAACATTGTACCAGACAGATACTTACTCTCACACACTCCAAAGGCTAATTTCTAAGATACGAATAATCTTACTCTATTTTCACAGGAGCAAAACTCAGTAAGTTTTAGTATTTAGAGTAAAGTAATCCTTCGGTATCTGAAAGCACAACTGACAGCAGTTTGAGCTAACAAGTTTATCCCATTAAAGGAATAATTCCTATTTTACTCCTGCCATTCCTCTTCTTCAGATAACTTCCCAAACTTAATGTTTTGTTCTTTTGCATATGTAAAATACCAATGTGTATTTTTATTTTTACTTTATTAGAAGTATTCTAATAAATACTTACTTTACTTTATTAGAAGTATTCTAGAGTATTCAAAGTACAGCTTATTACCAGGATGACTATTTCAGCCACATGATAAACAAATCAGAGAAGGACAGCCTTATTTTACATCTTTCAATCTAATTTAAATATAAACAGTGCGTACTGGCACTTCTAGAAGGAACCTTCATGAAGGCATCCCTATGCAATCTTACGTGGTTTAACCAGTTGCAGCTCAAAGTGGTGCTTTACTTCCTCTTCTCCAAAATACAGCTGAATGAGACACAATATTAAGGATTTCCTATCTGCTGCTACTTCTTGCAACCAGTTATGGAAGTGCCAAAGAAGCTGTGTTAGCCAAGCTAAAATCCATCATATCCAGACAACAAAAAAATTGAAAAATAATAAAACAATACATTAATGCAAACTCCCCTAATCATTCCTCTATAATACACACATAGGTAATTTGATGTGAATAATTACACAACATACTTCCCACGCTTGTAAAGAGTAAGAGCAAATAATTAGTACCACAGACTTCTGAAGAGCATAATACAACTACTTCTTGTAAGTGGTGTTTGGTTTAAGAACTGTTTCATTAGTAGCTATTTGTGAATAGTACTAAACAAACACTGATTTTAATTACAAATTTCATTTATGTGGCTTTTATTCCAAGCTAGTGTTCTTAGCTAAAATGTTTTTACTGCTGTGTTTTTTGAAAGAAAAACTGACCATGTAGGAATTAGAAAATGAAACACATACATGCTTCTGAATGAGAACGAACAGAACTGAAATTGCCTTGTATATGTGTGGTACCCTCTGTTGCATTAAGGCTACAGAAATTCGGCAGAGAATGAACCTCCTAGTGCTCCAGCTGCTCTTCAGAGATCAGAGGGCTGGGTGCCACTGGGCTTGATTTCTGATTAATTCAGCACTGGGTCTGGTTGTGTTCAGCAACATCCACAATCCAGACTCATCAATAGTACAATTTATTGAAGCAACAGAAGGTGAGCTCAGGATCGCCAGTGAGCAATGCACTAACCACAGAGTGCTAATATGTGTCATGACAGAAAGTAATAGTAACAGAGATCTGTTAGCACTAAAAATACCTATATTCATATATGTTAATAAATACTCATATATATTAATAAATATCCATATATATATATATATATAAATACATATTCAGCTATAATAATAAATATTCCCAAACATTAGTAAATATTCATATATGTGTGTGAATAAATATTCCTGGGTCTGCTCCAATGCAACTGGGAGGTACAAAGCCCACCTAAACATGCCCTTTCTGGAGAGGAGGAGAGACACTGTCCATCAATCTATTCCAAGCAAGCAGAAGGTATTTTCCCCCTCTGTCTTTAGTCCCCCAAATACCCCTTCTATACTACAATTTCTGGTCCTACCCAAAAGAAATAATTTCACGTTACAGGTAGGGTTATGGTTGACTGTGGTCTTACACAGACAAGTTCTCTTTTCATCCATGTTCCTAGGTGTGTGAAAATTACTATGCAAATAGGATCTAATGAAGATCTTAGTAACTTGTGGTCAAAATGTGCAGTTGATACAAAAGGTAAAATAAATAATTTAGTCCATCTGTAGACGTGGCAGTAAATGCTCTTTGACTGATAGTCTTTGTGCACATCCTTATGTCCATAAAGAAAATGGACTTTTAGCAAGGCTTGCTATATATGGTCAAGGGGGAGTGAGGATAATGGCTGATACAGGTGCTTCTCTGTACCCTACTGAAACAACACAGGCTCATGTGGCCTCTGCTTCCCTCCAGACATCACCCCATCCTTAGACCCTGCCTGAGCCAGAGAGGGGCCCAGCTCATGGTTGTCTCAGCCAGATCTATCAATTCTTCAAGGACTTACTGTAGTGAGTCTGCCCACTTACAGCAACCTCAGCCTCCTTTTCCTTCTCTGTAATTGTTGATATTTTCCAGCAAAATAATTACAGCTATGGCTATGTCTTATCCAAGAGAAACACCCAAAGAGAAGGTGAAATGCTATCATTCCCTACAGATAGACATACATAGATATATTCATATACATACATTCTACTAAATATTCAATGAGCTAGCAATCTGGAAACTGTCTCTTTTCTGTTTAAATTAAATTTCTGGTACTCTGATGTAATCCTTCATGACAATATTGAACAGTTCAACAAGGTACAAAACTAAATTAATACTAAGTATGCAATTCCTAAAGAATTTACATTAAAAAAGGAATCGTTACATAACATATGGCTTAAAGAAATTGTACATTTCCACAATTTGTCTCGTTCTAATGCAGAACTGAAACATTAGTACTAAAACAATTATTTGGCAAGCTTGAAGAAAAAAGAAGAGAAACAGCTACACTTCAACACATTTTCTTTATTAATTTCTTTAGTCCACATGAAAGTATTTGTTTCACAGCTATTCCAAGCTTTTTCAAGAATGTGTTTTGAAGAACGTAGTGTGTCAAGAGAGTTCTCCTGAGAAGTGAGCTTGGTACAAGGGACATGGCTCATGACTCTTCAAGAGTTTAAAGTTTAAATTATGTGAATTAGAAAGCAGTGAGGATACACTCTTTGATAAAATAAAACAACACTTTTCTAAAAATAAAATTAAATCTGGAAGAGTGAGGCAAGCTTTTGAGGTTTGTACATACCTTGTACAATCCAATGCCAGGATCAATGAGAAACGAGCGAGATGATGTAGATGGCTGACTGGGCGATCCACTGTTTGGTTTTTTGACTTTGTTTTTGCAGTTGGAAACAGCAGAGGGATTGACTTCTCCATCCTGATCTGTCACAGATGCAGTGGCAGGAGCTTCAGAATCAGAACGTATTAAAAGCTGAACTATGTCATTTAGTCCAACATTGTAGTCAAATAAAGTGTGTCCATCTTCTAGCTGTCAAAAAGAAATGTGTACTTGTAAAACTCTACCTTAAGTTAAGTTTTTAAATCTTTTTATAGACAATAATTGCACAGACCAGAAGAGGCAAGCCATATCTTACTGATCAACAAAAACCTATGTCTTGAGTACATGAGAAAAGTTAACTGCAGCCATAAGTTCATTCAATGAAAATCAGTGGAAGACCTAAAACTAGAAACAGGCATCTCTACAGACTGATAAAGATAAAGATAAAGCTAAGAAACACCAAAAATTTCCAAACTGTGCTCCAGGAAATTCAAGGAGCAGTACTGCTGCTTTGCTCAGTTAAACACCCTTAATGACCTAGAGCATCTTTGAAGCAGAGATTTGATTCACCTGAAAGTATAATGAATTGCTTTGAAATAGCAAAATTAGTATTAGTTACACTTTAATTCACACCGGAGTGGGAGAAAAATATGCATGACTAAAAAATGTCTTTCAAAACTATTCTAGCAATAAAAAAGTTGTCTACACTTTTTTTCAATAATAGGTGTTGTTTTCAAGACCAGTTGATGTCTCATAAATATTTTCAAACAGAACAGCTTTCATGAGCTTATGGGCAGTATCCATACAACAAGAAGGGGGCAAGAAGGAACAGAAAAGAAAAAAAGGAGCACCTGTCCAGTTTCTCACTAATAGTTTTCTCTAACACTCAAACAGTCTCAGGATAGACAAACTGGAATCCAAATTTCTTACTCCATCCCATCTGCTTTTTCAAAACTCTAAAGGGCAGGGGATAATTATGAACAGAAGCTGACAATCAAGCAATGAACCAGTTCTTCTTCCATGAACTTAAAATCTTGTAAAAAAATTAACTCTCCTTACTGCTGATAATTACTGTACCCACAGTTGGGACCTGTAAACATGGATATTCATAGTTTGAGTCAAAGCAATTGAAGCTGACACAATTGTATGATCAAGAGGTACAGGAAAGAACCTTATTCAGCTGCCCATTTTCTAACCAGTTCAACACACAGCACACAAAACCATGCTGAAGATTTTCATGCTGTACCTATTAAAGCTATACAAGTCTCAAAGCTGAAATCTCCAGTAACTGTGATTGTCCATGTGACTACCAACACCACCTCATGTGTTTGGGCCTTTAGGCTTAGAGCTTCATACTGAGAAGCAAGCTGCTTAAGTAACTCTCGGTCCCACCATGTCATAAGTTCCTACACTTTTGACAACTCTTTCACAAAGGGCATGGAAGTGTTCTTGCAGCCCCATTACAATCCAGATTTGGGGCCTTTTCACACCCACAAGCATTTTCACTGTTAATAAGCTTAAAGCATTATTCTTATATTCAAAGTACAAATAAACTCAAAACAGACAAATAACAATACTGCAACACACTGGAGGGGATATCCCTCAATCACATTGCTTCTGATCACTGCTCCAGGCCACATTTAAGATTAAACCCTCCCAAGTGATTTTTCTTGGTTGCAAAATGGTTAAAAAGTTCAGAAGTACATCTGCAAAACAGACCAATTCTGAAATAATGAATAAATTGGATGTTACTGGAGACATATAACTCCTCCATTTTTCTGTTCCAACTGGACTCGACAGACTGTGGCAGAGATTACAGTGTAATTCCTAGAATCCTGTGGTGTGAGGAAATCTTCTGAAAGCTAATGTGCTGGAGAAAATAACTGTAACTTTGTTCCTGGTAGACCAAAGATATGTAAGCAACATGCAGATGAGTGCTTTGCTCTCCTGTCATTGTTCGTGCCCTCTCAGGGCAGGTGTTGCGCAGGGTGACAGAAAAATATTTTGAAGTACTTCAGTACTTCAAAAATAGCTAGGCAAATGTCCTGTGCCTAGTCTTCACAATCAATCTATTCTTCAGTTATGACAGCAGATTAAGTTATATTATTGATCCACAAGTAAGTCCTGCCTACTAGCATGAAGGGTAAAAAAAAACCCCTCAACTTTAAAAAAAAAAGAGGTAAAAAAGGAATCTATCCAGGAATGATTATACTTAACATACACAGAAACAAGGACATAACAGGGCTATGCCTTGAGTAAGAAGCTGTCTTCCCTAACAACATGCAAACACACATCACCATGCCCAGACTACCTATTCCTGTACAACAGTAAGAGAAGTCTTCTCCCTGTAGGCATTCAAAACCCACATGGACGTGTTCCTACTAACCCTGTTCGAAGCTGTCCTGCCTTGGTAGGTGTGGGTTGGACTAGATAATCTCCAAAGGTTCCTTCCAACCCTAAATATTCCGTCATTTGGTGAAGTCAGCTTTGATGAACATGAACTAAATGGTCAGCCAAATAAACTGATGACTGCAAAGCTGTCTAATCTACAGAATAAATTTGTAAAAAAATACACTATTAAATGGTTGAGAAAGTGGTTGGGTAGTGGCTTCCAGAGGGCAGTGATCAATGGCTCAAAATCCAAACGTTATTTAATTAACCTTCATTAATGATGCCAACAATGGGACTGAGTGCACTCTTGGCAAGTTTGCAGATGACACCGAGCTGAGTGGTGCAGTAATCAGACCTGAAGGATGGGATGTCCAGAAGGACCTGGACAGGCTGGAGAAGTGGGTTCATGGGAATCTCATGAGGTTTAATAAGATCAAGCGCAAGGTGCTGCACCTAAGCCAGGGCAATCCCCTGGTATCAGCCCAGGCTGGGGATGAACAGATCACAGCAGCCCTGCTGAGAAGGACTTGAGGGTGCTGGCAGAGGAGAGGCCAGACATGACCCAGCCATGAGCACTCACAGCCCAGAAAGCCAAACCCGTCCTGGGCTGCATCCAAAGCAGCATGGGCAGCAGGGGCAGGGAGGAGATTCTGCCCCTCTGCTCTGCTCTGACCCCACCTGCAGTGCTGCATCCAGCTCTGGGGTCCCCAGCACAGGAAGGACATGGAACTGCTGGAGTAATCCAGAGGAAGCCAAAAACATGATTGGAGGGATGGAGATGGAGCACCTCTCCTATGAGGAAATTGAGATTTTTTCATCCTGAAGAAGAGAAGGCTTAAAGGTCACCTAATTGTGATCTTCCAGTTCCAAAGGGAGCCTACAAGAAAGATGGAGAGGAATCTTTTACAAGGGCATTTTGTAACAGAACAAGAGGCAATGGCTTCAAACCTGAAAGAGAGCAGGTTCAGATTAGATATTATAAAGAAAGTATTTTCAGTGAGGGTGGTGAGACACTGGAACAGGTTTCCCAGAAAAGCTGTGGATGCCCCAATCCTGGAACTGTTCAGGGAGAGGTGGGATGCGACTTTAAGAAATCTGATCTGTGAAAGGTGTCCCTGCCCATAGCAAGGCATTTGGAATGAGATGGTCTTTACAGCCCATGTGAACCCAAACCATTCTATGACCCTATTTTCTGCCAAAGTGATTGTGGTTTGTTTTGTCCCTGCTTTTTTTATCATTTATACTCTTTGCAGGAATATTTCATTACACCAGATTATTCTGTGACTAGTGAGGTCACACTTAAGTCTCAAACCACAGTAATAGACAGAAGATTACTACAAGCACACTCCACATGAGTCAAGTTGTAATGTCCGGCAAGCTGCTAGGCAACTAAGAGCACACCTGAATGAGCAAGAAGTATCTTCCTCAGTATGAGCAACTGTATACATTTAAAGCAAGTCGATACACTGCAACAGTGTCTACTTCGAGAAACAAAGTAGAATACCACAGAAACTCAACCAGTAGAGTCAATCACAGGCTTTTTGACTTGCCAGAACTGATAGGTGAATCTGCAGTATGCCTAGAATTACTTCGTGACTGACAACTGAAATCCTTGGAGTAACAAAGTTGGAAAACAGTGTTTAAAGAAATCCATTTCACACAGGAGAGCAGAACTATATGATGGTTTTTCTTGAATTACAATACACAATTTTATCCCATTCTGCTGCATAAAGTCACTAAGAAGATTCCACAAAAATATGTTTGCCTGGACAGCACATTAAAAGAAAAGAAAAAATACATGTTTAATAAGCATTTAAGGTCACTTCTCATCCACAAGTTTATATATGCAAATGAGAAACAAAAGTAATCACACAAGTATCAGATAAACTATTTCCTTCAACTCAGCCATGATTTCTTAGTGGGTGATTAGAACATTAGAACATGTTCTACAACACTACAACAAAAACAACTGAACAGGCAATTTCATTTATGAAATGTTACTAGTTCTTCTGAGCCTACTGTTGTAAGAAAAAGATGCATTTGCTTCCTTAGCAGTAGATTTCACTTTCAGTTTCAATTCCTCTTAAAGACTGGCATGCTTCAAAAGCCTTTAAGGCTTCATTAACATATTCTGAATAAAATGACACAAAACAGCAATTACCTTTACTGTATCTAACACTCTATCACTATTCTAACTATTTGTAATTTGATAAACAGGTTACATCTTTCTTACATATTTTATCATCCTGTGTTACAGACACTAATTCCAAAATAGTCCTAAAGAAGGTTTCTATAAATACTTAAATGTAACACAGCACTGTCCTTACTACTACAGAAGAGCAGCCACAGAAATGCAATACTGAAATTGATACCTACCTACTGTCACTGTTAAAAGAACTTGAAACATCAAGTCACAAATTACTTTAAAAGCATGCAGAAGCTGCACTTACATGAATGTGAATAATCATGAAGAGTGTGGTATGATACTGCATCACTTGGGTAAAAAAATTTGCCTGACAATTAATTTACCAATTACTATCACATTAATTACAAGTTTCAGCAGGCCAGTGCCTTATGGCTTCCACAGCATGTAAAGAGACCACCCAAGAAAGCATGTAATAATTTTTACATCTTTATGTGTGATCCAGGAGCAGGGTGACCTTCATCCAGCCATTCCACCTGACAGCCAAAATCTTCAATCACTTATGAAAGTGTGCCTTTAAGCATCTTCTGAGGTTTTCTTTTCCAAGAAATGTGCTTGTATCTAGCAATACAGATGAAATAAGCTATAATGAATGCAGATGAGCTCTTTAATTAACAAAGTAGGATGAAAAGTTAAGTGATATCAGCCTTATTCTGCACACACATTACATGCACCTGGCAAATTTAACAGGAAATGCCTAAGGGTAAAGATCTTCAAGCTCAAGTTCAGTAAAAAACCTTGGTTAAGAGTTCGTTAGGAGTTATCCAGAGGGTAATAGTCTGGCAAAATCAAGAACCTATAACTTCCAGCTGAGTACTTACTGAAAGAAAGCAAAGAGGACTTCAGAACTTCATGTATTTTCCGTCGTAAGAGTGATGTGTACCAACAGAATTTTTCCTGCCTGAAGAAGGCTGTTGGAATTAAATTCCACAGAAGCATGCAAACATATCTCTACATATCTCTAACCAGCACCTAGTAACTGAAAACTCAGCTTTTCAGCATGTAATAGTGAATTTGGGGCAATGGGATTGGCTCAGGACAAAAACAATTCAATAACCTTTACTACCAAACATTGGGCCCTTAGTTTATGGACTTCAGCCATTCTCAGAGTGTACTCAGTCTGCTTACATTTTCAAAGCTGAAAGAAAACCTGACCAGTATTTTTAATTTCACATCGAAAAACTGTAACCTCCACCTGGATTCTATTCAAATGAATGCTTAAGGACTCTGGTATCTTTAAATACATTTATTAACCACATTCAGAATAGTAGGCACATGGTCAGGTTTTTACAGTAACTGTGTAGTGACAGTGTTGCACATGGAGGTGCAGTTGTCTCAGCTACAACAGAGACAAAAGCTAAATAAAGGGGGAATCTAGTAGCCAACCCCTTAAGAAAATTACTGTTTTTATAGATTTGATATAGGCTGTCTCCAAGTGTCTTCTCTTTCAAGAGATCCACTTCCTCCTCAAGCAACTGTAGTTTTAATAGTATTTGTTACAATCTGCCCTGTAAAAAAATATTTTGCCTGGTGATCATTCCACTAAAACATCCCATATTCTTCTGACACACAGGGCAGTTTTGATGCCATCAGTGATGTTTTTTAGACATGTATCAGTAACTGTTGAATGTCCAAGATATTTCCAGCCCTGAACAATGAAACTCCTCAAACAATCCAATACATTAAGAGGATAAGAAGTCAAACATCTTTAAGCTGAGACGGCACATCTACAAGGTTTACAGGCTCCTTCTCACATGTCTACAGCAGACCACTTCTGATGTGTGAGCTTGGGCTCTCTTCACATTTAACTGAGGTTTTCACATATATACTCTGCAGTCATAAACACACTTTGTTCATACTGGTTTTAGTCTGGTATTCCCACAAGTTTTCTCCTAACTCTTCCCTCCTTATTTAGAAGAGATCCTAATACAAACCAAATAGCTACACCAATTAGTCTTACACAAAAGCTAACTAAAATACAGATTTACTTTCCTAAATAGGAAAATTTCTATTATGCTTGAAACAAAATACCAAAGAAACCATGGGTCACTCTCAGAAATAAAAAAAACAAATCCTAGTCTGGATTTACATTTCATGGCTTGCTGTCAAAAAACAGATACAAATGACAGATCATTCCTTCATTTCAAGATGGAGAATTTCCTCACCCATCAAAAAGATTTTTAAAAGATAAAATGATTGCTCTTCCTTTGCTCTCTCTTTAGAGAAACACGGAAGTAGGTGAATTATCTGGACATCCAAGTCTGACAGGCTCTAGACCCATATTCATCCAAAACAGAATACAGACAGACCACAACATTTCGTAACACAGTAACCAAAGAAGTTATTAGTGTCTGGAGATTATGGTCGAAATTAGACTCAGTTCTGTCATTTTTTTGCCACAAGACTCACATTTCAAAGCAGCCAACAAAAATATTTGAAGACATGATGCCACCAAAAATCCCAAAAAGGTCACACAAACTATACAGAATCTCGTTACTGACACAGTCTGCAATTACACACCAATATCGGTACAAACACAATGATAAATGTACATTAGTCATCTTCGTACTCAATCAACAAGACTAGCTTTCTCTGAGAAGACACTGACACTTTTCCTGAAGCCCTGTACCTAAAATTAAAAATAAAAGCCTACATTCTCCAATAAACAAGAGGCTTTTATACCTTTTCTAAAAACTATTTGCAGAGTGTATAGGTGGAACCAACACCTTTTGATCTCAATTAAATACAATCCAAAATAGATTCCAGTGTACAAGATTAGTACCAACACAAAAACAGCTGAAAGTTTAGAGCTGCAAGAAAAGACTTCTTGACTTTATCAGAAAATTATGGTGAAGGCAGCTATGTTCAGCCTCACCTAACAACTTCAGGGGGTTCAAGTCTGCACCTCTTTCAAGTTAAACTTTTTGAGAAGTTCATGTTTTGAAGATTATTTATTCTTTTGCTACAGAGATACAGAAAATATTGTTAATTTAAATATGGTAGTTTTTTTCTTGAATGCAACTCTAAAACACATTAAAGGAACACTTGCTCATTAACTTCTAGCTGGAAGTTACACCAGCAAGGTTTCTCTTCTTTTGCCATTCTAAGGAGCCTTCTGATTAAGTCAGTAAAAGTTCATGGTGTCTTCTGAATGCTCTTTGGGATTATCTGATACTGTCATTAAAAAATAAAAAGAAAGCAAGCATGTCAAAATATAAAGCCGCATAGAGATTCTCAGCAGCATGGAAAGAATCATCCATCCCTGTGCTGATTAGATGAGAAGGGTCAAGTACCTCCTGTATGATGGTATGGGCTTCTATAGCAAAGGCAACTGAAGTTCAGCAACAGTGGTGCCAGCGAGAGCAAATGGCTATCTGCAGCTTGTGAGGACACCTGTAATGAAGAACTGGTTATTATCTCAAGTTTCCATAATCAACAACAAAAATCTAAAAACCACACCAAAAACCCCATTAACCAACTACGTTTTTATATAATTTTACAGTTGCATCATTAAGAGCAGAGATTTAATTATTAGCTTTTAAAGAAGAGAATACTCTCTTAACTTCCATCTGTATTATTGATATCAATATTTGACTACATATTATCATGGAAAATCTTCACCATCTAGTTGTCAGTCTAGATCTTGCATGAGGTGTATTCTGCATTTAGGGGTTTGTGAAGTTCTTTATAATATTTAAAAAATGTTAATTTTCTAAGAGCTTCCAGATTAATTTTAAAAACACATGTACTAAACCTAACTAAGTTATATGAATTAAATTGTATGTCACAGACTTGGGAATCTCCAGTGTGCAGTGTGACTCTTGGGGATGTCCTGTGCAGGATGAAGAGTTGGATTAGATGATCTCTGATTGTATTATCTGACTCTGGGAGTAAATATACATGCCATAAAATATAGCCCTAAAGTTGGCTGCAATTTCTTAGAGATTACATAATGCTCTTTCAGGTTCCTAGTGCTTAATATATATACAAAACATTATAAAGTATTCTGTTTTCACCTATGCTTCTTTGCTTTGCCTTCAGTTTGTTCAGGTGCTTTAACTAATAAAGACAATCATACCCAAGAACAGTGCAGTAGTTCAATGCAGTAAACTGCATTAGTAGCTTTACAGTAACAATTTAACAAGAAGATGATTTCAGTACACTTCTGCAATCATATAATAAAACCTCACTCACAGGCCTACCAAACCTACTATCAGGTAAGTTTTGAGTATACACCATAAATACACTATGTTGGGAATTTTGGCAAGAAGTCTGATCATATCTGACCTGAAGACTACAGATGACTCTCCTTACAGTACAGAGCTACTTGTTACCAGCTTCATCAAAGAACCGCAATTACTTCCCTTCTAAGATTTCTTCAAATTGTTCTCTAAAATAAAAGACTTAACTGCTCCAGCTGAAGATTTCTCACCCTACATTTATGCCTGAAGCAGATAAGGTTTGGACATCTTCAGCTGAAAATGTTTACAATTTTCTAAGCAAAATAAAGCTGGGGAGAGTCTGTGCTAAGAAACTCAATTGTTCTATGAATATGCTTATCACTCCCATTCCTGAGGGAAAGACTTCACAAGTATTGCTCTTCTAGCCTTTGGGAAATTCACCAAAGTTGTAAGTATTAAGAAGGAATCAGACATACAGTATACAAACCTGACGTCTGGAAGCTTAAACTCACACGAGATTCCACCCACTACTGGCTGTGCCAACCCAGGTCACCCAGAAGCTAGAGGTCTCTCATATAATAAAGCATGCCCTATTGCCAGATTTTAAAGTGTGTGTTTTACTGAAGCTACTTTACCACAAGCATGTTCTCATGCAAAGCTAAAGTTCCTCCACTCCTCTCACCCCTCTATTGTTTCAGTTAAATTTTACAGAAACAAAATCCTAAATACTTGGACATTACAGCTTGGGTCTGACAAACCAGAATTTAAATATTCAACTTGCACAGCTAAGTAACATGATGCATTCTACCATACTTCTTAGTGCACAAAAGCAGAGCTGAATTTCTTCTAGTGAAGTAGGCCTGATTTGCAGCAATTTTCACCTCAAGTAAATAAATAGCTTCAATATTCTCACCTCCTCCTGCTGACTTCCCATGAAACAGGTTAGGAGCGGTTTCCTCACCAACAAGATTAACAACTTCAAAAGTCATTTCAGTCACTGACTTCTACATATATTGGCAAAGAAACTTTTGGGCTCCAATGTCTTTTTTCCCCTACTTTGATAAACACTATGGACAAGATACTGAGATAATGGGGTTTTTAATAGCAGTCATTTACAAATTTTCACCGAATTCAAATTCCAAGGGTGGGATGGATGGGATGATGAGAGACCCAACAAAAGACATTAGTTCTTTATCTTCCACCAACAGCAGATATTGCTGAAATACAAGAGTGTATGTTTAGTTATATACAAAACATAAGTAGGTATTCATACTCTTACAGTCTTACAGAAAACCTTAAGCTCTTCGTATATCTTCAAATATAAACTTCCATGTATTTTTACTGCTCTATTTTTCCAGCATTGTAACTGAAAGAAACTAGAAATCCCACAATGACTGTAACATGGTTCTACAGAAAATCTGCTCTGGTAGGTCAAAATGCCAAGATATCTCCCTCACTTTCATGAATAAAGTGAGAATTTCTATTCTCAAGAACATATGTTTTCCAGTTAGGAGAGAGAATATGCTGCTGGAAATCAGACTGGCATCTGGCTTTTCTGAATCTCTAAGAATGAGTTTACTCACAGTTAAAATATAGCACAGAAAAGTACTAGATGTGAATAGTCTGTAATGGAGCAAGGTTAAAATATGCTTTATTCTAGCATAAGGAAGTATTTGTGGCCCTATAGGAAAATCCTATAGAATAATGATCCACCATCCTCAAGATGGAAAGGAAGAGACATTGCTGCAGGTTTCTATGTTCAGTAGACTTCTCTGGCTAACTGCAGAGTTAAGAATAAAAAAACTTCTCTGAAAGTTCCACCTCAATCTAGAATATGCCTTGACTTCTGTGGCTAGTACAGTCATTTAGCTCTGCAGAAATGTGGAGCCCCAGAGAGCACAGGATATCCTGTACATGTTATAGAGTAACACTATCTTGGTCAATCTTCAGTGTCACATGTGAATGGTAGGTCCTTCTGGCAGTAAAAGAAAAGATGCCTACCTATTCAACAAAGTAGTGCTATTCCTGACATTTAAAAGGAAAAAAAAAAGCCAACACAACAGTAATACAAAGCACTACATCAATGACAACACTAGGTTTCCTCCAGTAGTGCTAGGGTATTTTAACCCTTAAAAACAGACTGACCACTAAAGATGTTACATTTGTCTTTGAAGATCAGACAACAGCAAACTACACTATAGCAAATTAACTACATTGACTAGACACAGACACTCCTAAAAAAACTGCAAAGTAATAGCTCCAACTCAAAATCTTACTTGAAATTGTTCTCTACTGCAAGCTAAGAACACAATGCTGTTGAAATTCAGCCCATAAACAACGACTCACTTAGGCTTCTATATCCTTTTAACCTCATATACCTCCCATTTTTAGAAGGACATTACTTAGCCAGGCCTCCCACCACTTGCGAGATCCAAGGATTTCTAGAAGTTCCCAGAAAGACTACAGTAAGCAGTATGCAGTAGCAGGATCACAGTTCTACAAGTAGACTGTACAGATTTAACTATACTGAGTGCTAATCAGATAAAATAAGAAAAGGATTTCGCTTAGATAATATTTTTTACAACATACAGCAATATTCAGGGGGTTTTTAAGTTTTCACCTCAGTATACTGCTTTCTCTTCATTTCACACTTAACTAGAGTGACCTTTTTTATTCATAATATTATAATAAATACTCTTTTATCACAGCCCTAGGGAATCAAGTTATTTAGTTTCATGTTCTTTATATTCAGTTTTATTTGTGCAAGAGCAACTCTTCTGACCTTTTTTCTTATGAACACCATGGAAACAGAAAAGAAACCCATAATCAAGACGTAAACTTAAGAATTAATTATGGTAATTATAAGAAAATTAAGATTCACAGATAGTGAAATCATAAAAAACAATTCCCTAGCTCTTCACTGAACATGATCCCAACTGTGTCGTCAACTGGATATACTAAGTACCAAACTGACAAATGCTGCTCATGGAGGCAACTTCGGTTATAATATTTCACTATCTCGCTTTCTCAATCAAGACATCCGTTAACTAAAATGTTCACACTAATATACCTGGCCACTGTCAGACTACACATGAAAGTACAACTCATTACAGGCTCATCTTCCCTGCTTCTGAGATAAAGAATCTGGGGTAAAAAACCTCGGGTTTGTCCCACATAAACATCTCTACCCAATGAAGTGTGCTAGCACAGAACAAAGCTAAGCAGGTTACACAACTCCAAGACTCATGTTCCTTGATTTGGTTCCTTCAGAAAAACACATATTTGTACATAATGTTCCTTAAGACACCAACCCTCACAAGTGCTCACTGTTACCAATCTGTAGAACACAAAAATCTAGCCATTTGCTCTTGGTTCAAAATCTAGGCTTAGCATCTAGCCACTAATGCTTGCCTCCTGGTTAACAGTTATATTTCTCTTTTACGGTTTTCCCATGTATTTGTAAAGGTACAGACTTTATCTCTTTTCAGGCAGAATTTTCACTGTCTTGCATTACTCAGCTTAAGCGAACGCTGCAACACTCATCTGCTGTAAGAAGGTGAATCTTCGGAGTCACTTTCCCTCAAATGTACCACACATTCGGTGCCTTTGGCGTCAAGTAATAGCTACGCTTCGCTTTCACTACTCGAGCACTGCGCACACCTCGTAGTTTACGTAACGCGGCTTCAAAGGTTACACCAATCAGCGAAGTTATGGCCTGAGGCGACCTATTCGGAACAAAATCTTTCCATCACCCCAGGGGAGGGGAGGTACTACCCCACAGAACACTTCCAGCCAGTCACCCGTGCCATAGCGGCTTTCCGTGGTAGGGATAAAGCGCCTCGCTGGACTGAGAGCAGCCGCCCTTACCCCGTCCAGGACACGCCGGGATTCACAAGTCGAGGACACGGTGGCATCATAACTTCTGCCCGCGCCAATTAACCCCAGGCCGCCGCCTCTCCCCACCCCCCCCACGTGCGGAGCCGGGGCGGCGTTTTCCCTGGAAACCGGCCGCGGTGGGCCCGGCTCCCGCCCTGCCCGGCCGGGCCGCCGAGGGGCGGAGGAGAGCGGGCAGCTCCCCCCTTCCCCCGCATCCATCCCGCTACCCTGTCACTTGGGCAGGAGGAAGGCGGGAATCGGGGGAGGAGCCTCCCACCGCTCAGGTGGGAAAACAAACACACAAAAGGGTCTCACCAGCACCCGGAGAGGGGTGAGGGGCTTCACTCCCGGGGGTTTTTACTTCATCGGGGACAACAGGGGTCCCGCAGCATTCTGTTAGGGCGGGCTTCCCCGGCCCTCCCTTCCCCCCAGACCCGCGAGTAAACAAAAGCAGGAGCTCACAGAACGGCACATGGGTGGAGACGGGGACCCCTGAGCCGCACAAAGAGAACGGGCCCGGAATGAGGGGCGACCCCCGAGGGCCCGCCCGGGTAGGGCATTCCCGCCTCACCTGCTTGCCCCGGTAGAAGAGCCGCTGGCGGTCGGGGCTCACGCGGAAGGTCTCCTCGATCTTCTCCCGCAGGCACTCGATCTTGGTGAGGCGGCTCAGGTCCTCGATGGTCTGGGTTTCCGTGCCGTCGATGGTGCGGACCTGGATCCACATGGTGCGCCCTCCGCCCGCCCGGCCGGCCGCGGGCAAAGGAGGGGAGAGACGGGCAGAGGGTGGGAACGGGGTCTGTCTGTTCCGCGGGTGAGCGCCCGCGGCGGGAGAGGTTCAGGGGAGGAGTCCGGAGCTACCCCGCTCTTTGTTCGGCCCGACGGGGCAGGAATTTCAAACCCCGAGGAGCGGGCGCGACCCTCCCGCCCGCAATCCGGGCCGCCCGTCCCGCTCGGCGGGGTGCGGGAGAAGGAAGGGGAGCCGAGCAGATCCCACGGCGCTCCCCGATCCCGCCGAGGCAGCGCGAATGGCGGCGGGTCCCGGCGGGCCGGCGGCGGGCAGGGTTACGGGGATGCGCCGGCAGCCATGGCCCGGCCCGGGCACTGTTTACCGGGGAGCGCCGCCGCGCTCACATGGAGGTCACGGCGCCAACGCCGATCTCGCGAGAGCGCCCGGCCGCTGCCGTGCCGACAACACGGCGGGTGGGGGCGGGGGCGGGGGCGAGCGAGGCGGGCACGCGGCACCACCACGCCCCCTCCTGCCGCGCGCTGCGCCCTGCGGGGGGAGGGGCTGGCGCGCGCCGGGGAAGCGGCCAGTGGCGTCTCCATGGCGGCCCTGGGGGCAGTGGGGGCCGTGGGGGCTGTGAGGGCTGTGAGGGCCGTGAGGGGCTGTGGGGGCCGTGGGGGCTGTGAGGGCAGTGGGGGCCGTGAGGGCCGTGAGGGGCTGTGAGGGGCTGTGAGGGGCCGTGGGGGCCATGGGGGCCGTACGGGGCTGTGAGGGCCGTGGGGGCTGTGAGAGCCGTGGGGGCCGTGAGGGCTGTGGGGGCTGTGGGGGCCGTGAAGGCAGTGGGGGCCGTGAGGGCAGTGGGGGCCGTGAGGGCAGTGGGGGCCGTGGGGGCTGTGGGGGCTGTGAGAGCCGTGGGGGCCCTGAGGGCTGTGGGGGCAGTGAGGGCTGTGGGGGCCCTGAGGGCTGTAAGGTCTGTGGGGGCCGTGGGGGCAGTGAGGGCCGCGAGGGCTGTGGGGGCCGTGGGGGCTGTGGGGTCCCGTGCCCGGGATGGCGGGCCGGGCAGCGCCCCAGCGTCCATGAGCAACGCGGAACAGCCTTGCCTAGGACGTGAACTGCGTGTAATCGTACCCCAAAGATACAGATGAATCCTGGCCGTGGATGGAATTAGGGGGCAAGACTAGAGAAAGCAAACTTCCTTTATGCCGCGAATCTGGTGTGCATTTGGCTCTCAGTATTTTTCTGCATTAGGTAATTGCAAATTACCACCAGGCAGATCTGGAGTTACATAGATGTTGTGGGAGAGTCCTCTTGAGCAGCTGGGCCCCATTCTTTTGGTCACTGTCACAGGAAGGTGGAGAACAAAGAAATAAGGCTAAAAGTGAGAAAATGGGTGTCTAAATATCAACAGTCTAGTAGTTAAAAAAACTGTGCACACAAAGCAAAATGAGGAAGTATTTCAGTACTTAAAATTGACAGGCGTATTTGCATTATCCATTTCTATAAAACCAGGGCTTTGTCATTTAGAGGTTGCTTAGGAAGACAAGCACCTTAACTCTTAATACTCTGCACTTTCTCCTTATCCCAACTGTCACTGCTGAGCATGACACCAAGTGGTCTGGGATGTCACCAGCCTTCCCCAATGGATTCCTTCCTAGCTTGGTGAGGTCTGCCAGCCTACTCGCTGGCAGTGTTGTTCTAAATATTAGTCCTTCTGTCTATTGTGTAAGAAGCCAACCCATAGGAGATATTTGTCTATTTCATGTTTGTGCAGGGGTGAATCCACAAAACCAACTACAGTATGGCTGTAAATTTCTGCTTTCGTAACACGGAAGTACAAGCATACTTAATTTCTAACCACATGCATATTTTAAAACTATTGAACTCAAAGAAGCAAAATTTAGGTTACATATATAGAACAAATTCTTTACTGTGGGGGTGATGAGACAGAAGAACAGGCTGCCCAGAGAAGTTGTGGGTACTCCATCCCTGTAAGTGTTCAAGGCCAGGCTGGATGGGGCATTGAGGAACCTGGGCTAGTGGAGGTGCCATTGCCCATCACAGGGAGATTGAAACTAAGTCCCTTCCAAACCAAACCATTTTATGATTCTACAGTGTTTTGCCAAGTTCAGTGTAAAAGTAGGATGTATTTTAAATTTGTTGCTCATGTTTGGTGTGTGAGGAACTTCAGCTGGAGTTAGGTAGCCTAAGCTTTAGAGGTGTGGTTTTCATACAATAATGAGCTAAATTAATCTAAAGGACATGAGCTTAGCTGATTTTGCTAACTTGAGTAAAATGTATAATAAACTGCCAGACACAGTTTCCTACTTATCTGAGTCTTTATGGTATTTGTTCTCAGTTATTCACTCTACAAAATATTTTCCTTAAATCATTTATCATTCGTGATTCTCCCCTTTAAGATTTAAATTTCTCAATCTGAATATGAGACATTTGAGCCTCATTAGTTTTATAAAAAAATCTTGTCTTGTTCTCTCTCAAAGTCAAGAGATTTTCCCACACCAGCAAGTCCCACTGTATCTTTTTTCTTCTAGTTATGGTAGCACCCCTCTTACTGTTCTCCATGTTAATGAAACTTGAGAATCATTTAGCACTGATACTAGCTGTCATCATTATTAGGTATGTTCTAGAAAGTACATTTTTACATGCTTCCATATGTATATGGGTACACTTAAGGCACAATAAACAATAAGTTTCGCTAGTAAAAGGATAAATAATCAACACGATTGTTTCAGCTATCCTTTATTTGGTATGCTTTTTACCATATGAGTCACTTAAAGAATGTGGTCACTCATTGCCACCCGTGCTCCTGGGATCAAAAAGGGCACCACATTCAGGTCTGCAGGCTGAAAAGAACAACTTCCAGGTCACAGTTCAGATCCATCTGATTTCTCTCTCTCTTTGGTCTAGACAGTTCCTTTTTAAATTCTTCACCAAAATCAGCCTTTGATGGCATAAATGCATAGTTGCCTGTGACATTTGCCAGGACATTCAAATAAGCTCTGTGGTCACATACCAAAAACCATCTGAAGGGTAGAGCTGCATATGGCTTTGCAGGTCTGACCTCTTCTGTTACATTACAGCCTAAGGGCACCAGGAAGCTGGTGAGGTTTTTGTAGCTGTAGCTGTTTGTGCAGTTTACAAACTTTACTCCCCTTTCTGCTGGGAAAGATTCCTTCACTTTTATCACTACTATGAGTCTAATTCTCAGCTTAGACTGGGGAGTTTGGTGGAGAAGAACCTTCTGAAACTCAGCAAAGGCAAATGCAGGGTCCTGAACCTGGAGAGATACAAACCTATGTACCATTGCAGACTGGGCTCTGACATTCCAGAAAATATCTCTGAGAAGGAGCTGGTGATCCTGCTGAACAATTTTTACCAAAAAATTGGTAAAAATAAAAACTCCTTAACACCACTGTAGCATTAAGAAACAGGCACTCTTTATTCAGCCAGATGCACGAAGAGTTGTGTCCTCTGAAATACTGTGCAAGCTGAGTACAGAAAAACCTTCTGTTTTGCATAAGATTCATTGATTTTCCTAGAATAAACATGCATATGATAATAATTTCCCTACAATCATTAATATATGTTCTCTCCCCTTTACACCTGTATTTTTCTGTCCTGGGGGTTTCTTTGGTGGTCCCTGGTGGTCACTGACCCCAAAGTCATACCTTACCCCCAGTGAACTGGTAAAAAGTTGGCACAACTGGCTGGTTGCTTTCCAGTTCTTCTTCCTAAAGAATAAGTGTGGTTCCATAGGCCAATGGTTTTTTAAAGAATAAGCATTGTATTAACCCACCAGGTACAAATGAATTTTCATCTGGCAACTTTTCTGCCTTTTGAGGCTTGTGAAGTTTGCTTCCTTTCCCTTTGCTTCCCTTCCCTTATGAAGAATAAGCCCCACTTTGCTTTTTTACTAACATCATAAAAGTTCCTTGTGTTGCATGAAAAATCATGTTTTTTCAGCAGCTTAAAGCAAGTATCATAATCGCAATCATTAATATGATCACAATTATACTTTGCAAAAGCAAGGCCCACCAACCAGTCAGAGAAAATCCAAATCCTTTAAATGCATTATTCAACCAGTTACTTTTTATTCCTGCCCTTAATTCTCTTCTAAGTGCAGCAATATTATCTTCTCTATCTTATCATCCAGTTAAACAGTCACATTCAGAATGTGAACACAAGTATTGTTGCTTAAATTCAACAAGCACATACTTCATGTTAGCAGCAATAGATCTAAAGCCAATCTGTTTCCTATGGCCGTTTTAGCTGTGGCTTGCAACTGTTCATTTATTTCGGCAAACTCGAAGTGAGTTGCATTTGCTGAAGTTTCCATTTGTAGAGTCAAATTGTGTATGGCTAGTCTATTCTGAAAGGTAGATAATTGAAGAGTAAAGATAGAATCTCAAGTCCATCTCACTATAGTCTACATACTGGCATGTTTCCAAGTTTCATCGTGTTTAACTTCCCCTCCATAGCTGGGTTCCCAATGATGACTCCTCCCACAAGGGGCATTAATGTTAGTACTCCTAGTGTCCACTATGCTCTTGAGTCTCCTAATCATAAATGTGTGGTCCAAATTCCATTACTTCCTACCTATGCTGTGGGTCCTAATGATTTTATGATGTCCTGCTGACAGTCTATATCTCTCCAAGTCTTACTGTTTTTTGGGTGAGACCAGGCATCATTAAGAAAGGGAGAATAATTTCTATGAATGCATCCCAGCCTTAAAGCCTGGGCCACAGACATGAACTGCTGTACCTTAGGATTCTTACTGATGCAAGCAGATATCTGAGTGCAATTCTACTTTTTTCCTTTCTATTTCTCTATTTCTCAAAGTGTTTCCTGAATTTTCAGTTCCATTATCTTTAATTGTGGAGGTACAATTACCTGCCCAGATGAGGTTGCCAGTCAGCTGCTGGGATTTTCCATAACTTTTTATGATAGGGCTAGCTGCCCATCCTGATTACTATAATTTGGTTTCTGTTCTAGGACTTGCAACTTTTTTCTAGGTATTTTTCAGCTACCTCTTTGACTGTTTTGTCAGCTAATTGATTCTCTGTATTAACTGGGGAGTTTCCAAACTGTTGATGGGCTTCACAAATGCATTACAGCCACTCCTTTTGACTTTTGCACACTCTGTAGTAGTTATCTAGTTTCTTTTTTATACTTCATAGGAGATCCTTGTGCCTGAAACAATCCCCTTTCCTTTCATATGGCTCCATGGGCATGTATTATTCCAAAACTGTATTTTAAATTAGTCCATATGTTTACCCTTTGTCAGCACTAAGTGTAAAGCCATTAGTTCTGCTTTTTTTTGCTGATTTGCTCCTAAGTAAAGCCTGTACTTCTATTACCTGGATCAGGGTTACCATTGCATACCTAGCTGCCCATCTTCCATTTCATACCATGCTGCTCCCAACAGTTCCAGTTCCAAGTCCTGGATAGGATCGCTACTGTGGTCCAGTCTTAGGTTCAACATTGTCCTGCTCCAGTAAGGCAACTTGGTATTTTAGCGTCCTGCTAAAAAGGCTCATAGATCTTGTACAGTTCTTGGCTCCAGAGTCTGACAGATTACTTCTTTTTGGCTGCTTCCCAAGGTTTTTGGCCACTTTTTCCTTGCAACATAACAGAACCAAATTATATTACTGCTTTGGTTTTTTCCCTGTTTCTGCCATTTTCTTTGACATCCTGTATCCAGATTGTGTAAGGAATTTAACAGACTTACAAATAGCACCAATGCACTTCCTTCAGTATTGGTTGCTGGTAGAATATCATCTATACATTGTAGTAAAATTATGTTCAGATTTTCGTTTTCCAGCTTTCCACTTCCTTTGGCCAGCTGATTGCCAGATTTTGTGGGGTTGTTTTGAAGCCCTTGCACAGCTGCATCCATGTTAGCTGAACCTTCCACCCAGGGCTTGGACTCTCCACTCAAAATCGAGCTCCAGCTTTGATCATCCAGGCATCAGCATTCTCTGCCTCCTCTGGTATTTCTTCTACCTCATTGTAACATAAAAATCTTTATCTCAATGGCTTTTCATTCAGGTATTTGAATTTGTATTTCCCCATCCAGGGAAGTTACTTGATTATTCAATTTTCCCAATAAATCTGTCCTCAACAAGAGAATTGGCCATTCAGGCTTATACAAAAACTGATACACTGTTTTCTTAATTTAAATGGTAACAGTTGTAGAAGAAAAAGGCCTGTTCTCTTTTCTTCCTCTAGCGCCTACAACACTTTCTGGTTTCAAGCTAAGTTTTCCTCTGCATGTATTCAGTACTGAATAAGGTGCTCCTATATAAATTTTTAAAAATTACCTGTTCATTCCTCAGGAATAATGTAACCAGGACCTCAGCTGAGGATGATTCCTCTGATCCCCTTCAGGGGGATTCTTCATTTACAGCAATGAGCTTGCTGATTTGAAGAGCAAGGTTTAGGTTTCCTGTCTGATATCCCCTGCCCTGGGAGCACTCCCTTTTCCAATGTCCCCTTTACAAACTGCTAAAGTATACTTCAGCCACTGATTATTACAATACTCAACCAATTGCTTCCAAGTAAGCAGGGGTTTTGAGCCAATGTCTTGTGAAAAATAAGCATTGTATTAACCCTAGATGCAAATGGTTTTTCATCTGTCAGCACAACAAGCTGTCCATGAACCAGCAGTGTGCCTTTGTGGCCAAGAAGGCCAGTGCTATCCTGGGGTGCATTAGGAAAAGCATTCCCAGCAGGTTGAGGGGGGTGATCCTGCTCCTCTACTAAGCCCTGACAAAGCTACATCTGGGGTGCTGTGTCTGGTTCTGAGCTCCTCAGTACAGGAGAGACATGGGGTTCCTGGAGCAGGTCCAGTGGAGGGTAACTAAGATGATTAAGGGACTGGAGCATCTCTTTTATGATGACAGGTTGAAAGAGCTGGGTATATTTAGCCCGGAAAAGAGACAGCAGAGAGGAGACATCATCAATGTCTGTAAGTATCTTGAAGAGAAGGTGCCAAGAAGATGGAGCCAGGCTCTTCTCAGTGATGCCAAGGAATAGGACAAGAGATAGTGTGCAAGAACTGATACACAGAAAGTTCCATCTAAATATGAGGAAGATCTTCTACGCTGTGCGATTCACCACTCACTAGAGAAGATTGCAAAGAGAGGTTTTGGAGTCTCCCTCACTAGCAATATTCAAGAACCATCTTGTCTCACTCCTGTGCCATGTGCTCTAGGATATTTGTACTTGAGCAAGGAGGTTAGACCAGATGTTCCACTATGATCCCTTCCAACCTGATCCATTCTCTCATTCTGTAAAGGGCTCAAAACCTTGATATGCTTCCAGTTTGATTGGGCATTGTTTTATTGTCACCAGGTCTGCTCCTGGTTTGAGTTCTACTTTTAAGTGGAGTCATGGTGTTTGCTTTAGCTGGTTTCTTTGAATCTCATACAAGAGAGATTACCACATTAAATATTGCCTCTTGGATGCCATTCTCAGGTTCTTCTGAAGTCTGAGTCATTAGTAAACAGGTTCAAGCCTTCTGCAACTTTTCTTGTGGCTTGTATAGCTATACAGAGTTTAAAAAAAAAAAAAAAAGTTATTTGAGCATTTAACTTGCATTAATAAATCTCATCCTAACAAGGGAAGAGGACATTCTGGCATATATAGAAACTAATTAATCAGTTTAGTATCTCCATTTGTACACTGTCTGAGTTGTAGGAATGGCCGCAAAACTCTTCTTTCTATTGTCCCAGCAACTGGTATTTTAATTTTGCGTAGCAGACACTTACAGATAGTTATTACTAAACGTGTGATCCCTCTACAAATCAAATATCTCTTGTTTAATTCTCTGGTTTTACTGGAACTAGAGTATCTGCTGGAGATGTCTTGATATTTTCCTCCCGGTCATCTTTACTCATTGTCAAAAAATCCTCCAATATCACAACAATTACATCTTCTAATTTACCCTTCCTGCCCATAAATAATGCAAGGATTTAGGGCAAAGACAGGGCAGAATCCTCTTTCAGACCATTGCTTAATTGCACTTGTTTCACCTTTTCTAATACCATTAGTACAAAGGTATTCAATATAGCTTACATATCCCCTCCATTAGAATTATAAGTCAGCACGGTAATTTCCAAAACTTCCTTCAAGATTCTCTTGGTAGGAACCAAATATAGTTTGCAGGTCAACAGACCTGAAGTATTAAAAGAGACACAAGTAAAAGACTGGCAGACCTTCTGCTTCCATTGATTGATTGAAAGGTGACTGTTTCACTGGCTGAGAGTGAGTCAGATCCAAGTTTGGCTCACAATAGGACTAAAATCCTCACCACCTCTCATATGCTTTTTATTTTGATATATATCCTCTTTATCCATCCCTGCCCCAATGCTACAGGTGATGGAAAGGTGGAAACGAAGATCTCATTCCATTTTACTTTTCAGAATATAACCCAGAGGGTTATAGGAGGGAAAAAAAAAAAAAGGCAAATTTTTAGAAAGCAATAATGTCCTCTCTGGGTAATGGTGGTGCTAACGAGAAAATTAGGTAATGCTAAAGGGAAAACTGAGTGAGTAGCACAGTATGTATGAGGGATGAGGGTGACAGTAGTGCAAAAATTATTAGGATTATTACAGCGAAGAAAGGAGTCGAGGACAAGCAAGTAAAATGTGGGAAAAGTGAGCAAAGTGCAAAGATCTAATATTGGAGACAAACTCAAGAAATTAGTGACAAAAATCATAGAGTTGCACAGAAAGAAAAATTTGACATGGTATTTTATAAGACAAAGCTAGTTTTCTTAGAAAAAATCTATAGAACAAGAGTGAAAAATAAAATTAAAAATAAAATGAGAATGATGCAATGATAAGCATGATATTGTTTTAAAGTTGAGTTCTTTTATGATAGAGTGTTCAAAAGAAAACCATGATGCAATATTTTTGTTTTTTCAGATAAAATAGTCAGAAGTTTAAAATTATGGGATGAAAACTGGGAACTATTAGAATGGGACCTTTGCATATGTAGGAATTTTCATAGTTTTCCATGGGTAGGTTGCTTAAGCATGAAAATAAAGATAATTGGTCACTTGAGATTACATTTGTACTGGTATTTGAAATGCTGCCTGAATTCTTAAAAACACTGTGGATTGTTTTGCAAATTTTATTTTTGCCAGTAGGAGACCTCTGTAATAACCTTAATGTGGATAAAGTAATGGTGATAGCAGAAGAAGTGGGCAATTAACTTGATAAAGAGACAAATGTGCAGGACATTTGAGGAGGGTGTGGAAGAATGGAAGCATTATACTGAGCAAAGAAAGTAGAAAGAAGCCACTGGAAGAGGGAAATACGTGCCACAGTTTTAAGAAGGAGCTACGCAAGGAGAGCAGTCAGCCAAAAAGGAAAAGAAAGGAAAAAATTTTAAGAACTTATTTTTCTGGACAGCCTTGTAAGGCAATGTAATGACCTGTGTGGATGTTTCATTATTATCAGATATATTGGTGTGTCTCCGGGAAAGAGGAAGAGAAGAAGGAAACTGAAATTGTCTTTTTACTGAACTTAACAGAAATGTGCCACTTAGCTCCCATGAAGTCAATGTGACTATTTCAGCATGAAAAGAGGAGAGAAAACCAAGATGACTGACTCCATTAACCTAATATAAACTTGATGAGAAGAACAAAAGCAGATGAGGTATAATGGTTACAGATATGGTAGAGTGCTTAAGCATGGTATCCTATATGTAGAGTTGACTGTGCTTTCCATGCTGTCAGGAGAGTTATGAAAGGCAGAAAAGTTGTGGCAATAAGAGTTCATAACATAAATATTTCTACTTGATTATAATGGGAACAGAACTGCTAACAACTCTGCCTCATTAAAAATTATATCTGTAGCAATGTTTTGTCTGCCAGAAGGGTTGAAGCAAAAGTTGCTGGCACAAGTGTGGGCTCTGTGACAGCTGGAATGAGAAGTTTACACTAAGCAGCCTAAGAGTTAAAGGCAACAAAACAGTGAGTGTTTTACCTTGATTATAACTAAAAGTTATTTCTATTTACAATGAAAAGAGTCCCTGTGCTGAGAACAGTACAACCTGAGGCACATGCTGCCAGTTTACCTTGTACTTGTTCATGGAATGGTGTACTTAAAGCTCAGGGAAGTAAAATAAGCCTTAAATTTACTTTCTACAATCTGTTTTTATATATTTGCATATGATTTTTTCTGTGAAAAAGGTAAAAAGAAGTAAGGAGACTACATCATTCTAATAAGTCCCTTCCAGAACTGATTCAGAAGTTCACATTGTTTCTTCATGTATCTCTGCTGTTTGATGGGTAATATCAATGCTAAACGATTTTCAAATTGCATTACATGAAGAACAGTAGGAGAGGTGCTAACCTAATTATAAGAGAAAAGATACAGTGGGACTTGCTGGTGTGGGAAAATCCCTTGGAATTTGAGAGAAAACAAGAGGAGATTTTTTTGATAAAACAAATGAGGATCAAATGGTCTCATATTTAGCAAAGGAGGTTGTAGCCAGGTGGGGATCACTTTCTTCTCCCAGGTAATAACTGACAGGATAAAAGAAAATAGCTTCAGGTTACACCAGGGGAGGTTTAGATTGGATACTCGGAAATGCTTGGATGTGATAATTAGGGACATGGTTTAGTGGTGAACATGGCAGTGATAGGTTAACAGTTGAACTTGATAATTTTAGAGGTCCTTTCCAACCTAAATGATTCTGTAACCTTACCTCATCAACTGAAGCAGTTTCAAGTTCCAGTTCTCCAAACGTGATACGATGGCATCGTATTTAACCAAACACAGCAATTTCTTGTGGGTCCAGGTATGACTGTAGGTCAACAGTGTCTCATCAGCAAAAACAATAGTATTAACCCTAATTTGTAGAACAGCTCCCAGTGAAACAGCACTAAGACTAGCTTCCTAAAGCTTATTCCCAGATTAATATAACCGTAATCCTAGTACATCAAAATCTGCAAGTGCAAAGACTAGAAATAGCATGTCAGAACACTAGTTTCAGGTATAAACCTGGGTGCAATGACATATCTCCGTAATTTATAAATATTAGTATGGGTTACAGCAGTCTATTTCTAGGTCTTTCACTAGGTTAACTCTGCCAGCTAATTCTCCCTGAAATGCTAGCTCAGCAGAGCCATCTTCCAGCTTGATCTAGCCTTTCATCCATAGCAGATCCAGCCTTTACTTTAGAACATCATCCTTTGCTACTCTTCCAAACTGAAATGCTAACCTCATGTTATTGTCTAATTAAAGACAAATGCTTCTTTTGTGTCTGTTAACCTTGGAGTAAAGGATCTGGGTTTGCAATTGTGTAAGTACATATTTTGACCTCTGAAAATTAGTAAAAAACCCTCTGTCCGCTTGACCCCATAAAAAACAAGAATAAAGTTGGTATTTCTCAAAGGTACTTCTCAAGGTTTTCAATATTTGCTTAAAATATGGAAGGGACAAATAGGAAAAAATATTTCCAGTAATTATATTTTAATTACAAAAATATTTGCTTATAAAGGCTGAAGCAATTAGTCATCAATTAAGGAACATATGCATGACAAATTTTATGGGGTTTTATTTACATAATGTATGAAATTTGATCTGCTGAAAAGGTATTAATTTATAAGGGTGTATCTTTTCTTATACAGTGATCTGATTATTAATTAAATGTCAGAGAGAAAAGTATTTCAAAGCTGAAACTGTGTGTACCAAGGACAAAATTTATTTTTCTTCTCAACATCATAAGCTCCAGAAAATACAAGCAAAGGAGCTAGAATGTCATTCATAATGAATTTGTCACTACAATATATTGCTAAGTGTGAGAAAATAAACAATAATTGAAATCAAGATGATGCATACTAAAATGACTAGCTATTGCAAGTATGGAAGTAATATAAGGTCAGTTGAAATTACACTATACCTATTCTTACATGTTTTGCAGATTCATAAAACTATAGAATAGTTGGAAGGAATACTTAAAGGTCATTTTAATCCAGCTCTTCCCCTTGTCATGGGCAGGGACACCTTCCACTAGACCAGGTTGCTCAGGGCCTCCTCCAGCTTGATCTTGAACACTTCCAGGGATGGGATATCTACAGCTTCTCTGGGCAACCTGTTCCAGTGTCTTACCATCCTCATCACGAAAAATTTCTTCCTTATATCCAGTCTGAATCTGCCCTACTTTAAACCATTACCTCTTGTCCTATTGCTACAAGCTGTGGTATAAAGTTTGTGCCCATTTTCCTTATATGCCCCCTTTAAATATTTAAGGCCCCAATAAGGTCTCCCTGGAGCCTTCTCTTCCCCAAGTTGAACAATGCTAACTCTCTCAGCCCATCTTCATGAGAGAAGTGCTCCAGCCCTCTGGCCATCTTGGTGGCCTCCTCTGGGACTTGCTCCAACAGTACCATGTCCTTCCTGTGCTGGGGACCCCAGAGCTGGATGCAGCACTGTAGGTAGGGTTCAGCAGAGCAGAGCAGATCAGAGCAGAGGGGCAGAATCCCCTCCCCTCCCTGCCCCTGCTGCCCGTGCTGCTTTGGATGCAGCCCAGGACACACTTGGCTTTCTGAGCTGCACGTGCTCATTGCTGGGTCATGTCCAGCCTCTCATCTACCAGCATCTGTGCATCCTCAGCAGGGCTGCTCTCACTCCCTTCATCCAACTCAGCCTGTGTTGGTACTGGAGGCTGCCCCAGCCCAGATACACCTTGCATTTGAACTTGTTGAGTGTCATGATGTTTTTGTGGGCCCATTTCTCAAGTCTGTCAAAGTCCTGTATGGCATCCTCTCTCAGGTTTGTCAACTGTTCCACTCAGCTTGGTATTGTCAAGGAACTTGCTGAGAGGCTGCACTTAATTCCTTCATCTATGTCAGAGATAAAGATATGAAATAGTAGTGATCCCAGTAAGGACCCCTGAGGGACACCACTTATCACTGATGTCTGTTTGGACATTGATCACTATTCTCTGCATGAGATTCCCCAGTCAGTTCCTTATGAAATGAACGTCTGTCCATCAAACCACTTATTTCCACTTTAGAGGGAAGGCTGTTGCAGGAACACCATGTAAAAGACCTTACAGAAGTTTGGACACATTTCATCTATAGCTCTTCCCCTTCCACTGATTGAGACACTCCATGATAAGAGACCAATACATTATTTTGTCAAGGCTTGTCCTTGTTGAAGCAGTGCTGATTTTCTCAAATCAACTCCCTGTCCTCCATATGCCTTAGCAGAGCTTCTAGGAGGATCTTTTCCATGATCTCCCCAGGTACAGAGCTGAGGCTGACAGGCTGGCACTTCCTAGTGTCCTCTTTTCTAGCTTTCTAAAAAACATGTGCAATGTCTCCCTTTTTTCAGTCACCTGGGACTTCACCTTACTGCCATGACTGTTCAAGTAGCACAAAGAGTGATTTGGCTGCTACATCAGCCAGTTTCTTCAGGTCTCTGGGATGCATCTCATCTGGTCTCAGAGACTTTGTATATTCAGGTTCCTCGGGTGGTCACAAGCACCTGAGCACTCTTACAGTTGGAGAGGATTTTCTTCCCCATTACCTCCCTTGTGGTCCATCCACTCCATGTGTGTGAAGAGAGATTGCCAGAGAGGGCTGAGGCAAAAAATTAGTTGATCATTGCAATTTGTTGAGCCTTCTACTCATCTGTTTTTGCCACTTTGCTCATTGAGGATGTGGGTTACACTTTTTTGCTTTTTCTTTCTCTTCCACTTCTGGCTGACATGCCTTCTGAAGTACTTATAATTCTTTATGTATCTTGCCAAGTTCAGGGATAGGTCTTTCTTGGCTGTAGCTACAAATACTGCTTATCTAAACATTTACATTTTATGAAGTTGTAAATTACAATTTTACACCTTGAAAGTTATATTATAATTCCATCAAGTACTTTTTGGTGGCAACAGGATTTATTTTTTTAGAAATATTTCTATTCCTGAATATCCATCAGAGAAGTGATTCATTAACTACGTGCAACCCAAAACAGCAAAAGGCAAAACATTTCTAAATAGTTCACATTTGCTCCTCATTACACAGAAAATGCAGAACATTCTTGTCCCAGGCTATCCTAGGGGCAGGATAGAAAACAGCCGTGTGAGAAAGAGGACTTTCTTGTGCCAACAGTTTATTGGAGTCACTGAACAGCACAAATTTTTCTGGTTAAACAGCTAGACTTCTACAATGATGGGTAGGGTAAGTGGGAGTAATCTCAGCACAATTCAATACCTAGCACTTCTGGTGTCAGGTGTAGACCTCTAAGTGAAACATTTAAACTAATTGCACATTATGTACTAAAATTAGATACCCAAGAGGTACATCCAAAATTGACAACATGATGAGTAGAGGGCTATTTAAAGTCAATATGGACAATTTGTATCTGTCTTGATCTAGAAGGAGATAAACACTAAGAGAAGTCTTAAATTCTGTTTTGCAATTAATAGCAGCAGCTCAAAATAGCTAGTTTTGGATAACCATTTATTCAGTTTGCAATAAGTAGCTTGGAATTTTCTTTAACATGTTTGTCGAAGGTATTTTTTACATACAGTAAGGTATCACTTCCTAAAGGTAATATAAGTCAGTCCTTCCAGCTCCTTAATTGACTTGGTATAAGTGACTGTGATTTTCGTTTGCCGTGATGTCACTCTGAGCATCTATGTGTCCACTGTGGTATAAAACTATCAGCCTTCTGTACAACATGACAGTCAACCTTAGTTTCTGGGGGAAAAAAGGACCAAAACCAAAACAAATCCACAACAACAACAACAGCAACAACCCACCAACAATTAAAAACAAAACAAAACAAAAAACAAACAAACAAAAAAAACCCCAAAAAACAAAGCCCCAGTATTTGTATCTCCAGACACTTATACATCTGTTATGTTCAACATACACAGAATGAATGACATATTCTATGTATCAGATAGAAACTATAATAACTGTAAGAAATATACTGTAAAAAACCAGTTAAGACTGAAGAATAGAGTAAAGGCTGAATGCTATATGACCTTACAATATTGAGTAAAAACATTCTTGGACATCAGTGGAATTTTATATGAGTAAGGAATTAAGATGATTTCTCAAGAGAATGAATCTGTGACTGGTAAAAGAATTGGTCCATTATCTCCATTGTTTTCATGATTTTATTTTAAGATTTTTTTTTAGTTATCTGTATTTAAGGGGATTAGCAGAGAACAAGAAAGGAAGAATTAAGTAATTTCATACTGCTCAATGGGATATAAAATAGAAATCTCAAACATTTGTAGAATTTTGTTAAGGATATTCAGGAATCATCATTCACATTGGTGTTTTTTTCACAAAATAGGCTTTGTGATAAAATCTCTGTAGGACTATTGCTAAAATTGTAACCAAATGGCAAAACTGAGAAACAAATAGGGCTTTAGCTTTTCAACACAAGATGCAGACATGAGTTGTTTTATCTTTAATAACTGAAGGCCTTGTCATGTGTTAACTTGTGGAGATCATACAGTTGCAAATCTTACCATCTGCTCTAAAACTATTACAACAGAAAAATTCAGTGTAATCAGCTCTCTGATAGGTCACATCTTGCACATATCTAGATTTAATTAAAGAAAGGACCATTTGTTGTAGGATCAGCTTGCTGATAAAAGTAAGGTAAATCCTCAACTGTAAACTCAAACCTGAGTGCAAGAACCAGAGTATACATTGACACCTCTCCTTTTTGTTATCATTGACTCTCCCAAGCTGGACATTTTAACACTCCTCTGATTCTTAAGAGTTTTTGTCCTGTTGCCTTTATGAGATTTCTGAGGAGGATCGATTACTCAGTGTTAGGATGACTATGTCTGGCTCTTTCAGGGGTGCATTATAAGAGGATGAAAAAATGCAATTTTATTTTCTTTTCTTTTATTTTTTTTTTTTTTCCTAGTATATTTCTGGGTTTGGGATTTTTTGGGGGGTTGGGTTGCTTTGGGTTTTTTAAGCCATTATTTGTACTATTTCAACCATCTTTTACAGTCACATATTAGCAGCCACTTTTCTACAGGTACTTGTTGTTCAATGTTTTGGGAGAACACCTTGCTCCTGCAAACCCACAGACTGTGAGTGGAGATGCTTTTTTATATACTGTAAGCAGCTTCCTGAGGCAGTGGAACTCACCAAAGGCAGTTGCAACGCGGGAATACGCTGAATGCTCAAGGAAATACAAAACCTGACAGTGGTAAGAGAGCCATCCAGTGGGCTCTAGGGAGACACACAGCCATGAGAAATCACTTAATCACCGAGGAGTTTCTGTCTTTTTAATTGCAAGATGTTGAGTGTTGTACTTTTGTCCAAAGCCTGTTTATACTATTACATGCTAAGTCCTTTACTTTTTGTCTTTGTTGTGGAGAACCAATTTTCCCTGAAATGTAAGAATTTCTGAAGATCAGGGTATGTAGCTGCACTTCTTATATGCTCATTTAATTAAGCTGTGAACACCAAGCTCTGGGGGTTTTTTTCAGTTTATATAATGGAAAGGGAAATGTACCATATAATAATGAATAAGGTTGGAAGACATTTAATTCATCCTTTACTTTCTATTTTAAATACAGTTTAATCCTAATTGTTTTGATGTTAAGTGTGTGATATTTTAACTAAATTTAAAAACTTTACAAATTCTCATTAAAGATTTCTTAAGATTCTTCTAACAGATTCTTACAGTTCATTTATGGATGATTTTTCTATGTTTTGTTCACTTACCGGAGTAAACTAAAAAGCAATAGAAATTATGACTTCTAATGCTTACAGTAGCCAAAGATTTGCAATCCAGAAAATTTTACGTTATAGCTCAAGGAGCAAATAGAAATCACCACTCCTTTCTAAGCTTGGAGAAAATGGTAATTGAAAGGAAAATTAATTTTTATCTGTATTGCAAATAATCTAGCACATAGTAACTTTTTACTCATCGGAACTTGATCAGGGATTGATCTTCAGTAAAAGCACTTTACTTTGTTCCTTGACAAAGAATGTCTTAAATAGTTGTAATGTGAGATATAATCACAAAGTCAGAAAAAGATGCAGCTGAAAAACTATCAAGTGAACAAGTAAGAAGAACTCACCACAATAACAGAGATGGATTTCAAATTTTTGTTCCTCTCCATATGTTATGATACTCTGAGGCATGCTTTCCATCTGACCACCATTCAAATCTGTCATTTAGTACAAAATCGTTTGCTGAACTTCATCTGACATAATCATAAGTATAGTTTATTAAGTAAGCATGTTCTTAACTTTTTTCTCTCAGGCGATTTCTAGAACATTGAAAGTTTTTAATTCACATTTTAATAAAAGATAAGCAAATCAAATTTTGGATTTTCTTTGTAAGTAGACTAGGTATGTATGCAGAACCCCCTGAATTTAGCTACATTATAGTATCAAAAAAAAAATCAATGTAGTTCCACAACGACCAAAAAATATATTACAATCTATTCATAAAATGTAATATTCTTGTCTTACAAATATCATATGAAATGTAGGTTATTACTACTTGTTAATTCACTGTCTATATGACATAAAATTTGAGATCTTTCAGGATGTTTTAATCACTCTTTTAAATTTATTTCTTTTACTACCATGTCTGAAAGCCCATAAGTCTCTATTAAGCCTGAAACAAATGCACATACAAATTTGGGAACTACATATGCAGTAGCTGCAGTAGCTCAGGATATAGTTTCTTAATGTTGTAGTATACAAAGGATGCCTCTAGCTCACACAGCATTGCAAAGCCCTACAGTTTTTGTCAACCATTTCCTCCTGTGAATTATGCCATATACGTCTATGCAAATTTGCCTGTTGAACCAATTAAAGCCCTGCTAAAATTTGTCTACCTCAGCTTTGGCTGAAAACTGCTCAGAATTCTGTAAAATTGTCGCAATCATGGGGGCTTTTTATGTTACAGTTGATTCTTGGATTATTTTGTAAGAACTTCCTTATTTTATGAAAATGTGTTTTCTACTTGTTGCATTCAAAATGCAGTTATTTTATATTTCAGAGAAAAAGAAAGAGTGGATTAAAGAATTCTTTGTATAATTATGCTAGTACTAATAATTCATTTTCACTGGAAATTAAGTTGAAAATAAAGTATTTCAGGAGAATCCCTCTTTTTTTAGCTTTTTACAGTCTTGTAATTTGGGGATGGTTGGCTGGTAAGGGAGCAGGTGCTGTTCTTAAATGCAGTTTGGTTTTTTTGCATGACCTCCACAATTCATGCTGCTGTTTGAAAAAAGGCTTTCAGACCTTTTATAGTATATACTGCATGACACATTTCCTGATAATTCAAAACAGATGTAGAATGGTTTCTTCTTTTCCGTGGTGATTTTATTCCTTGACCTCATTCCTTTCTGGTTTTCTGTTTCTATTCCTTTTTCCTTTTTGTTGGGGGGGGGGGGGGGGGGCGGGGGGCGGTGCTGGGGAGAGAGTAGCTTTGGCTACAGGAATACAGTTTCTTGCCAATGCTGCTCTGTTTTGTATATTGAGGGAGGAAAGATCAACAAATAGACCTTCTGTATTGATTTCCAAGAGAACTGAGAGGAAGCAAGTAGCCCAAAACATATTCTTCCTGAATCTCTTTGCAAAGATCTGGGGGAGGTGACAAGGTCTGCCTTTAAAATATAATAACAATTTTAAGAAATAGCAATTTAAGAACATCAATTACTGAAACTGATAAATAAACTATGACTGTTCTGACATAGACAATGTTTGGTTAATATATTTTTACTCCTAGAAATACACCAGAATGTTATATGATTCACAGCTACTATATGAGCAGCTACACTGTATGAACTACACTGCTAGATGAGAATGTAGAGCATTTCCTTTTTCCAGCATCTTCAGTAAAAAGGGTCTTTTGATCTTGGGTTTTAGTTTTTTATCATCTTCCCATGCTTCTGCTAGAAATAAAGCCAAATAGCTGATCTTTTCTTAGACTTTTTGTTATGAGACAGCACCAAGCTGTATTTGACTCATCTGTTTGCTGAACTAATCAGTTACTGGCCAATACAAAACATTTTCAAAGTGTACCCTAAGAAAGAGGCACTTTATTTCTGAGATTAAATTTTCAGCCTATGAAATCACATTCCAGTTAACGACCTATTTTTAAAGTAAATTGTTTTCAAAATGTAAGGTAAAATTCTCTGACCTGCTTCTACAAGGCTTAAGTGCTGTATTTTCATATTTTGGTCATTCTTTTATATTAAAAACCCATTTAAACAGAAGAGAATTCAACCACAGTCTTCACTGTGTAACTGAAGTGGCAAGAGTTCAAGAAACGGAACAGTTACTAGGAGATCTGAGAAACTGTAATTCACAGGAACCCTAAAGCCTTCCTAGAGTCTGCCTTTGCCAATGCTAGCAGGATGAAAATAAAAATTAAAAGCCTCTGAGCCACTGTTTTCCAAATGCCAATTTCAAGCCCTTAGCCTTCAGCCCTTACTCCATCCTGGTTGATCTGGCCAAGAAAACTATTGGTCTTATCTTTTAATTGTCTTGGGCATTACATAGTGTGCATCACCTTGGTAAGAGTGTGATTGGTGATTTGGCTTATTTAAGACCTAAGTAAGAGCAGAACTAAAAATATTTGTGTTCTAATGAGAGTGGAAGCATAACATTCAAACTCAAGTAAATTGATAGTGGCAGTACCACTGCCTTAAGCAGTACTGTTGTACTTAAATGTTTTAAACGTAGCTGAAACTTACAGATCAGCAGTAGAATGTAGAGGATTGTGAGACAGGCCTTCCATTAAGGACAACAGAGTTCATTACCACCACCTTTTTAATAGGAATTACCTTCTTAATGTCTTTGTTTTCTTTGTGCTGAACAAGATAGAAATAGTCTAAATGCAAGCAATAACGTGGTCTTCCTAACCACAGAAAAGGATGGTGCTATATACCACAGGGAGGTGGGGACTAAAAAGCATATTAATTGCCACTATTATATCTCAGGTTATAAGTGACATTGCAATCTCTCTGTCTTAACCCCTCTAAAAACACCTTCAGCACAATGCCTTCTGCTCTCAATGACAGTTAAGCAACTCATACAGTAGATTTATGTAATAAAATATTAACCATTTATAAATTAACAATTCGGTGTACAGCCGATAACCTCTTTGTTTGTCAAAAGCATATGCCACTCTGATAAGGTGTACGATTTGGTATAACAGTGCAATTACACTAGTCTGGTCTTCTACCAGCATTAGATAAACAGTGGCTCTTCTGTTTGTTGATGACAATACCACAAAATTGCCCACAGATTAGCTAGTTTGTGTAGGAGAGAGAGAATCACTTGTCAGCAACCTACTTTATCCTTATTGCTAATAAATATATAATTATTAGACCTGTTAAAAGAATAAACACCTTCATTTGTGTTTATTGAATGATTAAGGGTCCGTAGTCAGAACTTGAACCTCGCTGCACTGTTATTCCAACAGTTTGTTTAGATGTTTACCGTCAGACATGATAAGAAAGTACAACAAAGGATAGAGAGAGTAGGGTCTCAGGCAAGAAAAGATGGGGGTTATAGTGCATTTCTTTTTCTGATATACTCTCTCCTGTGGAGCATTATACTTTTTGTGGATTTTAGTACATTTTCAGATTTAAGGGGAAGCATAAATGATGAAAGTTCTTCTGGACTAAATTACTAGAAACTGAATGTCTATTATGTCTCTAATTTCATAATCAGAATCTATTACTTACACAGGTAGCTCATAACTTTCAGCAATCCATGGTAAATTCCTGGCCCTATGAAATTCAGTTTGAAAGTCATCTTCAAGTCATATTACTAGGTTCAGGGTATTGCCAAATGGAAGCTGAAAAATTCTGACAAAGATATAAAAATTAATCTTAGGTATTAAATGAAAAGAGTTAATCATCATGATTTAAAATAGTTCTTTCAGAAATTGAAGAAGTCTAAAAGACAAAACAGAACATAATTGTAACATCTGCTTGCCCATGAAAATACTGTACCATGCCCTGCCATAAAGACTACAGGACTGAAGCCCAAGAGGTACTTCAGTGCAAAGCTAGGTATACTGTCACTCAGGTTTGCAGAAAGTTTATAATAAGAATATGGTGTAACTGTATTTCTAAATTGTCACTTCAAAGCAATCAAAGCCTTAAGTATGTTTTGAATAATCAAGAGGAAAGCTGTGTGAAGTTGAGCTCATTTTCCTGATCTTTGCCACTTATTAGAAATTACTGTGACAGACTTAAGATAATTATATGTAGCTTAAATGCTTAAATTAAAGCAAAACCACAGTTAAATATGTGTAATAAGACAAAGTGCATTGATCAACTAGTTGTTCTACAATAGGCAAATTCTTTTAATGTCTCTTAAAGGAAAATTGTGTCATGGCCTTGAACACATCAACAGATTCTACTTGCCATGAGAAGCCTCTAAACCTCTTTCTCTGTGTGCCCCTTGTGTAAACTTTTCCCCTCATTGAGTGGTTGATTGCCTTTATTTAAGGCCAAATCACTTTCCCTTTCTGAGCACACAACTCTTGCTGCTTGCTGATGTTTATTTGCTGTTGGTTACTCCAAATGTCCGTAGTTAGTCACTCAAAAATGTATCTCCACTTTTTAATATAAATAAATGTGATTTCCCAACATTTCTTTTGTATATTTCACAGCCAGGTTAACCCGAATAAATTGAATAAATTTTCTTAAGTATGTATATTGAGCCATCTGCCTTGAGGTGAAATCAACAGGATTTATTTTTTCTTTTATATTGTTCATCTGTGTGTTTGTGTAAATTCAATTGAATTTTTTCACTCTTTGGATTAAATAGTCTGTGAATTCCAAGACACAGAGCTTCCTTTGAATCATAAGATCACAAGGTAGTTTATATTGGAAAGAGCTGCTGGAGGTCATTTTGTCAAACCACCTGTTCAAAGAAGCTTACTTTCAGCATTAGGTGAGCTTGCACAGAGCCCTGTTCTACTGAATTTAGAAAAATTCAGAAGATTAATACTTTGTAATCACAAAACCTGCACCAATTCCTGTATCATCTGTGTTTTGCTTTTTATTTACAGGTAGTGAAAATTCATAACTTGTGACTGCTGTCTATTTTTCTTCTGATGTACACCTCTAAGGGAAGTTTGGTTCCATCTTCTCTGCAATCCCTCTGTAGATAGGTGAAGGGCTTCTTTCTAATCTCCAGTGCAAACAAAAATGGCTGTCCTAGCTCTTCCTTCTCAGGTGCTCCATCCTCCTCACTTTCTCATGCCTCTGCTTAGTCTTGTTCCTATATATGTTGGAAAGCCCAAAACAACACAGTGCTGCTGTGTCATGGATGGATTGATGCCCTGCACTTGTAATAGAGATGTAGCAACATGTTTCTTGGTCTAAACTACAATTTAACAAAGTTTCATAGTAAATGTGACAGTGGTTTAATCAAATTGGCCAGCAAGGAGCTGTTAAGTGTTTACTGCATGAAGAACAGGGTCAGGCAAAAGTGTTGGAGACCTATCTGTTGGATCATGAAGTTCAGAAAGGACTGTGTTGCTTTCTAAACTTCTTTCATGAGGGGAGCTCACATCCAGCTGCATCCAGACTTAGTCTCAGACTTGGTCAATGGCTCTTGTCTGAATGATGACACGGCACAATCAATCCTTTATATTGCTGAGGAAGGATTTCAAAGTTTAGGATCCTATCGATCACTTTCCAAGAATGTGTTACAACAAGGAATCTCTCAGCCTTGAGGAGTAACCTTGAGAGGTGTCTCTGCTCAAGGGGAGATCCTGCAGTCTGCTGTCCCATGGGAGAGATCAACGAGCCCTGGGCTGTCCTTTGTTTGTGGAGGAGGATGGTTGACTTACACCAGCTGTATTTGGGGTTGGCACATGCTCAACTAGCCCTCGCCTGCTGAACAAGAATTATGGGCCTTGGCTGCTGAGCAAGAGTTTTGGCCCTGAACTATTGTTTCTATCAGTCAGATGCACCACAAACATCACTGGTGGCCATTGCTCGAGCAGAAATGGGGGAAGTGGGATCACACCATCACATGCAAACATAGCCTTGAAAATGCCAAATAGAGACGGAGAGTTTTCTTTCCTTGGCCTGCTAGTCTGCATCCTTTAATCATTCCAGACACAGGAGATCTAGTCTCTGTGTAATCTGGAAATTAATATTGAGGTTTGGAAAAGTAATATATTTCTTGTTTTCAGCTAATGAGAACTTTTCATAGCTTGCTGGTGTAATGAAATGTGGATAGCAGTTTACAACAGACCACGAGATGGTGCTAGAGATGGACGACTTCAAGGAGCTGTACAGTAGCAGTCACTGTGTCTTATTTCTGGGCACCAGTTAGCCCACGTAATTTCCCAGAAGCAATGAAGGGAGGGGTTGGTAGAGAATTTTCTTCTCTGCAGTCTCTTTATATAAACAGGGAATATGAGGAGTCATATTTAAAGTACACAAACAATGATTTCTTTGGTTAGACAAATTATGGACAAGAGAAATCAAAACCAGAATGACACTAAAATAATGTCTGTTTATATACATCTTCAAAATTCATGTCATGTATATGTAAAAGTAGCAACACTCAAGGCAGAGTACTCTTCTGTTTAAATCAGCTAGGAATTACAAGACACACATGTATTGTATTTACTCTGATGGCACCCTGACCACATCATCCTATCTAAGAAAAAAGAACACTTGACATCAGATTGTGAGTGCAAGAGGCATAAATGAGTTCTTCTACAGAGATGTTGTGTTACTGAAGATCCTTAACTGAAACTGCATAATTTGGATTGCTTGCAAATTTTAGCAGTATTGCAGTTGCACAAATGTGAGATTGTAATAATTTGTTAAGACTATAGAGACATTCAATGTCTACTGAATTTTGAACAAGAATTATTGGCCTTGGCTGCTGAGAAAAAATTATGGCCCTGAACTATTGTTTCTATCAGTCAGATGCACCACAAACATCACTGGTGGCCATTGCTCGAGCAGAAATGGGGGAAGTGGGATCACACCATCACATGCAAACATAGCCTTGAAAATGCCTAATAGAGGCAAGAAAAATTACAATTTCTAATTCCCATTTCTAAGTTTTTTGTCTCCCTATAATGAAGGGAGTGTATGTAACACAGAGTTCACAGTTACTATAGTTTTTCTCACAGGCTTTATTATAGAAAGTCACAAATATGGTAAAAATACTAGAAGTTATATATGAAGAATACTTGTATTACATTGGTCTAGGCAAACAAAATGCAGTACTTTCTTTAAGGCACAGCAGAAATACAAGAAGAAGAGCAGAAATACAAGAGTAAAATATCTATATTTTTATTTTAATAATTATCACGTCTGTTTTATGAAAGTTAAAGAATATCATTGTTGGTTTTGACAGCAAAATACTAATATTTCATATTCAGATGTTAGACACGTTGGATTTTTTATCATAAAATATTAGAAACTACATTTTTCTAAAAGACTAACTGGCTTTCATTTTCTATTTTAAAATAACATTTCTCTATGATTTCCATCTAACATAATAAAAACTTATCTGCCACTCAAAAGACACTTTGATGGGAGTTGGAAAATGTCACTTTGAAGGGATTTTATGATCAAAATAAAACTCCAGCAAAGATTAGCATAGAGAATTTTTAAACTCTTTACTATATACATTCAGAGTTACAAAAATTGTCTGATTTTACTGTGTTTTATGAGAAAAGAAGTCAAATGGTGTTATTATCTTAGATATGGAATCAAAAATTTTACAAAATTACCATTTCTGTTTTCCAGAAGGGCTTATTTTCCCTTGAATTAAAAAAAAAATAATATGGCAGATGGTAAAAGTACAAAATTCTGCATATAAACCATAATTTAAGTTTTAACTATGAAACATATTCAGACATATTGAATTGAGGTAAATGTTACTTTTGTGGTGATATCAGCAATGCTGATTTTATTAATATGCTTTGTACAAGCTTTATGGTGGCTTGTCATCTTTTCATCAACTTGCCATCTAGCCCATCTTGTAATTTAGTGAGGTGATTACACAACCAATAATAAATGTATGACTAGAAATGTTAGTGTATCAGATGGTGAAACTAATGTGCTTACTACATGACAGAATCTATTTCTTGTGCAACATCTTAAGTAGTGCTGAAATAACTTGATTCTAGTGTAATAAATGCTCAAAATAATATCTAGAGTTTTGGAGTTTTTTACTTTGTGCTAATTTTATTGAACTCTTGGCAGGTCCAGAAGTTTTAGGTATTATTTAAAAAATACTTTAAAGCTCTCTTCAATGAGCATTATAATCAATATGAAGATTTTTGCTATTTGAAGAATACAACAAGCAAGCTGTGAAATCTTTTAAGGTCTCTCAGACTTCTGGAGTTTAGTTTACAGCAGAAAATTGCCTTATTTCAATGTGCATTGATATGACCAACTGACTAACATTAGGATTCCTATTTTGGGTGTGCATTGTTTATTACAATTACACAGGCCTATTCTTCCAAGTGTTGTGTTATCTTGTTGGCTGTTTTGTTGCAACTAGGCAGCAGTCTCTTGGCATAGGTGCCATCATTTCTATCATTTATACATATACAGTCTCAAATTACTTGCAACACAGAAAATTGCCACTAAATCAGAATGGAATTCCATGTACAGTAATGAAGAACCAGATCTTTAATACCTAGTGATCCTGATAACGTTCAGGTTGTTTTCTCATGTATTTCAAATAGATTATGCTTTGCAGGGTATGGTCTATGGACATTTAAGTGTCTGCATCTTCCATTTGACACTGACAGACCCTGTTGCTCAAAGATAGGTACTCTTATGTCTCCTCCAGTGTATCCCACATAAACACCTAGTGTTTATTTTATTCAGTAATTTTGAACATTATTATTTTTCTGATGCTCTTCACTCCGCTCTGCAATTGAGTGATTGCATTTCCCTCTATGACTCAGAAGTGGAAGCCAGTACGTCAGAGCAATTTTCTGCTGCGTTTGCAGGCATCTGTTATGGCACAATGTGGTTATATCTGTTATGGTTCAATGTGTGCCCCTCCCTCTGCTTGCCCAGTCTGCATCTGATACTCTGTGTACATTTTCTTAGAGAGCTGCCATGCTGGAGAGATGCTGAAATCGCATGGACTACCTGGGCTGGTTTGGAGCTACAGAGACATCTTCTAACTTCCAGCATCTTCCCTTATTCTCAGATAAACTCAAGATATCTTTTCTACCTCTTTCTCCAAGTAAATCAGTTAGGATATGCACACATGCATTTAACTTCTAAAAATTTTCTTGTCACATTCAGGTGAGGTTATAAGAGAAAGTTTTTAAAAAAGTAAAATGTTTACCACATGGAGAACTAGTGGCACATTTTATGGTCATATTCATATATGTTCCTTATTGTTGCCATCTTTGAAATATCCCCTGTATATATTCCCACAGCAGAATATTTTGTTTCCTTAAAAACATAATTGTGTAGGTAGGACACAGAGACTCACATACTAACTGACTGACTTAGTATGTTTTTCAACTTAGCCTTCCTATTTTGCCATTGAATGTACAGAAATTAAGGATGCTGGTGACTTAGAAATTATGAAAATGTTAGAATTTAGCTCAAACAGAAATTAATTAATCTCAAACCTCTTCATGTTCTTAGGAGGTGTATGGGCACTTAGGCTACTGAAATGTAGACAAGTTACTTTTCCTGTAAATATGACACCCTGAAGTAAAAGTTTTTGTCCTCGTTGGGCTCTTTGTTTTCCAGCTTGCGAATATCAAGTGAGTCATCATTCACATAGAGATAGTAACGTCTATCTTCATAGCATTGGAACTGCACTGAATCTCCTTGGTAATGCATGATGAAAAAGTTATTATCTTCACTCAGCTATGAAAATACACAAAGTAAAATACACATTATATTTTTAATACCATTCTATAATGTTAAATGTGACAAAAATTCACATAGGTTGTTGGTTTATTATATTTTATACTTGTTACGCTTTTCTCCAGTGACTCATATTTCACAATTTTTAATAAACCTTAAGCAACAACTAATAATTTTGGGGTAGATTTTATGATAACTATGAAAAAAATAATACCCATCTCCCTCAAAGGACTGAGTAATACCAGACTAATAGATGCATTCCTTTGCTTCATAAAAAACATGGGTGCAGTTTCCCCAGTGTCATTACAATAACTTAGGTTTCTCACCTGGTTATTTTCTCACCTTAGGCTTACCCTGTCAACTACTACTAGCAATAAAATGTCAATCCACAGTTTTTCTTGCCTCTTTTGAAGTAAAATTAGAATGTTACAGTAGAAATTAATCTTAAACAACTATTCTATTACCTGTGGCTTTTCTGTATATCTCTAGTTTGCAATGCACTTTTTTTAAAGATCCATCTCTGCAGCAATTGCTGTTGTCTAAAGAGGTCCTCTGTGTTTGTGTGTGTGTGTTTGTGTTTGGGCTCACTAGGCACCTCAGGGTGGGGATGGAGAAATAGTTATGAAAAAACATCATGCCAGACAGAGGAAGAGTATGTGCTGAAATCTGCAGAAACTGGTAAGCTTGAGGCACTAAAGGGCTGCTGAACCTGCCTGTGGTGTCCAGCACTCCCCCAGTGCCTACTACAGGTCGTGTAATCCACATCACATCCAAGGGGCCAGTGGCTGCTATAGCTGGACAAAGATTACAGGGCAGTGTATGTGGACACAGCTGCTGAAACCAGGACCCCTGTTGTGACTGTGCACAGCTGCTTGAAGCCCACAGGGGTGTGGGTATGAGCCCTTGCTCCTGCCTGTGTGCACTGAGCAAAGGAGTAACTGAGAATAAAGTATGAATAGTTATCTGATGCTAATAGTAAGACATTAATTAATAGAAGGTTGAGATTCCTGTATCTCCCAAGTCAACCTCCTGCCAGAGAGCAGGGAATTTATAGTATCTATCAGGAAAGACTGAACGTATCATAATGAAATTATTCAAACTTATTTTGAGTGACTTCATTGAACACTCTTATTCTGCCCATGAGACAGTTCCATAACTCTGACTAATCTGGTGTATTATCATTGCTTAAGGAGACTTCTAAAAGGAAACTGAATGCCTGAGGAAAAGTAAGAGCTTATTTAAGGGTACCAGCTTGCTGGAGATTACAGCATTGGCAATAATCACCTTTTAACAGAAGGAGAACTGTGTCCTTTCAGCTCATAGAACAACAGGAGATGGAAGGAAAATGTCCTGCAGTTATTGCAAAGTACCTCAAGGAAACTTGAGGATACACCTTCTGTTTTCAGCAAAGCTATAATAGGAAGCAGCTAGAACATTCTGTCCTGGTCAAGTCAATGTAACAACAGTGTACCTGCAGCTTCAATCCAAAAAGTCTGTTTAAAAATATTAGTAAGAAAACTGAAGAAAATATGTCTTTGGGAAACAAATACTTTCTAGGGATTCAGAATGGTAAAAAGTAAACACAAAAGGAATAAGAAAGAAAGGGTTTTTTTCTTAGTGAAAGAAAACCAGTAGAAGCAAGGAGAAAGATTCATATGTACAATGCAGAAATTCATGGTAGTGTGACAACTATATACCAGCTATAGTTGTCACCCAGTGGGATCTTGTAAAGCAAATATTACATGATTGCAAAAGCAGATTGAGATCCAGAAATTTAAAAATACCTGCTGTACCTGCATGAAATGATGGAAAAGTAGATGGAAAACTATAGGAGGAAAATTATTTAGAGAATGATGTTATGTGACTGGTAGAAGGAAGAAGGACTCAGAGTAGAAGCATAATAAAACACCATTAGGACTGGGAAGTGCAGCAGGTCATTAAAGAACATAACATTTTGCAAGAAATCATGGCAGAGGTGATTTTCTATTATGACCTGTAAAGAAGGATGATGAGGAAACCTAGAGAATGTGGTGGACTACTGCCAGATAAAGTTCCTCCTGAGGACAGTTTCTACAGTAGCAGTCAAGATAATTTTCAAGTCCCAAGAAAAAAGCTACTGATTTTTAGTTACAGTCTGATAATTTGTTTTCCATTTCATTGAATGAAGAACCAATTTATGGCTTAGGTTTCACATTTAATGACAAAAATTACTCCTTTATTCGTGTCCCACAGGTGATTCACAATGCACTTGAAATAGAATACATATGTTTATGTCAGAAAAATGCAACAAATATTGTCTTCACAGGCTAAAGAAAAACATGTCAGTGATGGGAACTAAGAAAGAGATGTGAGAGAGCCATATAGAAGTTTTAAAATAAATTGACTAAAAGTTATATAAAGTCAGATTGAATATGGCACAATGAACATTACTCCAAGCTAGGTTCAAGTGCTGCACTCTAATCTAGGAAGAAACTATAAGATAAAAAGGAATGGATTTGAAGGCCAGCTGAAAGAGAATGTCTTGTGTTGTTCTGATTCGTTACTTACACAAAGGAGTATACTGCACACTGCAATCTACATTTTCCCTCAGATAAAGCACAGAAATGAGCACATGATCAATGATTCATACAATGATGAGAAGCAAACTAGTAAAATTGAACTGCCACCCCGATTGCACTGGAGAAGTTATGGACCTTGAAGGCATTACAAATTAGTTACGTGGTTTGTGGCTAGAAGAGGGTTGATGACGCACCAGTGAAAATTTTGGCTGTTGTGCAGTGCATGCACAACATAATGATCTTCTCTTTCTTCCCACTCAGCCTCTAGGCTGGGATGGGCAAGAGGCTGGAAGGGAACACAGCTAGGACAGCTGTCTCAGAGTAGCCAAAGGGATACGCTATGACATGTGATGTCATGGCTAGTCATAAAGCCTGGTGTAGAGGATGGAGATTGTGCGATGGAGGGGATAGGTGTTTGCTTCCAAGAAGACTACTGCTCAGAGACTGGCTGAGCATTGGTCTCCTTATGGGAGGAGATGAGTAAGTGCTTTTGCATCACTCGTGTTTTTATCTGATCTTCATATGTTTTACTTTTGAGGTTTTTTTCTTAACTCAAAAGGTTTCTTAATTTCACTATTCGGTAGTAAACAGATGGTGTGATGTTGGCTCTCGTGAATGTTAATTTTTTTTATGAGGTTAAAAGAAGTTCTGTTAAAATCTGGTGTTTTTTCATATAAGTTTTGTAATGTTGAAAGTTGATCTCTGACCATTGGGAAAGTTGAAGCAAGAACGACTGCACAGATTCCGAGAGGAGGGATGAAGGAGGAGCTGGGTCAGAAGGGTGACAAGTGTGGGAGGGCTGGCTTATCAGGTGGTCAATTTACCAGGGGGTTGGCTTGTCAATAGCATATATAAGGATTTTTATGGGTGTGGGCGGGGTGCCTCTGGCTACAGATAAGCACCCAGCACTATCCTTTCTCCTTATTCAGTCCCTTGTTGTGGTTCAATAAACCTTTTGAAATTTTAAGAAATGAGGTGTCTTCTCTCATATATTCTCTCCCCTGTCCACTGGCAGGGAGTGGGTCTGCATGAATATCTGGGGCAGGGGCTTGGATGCTGGCTGGAGCAACTCAGTGTATTTTTTTTACCACAGCTGGTCCTGTCCTGACAAATGGTAGGGCTGTGCTTCCAGTCCTGAGTCAGTCAGTTCCAGGTGTATTGGACATCTCTCCACTGAAACTAAACTTTGGCTTGCACACTGCTGCCACAGTGATCAAGAAAAATGCTTTGGCAATATCAGCTGTAGCTTTCACTCTGCCACCTTTGATTCCATTCATGCCAAAGGTGTAGGATCTCTGATACAGCAGCCCTCAATGGTGGCGTGACTTTGTTCAGCCCAGAACAGTCCACTTTCGCCCTCCATCAGACTTCTACCCTGGCCATATGTGACTACTGAAAGGTGAGTGAGGCTTGCTGATCACTCCTTGGTTTTTCAATAGGTGAATCAACTTCTGGAGCAAAAAAAAACCAACCTCAAAAGCTGCATGCTGGGTGTCAAAAAGGACTGTGCTTCCACCAGTCTGCTGCAAAGCACTGTAAACATGGTATTGTCACTACTTACAAGGTTGAAACTTCAGAACCAAGGTATCTTGGTGGGCCTTGCTAGATTTTACCTGTCTAGAGTTTATTTCGTCCTGCTTAAATGAGTATAGAATGAGTCTCTTAATTAAGTCTTTCATTACTGCATAGACTCTGATATAATGTCTCTCTTATTTATTTTCATCAAACTACTCAGTAATACAGAGAGGACTGTGGAATAAAAACTGTTACAGCTCTTAAGAGAACTTTCACAGCTGCAGTCTTCAGCTCCCAGTCCACCCAGGCTGGGGTATCCCAGTCAAAATTTTGTGAAATGCTGTCAAGATACGATCACCTAATAACCTTGCATTATCCAGCAAGGAACAGCAACATGAAGACAAGCAGCCAGATCCAGCAATTGAAATAGTTGGATTCTGTCTTTTAGTATTTTTTAAGCAAATGTGTTAATTTGTGAAGATATGAAGCAGAGGTAAAATTGAGTGCTACTAGTACTTAAGAAAAGCTGAGAGGGTAAAGAATACATCTGCAAAAGTCTGAGGGTAGTAATGGTTCATGAATAGTAAAATATTATAGTTAAACCAGAACAGAAATTACACTAAAGTGAGATGCTACAGTTATGTACTGAAGAACATGTGTACTTCTTTGATAACCATTATGTTCTCACTGATTCCTGCACTTCTGGAAGAATAAAAAGGAGAAATAGTAAAAATTTACACATAATTAATACAAACAGTAAAATGAGAGCTGTCTTACCTACTGGGAGAATTAAGTGCAAAGGGTGGGGGAACTGGGAAAACCTTTTCAGTGGAGGATCTAAAGGGAAATCCTGTTCTGTAGCTCTGAGACCATTCTGTTGTGTGGTTAACTGCATTTTCTTCTATGATACTATTAATTATTATAAGCATGCTCTATTATAGAGTTAAATTAATCACAGTTATAAATAAATACTCCTGAGGGAACTGCTGGGGTTGGCTCCTCCACTGCTGCTCTGGCTGGGATGCTGCCACTGTGTGAACTGTGTGAGGCCATAGTTGTGTCTACAGTGTAGTTTTTAATTCCTACCAAAAAACCTTGTGCAATAAATACTGTGTTGTTTTTTTTAAAATTAATCCCCAATCAGAATCAGGTGTTATTGTAAACTGTTACTTGCTGTAATTTAAAAAAAAAGATTTTATTGCCATTACAACATAATTATTTTAAAATTAAATTTAACAAAAGATGTTTCAATTAATATTGGTTGCGAATGTTTGGATGGCCTTGGTTATAGAAATGAAGGTTTACAACACTGTATGCAACTCTTCCTGGTATAACAATCCTGGTGTTCAGATTCTCATGTTTCTGCTAATTCTAGTGGCTGCCTTCAAACAGAGAAGAGGAAAATGCCTGTCTTTAAGATTTATTATTGAAAGCTAGCAGATTAAATATCACATTGCAGCCCTGTGTAGCTTTGTCATTATCCATGAGAAGTATTTCTCCATCTCAGTGTACTACTCCCACGCTTTCTCATCCTAAGAACAATGCAGGGATTATTCATCACACTAGAAATTACTTACTGATCGGTACACTCATTTTAGAAGGTTTATTAAGAATCTTATGATTCAGACTTGCCTGTGATTTTGTCCCTTTGCCCAACTGGATGTGGTTCAAGTGCAGGCTTCTGATTTCTCCTCATACAAATGAGTAACTATTTCTTCTATTTCAAGGTATCAGCAAGAAACCATGATGAGCAGATCACTATCTCTCTTGTTAGGTAATGGGTTCCCAGAAAGCATTTGTCATTTTAACTATGTTCAAAAATCCAAAGCGATATATAGATCTCTACAGGCAATTGTAGACATCTTTCCAGATGTGTCCCAAAACTTGCAGTCATAATGACACTAAGTCTCTGTGAACAGCTCCACAGAAAAGGCATGTATTTTTATGTTTTAAAAAGTATATTAAATAAAAAAAGTGTATTATATTTGCAGGATTCAAAATGACTGTGATCGTTTACAGCATACAAGGAGTGGACTAAAAGTTGAGTTAAAAATTTCCTAAGCTTTGTTGCTTTCTCCTTCTGTGTGGAGCCAAGGAATATTAGTGGCAGATAAGTAACTCAGGAGAACTTAAACTGAAGGACCCACTAGATTTTCCAGGCCCAGGATGCAGGACATTTGTTCATTAATTATTAGTAGTGTAGCTCATACCTTTTGAAAACCATTTCAGATAGACTTCAATTTACCAGAATTGTTAATTCAATACTTTCTGATTTAGGAGAAAGGTTAGCATTTTAGAAATTTTAGGCTGGAAATTTCAGGTTTTCAGGGTTTCACTGTCCCTCTTATGAAGTTCTGAAACTGCCTGGGTCCAGGTAGCCCTAATCTTGCCTATTGAAATTGGAAAGATTATCTTTTCAGTTGAATAATAAACCCACAGGGCTACAATCCTAATAAAAAATATTATTAATTAAATTGCCTTACTTTGCATTTTCTCTAGGTTATAATGTCTATTGTCCTGGAGTTTAGGTAACCCAAAGAGCAACCAATTTCCTTCATGTGCCTACTATGTTTTACCATATCTATCTAGAGAAGAGCCAACAAAACCAAGCTTTTGTCACCAAAACATGTAAAGAAACCACCAGCTACTTGTATTTCTGTCCACAATGCATTATACTGATTTATAATCATCTGATGACAAGAAATTCAGTCTGAAAATATGACAAGGTTTTATTACTTCCCAGAAGTTTATGACTGATGGATTCATTAGTTCTTAAAACATCATAACTTTTGTAATAAGATCCTTCTAGATCTCCTAATATACTCATCCAGATTTTCTCCATCTTGCCTAAGAATTTGTACCAGATAAAATCTACTTTTTATCTCCCTCCATTTTGTACAAGCGTTATAATACAGGAAACATATCCATCTTTCATGTTTTAATTAAAAGCCAGATATTTTGCCTGGAGATTAAAGAATGTAGTCATAAATACAAGTCAAGGGAAAATTTCTTACTTTCCTTTTTCTGAGAAAAATGCAAAAAATCAGCTGAAAAAAAAAGTAAGCAATTTGTCATTTAATGAGTAACAGGATGAATTTAGCTGCCCTTTTTACACACTTGTATTTGCATACACAGTCTCATACACGGGTTTTTATTTGTTTGATCATGATTGTATACCTGTTTAAAGTCAGGATCTTCATGGCTGCATGTTTTCATATTGCATCTCTCCACTGGAGGATAATCTGGCTCTGAACAGGATGCTTTTAAGACCTGTTTTTACAACACACAGATTTGTTAATTTTGTAATTTAATTTAGTAATTTTTTCTTAATATTTTGCTTTTTAAACCCATCAAATAAGGCATTAATTCTAAAGAAATATCTTTTAAATAAAGTTCATTAATTATTACATTCAGATAATTCAAAATTAATAAATGGATAAATTATTGAAAAACTTCCATTAGTATATTCCTCCTTTACCATTTGCAATGCAAACTTAATTGGGTTGAAAGCAAATACTCAAGACAGTCCTTCAAAGTGTGTAATGCCTAGGTTCTATTTAGAAATGCAGCTTGGATTGAACCATATTATATCAGGGTACCAAAGCTTTGTTCCAGATAAGAACCTTGTCCTGTTCCATACGAGAATCCCTATTGAGATTTAGGAAATTATTTGTATTGTGCTGGAAAAAGAAAAGTCCATGATCTTTCCAAGATTTTTAGATATTTGGTAGACACCAAGTATGTCTTACTTCATCTTCAGACAAGAACTGCTTTCAATTATGGCAAGAAACATAATCTGGTATGACTTAGAATTTTAAAATAGTTCATTGGAAAGTAAAATCCATTAAGGCTTAACACTCAGTTCTTCTCCTGATTTGGTGGAACACCCTTCAAACAACTGATTTATGAAAAGGTGACCTCTGAACCAGAAAAATCCTTTTAAAATAGTTGCTGTTTCAGGGACAGAAGGAAAATCCCTTCCTGTGAGTAATAGGGTATAAATATAATTTATGTATCTTACAATATATTTCCCTAGAAAAGTTCAGGAAATATATTTCATGAAGAGTCATTTGTGAGTTAAAAACAAATTAAAAACATCCAAGACTTTTTGAGCAAGCATTTGTTGTTTTATACCATTATGCATGGCTGACATCAGATGATGTCATTAGAGATAAAGAATCTGTCATGATTCTTTATCTCAACATACCTTTGTAAACAGAACTTCTTGGACCTTTGCTCCATTTTAGCCAGTAAATTGCAACATAGCATTCTTCCTCAGACAGATTTTAGAAACGGTTATAATCCCTCACTGGGGAAGACTAACCTTGCCTTCTCTTCCTATCAGAAACAGAACTTCATAAGACTGGAGTAAATGGGAATGCTTAGACACCAGATGGTAAGTGTTTAAAACAGGGTGTTCAGCTGTGGTTTTTGTTTCATCACATTCCTTATCTTGTGGTGGGGGTTCATTGGAAGAAAATAATTTCTGTCTTAAACTCATCTCTTTACAAGGCAAGATTCCTGCTTCTTACTCCTCTCCTCTTTTCCTGCATGTTTTCTGGCTAAGAAGCTCCCTCTTCCTCCACAGAAAATGGACCCCAACATTCCTAACTGTCTTCTAGTGGCAGTAGTCAACTACCCAACCCCAAATTTTTTTGCAATAACCTTGTCTGAGTATTTCCCAAGAAAGAATAAAGGAACGCACTGGGAAAGTATGAAATGTGGAAGGTGGTAAATAAAGAGAATAAAGAGAAAAAGTCTGGGGGGAAAATTGTCTTTAGTAAGAGAGAGCATCCACAAGTTATGAAGAAAATAAGCAACTTCTTACCTTCAGAGAGAGATGCTTCTTACCCTTGCACAATAGGACAAATTCATTAAGCTTTGATCTCTGTGTGAGGATCACCAAATTTTTAGAATCTGTTTTAAATGGAGGAGAATATTGTAATAATCACTTTATAAAATGAAGAAGAGATGAATGTGCTCTACAAAGAGAAAAGCTTTTTTATAGGCATAGGAATAGAAATAAATACAATCACTCTTGATACCATTCTCTTGTCTAAAGTATTTAAAACCTGGGACTTTGTGAGACTAAATTTGCAATATGTATAGTTTATTTCTCTATTTATTTGTGGTCAATGTATGAAATATCAGTTATACATTACTGCATGTCATATGAACTACAAAGGCATATGTAGTAGTAGTAGTAGATAACACATGTAATAAACATGTTTATGCAATAGACCTGACTATGTATATGTCAAGTTGGAAAATATAATATTTTTTCCCTTCTATTTTCTGCATGGTTCTAGATCAAAATCCCTCTACTATCATAATTGTGGATGCATTGGACTAATTCAATTTTTGAGCTAATACTGTTTTTTCAGCTGCAGGAAGTAAGACAATATCAATAATAATGGGACATTCTTCAGCCTGCTAAACTTACAATGTTTGTTGTTACCTTCTGGTACTTCAAGGCCTACCAAAAAAAGTAAATAAATTAAGGTACCCTTTGCTAACTGATACAACACACAAGACCATTACCTAGCAAAACCCATTACATTAATGACTACTCAGTGATGCTATACCTATCTGACTGACTTGCAAACTTACCTCAAAAAATACCACTTGTGTTTTTAGAAGTATCTCAAGTGTACCATTTAAGGCAAAAAATATAAAAGAAAGTGGAGTTGAGCTATATGTTTAACATTGCAGCAACTGAATACAAATTTAAAATACATTGGATTATTATGCATTAACACTTGCAGTTAAGGAGTTTGGAGGTTTTTTACACCCATTGCCAAAGGCATTTTTTAGCCTCTGAAGGATGTTCAGAATTAGCAGAACATATTCATCCCACTTGACTAATTTTAGCTGGTGTTGGCCCTGATTTTTAGTAGCTTTAACTTTTCTTACCTGTAATGCTTTTGTATTATTCCTCTGAAGGATTTTTTGTGAGACAGCTATAGCATAAAAATAGCATAAAAATCCTTGTTGAAAATAGAGAAAAACTCTCTAGCCTAAACTGAGTATGCTTTATTCAGTTTACATGAGTATTCAGATAAATACAGTACACCATACAATTCTGCAATTTTTATTACTTTTTGTGACATCACCTCAGATTGCCGCAGCTGCAATTGTCGGATTTCAGTTGTAGCATTTAAGAAACACATGAACAGGCAAGAGACAGCTTCTTATCTAAGTCAAGAGTGTTGTCTCTTGAAGGTAAGAGTGACAACAAAAGAGGCATGCAGGAGTTCATCCAGTTGAGCAGCGACATCCAGCAGCATTATTTACAATCTAACTATCCTTGTCTTTCTCCATCTGTAGTGTTTATTGTGACTTGCTTATATATTGTTTAGTCTGAGTAAGTCCAAAGGACCCCAACTTTCTTCGTCACCTCTAAAAGATGTGACAAGTGGTGTATCAGTCAGCCACAGAAAGGCAAGGAAAGTAAGAAAGCTTTTGGTGACTATATATCAGTGATATTTCTGCTCTCTGAAGGTTTTGAATTAATTATCTTGTGTCTCTGGTCACTAAAACCTTACCCGAGTCTAAGGGGCAATTTTAAAATCCATGCAAAGAAAATGAAATAACTTCTTGCTTGGGATATCCCTAAAATGCAAAGCTTTGGGATTTGGGAGGATATCAGTATTTTTATACTGTTCCCTAGAAATTCTCATTTGTCCCTTCTTCAAGGACTGGACCAGATGGATATTTGTTCTCATTGGAGAACGTTCTCACAGGAGCCCCTGATAACTGGAATTAGAGTGCATTTTTTTTTCTACGGGAATACCTGAACTAATATATCTTTGATTTTCGCAATCATTTCTTAAGTGCACAATATGAAAGTTCCAAAAGTGTGCCTCCTCTTTCTTCATACTAATTTCTTTTTGGTTTTCCTCTCCTGATAAAGCAGCTCTTTGCTAGTTAAGACTCATATGCCAGCAATGGAACACCCACACTTTTCTACAAAAAAAATTTGTATGTTCCTGTTTATATATAGTATATTCCCTTACATACCTTTGTATTCAGTCCAAGCTACTACTCATAATTTACAAATTTTGTAACTTTGAAAATTTCTTCTTAAGGAAAACAGAAAGGCTATTTTATTTTTAGACTGTCCGGTAACCTGAGCTAAGTGAAAAATCCAATAAAATATGTTACTTTTAATGTCAAGTCTATGTGTAAAACAGTACTACCTTTTTTTCCTACTCTCAAATGTATCTTTGAAACCAGACCCTAAGAAAGAGATGATACCTTTTTTGCCCACAAGAGGCTTACCAGTAACTGTGGCTTCATTCCTTGTGAACACGCTTAACCACGCAATATCTAAAATAGAAAGTATTTAACAAATAAGTGGAATTAGAGAGCTACATTATTCAGCTTTAAAAATAATACAAACAATTTAAAGAAATGTTTTGAACCATAATCTAAGAAGGAGTGTGTCATAGCAACAGATACCAGATTTCTTTTCTTGAGGGTCTCTGAATTCATTTAACCCTGGAAGGCTGTACAGTTAGACTTGTAAATAGGTACACTGAAGTCTAAACACTGGGCCTAAAAAGTGTATTGATTTTATTGATAAAAGCTGAATTTTTTTGCAACAGAGAATGCACATGAGAAACAAGAGGTAGGTGACCAGCTGTAAAGCCTAGTATGCTGCTAAAGAGGAGCCTGAAGTGCTTTGGCAGTGAAAGTCAGTACCCTAATATGAAGCGTATAGGATTGGAAGGCAACACGTAACAGTTGCAGAGGATTTCTGGCTTTTCTAACATCAGCCTAAATCACACAGCCAGTCAGCTGGGGGAAACATCATCCAATTCAGGTAAAAATGTCACAAACATCCTGATTATAACTGGTTCCTAATATAATGTGTCTTAACTGCATCATGAATATATGTCTCTGGTGCTTGTGTGCATAATAATATTACACAGCTGTTTGTTTTTTTGTTTGTTTAGGCTTGCCAGACTATGTATCTGTTCATAAACTGCTTCCATTTTATACCTATACAGGTTTTGGGTTTGTTAATAAACTAACAATAATAATTGTCTGAGTGACTTCAAAATTGATTGCGTTATCAAGGAAAAGGTACTAAAAAAGATGTATAACACACTTAAGTACCTTATAAGTGCAGTTGTCATTATTCTCTGTTTAATAGAATAAAAGTTTTAGTAATTCAATAGCTAACTTAAAGATTGCAATTTTTTCCTCTATTTTGGTTAAAAATATGTTTTATTTTTCCCTGCTTTCACATCTCTGGAAATGGTACCATTCTAGAAAAATTTGATCTTTCTAGAATAATTGTATTTGATATTATTTAACTCTTCTGTATCAAAATTATACCCTCTAACAAGTCTTTGCATGATGATAGTTATGATAACATCTTTGGTGTCGAATACAGAAGCCCCATTTGAGACAAAAGAGTTAAATGAAAAATAAAATAACCCCACAAATTCCAAAATATGCTCTATTCTCCATTTTGCATTTGCTCTTGCATTTTGCATTTCTTCTTGCATTTTGCATTTCTTCTTGAGCATTACATTTCCTTTCTCTCTTTTCAGAGCTAAATGTCTAGACTTCCCTCTAAGTCAAATGAGCATGAACAATATATTCTTATCATTACAATATATAACATACCTACTGTAAATCAGGATAAAAGTTTTCTTTTATCATTATCAATATTCATACAGATCCAATATATTGTTATGTCTACCGAGAACAGTATCATAGAATCGTTTAGGTTGGAAAAGACCCTTATGATCATTGAAGACAACCATAATCTGACACTGCCAGGTACACCATGCTCCTAATCACCACATCCAAACACCTATATCCCTACAGGGGTGGAGACACAAACACTTCCCTGGCAGCCCATTCCAAAGCTTGGCAGAATTTGCAATAGAGAAAATCTAAAGCTCTCCTGGCATAACACAAGGCCATTTCCTCTCATTCTGTTTCTTGTTACCTGGGAGAATAGACTGACCCCCACCTGGATACACCCTCCTGTCAACTAGCTGTAGAGAGTGATAAGGTCCCCCTTGAGCCTCTTTTCCTCCAAGCTAAACACCTCTGGGTGTCTCAGCTGCTCCTCACAGGACTTGTGCTCCAGATCTTCCCCAGCTCCAATTGCCCTTCTCTGGACACATTCCAGCACTTCAACGTCTTTCTTGTACTGAGGGGCTCAAGGATACGTGACATATTTGAAAATGCCCTGAGTACTACACATACAGTTGGTGAGTTTTAGTACATAAAGAACATTACCTTCATGGGATTGTGAATCCTTGGTAGATATTTCATGATGACCATCTTCATCTATATCAAAATGCACTGTTTTTGAATCTTCAGTTAGTATATAACATTTCACTGTTTTTCGCAGGCTAAGCACTAGTAAAAAATGAGTTATAATTATTTTACTATCATCAGGGAAATGACAACATTCCATTAAAAAAGGATCAAGTGCGTTTTTTTAGCAATCTTTACTTGATAATCTATGTATATTTGAATTATGAGCAGTATAGCAAACGTATACTAGAAGTTACCCAGTGAGCTTTATCAGCTGCTTTGAGGGCTTGATGTTGGTGTGAAGGAAGAAAATATTTCTTTGCTTAGAAGGTTATGTCAGTGAGCAGAAAAATGTATCTCAACCTTTCAGAGAGATAACACGTGAAAACTTGAGTTTGACAAAATAGCTTCCAACCCAAAAGCCGAGGAATAGTGCGAGAAAGAGCGATGGTGGACAGCATGCAGATATCTGTGTTGAAGAAGACTAAAGACTAATGGGGACAGGATGAATTGAATGTGGGAGAGTGGGTCCACATTTGCTGTTGGCTGGTGAATGAGTAGACGTAGAGTAGCCAATGAAGCTCTGTGGGAAGCCTTACCAAAGCAAACTGTGCACAGAAGTCTTGAAATGGAGAGACATGAAAAATAATGTTTATAGACTAGTTTCCTGTATTTCATAGGTAAGCAGTTGCCTGTTTTCCAATTTTGCGTTTTGAATATTGGATCTGGGTATAAATAGGACTTGTAGGTTAGAGTGCTTATGGTTGCCTAAAATAGCAGCACTTAGTTTGAGGATCAGACATCTCATACTGAAAATAAAACAAAAAACCCAGGTCTTTCTGGCTAAAAGCTTCCAGGAGGGAAATTGTTCCCTTTCATTCCTGTACACAACTGTGTTGTTTTAGATGTCAGAAAGATATGTGTCCAGACACTTGGATATCAGACACCTCCAGAATAATACTATGAGGCACAATTTTGATTATGTTCAGCTGAACACTGTTTTAGTGGATGAGGTTTGATACTTCCAAATGCAGTTAAGACATTTCTGAGATCACACAGACCTCCAGGGTATACTGCAAGATAAAAATTCCTGTCGTTGCCAGAATAACTAGGCGAGCAAAACAACAGGATACACAGAATACATCAGCAGTGGCGTAATGTTTTTGGAATGCTTGACTGCGGTGAAAACTTTTTTACTTATTCTATGAGAGACTTTCTCTGAAACACTTGTATTTACGCAAATATTTTGAAAAAAAATGCATTTTTTCCAAGAAGCTTTCTTTCCACCCTGTTTAGGCTGAGAAGAAACTTTGCACAGACAATGAAAGAGAAGGATGATGCACATTCTGACAGCCCAAGTCACACCCTTCAGAAGTGGCAGGTTCTATGTTGGACCTTTGCATAGCTCATTTGTGGTTGGACAAAAGTTTTCTCTTCAAAGGCAGCTGGTAATCAGGCTTCCAGAAAAAATATGGATTGTTCTAAAAAGCAACAGGACAACAACTAGAATAGTAATAACAGAAAGCCTTTTAAAAAATTTATATTGAAGTAGCTGTAGTGTAAGAATTCTACTTATAACTAGAATTACAAGAACTAGTACAGTGCCCAAACTAAAATAGTTGGCAGGTTCACTTATATTATTCATTCTTTTCCAGGGAGGTACATTTGTACATTAGGAATTACTGGTCTGAACGTGGTGGTGTGAGAAATGTAATGTTAGTATTTTAAGGAGTATTTCTGTTCTGGTTATTTTAAAGTTAGCTTTACGGGTCTATTTTTTAACAAATATTTTTTATTTTTGACAGCATTATAGAAAAGCTGTTCCACATGCTTAATTTTGTTGGATTTTGTCTTGGATTGGAATATTCTTTTCAAGATTACAAACATACCTGTCACTCAGGTAAGAGTTACCTGGCTTTTCAGGAGGTGTTCTCGTATTTGTAAGCAGAAATTGCTTCTCTGCAGCCTGCCTTCCACGGAGAGGTACTTGATACGGCTTTTTGCGGCCCGAGCGCAGCAACATTGCAGAGGCACTGAAGGAATACTGATGATGATGATCTCAACTGACTTCCTTTTCGAGTTCTAAAGCAGGAGATAGAATTTGTTACAAGATTTTGTGTTTCCGTTGAGAAACAAGTTTTCAAATACAGTTTTGATAAATGACAGTAATGCAAGTAGATAAACTCAATAAATATTTGACTGCAATGCGTGACCCAAGCCTTTGTCTTGCAAAGCAAAACCAGTGTGTTTCCAATGATGGAAAATCAGTTAACTATCTAAACTTCCAATAAGATGCACATTAGCATGGATAATACCTGTTAACTTGTGTTGAAGGAATATATTTTGAAAGACTTCCCCTTAGATAAGATATAAGCAGTGTTTGTGGCTTCAGTTTATATTTATCATAGGAAGCTAGCTACTCAATTGGAAACTGAATTAGAAAATCACATTAGTTTTGTGAATTCAGTCTAAGATAATTGTTAAAGTATTTATAGTGATTGAAAATGACGCTAACTTCTAAACAATCTTATCTGACTCTCAGAGGTATATGCAGGTATATTGCAATCTTAAACCAAGGTTCAGGAAATCTTGCCTTAGAAATGAGGACCGGAATTTGGAAATTTGAGGGATATATTATAATTGTTACAAAATATCAGTTAGGTTAGGTACCTGAAGGAGAGGTTGATGTCTAAGAATGTTAATTACTTAGATGGTGAAACCACACAGGCAGCTACTAAAATATCCTGAAGTTGCAAGTAAAATCACTGCATTGCAGAAAAGCTAAGGACCTTACTTTGGTTTAACAAAAGGGAAACTGAAATTCTGAAGTTGACATGCTTCCCTGAAGTCACCTGTTTATGACAAGCCTTTATGGCAAGTGCAGACCAAAGAAAACAATGCACTTCAATTCTGTCTGGTATCCTGGTGAATGAAACAAGTGAAGATGAGTACAATTTTAGCCCCATGTGGCTTTGCAAGAATAACTAAATATCTGTCAGACCAGAGAGATCATGGCCCTGACACAAGTGTATTGGCTTGTAAATTCACCCAAGGAAGGGTAGGGGAGTTTTGTTTTCTGGTTTGGTTCAGTTCATATTAAATTCATATTAAATTTTTACATTAAATGAAATTACATTAAATTTTTACATTAAATGAAAGACTTTTGGCCCTGGCAATTCTCTTGTTACTAGACCAAAATGGATAACTAAGGCTCTTATTCACTCTCTTCAACTCTAGTTATAACAACATTCAGTCAGACCACTGAAAAGTGAAACACATACTATATGGGATTGCTCTTCCTTGTAAATAGGGCTCATATCATGAGTGATAACTCGCAGCCAGAGGTAGAAAGAAAAAGAGGTAGAAATAGTCTTCCTCATCTTGCTGAAACTGTTCCATCGCTGAGCATTCTAAACAAATGAAAATGTTCTTTGTGTTTTTCCACTAGGAACCTGGTCTCTGGAAACTTCCATGTGAATCAGGTGTGTGTGAACAGTAATACCACCTTGTGGTTCTCGAAAAAGGTAAGTCTAGGTGTTCATTAACAAAGGATTGAGACTTTGCTAGGTCTATGAGGTTCAAAACCAGACAATCACTGACTCAAATTTTCTACAGTGTAATTCTAGTTTGGCTGCTTGTGATCAGAAGTTCTGAAGATCCCAATTCCTGATTTTGATCTATGTTTAAGTCTTGCACCTGCATTACTTACACTCACAAAAGTAAGAAAAGGAGGATGTTCACAAGTCAAGATTCTGAAGGATTCCTGAAGAGGGCAGGCCAGTTCAAAGACATTTTCAGAAACATATCTAGGAAGTGGAAAATCATAAGCAACTTTCTGTGATGAATGATGGATAGGTAACCTTGATGATATGAAGGACTGTAGTAAAGTTTAATTATTTTGTCTTGTTTAAACAAGTAGAAAATCAGAAAGTCTATGGCAGACTGTTGGCTTCCAGAAGCCAGTTCATTGTTCCCCAGAAAAGCTAAAGTTCCCTGCAATAAATAAAGCAAGTTTTCACACCTTGAATTGCCTCAAATATTCCTTAAGACTGAGTGACATATAAATACTCCCATTTCAGTAAACCTTTCCTGTCATTACATGTTCTTATATACATATCACCTATGCCCTAATTTTTCATTATCATAGTTTTTATGCGGACATTTCCCTATATTGATTTCTTTATTTTAATGTCTTTCATACCTATTTCTTCAGTTCTTTTCACTCTTCTGTAAGGTATACATTGAAGAGGACTAGGAAGATTTGTATATTGTTCTTGGCTGCAAACCTGTCAACCACTGGAAACTAGGATCTGATTTGTTCCATTTTGCATCTATTAAAACTCTTTAAACTGCTGGGACTAGGAGCAGTCTAACTACTCCTAACAAACTAATGAGTATGTTTGTGGCCAATGACAACAAGATCACACTAAAAGCAGAGGAAATCTGAATTTTTTTCTGACTACATAGATTATATTAATTCATTGATATGAAGATAGCAAAGAAAATCTGTTATATAGTCTCTCTTGCTCCTGTTGTGATCTTGTTTGTTCTTAGCTATAATTCTTCTTTCATTTAACCCCAAGACACATGTGATCATGAAATTAAATTAAATCAAATTCAGTACATAAAAACAATATTTAGAATTTTGGAATTCATTCATACAGTGATATGTCCCAAATATTATCTCATACTGTGTTGATAAATTCATAACATGATATGTCTAAGATCCTTACAGGGTCAGAACTGCTTTAGTTGAGTGTACTGGGTCACAACTGTCAGTCCTACTAGCAAACATAGTAATTCCTCCAAGTTTATTCCAATTTAACAGTGGATTAAAAAGAATTTTTGGCATCCTATAGCTAACAAAAAATGAGGTTATAGTCTCTTTCAAATCAGACTTTACCAAATCTATCATCTAAACTAGACACAGGAATACACAAAAATGCACATAAACTAGATGAAGAAAGAGATTTCTTAAGAAAACTTTAAAGTCAACTAAAAAAAATCACTATTTCATAGGCTCTCAACAAACAGTCTGAAAATACAACCTTAAATTATTTAAACCTGCTATAATCTACCATTCTTGCTTACCTACTTTGTGTGTTTCTGTCTCTCCTGGGGTACTTCTACTGAATGCTAGAAGCAGCTCTGTTACAGCCGATTTATTGCCTGAACAGAGGGCAGGAAGCCAAGCCTCTGAATAAAATAAAAGTCTGACGTGGACCTAATCTTCTAGATCTCTACATACTCTTATTCATATCAACATTCCAATGGTTCTAACTACTCGTGGAATTACAAGAGGGTTGAAAATTGTAGGAACAAACTTTTAAATGTCTGTTTCTCTACGATGCCACAGAAGCTTTTCTGCCTAGAACTGCATGCAAATTTTTAGCCACTAGTTTTGTATAGTCTATTCCTATATTTTATGTCACTAATATTGTTCTTGTTATCTGTCATTCTTCCAGGGCTGAGTCACGTGCAGATACTGGGTTTATAGCAATATAGACATACTAAAAATAAGAATGTAGCCTCTGTTTCAGAGAGCTCAAAAAAACCTTACTGCTTAAACATTTACCCAGCTATCAAATGGGCTTTGCCTGCATTGCATCACAGGGAATACTTGGACTGCTTGTGACATGAATGGACTGGTAAAAGCGGATGTGGCACATGTTTTGCAGATGAAGCCCTGGTAATATGTAGGTTTTTATTATAAAATTTAGCATGTTCAGTTGGCCTTATTTATCTATTTATCTATTTATTTCTACTTTTACCTATTTACATTTTTTATATTACCTATTTACATTTTTTACCTATTGATGAGTCCTTCTTATTCATATTATCTAACTTTTTGAAAGTTAGTTAGCCTTGTATTTTTATAGGAGTGAATCACACTTTCATTTACTTCAGTGAAATTATAAAAATCCTCTAAAAACAATTACATTGACTTTTTTTTGCCAAAGTTTCTTAAAATCAAGGAGCTACTGCTTTTATCTAGAGTTTGTTCACTGTGTTAAGAAAGTTCTATATTTTACCTGTGTTTTGTTTAGGAAATATAATTTTTTTGTTTTCTAAGCTCTCACCAGACACTGGTAATGTATCAGGTCAACAGAAAGACTTTATTAAAACATATATTTAGTGACAAAGCAATGCGATACTTTGAAATCTCAAGTCTTTGTCTATTACCCAAACAGTCTGCAAAATGTGGGCAAGTTTCTAAATGGCATGCTGTAAGATTGTCCTTTTGGTACACAATTGTCATAATTTTGTGTGAGATAGAGTTGATTTTCATGCTGGTATATGGTATAATACTGTGGTTTAGATTTAGGATGAGAGCAATATTGATAACACACTGGTGGTGAAGTGTTAAGCATTAAGGAGTTTTCTGTTTCACATCACACCACCAGTGAGGAGGCTGGGAGACACAAGTAGCTGGGAGGAGATATGGGTGATACAGCTGACAGTGTCTGACTGAAGGGATATTCTGTACTATATGGGGTAAAGCTCTGTAATATCAAGTAAAGCTAAAGCTGGCTGGGGGCTGCTGCATGGAAACTGGATGTGTATCACCTAGCATGTGGCTAGCAGCTGCATTGTGCATTACTTGTTTTGTATGTTCTAATTTTTTAATGATAGTTCTTTTTGTTTCCCCTCCTATTTCTGGCGTATTAAGATGTCTTTAGCTCAAGGGGTGATTTTTATGGATTTTCCCCCCAATTCTCCCCCATCCTGAGGTGGTGACAGATAAGTGAGCACGTGGTTTGTATGGTGTTTAGCTGCCTTCTGGGTTAAACCACAACAGTCTCTTTTGGCACCCAACCCATAGGGTGTGAATGGTTAAGATAGCCACTGTTCTGACATAATAAAACAAATTTGTTGATTAGTTGCATTGTTTTAATAGTTGCTGCCCACAATGTTGATTTATTTTGATCTTAACGTTGTGTGTTCTAAGAGTTGCATTATGTAACACTTCATTTGCTGGGTGTGTTCCCCATTGTGTCATTTTCAGCTCTGGGTTAAGGTTATGATGTTGTTGTGCTTTGTAACATGGGGTTTTGATATGATAAGATCCTGTTGGCAGGACTGAGGCAGCGTGTGCAGCAGTATCACAGCTGCACCTGCACGGCAGGAGCTATCTATTGGGAATAACACCTAACTACTCCTCCAAGGGCCCATCCATGGGAATGACACCTTTGCCATCCTTCACTTCTCCTCCAGGTGAGTTACAAGAGCTCTTGGAAAGTATCCTCAGGGTGTCCAAACCAGCATCTTTGCATTGCTATGATGTATGAATGTGCCTCAGGTCTCATGTAAGGTTACACAACTAGGTAAGAACATCACCCAGGGATCTGCCCTAAGGCTGGATAATTATGAGTGTCAGGGAGTGTGGGACGGGATGGGCAAGTGCTTGGGACAGTGAGCACCTTCCAGTGTTTTGGAACTTCACCTCTGAAAATGGGTGGAATCCAGAAAAAATTATTAAAATATTTGGAAAAGATTAGCTGTCACCAGATAATTCCAGAGAAACACAAATCACTGCAATGTGCTGGGCCCTGGCCAGGGCTGACTGAGCTCTGTTCAATGGAGTTCAGTGCCCACTGCAGGGAGGGAAAGTCTCTGGGACTGAGAGCAAAGTGACAGAGTCCATGGCTGAACCAGAGAACCAGCCTGTGCCAGTATTATCTGCCCTTGTATGCAAGGAGAAACACTGGAAGCTGAAGTGGATGCATTTAGTAAGGGATGAAGGAGCTGCCTCTAAGAGGGATCAGGAAACAGACTACTCCAAAACTGGACTATCACAAGAAAAGGACAAGGAAGATAGATAGCCTAGGACTTAGGACATGTTGGGCCATTGAGGAAGAGATGCAACATACAAATGATTTGTGAATGAGGGATGGACTTACCATGGACATTATCCAATACCATGCACCATCTCTCTTGCCCTGAAGGTTTACTATGACAGAAGAAGCCCGAATCCATGGACTAATTTTACTCAATGGACATTTTAGAGGGATAACCTGTAGACTATGGCAGTGATAATCTGTGTGTATGTACCAGAAGACAGGGAAGGACGCACTGGGAAGAGTGGAACCTGGGCATGACATAAATGATACAGAATTAAGAGTGGATATTGATTTGGTTTTATTGGGAACAGAGGTAATTTTTGCCCTAGTTGGTATAGTACTGAAGGATGGATTGAGGATAAGAATAATGTTGATAACACACTGGTGTTTTAGATTTTACTAAGAAGGGTTTACAATTACTCAAGGAATTTTCAGGTCCTCCCACTGCCACACTAGTGAGGAATCTAGGGTAGAGGAAGATGGAGGGGACACAGCAGGAGAGGGTGGTGGTGGAAAGTGAGCCCACAGCTGCTTAGCTACCGTCCAGATTAAACCATAACAAGGACAAAGGCAATGAAAAATGTATTATGTGGGAAAAGCATATTAATTTGTTTTAACACAGTTGTTCAGATGCTATACCAAGTCAGGATTTGATGCTGCTGCTGCAGCTGCATTTTTTAGTAAGGAGCAGATGGATACAGGTTGTAAAATGTAGACTGCATAACACACTCTTTCTTTCTTTGCTTGCTTGTTTGCTTTTCTTCTCCAAGCTTCACTATGAAAGTTGATGTATTTCATTGGTCATGGACCTCTCTTAATAACTGTATTCCAACAGTTACAACATTAGGTTCAGTCCATTACAGCACAGGTTTTTGAAATTCTCTTCGAATTCAAATTATTATCTCATATTAAATTATCTTGAATGGTGACAACCTCTAGAGAACAGGGATAGAGAAAAATACATCAATGAAATTACTAAAAAAATATTTTATATATAACTATTGGCATGGAAACAACTGAGAAAAACAGCTGCCTAGAACTGGTATGGGTTTTTTTTTTTTTTTTTTTTTTTTTTTTTTTTTTTTTTTTAGGTATTCATCTGCAAAAAGTAAATATTTGCAGAAAAGAGAAGAAGGAAATGTTTCCTGGTACCACATGCTACAGCATGAATAATTTTGAGCATATGGTAAATACTAGCCATTTTATCAGCCGTTTAATTTGCCAACAATTTACAGGATATCTAATTCAAAATCTCTCAAGCTGGAAAAAGCCTGGAACATAGCCAATGGACTGTACCACACACAAAAAAGAATCATATACTTCTAATTTGGACTCCAGTATATAGTCAGATTTACACTGGGGGAAAGGTTGGTTACAAGTAGTAATAGTATGAAGAAAGACTTTTCTAAACATTTTCAGTTAAAGTGGCTGAAAACATTAAAATAGATTGTGCAAGGAAGGGTTTTCAGATTTTGGAGATTTCAGCTCAAAAAACTTGCTCTAGTTTAGGTTATGAGGTTTCTATTCTAAAGTCCAGAATATGTATTAACATTTGTATGAAAGTTCTTGTTTTTTCTTCAGATTGAGGCCTTTCTTCCCTAAAGGTACAAAAACCCAAACCGAATATATTTAGCAGTAATATATTTGCTAACTGACAGAAACCAACATGGTAATCTATCAATGCATTTTTTCTTGGAAACTCTTAGGGTTTTTTAATATTCTAAGAACATTATGACATGAGCATTTAACTTCCAACTTAATCTTCCTTCACATCCTGTTAACATGGCATGCCAAAGACATACATAGGACTAAACAGAGCCTATCTATTGCTTCCAGTACTTCCAAACTGTCATTAAATAATTCAGTTCTATGTGCAGTGAAGATCCCTACTACTGAAAAGAGGGGGACTTATTTAAACCTTCATGTGTTTCTATTTACAACAGAAGACTTATGACATAGATTTTCTGTGCTGACCACTGCTGAAAAATCTACAATTTTTTTAAAGTTTGTTTTTAAAAACATACACACAAAAGTGAAGAGTGGTGTGTATAAATGAAAACTATTTCTGCTACTAATTCAATGCTAAATTGCTATTTTTTAACATTTCTCTAAGTCTAGAGTTCTTACACCGAATGTTACTGTAAATGTTTTTTACTCATTACGGGTTATATTATTTTTGGTGTTTCTTGGAATAAGAGCAGGATGATACCTCTTGAACTTGCAATGGCAAAAGATGTCCTCCCTTCACTTGCTAGGGGTCACACAGGACCACAAAAAGCGTTCAGCAAAAAGGATTCATTGGACAGTAATATACTGAAGCCATACAAGGAGTAGCTGAGGTCACTTGTTCTTTCCAGTCTGGAGAAGAGGCAACTGCGGAGACAACTCATTGCAGTTACAACTTCTTCATAAGAGGAGGATGAGGGATAGGCATTGGTCTCTTCACCGTGACAGGACTGGTTACAGGACCCAATGGAATGGCCTGAAGTTGTGTCAGGAAAAGGTTCTTCACTCAAAGAGTGGTTGGGCATTGGACAAGGCTCCTCAGGGAAGTGGCCACTGCACCAGTCTGACAGAGCTCATGAAGGATTTGGACAATGCTCTCAGGCATGTAGTGTGACTCTTGGGATGTCCTGAGCACAGTCAGGAGGAAAATATAGAGGCTGTCAGGATATCTTCTTGGACTACAGCAGTTTGTCCTTATTGCATGCAAACCTTTTGTGGAGCCTCCATCCTTGAAGGTACTCAAATCCTAACTGAACAAGGTCCTGAGCAAGCAGTTCTGTTTGCTCCACTGTGAGCATGGAGGCAACAGACATACAGAGATCTGCTTCAACCTAAATTATACTGTGATTCTGTAAAATCAATATTATGAAAATATAGGGTTTATATTGACTAATTACTCTGGCTTTTCTGTATCTCCTATTTTGAAACAATTGTATTTCCTCTTTGAATGTAGAATAAAACGAGATATGAGATATGGCTGAATGAGACTAAAGACTGTTACATTTTAACAAAATTTTGCTGAAAGATTCCTGTAACTTTTGTGACACTTCAGAACCAGAGTCAGTGTTTGTACAGATAATAGTTTTAATTTATACTTTTTAAATATTGCCCAATCTTTCCACTATTCCTCATTGATGGATTGGCATAGTAGCATATAAAGTTGTCTTGAGGTGTGCTGTATGTCCAAGGTGTATCCACACGTAAGGATACACATTGCCATAGATTCTTTTCTTTCACACCATCCACCAGGAACAGTGACATACAACACATACTGTACAATTGTTGATCTGAAGATATTTGGAAGAGTCCTCTCTTCCCTTGTCAGAAGCAGACATTCATATCTGTGTGACTACAGTTTTAGCTCTTGCCCATGATTTGTCTTCTCAGATACTGTACAACATAGTCTTTACAGCTAATGATTATAAATTAACCGAATAGGCAGTGAATGGAACAAATATTTTCATCATCTAATCATTGACTCTCTGTGCATTTTAATCTCTGCACCTAGTTGTTCTCAAAATCTCTCTTTGCTATGAAAATTATATCCTTGTATATTTTTCTCCACTCTCCAGCATTGGGAAGGGGAAATAATTGTCATTTCTATAATACCACAAAAATGAAAAAAAAGAAACAAAAAACACCTAAAAACCTCAGGTATGCAATCAGACACAATAAAGTATAATTGCAAAATCTTTCACATAAATAAATATTAGGACTGTATGAAGCAATTTTGTTTCCTTTCCTGTGTTGCACAATTACAGAGAGTAGAGTAAAAATAAACAGTGTTAGAGATTACTTAGTTCCTGCTACCAATTTTCTAAGGGACTGAGGCATATGTTGTCCATCTGTCCTCTCCAGCCACTTTTTAATCTTCCGGATAAAAGTTCAGATAAATCTTCTGGACTAAGTTTTGCAAAGGCATGGAAGGAGGAAGCCTAGTTGAAAAAATTACACACTTTTTCAAGTTCTGTGAACATCAGCAGCTGAACAGCAGACAGACTGACAAACATTGCTAAATGAAATGCTGCAGCCTGATCTCATCAGTTATCCTTCCAGCTTGGCTAAGGACCTAGTTATCAGCCTGTATGTACTGGATGTCCAGCTGTCAGGTGAAATGGCAGCCAATAAGGGATCTGAATTCTGGAGTCTATTACAGAACCAAAGAGATTAGATGTTTTACCCTATTTGATTATCTGGCACAATTATTCCCTCATGTCACATTCCTAGCTCTCAAACTGTGGCCTCTGCAGGAAGGTCTCTGCTGGTGGTCTTACATGGTTGGGCAGGAAATCATGTTGATTCCTGCTGTGCCAGTTCCCACAGCAGAGAGGTGCATTAGACATTAGTGGTCAAGTCCCTGGGCATCCTACAGCATTCATATCCATATAGTTCTTATGCAGTGGACTCCAAAGACCATCTGGAATCAAGAAAAAAAATCTTAATGTACTCAATTGCTTTATTCTTTCTCTAGTTCTAAAAAGACATTATAACAAAATTTTAGATCATGTCATGTTAATTTAAAAAACATTCATGGTCTTTGTTAGAGAATGAATTTTTGATGCATTGTAACACACTGTAAAATTTTAATTCTGCTTTAAGTTGCTGAGAATTACTTTTTTTAAGGAGAATTGTACTTTTTCACTACTATATGCTGCAGAAGCTTGAATGCAGAACAGTTTACAGTTTTGAGGACTCAAAAAAGGAGGAATATCTTTAAAACATAGAACTCAAGGACAGTTTCGTTATTTTCTGTCCGTTTGTATTCTAATTGGCAATGAGGACATCACTGGCATTAGAAAGTAGCACTGTATCCTTAAAAAGGAGAAAGATGCAAGTAAAGGTGGTGGAACATGAGAGAGGATGAAAAAGATGAGCAGAATAAGTCATCTGAGGCATTTCAAAGATTGATTTTCTTCACACTCCAGAGCCCTGTTTCTTTTCCAATAATTTTTGTGCATCTCATAAAAGGAAACTTCAGGTTTTATCTGGAAACTTGCAGGTCAGATCTGCAAATAAAAAGCACACTGATAGTGTTTTCTACAGGTTGGTGTTCATTTTATTTACCATTACTATATGTAAGGAGAAGGAGCATGTAAGTACTTGAGCATACAGTTTAAATGTCTCTGGTGGCAATGGTAATCCAGTCACCTCACAGTAGGGGGCCAGGACGCTTATTGTGGGCTATATTCTATGTCACCATGGAGGTCATCAGTAGCAGAAGCCTGTACTTTGGACCCCTGGCTTTACTGTATGAAATAGAAGAAGTAGAATGAAGGAAAATGGGAGCCACTTAGTCACTATTTATGACACTGCCAGGAGAAGAAGAAAATGATATGTTGAGTTATATATATGTTATATATATATAAAAAGATTTTTTTTCTGATTTGTGAAGCATAACCTAAAGTTGACGGTGGAAGATACTTTACTACTCCTGAAGCAGAGAATGTGATTTCAAGGTAGAAGAATCCAGGCCTTCACAGAAAGAAACAGTCAGTTTTACTTCTCTTTCTAAATATTCTGTCCTGCCGCGACAGAAACCATCCTTCGTTGTTCAGTTTACACCCTATAACTGGCAGCTCTAACCTGTTAGAATACAAACCTTCAGTGCCCTAATATGAATGTTATAATTTTGAATAATAAAAAATGATTCTTTGAGGGTGGTAATATCTTCTTTCACAAAAATGCTATAGTTCTCTTGTCTATAGGATAGAAGACAACTAAAGGGCCTTTGGATTTAAGAACTTCAGATTAAAATTTTTGTATATATTAATATTTTGTATATTTTTGTATATATTTTACACATTTTCTGAGAGTTGTTTATAAATCTCTAAAAATGGATATATAAACTTTTATTATGTATAGAAAATGGCCAACAGTAACTCAGGGATTTAAAACAGCTGGGGTTTGTTTAGTTATTCATCATCTTAATCTATATAATATTTGTAACTTCTTTGTAGTTTAATAACACAAATTTCAGATTGAAAGCAAATGCAAAGAAAAAGTATCTGGTTAGGGTACATGATAAAAACTTATACCCAAATCAAGGTTTAGGAAGAGACTAATTGTGTTGTCATTGGGTGTCTGTAGAAATTGTGGGTGCTCTCATGGTCAGGCTGAGATACTCTCCTTTCTTGAGATTCCTGAATGTGATCTCCATGACCTGCTAATGCTCCATCACTAAAAAATCACATCAGAGGTGAAGGACACTGGTCATGTCTGACAGTTGCCTCTTTTCCTTTGCTAGATCATCTTGTCCTTTGTGAATTGTATATGGAAAATTACTCTTTCCCAAGCATATCTCACATTATGTCCTCATGGCATATCTTTATCCACTTGACATTTGCACTGCTCTGTACCCACCTAAGACACTGTGGATAATATTATAATGACAAAATTCCTTTCTGTCCTTGTGATAACATGAAAGCAGAGGCGTTCACTTACTGTAATATTCTTTGAGAAGATCATGCACATCCACACTTGCAACTATTTCTATTATTAAAATATATGTAAACTTCTATCATGCCATTTTGCAAAAACTGTATATCTAATCCAGATGTATGGAGAGAAATGGTAAGAATATTTATCAACTCTATTTATTCAAAAAAGTTGAGGTATTTTTTTCTGATATGTGAGTCATAGCTCCTATTAATACTCAATATGTAAAACTAAACACCATTGTTACAGGTTTCCCAAAATGTTTCCTTCTGCTTCAGCAGTTCTACCTTGGTTACATTGAGATGGGAGTGGTACCTCTAATTTAAGGCAGGAACGGTACATGGCATTTATTCAACAGTGCACTCGTGTGGCAAGACTCAGAAAGTACATAGATAGTACATCACAGTTCCTTGAATACAATGTATTTCTCTCATTAGATAAGAAAATACAAAAAAGTTCTTATAAATGCAATGATGTTTTTCAGTATGATCCTTTTTAAAAAAATATTTTTCAGCCTACTTCTTTCCATTTTATATACTTTCCATTGCATACATGGAAAAAAATATCCTCTTTCAAATATTTTGGTGATACAAGTCAGAGCTCCCAATAAAGGATATTATCTTGTTTTGTCATATGTGGGCCCTTCTTCACTGAAATTTAATTTCAGAGTGTAAACTTGATATCTTCATTTCTTTCATCACCATAAAATTTCAGTTTCTGACAGGAGAGTTGAATATAGCTGAGATGTTATCACATCAAGTCTCTGAACACATTTTGTGGCTACTCAGCCAATGAACTATGACTATAAGTTCTCATATTCTCAAAGCAAGGTCACATACATAGCAAGAAGCAAAACTTCTATTAAGCTGCCAGGTATGGTTGCAGAGGGTACAAATGAGCCAGGAAGTGAGTATTGCAGGCCAGACATCCAACAGGTGTAAAACTTCTAAAAAAGCTGTCAGCCTCACCTAGCTCCATTTAAGTTATGCTAGAAATTCCCACTGTTACTTGAGTGGTTGTTTTCTTCAGTTATGTTTTTCCTACAGTTGATTTAATCACCACATGTTGCTGGAATCCTTCCACCACTTCTGTCCCTCTGATGATGACCCTCCACCTTCAGCTTGGAATGGGACTTAGACAAGATGAACACTATTCCAGACATCAGTTATTAAAGAAAACATAACACAGCATTCCTTCTGTTCTGCTACAGGACATACTGGTCCTTATGGTCCCAGTAAAAGAAAGGCATTCAGACTCTGCAAGGTATCATTTCAAATGCAATTTCTTAGAGCTAACATCATAAGGAAAAAGAGAACTGTTATCCTACAGCATTTCAGATCCCACAAAGCATGAGCAGTGCAGCATCAAATGGGTCTGCAACAAGGGTACATCACAAATACTGGTGAAGGGCTATCCCATTGCGATCATTCAAGCTGTAAGAGGATTTCCTTAAAAGAGAACAACTTTAGTCATCATTTCTACTGTCAGAGAGGATGTCTGCACAAGGACTTGTGCCTGCAGTTTTAGATAGAGGCAAGGCCATGGAGATGCCAGCAGTGTGGGAGCTGCCCACAGCTGCTCTAAAAGTGCCTGAATTCATCCGGTGGCCATGGGACACGCACAGCACAACGCAGACCTGAAGGCCATCCTGTGTATAGCTACACTGGGCTTAGCTATTGCATGGATCACTAGAGCCTCAATGCACAATGATCCCTCCAAGCAGGTTTGCCTTCCTGCAGTGCGGAGGCATTTATTCCCATTAAGAGAACTCCATTGCGAGCAAGGTCTCTGGAGTGATCTCTGAAGAGCAAGAATGCCCCTAATAGAAGTAGAGGGGTTTTTTTCCTGCTCCCTTACATTCATTCTCTCCCCTGCTCTCCCTCTCTTTCAGCAGGGTTCCCTCAGCTTTTCATACACTTAGGAATGTGAAGAGGATAAAAGCAAAACCACACACGGAAATCTGTCTCCAGGTGCTTTGCAGTGCTCTGGAGGCAATTACAACTGTCTGGTGCCGGGCAATGCCCTTTAGGATAGATAGCGTGCAGGGGTGAGCGAGGCCGGAGGGAACGCGAGGGCAAACGTGAAAGGACTACAGGTGCACTCCAGGCCAGGACAACGTCGTTAGGAGCCGCCTCCCCTCGCAAGGCATCAACTCCTAAGGCAAGTCGAGCAGAACAGAGTGTAGAACTGACTGATTTTGTGAGCTGCTGGCGCGCTTCGGCGGCTGAACACCTGCGGTGGGACAGCTCTGACGTGAGACGACAGACCCGTTACGTGGCCGAAACCTCTCAGCCGCAGCAGAGCAGCAGCAGACCCAGTGGGGCCGGCGAGCGCCGCCGTGCCCACCCGCGCCGCGGGAAGGAGGGCGGCAACACCCCCGGCCTGTGAGTGTGAGGGGCCTCTCGCCCCCGGGCCCCGCCCCCAGGCCCCGCCCCGCCGCGCGCACCAGCGGCCGCCCCTGGGTCTCCCCCGCCGTCTCCGAGCTGGGCGCCCTCTGATGACGTCACACCACAGGCGCCCGCCCCCGAAGCGCGCGCAAGGCCGCTGGCCGGGCGCGCGCATGCGCGTTCGAGTGAGCGGCTCATAGTTCGGGGGGGCTTCGCCCCCGCCCTCCCCTGCGCTCGTGCGCCGCGCGCGCCGTTACCCGAGGGACGCCGCGCGGGGCCGGCACGCGCCGGCTGCCCTGGGAGCGCGCGGGCGGAGGGAGGGAAGGCCCGGGCGGGGCGGCGGGAAGCGCGCAGCGGGGAGCGGGATGCGCCGGGGCCGCCGCCGCCGGGGGGGCGAGAAGGGGGCGGGCCCCGAGGGCGAGGGCGCGGTCCCCGGGCGGGCGGGGCCGCGCGGCAGCCCGGCCGATGCCTCCCCACCGGCAGCCGCGTCCCGCCCCCCGGCCCGGCGGGGCGCCGAGCGGGGTCCGTGCGGGCAGGTGAGCGCGGGGCGGATGCGGCGGCCGGGCGGGGCGAAGCGCCGCAGTGCCCGGCAGATGCCGGAGAACGGGCCCGGCGCGGGAGACATGGAGTCCGGCGAAGAGCTCTCGGCGGATCGGCCCTCGGGCCTTCGGGAGGGGATGGAGGAGCCTGAGAAGGCAGATGATGAGGGAGGGAAGAGTGCCTGGCAGCAGAGCCTGAGTCCCGAACTGCAGCAGGGGTATCGCATCCTGCGCGAGTTCCTGCTGGAGAAGCACCGGCCGCTGACGGCGCCGTTCCTGAAGCCCCTCGCGGATCAGGCGTCCTCCGGGGAAGAAGGCGCTGGCTCCCTCTCGGGCCGTAAGAGCAGCCAGTCCTTGCAGCAGTTGCCAGCTGGAATATGGCTATTGAAAATGGAAGAGAAATTTTCTAGCGGGCAGTACACGGGGATAGCAGATTTCGTGTGTGACTTCCGGCTCATGCTGGAGACTTGCTATCGGCTGCACGGGGTGGATCACTGGCTTTCCAAACAGGCCCAGAAGCTGGAGATGATGCTGGAACAGAAGTTGGCACTGCTATCCCGGTAGGTGTAGAACACTATAGGGGCCGTGCCGCATGTTCTTTACATAAAGTAGAACAGGGTGTGTGTTTCTTTACGTAAAAAATTTGTTAAAAGAAAACCATCAAACAAAACCCCACAACAAAAAGAACATTAGAACTTTCAATACTTTCGTGAGTATTAACGTTTCCTACTGGGAACTATTCAAATCTTAATTCAGAACGCTTTGGAAATTCCAAACCTCAAAATGCCAACTAGAGCACAGTATTTCCTGGCTAAGATTTTCCTTCTGAAAGAAGCCTTTTGTGAACATGGAGGGAGGGACACTTGTTTACACAAGATGTCAAATGCTTCTTTCTTTATTTTATTCTGTCGTGAAACTGTCTGAACTATGTATGAATATTTGGCTCTTAAGAAATGGTTACTTTTACAATCTGTGAAATTTTTACTGCTCCTAAAGTATGTAGGAATAAAATATAAGCCGAAGTTTCCTGCTTTAAAATAGTGTATTTTTTTGTAATTATAAAATGAGAGACAATGCTTGCCATACTATAGTTTTTAGTGGCAAAATGGAAATCACGGTAAGTTGAAATGTAACTCCCTGGCAGGAACTTTCTTATCAGCCAAAGCAGCTGAAACATAGAAAGCTCTCGAGCTATATAGTAGAAAGCACAGATTAAATCACAACTGAAGTACAGGCTTTCTAGGCGTTGTTCTGTCATTATCAGAAAACCATGGTGGCTTCTTACCGTGAAAAGCCCACCGGTCTTCTGAATGGCATAGTATTCTGCGTGTAAAAATCAAGAGTTGTTCTTGGTGAAGGATGAAAGTGAAGAAGGAACAGTGCTGGGAAATATGTAAAGCTGTATGTGTCGATCACCTTTAAGTTTGCTGGTGACACACGGCATGAACTGCAAGCTGGTAAGAACGTTGCTCATGTAGGAAAAACACTTCAGAAAAGTGGTGCAGAAGTCACCTGAAAGCAGAGTGAATGTATTCAGTGCTGCTGTTGTAAGTGTACATTTGAAGCTGTTTCTGCATAACAACAGTTTTGGGACAGTCGGGTAGCAGAAGGAAAGGAGCTGAACGTAGTGGGGCATGAACGTTCCTATTTTGCTTGAGTAAAACCTGATTTTAAAAAACAAAACAAAACGAAATCCCTGGCTTAGTAGAGTTACTGCTGGCAGATAAATAGCCAAATGCAACTTGGAAGATTTTGTATTTTCAAATAGAGATATAGATATTTACTAAAAAAAAAAAAATTCAATTGCTCTTGTCCTTCTTCCATTCAATGCACAGTCTATTTCAGGTAATCATTAGGAAATACTGAACTGTCTAAAGATAATTCTGCCTCATATATAGTGAATTTGTCTTGAATTAACTCTTCAGAGATTTGTAATGATTTTTTCATTATGTCTATGTGCACTAGCTTAGTAGAAGTTTCTAGGAACTGTAAGTATAAAGGATTATGGAATCTAGAGGTCTCAAAGTTCTTTTACAATTTTTAGTTAGACAAATTTGTTTGAAGTGTTTAACATAATGTAATTTGTAAAATGAAATTGAAGAACTACTTCTTGGAACAATCGTTCTTACATCATTACAGAGTCGTATTTAGGTCAATGATCCCCTTCAAGTCATTCAAGGAAATCAATCAGTATTGGTTGTATAATTCCTGGATACTACGAGCCACAGAAAATTACCTTAGAATAGAGGTTCCTTTTGAATGGAGGTTGGATTTTTATCCTCTGTCCCTCAAATGTTTCACAGGTTGTGAAAAACTTAGTTTTAATGGAGTGTTTTGAAACAATGCAAGAAGAAATGTAACTTTGCAGACAAATTTGTAGGGTTTTGTCTTTCAGTTTTTGTAGTTTTAAATAGAATGAAACCGGTGTTTAACATATACTTCCCCAGCCTAAACCAACTAATATACATTTCCCCCCACCATCCAGCCCCCTATTTTTAGGTATCTGCTGAAAAGGATACTTTCTTATCTTAGATCTTGTGGAAGTATTTTTTTTCCCAAATACCTAAGATTATGAGTTATAATTATATCTTAATGGATTAAGATAGGGGATTCTATCTCCAAATAATATTTGGTAACTTTATGGTGAAGATACAGTTTTTAGCTGGTGTGAAAACATAGGTCGTATTAGTATGTTGGATTCAAGTTTAAAATTTCATAAAGGAATTTTCAAAGTGGAAAAAAAATGAAAGGTGAAAAAGTAACTTTTTGTTTTTCTGGGTAAATGTGCTCAATTCATGCTTGGTAGGCTAGGCATTAAGGTGCCACTGGTACAAGTTTGTAGTTGTGAATTTGCTTGCTTTTTTCTTCTAGGCATTTAAGAGAAAAAACATCATTAACTGTAACATCTAGAGGATGCTGTGGTCAGGATGATGAGAAAACAACAGCATGCATTTCTACAAGACGTCGTTCCACTCCTCGCAATATAGTAGGTTTGTCAACAGGCATGTTTGAGTCTGTGATGGTTCAGGTTCTAAGACAAGAGGAGCAACTGAGAGCAAAAGAGGAAAAGAGGTAATAAGAAAAACTGTTTTGTTTTAGTTTTAAATAATTGTGTCTTTCTAGTTCTCTAAAGAGGCTAGCTCCTTATGGCTTTTTTAGATAAATAAATGTTATGGTGCTCTTGTGGTTTTAAGTTCATGGCTACAATAGAGTGCATCCACAATGCAAAAAATAAGTACCACTTACTTGAAGAATTGCTGAGGTTATATAAGTTTTGAATTAAATTACAGCTGCTTTTATTTTAGTGTAGCAAACCTTCTAATATTAATTGAAAGCATCCACAGTAGTTTCCTGCAAGTGCATTATGGTTTATCATACGTATCCTTGGACAGTTTTTCATGCAATAATTGGATTAAAAACTACCAGAGTGCTTAACCACAGTCTGATTCAATGATCTTGTCACTGCTTCTCTCTCTGATAGCCAGAAGCAAATTATCTCTGCCAGTGCCTCTGCTGTTACCTCACTGATGTGGCATTTCAGCTTGTCAGTTAGGTAACAATTTTAGATTGTACACATAAATAACTCTGAGATTTTGTGGTCTTTTTAAATTTAAGAGCTATATCATTCCAGGCAGCGTTTAATGCTAATATGTTTCACTTTGAGGAAAATGAAGCTTTTAAGTTTGTTTATTTTAACAATAATTTGAGTGACTATGTCTAAACGTGGTGCACAATGGTAAGACAGTGTTTGCTTCAGGAAGCAAGATTTTTCTGCCTTTTTTCAAAATTCACAGCTTTGTAGACTTTCCCCATACATAATCAGCTCACTTTTAATTTTGCAGGTAATCTTCATTTTCAGCAGATTTGAAGCTATATGGCTGACTTAACTGTTAGACAGTACTTTTCTCTGTAGAACTTTCTTCTTTCTTCTAATCCACTAATCTTTTAATCGCACTTTGCCAAAAAAAAAAAGCAAAGATCACTAGGGTTATTGTTTCTTTGGTAAAATTATCTTGATTTTTGTTCAACTCTATGATCTAGAACTCAGAACGTGATAACAATGTTATGAAAAAGGACATTTTGATTAGATTTTAATTCATTGGTAGAGTCTGTAGAACAGTTTACCAAACAAGATAAAAATTACGCTTTCATACACCTGTTTTAACTACATTGCTGCAAAAGTGTAGTAATTAACTGTTAAATCCATGTATCTGGGTATACTCAAAAGTGCCAGATCCTGCACAAAAGATGGTTGATTCTACAGAATGTTCCACAATAACAGAAAAAGACCATGACTAGCATGCCTCTTTACACCCTAAAATTTTGAATTGTAGTACTTGTTAAGAAGCAGTAAAAATCTGTCAGTAGATAGCTGGTTTAATATTTCTTTGACTCTATTGACCTCTCCAAGTAATGATGCTTCAGATATCTTCTCTCAGTTTTATTTCTTATTTGCACCATGTTTTCAAAGTAAATTGGACCTCTCTGTATCAATTGTTTCCCAGCTCACCAAAATTTTTCCTAAAGTACCTTTTCTGAGTAGTTTTATGAAAAGGGCTTGGAAATTGGAAGGTCTATAAGGGTAGTTACACATTTCCAGTGAAGATAACATTTTACAATATATATAAATTTTCAAAGTGTTGCACATACTTTCAACATTATTTTCATTTGAAAATGTATTGCAACTTTCTAAACTTACTTTGGCTTATTGCTAAAGTATATGTTATGTTATGTTATTAAGAAAAGAAAATGGTTATTCTGCTAATTTTTTTTAGAAATCTAATGCACTGAGGTTGGCACAGAAGAGGTACTTTCTAAGCAGTATGGAAGATTGCAGCTTTGTATATTTTAGTTGGAGAGCACAGTGCTGGCAAATCAGTTGTGTTCGGATAGGCAGCATCTGCTCTTCACCCAACTTTAAGATGAGTTATCACGAACATAAAAAGAGGGCTTAGTTTTTGGCCATCCAGTGGGCAACTCAGTGTGCTTGTAGTTGTAATTTATGTGTGTAGCCATACATTATCTTAGTTTAGAATGTCTAAGAGTTGCATGATTTCCGTTCCAGAAAAGTAAGACTGTAAATGCAGGGGCCTTTCTATAAAACTTAGGCTCATATCTAAAGAAATTGCCGGTTGAAGTCCAAGTTTATATATAATTCTTTGCTTTAGATATTTATATACTATCATAATACAGAGGCATCTTATGATGAGAATTAAATAAAACTAAAATTAAATTTTAAATAGTCGAATGTATAAATAATCATGTCTATTGTACAGAAATAAAAATGAAATACAAATTAAATTAGTAGATTAAATCCTTAAAATACTTTTTGGTTAATTCTTTCCCACAAAATCCTTGAAATGGATTTTGCAAACTTTTTTTCAACTGCGTATTTTGGAAGAAAATTCTGAACTGGGATTTTTATTTTCTCTTCTGTATTTAACTTCAGGGAAATCCTACTCCAAATCTTTTAGTTACTTTTATTATGTAGGTATTCTTTGTTGAAAGTTCTTTTTTCTTGTAATTTATCCATTTCTTGATGATCAGTTTCACTTTCCTTGATGTAATGTTTTATAACTTTCCCCAAGTGACACATTCATAATGGTAGACTCAACATGTAAAAACTGACAAGGTATTGTTGCAAAGCTGGTTTCACTATTTTGCAACTAATAATTTTTGTATGGCAGCAAAAGTACTTCACCCCACCAAAGTACATATATGACAACATCTAATTTACTTTTGTCAGTCTTGTTTGTAAGCATTCCTTTTGTTCAATTGTTGTAATTATCAGAATATTGTCTATCTTCTTCAAATTATTAATTACACTTGTGTGCGTTTCTACTCAGCTCTTGGTTACATGCTCAGTAAGTAACAAATCAACTAATTTGCATATTAGTTAACAGTAAACAGTGGTGGAATTATTTTATAATTGGAAATTATTGACTAGTTAGTTAGATACTGAAATATAAAGATATATTCCTACTGAAATTTTTAAAACCACCAGTGAGTGGCAGATAATTAACTGGTTGGTTTCAGTGGAAATTAAGTGTCTGTGTGGCTGTGGTTTGTTGAAAAGTATGTAGGCACTTACAAAACTGTCTTTCCTCTCTGAAAACATGATCCTGGGGTAAGTTTCAGACGTGTTCATTAAAACATTTAAAGAATTGAATTCTGGCTGCAAGTTAGTAAATTAATTAAGGAAATTGTGGGATAAGGTATGCTTATATAGTCAACTTTGCTTTTTATGAGGGTGTTAGCATGGAATTAACTGGATCCAATGGAAAACAGTAGAGTATGTAATAATATGATTTAAGATATTTGAGTTACAGAAATCAGGTTATGTGGGCATCTCCAAATTTAGTATCTTGTGACTACTAAATCTTGGCTTAATTTAGAATAATATGTAATTTTGCTAATCTGTATGTAACTTTCTATTTTATTTTTTTTTAAAGAAAGTTTGTAGAAACAAGTTATTATGAATTATTGAGAGTTCCAGTGTCTGACCTTTTACCAGTGAATCAGCACCTAAGTAGGCTGGATGTGGTTATTTGGGGAACAAAATAAAATTTAGTCTTTGTCTTTTTTCCCCACCAAGAAATCTCCTGTTGCAAAAAGAAGGAATTTACTGTTGATATGTGTCTGCTGCCTTAAATAACAGAGGAAATTATAAGAAGAGTAGGGAGTTATGTCTGGACTCTGTTTTAGGTGTTACCTGTACTTGGGTGTCATGTTTGCTGAGTTTTAAGGTCAGATGCCACTCAAGAGCTGCAAAACAACTGTTGCAGATGTGTTCTAGAAATAGGGCCATGGTTAGTCTAGAAAAATCAACTTCACCTCAGAGCAGTTTTGTTACTATTGAAGTCCAATACTTGTATGCAAACATATTCTTGGTAAATGTAAATAAAAGTATGAAACAATAGTATTTTTTTACAGTTGCTGTCATCATGAAAGCCAAATATGTATGCCCAGAGAATTTCTCAGTGTAAGGATATTTGTGCCACTAAAATATCAAATGTATCTCTCTTACCTCCCTCTCCAGTTTCTCTCTTCCTTCACTCCTGCTCCCTTGCCCTGTGTCCTATTCTCTCTTTACTTCCCTTTATCATCTCAAAAAAAACCCCACCCAGGAGAAAGCTGTGCCCTCCAAAGGATGCTAGCAGGAAGACCTCAATAATGAAGATGTCAAAGTGTGCTATTATTTACATTTTTTCTTGAATGTCTACTGAGAATGGAATGACAACAGATACTGTTTTAAAATAACAGCTTACAAACAAGGCAAACTTTTTATAAGTGAAACAACTTAGTTTTCTTTTAAAAGGAACCTTTTAAAACATTCTTTAACATGATATAATAATTGTAATTTTATCTAGACAGAGGCAGATCTAGGGTATTGTATTTATTTTGATAATTCTACCTTGATTTAAATTACTACTTGGTAAAGAATTGAAACTTCTTGCAAAGACAATATTTTTGGATCACCAAAACTTTTTTTTTATTAAACGTACTGAAATGCTATTGTTTCTACGTATGCTCTATCTCACCGTGTATTCACTATTTAGTCTTGCTGCCGTGTGCTAATAGAGTTCACACCTTTTGGAGGCAGGAGGTTATTAGGAAGTATGTTTTACATTTAGGAGGAATGAGGGAGTGGGATCTGAGAGTGCTATGAAATTTATGTTTCAGACCACTTTTGCTTAGTATCATTTCTTCCACTGCCTCACTTGGACATTAGTTATTTCTGTTTATTATTTTCAGTTATTTTTATTTATTATACCAATGCAATATTAGCACATTTAAATAGAACATGAATCAGAATTTTAAAAATGCCCTCTTTACATGTGCAAGTAGTATTGTTAAATTTAATGGTTTATTCAGTAAGAATGGCTAGCTAATAGAAGTTTGTGCTGAAAAATGTGATTTTGTCTTTATATTCCATCCTTTAATATTCTGAAGTTAATGCTGCATCAGGAGACTGAAGTTAAGAATTTACTGACCTGTTTGACTTTTACATTTTACATGAGTCTGTCCTTCTGCACATAGTAGATATACAAGTAACCAGCATGCATATATGTGGTATTAAAAAATTCTGTTCTAATTATGGTAACAAGTCACTCAACATTTACTTTTATTATAGAAGATAAAGTACTCAGTAGAGTCTTACTGTATTTTATGTTATTTTGCATACACATGGCAAGTTTCTCCTGTGCTGATACGAAAATGTGGACAAAGCTATGTTTGTTCCATTTTTTACATTGTTAAGAGAGGTAGTCAATAGTTAATGCTTGAAATACATGCCCTTCCAGCTGGAAGCCACTATCAACTTCATGTTGTCATAAGAAGCATTTTAATTTATCATTACTCTTTTGCTGAATTTGGAAGGCATTGATGCTTTAAATGTATATATGGCATTTATTTGTTACTTGTTCATGAAGAAATAAAATTGAAGATTCACAATTTGGAAATAAGGATATGTAAATTCCAGTAGCAGGTCACATTTGTGTTAGAGGCAGGTGATAGTTTTCAGCAGTGATAGAAGCTTCAGAGAAAAAGATAAAAGCAGCTTAGGATGAGCTCTAAAAAACTTTCTGTAAGTACAGCGGAATCCTAATCCTGTCTTTGGGAATGTGGTTGTACTTTCAGGCAAAAATGTTAGTCACTAGTGCAGCAGTGTTAAAGAAAGTTTCCTTCTGTTGGTAACTTCTGATATTTGTGTGATTCATGCAGATGTCCAGTTTTCTGCTTTGGAAATAAATTGACATATCTTGTCTCTTAGATGGTAAGCTACATGTAATTAATTGTCTGAAATGGAAGGATTTCTTTTTCTGACGTGTGCTGCCCTTAAATTTCATTACAAATTTACAAATAGAAGCAAATAGAAGTTCCCAGTCTATCATATGAGATTTACGTACTGATGTCATGTTTCATCTTGCTAGTGTTTTGTGTGGGCTCCGAGATTACTCAGAAGTTTTTACAGGTCTCTGGTTACTGATAACCTCTTTCTCCAAACGCGTGTTATTTCTGCTCTATCCTGTTTTTTAGATAGAGGGACCAGAACTGAATACATTTTCTCAGGTGAGGGCAAACCAATTAGTGTAATAACATTTTAATTTTGGTATTATTTTCCTTCACATTCTTTGTGTGTCCTGATACTTGTTTCTTTTTTGACCACCATTGCAAGCTGACTAGTAACACACCTTTGGGTGGGAGGGAGAATGGCTATAAATGAAGCACTTAGCATTTAGTCATGTATACTTGTGTGCTTAGGAAGATGGCTTATGCTTGTGTACAAGGCGGGTGACATGAGCCACAGGGCAACCATTTGAAAACAAGATTTACCTGGAATTTGTTTCAGAGGTTTTTATGTGAATAGTTTGTCAGCAATACTTAATTCTGATTAAAAGGGATTGAGAAAGGACATATATTTTTTTAATACCTGAAAATCTAAACAGTTCAAGCCATTGATATATGCCAGGGTTTTTTCTTAACTTTTTCCATTTTTTAGACTAGTGGTGATAGAAAAAAACTACAATGATTTCCCATCTTGGTTGATGTGTTCTGCACTGCAAAGTAAGACAAATTGAAGGAAAACTTTAAAAGTTTTACTATGCACTTTATAACTTCAAGATGTTTGACATACTGTAGTTCTGATTTTTTTCCTCTCTCATTTGTTTTTGTTCACCCAATATCTGAATTTTCATGAAATTTCTTTTAATAGGCAGAGAGATCAAGAAAGAAAAGAAGCAGAAGAAGCTAGTCAGAAAGAAATAGAAGAGTGGGAAAAATCACTTTTAGCTCAAGCAGCACCTACAAGGATGGAGACAATGTGGGAGATTCCAGCTATTGGTCATTTTCTTTGTTTAGCACAACAGATTTTAAATTTACCTGAAATAGTGTTCTATGAATTGGAACGTTGTCTTCTGATGCCTCAGTGTAATGTTTTTTTATCTAAAATAATGACTTCTTTGTTAAGTCCTCCTCATCGCAGACCTACGTTACATCGCAGGCCTACATTTTCCTACAGGACTTGGGAAGCAGCACTCAGAAAGAAAGTGCAACACTGGTATACTGTTGTGGGGCAGACCGACAATCCCAATGCTGCTGCAGAGAAACTTGGATTGTGTCCCCAGTTTTTCAAAGTGCTTGGAGAAGTTAATCCCTTGGAGGAAAAACCATTTCATGAGCTACCGTTCTACCAAAAAGTATGGCTGCTAAAAGGTCTCTGTGACTTTGTATATGAAACACAAAAGGATGTTCAGGATGCGGTGCTAGGTCAGCCTATCCATGAATGCAGAGAAGTAATTCTTGGTTACGACTGCTTGGAAAATGCGTATGTTCACTTTCCACAGTTCTGTGGTGCAGATGTTCGAATTTACAAACAAAAACCTTTTCAGGCTCCTGAATTCCCGTCCCTTCCCATCAAAGTTAAGAAAGTGCTACGTATTAAATCAGAAAGAGTAAAACATCAATATGGAAGCAAAAGCAACAGGGAGGTCAGTTCTGCTGGGGGAGAACTGCTGTGTCATTCCAAGACAGAAGGAGAGAAAAGTATGGACATTATTATCTGTCCAGAAAAAAGAACACATTTAGGTAGCTTTAGAGCCACTGCAGAGGATATGAAGATTGACTGTGAAATAAAAGCCTCAAGAGTTTGTGAAGTCAAAAAAACTGGTTGTTATAAAGAGAACTTCAGGAATTTGATTACTTCAGGAGAGACTGGTGATATAAGTGGCCACCCTAGTTCAGAAGAAATAACAGATGTGGAGAATGGACTAGGTTGCACTGAAATGGCCAGAGTAAGAACTGAGCTGAGTCCATTCAAGGAGAACACACTGAAAGCTTGCCAAATGCATGTCAATGGCACTTATAATGAAAACCAAGGCAGAAATTACCGTGAATCTGGTAAAGAAACGGTGCTAGAGACCTTACTGCAAAATAATAAGAAACTAAATAAGATGCTGACAAAAAAGAAGAAAAAGAAAAAAAAGAAGTTGAAGGATATTTTAAATGAAAATCTACAGAGAAAACTTGATGACTTGCAAAGAAAGCGTGAGATTCATCTTCATCCATTCAAATCATATAAATCTGAAATCCAGAACAAGTTGTTTATAATTAAAAAGAAAGCAAAACATAAGAAGCACAAGTCTGGTAAGCTGACATTTTTTACTTACAGTGAAAATTAGGAAGATACAGGGTTTTTTAAAAGTTATTTTCTTAGTTAATAAGTCTAGGTTTTATTTTGTGAAAAAGGCAAGCCTTATTGCATTAGACAATTTGGACATTAATTTTGGAGTTAAAGTTACCTACCTGATAACACAAGCATATAAAACATCAGCTGAATAAACTATGATTCTTTTGCAGAATGTATCTTTAGAGAACATAATTAATTAGAAGAGTTAATTTGTTGCACAAAATCTTCAAGAGAATGAATGTGACTTACTGGTTAGCCCCACAGAGTGTCACATGAGGGTGTTTTATGGTATCTTACATTATAGCAAATAATATTGTGGAAATGTTTCTCCCTTTTCTGGTAATTTTATCTTATCCAAGTTATGAAGAAACACAGGGTAATTGCATGAGATGATGAAGTCATTCATAGTGAAACCGTGCAGTCTTAGGTCACCAAACAGTACTGCTTTGACAGTGGGCCTGAGTCCAGCAATCAGGATGCATCGGCATCAGAATTTATGCTGATGACATTTTTATTACAGAATTGGGCAGCATCCAGTTAACTGTTTCAGGTAAGTGATACACAACACAGATTTCAGTTAACTCACTGGAGAATTTCAAAGGTATTTGCAAACAGTAAAGTTACAGAAACCTTAAGTCAGTTCAATTTGTTCAGGTAGCTGTAGTATTTTTGATGTTATGTGAAGCAGCATAAAAGCTTAATTGTTTTGAGTCCTGGACTAAGCTAGCTATGCTAGATTTTAACAGACTCCTTCAAACATTTTATTTTTTGAAGTAACAGGCTGTTTTTCGGAACTATGTAGACTGACAGATAAATATTGGATTTCATCTGAAAAGCAGAAAACCAACACCAAGAATCTGGGTGACAAAAAATATCTTCTAGAGGTTAAGAAGCTAGTCAAGATCTGATGGCAATGCATGTAGCTAGAAGTCAAAATTTAGAGCTGAGAGAACAAGTAATATTGATATCCTAAATATTTGCACCTAACACCCTGTAACTGGGTTACTATTTAAATCACAAATTCTTTCTTCCAAAATATTTCACTACCCACATCTAAACAGATTTTTTAAGACTTACAATTGAAGTTCATATACATAGTATTCAGGGAAACTAATGTATTTTACATTTGCCTTTGTGACTTGACTCTCCAAATATGTCACTATTTTCAGTCTTCTTAAAACCAAGCAAACTGAATAAGAACCCAAATGGCAAACAAGAACTCTAGTTTGGGGAACTTGTTGTCCTTTATCTCCTGATGTGTTGGCACATTTCCCATCTTATTCTGACTACTTCATTTGACCTTGCTGGAGAAAATTTTGCAATAACTTTACAGCATTGCAAGAAAGCGGTTTTCTTCCTAGGTCCATTGGTCCTGTAGCTGCTAGGCTGAAATGGATAGGATTGGATTCAATTCATGCTAATTTCTTGTTTTTTGTAATGTTTCCTAATGTTTAAGGGTAACTAGTATTTCTTAAAAGATTGTCTGAAATTAAATCTTATGTTTAAAGATTCCCTTACAATATGGAGTAGAAATGTGATTTAGTAAAGCTTGTTCTGAGGCCACAAAGACACCTGATTTAAATCTGATCCTAGCCATAATAGCTCTTTACGATGTTCTTTAAAAGTACAGTAAGTAAAGAGAACATCAGGAATGTAAAATAAGTACCTTTCATTACATTTCAAAGAATTTTTTTTCCTGCTATTGGTTCTCTTAGGCATCTAAATGTAACTGAGTCACAGTTTGTGCTTCTATTGAGATGATTTGCATGTTCCTGATTTACTGTGGCAGTAGTACCCATAGTGAATATAGCCTGGTCATGCTGTTTTTCCATCTGAAAACTTCACAGAAATATTGTGAGCAGAACTTACTGGAAAATACAGCTATATTATGACCTTTACCATAGCGACAGAGTTTTCTTACAAATTATGAAAAGGTGTGACCACTTTACTGAATCTATGTCTTTGAAACCAGGTGATGGTTATTCTGTGTCGCTATGATTGACATAGTACTACTGAAGGTAATGGAAAGACAGAGTCAGTGCTGTTCTGTCAATAACTGCATGCTATGCATTGATTTTTAAATGTTATTTTCTTACTGGAGTTAGGTAAGTTTCAGTGCAAGGCACAGTGCAAGAGCATGAGAATCCTCCAACTGCATGTTTGAAACAGGGATCGAATGAAATTCAGAGCATCTGAAGTAGGGTTGAGAAAATAGAAGGGACTAGAGGCTGCTTGAAATAACTGTAATGTGCCTGAAGCAGAGGTTGAAGTAAGTGTAAATTGAATCTCTTTTTATTCCAGTTAGTATAGAAAACACCAATACAGTACACAACTTTGGAAGAACCTTGGATGTAAATTCTGTACCATATACTCATGCTCTGGAAAATTCATGGTAGTCTACCTAGTTGAAGTCCATTTTACTATATATTTTATTTCTTTAGAGTACCATTACATTTTGTGTATGAAGTCAGGCATTGCTGGAATGTGAGAAAATTAATTTTAACAGTCTGGCAGCAATTTTGAAAGGCCTGGTTTACTGTCCTTAGGAGTTTAATCTTCAGATGACTTCTGGAGACTTTTATCTTCAGTAAAAACTTTGTCGTCTTGTCTAGCCTGTAGATAAAGGAGCAGCCCGTTGATTGTATTCAAAACAATAAGTGAGATATTCCAGCAAGTAACAATGTACTCCATGCATTAAGCTTCAGTGCCACTGTCTTCAGAAACATGTAGCACTGAGGTTTTACAGGGTTTCAGATGTTGTAAATCAGCAATATTAATGCACTTGTTCAGACTGACTTAGCTCATGTATAAAAGTGCATCAATAGGGAAGCTTCAAAACTATATAATAATGCTTCATTTTCCAGATTGTATCATGTTATATTTTCTAAAAGAGGAGGTGTTAGGAGCAAGATAGAAGAGTAGGAGATTGAAAGGAAATAGGATATGTACAATAGTTGCCAAATCTTTAAAAGACATGAAATGTGTCTTACAAATTTATTGACAAAAATATACAGGGCCTGTTATTAAATTTGAGTACACCACGGTTGCTGCTAGAATGTAGTGGAAAACCAGAAATTCTTGAGTTGGATATGGCTAACTTAGCTGTATTCTACCATGACAAATACTGCTGAGTTAGTGTTGGATATTAAAAACTTGTGTTGCCCCATCTGGGATACAAGACTTGGCTCCATATCCAAGAAAAAAAGTTTCAGTGTTATAAAAAATAATTATTTTTTATTTATAGAAGAAGTTTTTATTCAAAAATTTTTCTGTGTTGTCACTTTATGATTTGAAGCATGAATTGGCATTGCTTTTGTTCTTCAAGGAGAAGTCACAAGAACTCAAACACAAGAACTCAAACACAAGAACCAGACTTCATAATAAAAAGTTCTACTGGATCTGTAAAAATATTTCTGTTTACAAATCACATTAACCCCAATGTAGAAAAAGTTATAAATAAGGATGTATTGTTCTTGCTGAAGTAATTTAGAAGTGTCAAGAACATTTCTGGGGCTTAGTGTTTTATTAGTCTCATTTTTATGCCAAAAATAGAAGATATTTGAATTATCTCTTTTGTTTCCCTTTCTTCACCCTTGATGGCAAGACCAACTTGAGATGGCTTATGTTTTAGTTGCATCTAATCTCTGCTTTTTGGATGCTTGTAATTAGTGTTCAGGTTTTAGTTGTTATGTTACTTTGTTAATTGCTTGCATATCTATTCACTGACAGTATCAGTAGAATTTGTTTCAGCTTCAAAGGAAAACTTAGGGCAGTCAGATTTTTCTGGATCTACTGAACTTAAGTTTAATGTTTAAGAATTTTCACAGAACTGGCTAAGGGGCTCTTGGTTAAGAAAATGTTGACTTCCTGTTAACTTCTGTTGGGGACGAGATGCCTCAAAGTTTCTTCCACTCTGAACTGAAAACAAACTGGGATATGGAGCCTTTTGGAAAAGGCTGGAGACATAGTTGCTAATCAAGGCACAGTAAATTGTTAGTTAATGTAAAGTTACACTGGAATATCTTTAAATGTGGGCAGGAAGCAGGCTGTGTTGAATTGAGTAGGTGAACTAAACAGATTATGTATATGAGATTCTTAATTATAAATATTTTTCTAGTAAGGATTTAATAAGGTTCTAAGGTTTTTTAATTGATTGCTTTTAGTCAGTAATTCAGTGTATTTGTACATTGAGTATGCTCTGAAAGGCACAGTGCACCATGATTCAAAATGCACTGCGAACTGTGCTGTCAGAAACATTACTTCATCTGCTCAGGAATTAATATAAGCCTTTGAGATAGTTTCTTCTTCCAGGATTATAGAGAAAAGATGTCTAGCAGACCTCTGGAATGATTTGAGAAGTTGCCTTTCACTAGTGATTTTGTTATCCCAAGACAGTGTTAGTATCTGGGTGTGTATAACCAATTACATAGAGAAGATACTTCAGTTTATTACACAGTTGCAAGTCTGAGTGCCAGGTGGAAATTCACAAGATCATCACACCTCTGGGTTACAAAACTGGATTTTTGCACACTTAAAAAAATGTATTTCACCTATGTAATACATACGAATCACAGATAAGTGCCAATTATGAAAGATTTGGTTTCTGTTACCATTGTTTAAAACTGAGGAATTATTTTTGGAAACCAGATACAAGCTTTTTTAAAAGGGAGAAATTGTCAGTACTACCACTGCAAGTTCTTTCTAATATCTATTTTGTATTTTAAAAGGATGTTACTGAGGTAGAAGATGAATTTGCCATATGTAGTTTGCTGTATTTATTAATTCTCTTCAATGGAACAAGTAGCTATAGATTTTTTTAGTTTTTAATACATTATATCCAAAAATGCCTGTACCATAAGACATCTGGTGTAAAAAAAAAAAAAAAAAAAAAAAAAAAAAAAAAAAAAAAAAAGGGAAAAAGACTGTGGTGCTGCTCTATATAGATGTGTGCTTAGCTGATAGCAGTTACCAGCCTGGGAATTACATAAGTCTTTTGGTACATATATTCCAACAGATGTGCTTTATAATATGTCTGACTTTAATGAGTAAAGCTCATTTTCTTCTGCTTCTAGATGGTTTATTTTAATTGTTGGTCTGTCTGTAACTCTGTATCTTTCCCACTTCATGCTTTTCAGATGCTGATGTGAAGAAAGAAATTATGTGTGTTTATTTTATTTGGGTTTCTAATTATTTATAACTTCTTCTAAAAATTTCTTCCTCCTTTTCATAAGGATATATTGGGGAAAAGAGAAAGAGTATTTCTGTTTAACTGTTACTTCTTGAATTATGCTGCATCATACATCATATAGCACTGGATGCTGAAAATAGTCAAGTAAAATACTTGTTGAAAAATATGTTAAAAGTATTCAAGTAAAATGAAAATTCTATTTTAAACCTATTAAAATTTTCCTTTTTGTAAAGAAGCAAGACAATCTAGATGCCTTATTTTTTTGTCTTTTCATTTTGTTTCCAGATCACATTTTTTAAAAGGGCTAGAGCAAGGAGCCATCATATGACTAGACTTCTTTTTGAGTCAGTTTGTCAAGAACGCTGCTAGGTGTCTACTTTAGTTTATTCAATGAACAACATTGTTTTCAATAGTAGCGTGCAGCTGTATTCATAAAGTATATAATAAAAATGCTGGCTTTTTTTCCCTGCTGTCAGAATGTTTAGGTTATTGTTCTAATAAATAAGCTTCTCTGTTCTATCACATGTTCTCCAATGTGAAATATGTAAGTTTTTTTTTTTTTATAGTTGAGGTAGTTAAGGACTCTTTAAATTTTTAAATATGTTTGGTATGGGTAGTTTCTAGGTTGTTTTATTTATTTTGATATATGATTTTAATATTTTAAATTTGATTTTATGTGGTGTAGAAACATGGGATTTAGATGGTGGTTGCTGGTACGTAATTCCCAATAAGCATCTCTTTTGGAAAGAGATGCTTGGGTAGGCATTCAGTCAAGCAGTCAAATCCACACACCACACACGCCCTGGACTAGATTAGTGAAGAGAAGCAAGAAAGGCCTTTTATATGGTAAATTGCAGCAAGGGTTTATTCCAACATGCTGAAGGGAATCAAAGACAAAAGACTCGGACTATGTGGTGCTCAGTGGTTAAGTAGGGGTCAGGAACCAATGGTCTGAGGGCACAGGGCCTGTACAAAGAGCAGGGCAAAGGGTAGTGCCCTGTAGGAGACACAGGGGCAGGCCACCGGGGATACCACAACCGATGGGGAAACAGGGAAAGGAGAAACCATGAGAATTAGGGGCATATGGGGAAAACAAACGTGGGGTAAATCACATAGTGTTGCAAGGCACCATGGGAGAAGTCTTTTCTTCTAGCCTAGGTGGGGACTCTGTGGTATATTCTTCCAGGGCAAGGCCCTGGGGATTCCCCTGAGGGCTTCAAAGATTTCCAAAATGTGGAGTTTCAGATCTAGATTGTTCAAGCCCTGTGCCTTGTCCTGTAAGTGTGTTTATTTCAGAGTCAGGTAAGATGTTCAGGAAACTCACTGTGTAATAAACTGGAAATATAGGTGCCTAGGCATCTATGAATATTTGTATGTACACATACATACACATTTGCACACACTTAAGGCATCTGTAAGGAAGAAGGTTAAGTGGGAATTTTGCCAATATTTTCATTAATATAAATATCTCATCTGCCTGTGCTTGTATTATTACCAAATGCCTGCAATCATGCTAGTTGATAACAAATTCCACATTATTTTCTTCAACTCTCTTTTTGTTTAAGGTTTTAAATTATTGTTTAGGATTCCTGAATGGGAACAAATGATAATGTTAGAGTGATGGTTTTGGCCTGAATGAAGAAGTTAAACATGATCTTGTTTAAATTTACTATATGATTGTAGAAATAACCATATAAGAAACTTTGTTGTCTTGTTTGGTGACATAGTTACTTGATTTGAGAAATGTTTATGACTTGTGAACTCTTACACTGTTTGCAGTAAAGCACTTGCCTTACCTTCACAGAGATTTTTTGTTAGCTCCGCTTGTATATCCCACAGCTGCATGTGAAGTGCATTATAGGAAGTTGTTTGTCTTCTAAGATTGTTAGGTATTGTTACAGGCAGAAAAAACAAATCAATATAATTTTCTTGGTAAATTCAGTATGTTCAGTCAGGGATTTCTAGATACTGCTTGTGTTTTGAGGGTATCTTTTTATTATTAGATACAGAGATCCCAGATCCTAGTGTGTGATTCTTTAGAGTGTTAGAGAAACAAATCTTGCATGTAAGATTCTATACTTTTTATGTTTGTGTCTTAAGTTCTGGATTTCACTTCTTTCAGAAGACTGGTGTCAATGTTACTTTTATTACTTAGATTTTTAGGTGCTGTATTATTGAAATTGTAGTAGGCTTTTTCTTCTTTTTTTTTTCCTTCCAGTCCACACAAAAGACTGCACTACACAGATACTTATTCAGTGTTTGCTTCTGCTGAGTCTAGTTCTGATTCATCATGTTTACATGACTTACTGAAAAACGTCTGTTAGTTGCAGTTTAACTTACAAGTCTGTATGTATTTTGGTTTTATTAATAAAGTGCAATGAACAGCATTATGAAGCTTTTCTCTTTTAATCTTACAAGGAAAAAAATCGCTATCTAAAAAAGCAATCACAAAGAAGAGGAAAGGTGTCAGAAAGTCTACCATACCAGAATTTCAGGTAAATTATTTTAATTTTTGTTGCAAGCACTTGAAATATGAATGTCTATGAAATAAGTCCTTTAGTGTCTGATAGAGACCTTGGAAATATTTAGTGAAACTTCTACTTTTAAAAGGTTAAACTGATTTTTTCGAAAGTACATTTCACCTTCTCTTTAGGATGTGCAGCTTGAACACTATTTTCAGTATTGTTTATGATGCCACATATATCTGTCACAGTATAAAACCTAGAACTAGCATAAAACCTAGAAGTAGTATAAAAACTAGAACTTGTTAAAGACATTTTTAAGGTAGATGTAATTGTCTGGGTTGAAATTACTTGGTTTTGTATGAGGTGTGACAATGTGGTTCTTGAATTGAAATCTGGCTTGGTTAACTGAAGAACATGAAAAAATGTATAGACAACTTTGCTTACCCTGCTTGCAACTGCTATTCCTCACCAGCATGTGATTTCTAGGCCACCAGGACCTCGTAGGCTCTAGAAAGCAGCAAGGGTATTAATTATGCTAACATGGTTTTATGGTGCTGTAATAGAAGTGTTACAGTACTTCAATTCTAAGTTGCTCTCTATGTATGCAAGGCTGCTTGGATTGAAGTTCTCCTTTGGCTGTCTTGGGTTTTCTTTCCCTTCAGAAAGCAATCTGTGCAAGTTTGTCCTGCAGGCACACATTGAATTATGACTGTTTTGTAATACCCTCACCCTGAATCAGTCCATCATGATCATGTGTTTCAGATGGAGCTAGTAGAATTTCTTGTGTAGTAGTAACAGTCAATGTTGAGAGATGACTAATATTTAAGGTTACACTGACTTTATATTGTAATGGTGGTGGCTAAAATGTTTCCTAACAACTCCAAAAAATAGGTACATGTCTAATTTTTTTTTTTACAAACACATTATCTGCATGCCATGGATATATACAGTTAGATTAGAAATAATTTCTTACATAATTAAACAACTGCATTTAAGTAGTGTGTGTAAAACTTAGCCCAGCCTTTTAGCTTTAGCAGATAAAACATATGTATATCTAGCTAAGTGTATATTTATTGTCTGTAAAATCTTACATTAAAATGTAACAAGACACTTCTGCCTCTTTTGATCAAAGCTAGGACTAATGTCTGTTTCAGGTGAGGCTCAGACTGATTAGTACTGAGCAGTTTAATCTTATTGGGGAGCTTTTTAACAACTTAACTTTTTAACAACTTAATCTGACTCTTTCAGGAGATACGACTGCTAGAAGAATTTGCAGAGATTAAACCTTTTATATTTTGAATAATACTAAGACTTTTGGAGTCTGGTCATGGATGCTTCAACATACTCTTTCCCACATACACGAATGGCCAAACTTTATGAAATTATGTAACTGGTTGAAGATACAGATATAGTTTTTAAGTATTTGGTAAAACAGCTTAGAGCTTACAGGTCCTGTGTGATATACTGAGAGGGCAAAACCACAATAATTTTGATATTCTTGTCTATGCATCAGTTCTTTTGGAGTGAAAGTTAATAAATTAAGAAGTATAATATTATTTCATGTGCCTGCAACGTGCAAATGTAAAAAACCCCCAAACCCAACCAGAAGGCACTTTAGTTTATAAGATTATGTTTTGTACTTAAGTGTAGTTCTTCTGAAAATCATGACTTGGCTTTAAAGCTGAGTAAATTAGTATTAATAAGACTTTTAGTATATGCAGCGACACAAATCAAAATAAATTATTAACGAAAATTCAGTAGGTAATAGTGCTACTTAGTCTAACATTTAGAATGCAATTTTTATAAGTATAGCTCAAAGCTGTTTTAAAAAAACAAAGTCCTGTGAACAACAAAATAAACTCAAATCAGTAGCAGATGCAAATTAAATTCTTTTTACCAAATAAAAATGCACAAAAAACAAGTCTTGGTTTTAATGTTTTGAAAATTATTGGAGAAGTGAGTTTATGGCTTCATAGATCATGATTTATTTGTCTCTTGCTTGTTATTCTGAGTTCCAAGCTTCTTACTACTGTTGCTCGTTAACATTTTAAAGAAATGACAGTAATTATAGTGCTGTACAGAAGAGACACTAATGTGTTGTGAGCTTTTTTCTCAGTTGTGGAGTACATTTAGGTTTGATTACCAGTGCTTCACTCAGTCTTTTCTCCTTTCACCACATGTACATTCACACACTTAGCTGTATAGACCTGTATGTATGATAATTAAGGAGAAAAGGAACATGCATGCATTATTTCAGTGTTTTTAACAATTTCTGTTTTATCAGCTATGGTCTATATTAAATGCAGATCTCAAAAGGGGGCTATCAGGACGTTTTCCATATGTATATGTCAGTGATAAAAGAACAGCTTCATAGGAAATACAATTATAAATAACAGTCATTACACAAATAACTTACAGTGTGACACCCTGTTGAAGTGAGTAAAAATTCTGCAAAAAGTCTATCTGAAGATAAGGGGGCAAAGAAAGAGCATCAGTGATCTGGAGGAATACACTAGGTTTGTATTTATCAAGAGATGCACAGATTAGATACGGTTCTGTGATGTTAAAGAATTAATTTTTAAGTTGATTTCAGAGTCTTTGAGAGATTACTGAGATCTGAGATTGCATCATAACACTGAAAGTTGAATTTGAAATTTTACTGAATATCTGAGGCTTCCACTGTATACAATTGAAAAACAGGGTGCTTATTGCCTAAGAAAGTACAATCCTCTGTAGTAAGTACGGTGCCAGATGTATGCCTTTGTTGCAGTTAACATGTACACAACTAGTAAGATTACACTAATGTAAATGTTTACACCCTGGATCTTTAAGCCACCATGTAGTGTTCTAGAGAATAGGGACTAATTTTTCGCTCTCTGATAATTCAAAACAGAAATATTTTTTCACTTCAGATTATTTTCCTGATGATAGATGATTAGGAGGCATGTTCTTCAGGAGCCATATGTGAAATGACTAGTTTCAAAATTTGACAAAATTATTAGATTGTAACATTAAAATCTATTTTTTTTGCCTTCGTGCTAACTTACCCATTGAAACATACAAAACAAGTTAGAACACAATGTTGTTTGCAGAAAATTGAATCACTAAGTTCCATCAATTACCAACTATGAGCAAAGAACACTGAAATATAAATAAGAATCTCATTGGGAGAAATAGCATCTAGAGTCCACATCAAAATATGTGAAGTACACTTCACTTTGTTATCTTCATCACGGTTCTTTTCACCCTTCCTTCAAAATGCTAGCTTTATTCTCTAATATAGGAAATAGTAACCATATGGGAGAAGTTTTAGAATTAGCTTTTTCCCAGTCAGTGTGCATCTTTTTCCTCATCTCAAATCATACTGTGAATGAAAAAAAATGAAAGTTTTTTCTTGAACCCTTTTTATAGTGCGTTTCAGTACAGTATTGGAGTATTTAAAATTCTAAACTAATTTTGACTGTAAATCCTCCAAGCTGTTACCTTTGTTATTTTACCAGTAGGTAATTGACACAGGTTATGACCCTCAAATGTACACCTCATCTGATGAAAATTGTGACTTAGAGATGTGATTACTCCTAGCTGTCAGCCCCATCCCCGAGGCAATTAAACTTTATTTGTTGGCATGTTTTCATATTGATATAGTTTGGATTGGCCTCATAGGAGAAAATAGAAAACAACAATAGAGTTCAGTAACTGAATTGTTGGGTGTATAGTCAAAAAATGGATTATAATTGTGTAGGGAAAACCTTTATCCATGCCTTTATTGACTTTTGTCAAGGACTTTGTGGTGTACTTTTTTGATTAATAATACAGTGTCATAAATTACTTCCCAGGCCAGACACAGCCAGTATTTGGCTTCAGTTTATATTTTAGGTATTTGGGACTCCTTTAAGTGCAGGACATGCATTTTGAACTTAATAGTTACCCATAGTAATTCTGTTTTCTTGATTGAGATACTTTTCACAAGTAAATTTTGCATACATTGTCTATGGCAAGACACTGCCAATTTCCTTGCTAATTTGCTATTCTAAACTTGATAAATGTGAAAACTGTAAACTTTGATTTCAGTCACTCCATTTCCTCAATGCTTCAAGTGTACACAATGTTACAACAATAATGGCATGTGTGCACTAGAGGTTTCTTGCTAAAATTTATTTTATTTTGCTAAAAGTGTTAATTCAGTGTTTTAATAGTGACTAGCAAAGGTGCTTTTTTAATATGAATTAGTTGAAAAACTAAAACTGCACATGAATTTTAAGTAAAAATACATTTTTATAAATTACTGAATTGGGGAAATATACCTAACAGTTATTTGATAAAAACATTTTAAAATGTGAGGGTGAGTTTTGTATGGGCTTTTAAAATTTGATTTTCTGAAATTATTGCAGCATGTTTTCAGTATAAAGGAAAATGTGTCCATCTAAGGGTGTTCAAATGAAGCAAGTATTAATATAAGATAATCAAAAAGAACCTAACATCTTAATAATTTCTATTTTTTTAAGTCTAGTTTTTGAACTTGCCCTAGATGATGATAAGACAAAAGATACAAATCACCTTTATCTGACATTTTTTCAAGAAAATAGCATCTATTTTATGAAAGGAAAAAAGTGTAAAAAGCTGATTCTAAAGACAAGAATGAGAAGAATATAGAACTACTTTTTCAAAAAATACATTAAGTAGGTATATTTATTAGATGACTAGTTGCCTTAGAATGATCAAGGTTGGAAGAGACCATCAAGATCATCCAGTCCAATCATCCACCCAGTACTGCTACTGTCACCCCAAACCCCTAAACCAAATCACCAGATCCAGATGCCTCTTGAACATATCCAGGGATGGAATACTCTGTATAAGCATACAAAGTTATGTCCAGGAAAGGTTGTACCAAGTGTAATACGTTATAAACACAGCATACTACAAAACTAGTATACTTATTTTGCCTGGAAGCTGATGTACTCAGAGCTGTTCTAAAGTCATCCCTGTAATTCATACAAATTTGGTAGTTGTCATTCACAGAATTTTTAAGAAAATTCCTAAATTTTGTAATGGAAGCTTACAGGTAGAGGTATGGCTTGTCTGAAGAGTATTTTCTACTTAGATTTTGTTCCTCTCAACAAGTCCTGTTTTTTTGTTTGGTTGGTTTTTTTAATGTTTAAAAATACTATAAGAAAATAAAAAGCAAATTGTGGCACTAAGTAATAATGTGCTTTTAAATTTTATTTAATTTCACTGTACTTTTTCCAAGTCCCACGTCACCAAGTGTTTGTGTTCATTTGTTTTTTTAGCTTATTTGCACTAATCTTGATGAACTCAGGGAATTAATCACAAAGATTGAGAATGAACTCAAAGATCTGGAGGACATTAAAAAGAAATCGGTATGTGACATTAAAAGCATTCTCTTGTATGGATATGAAACAGTGTCAGTTACTTGCTGAGGCCTGTCAACTGAAGTTTTTTATGCTGTTCAGTAACTGCATGAAACCTCCTAAGGTTGATTGATACCTGGGGACTGTAATCTTAATCCTTTCTGTGTTATGCTCTGTTCTCAATGTTTTTATGGTAACTGAATTCATGACCTGTGTTAGCAATTCTCCATGCCAAAACAAAATGTAGATAGTGATAACACCTTAAAATGAGTAGTTCATCTCCATTAAACATGTGACTGTTTTGCCTTGAGGACAAGTTCTTACCAACAAATAATTACAAGATAGAATTCTCATGTCTGTCTATGCAGTTTTGATCAGAATTTCTAGTGAGCTAGAATTCTTAATTCCTCTTTTTTGCATGTCTTACTAAAATTTACTGTTTAATATTTATTGAAGGGATTTGTACCAGAAAGCGTGCTGTCTGGCTTTTGATATCAGATTGAGGTACAAATTTTAACAATATACACTGGACCACTGAGTCTGTACAACTGAAAACCTCAATGGAGTAACAGTCAAGAGAATCCAGCATATATGGCCTTTTGCAGGAGGCAGTGATTCTTATTAAGGTTGTGGATGGGTTTAAATACGTGAATAGTACTCATTTAAACAGCCCTCTATAGTGAACTCTTACTACTTTTTTCACTGTAGTTTATTGAACCTTTGGTAGGCACTTCTATGGTGGCATTTCTATGAAAATAAGTAGTTAGAAATGTTGATTTTTTCAATGTTAGAAACCAGACAACTTTTAATTCAAGTGAAAGTTTGTATCTCATGAAGAATCAATATATTCTTAAGTTATTTGAATAAGGGAGAGAACTGTTTTAGAAGAGAGACAAAATAAACTAGGAGTCTGAGAGACAAGTATCAGTACAGATAATTAGCATAATAATCGTTAATGTAGGCAGAGGAATAATACCAGCCTAATCTTGAAATGATGTTGTAGTTGTTAAATTGCAAACTGATTTTATCATAAGAATGCTAAGAGGTTATCAGAAAGGCTATGTCAGCAATAGGATAAAAAGCTAAAAAATTAGAGTATGCTACTGGAGCATTTCAATAACCTTAGTATAGGTGAGACTTACAGTCTGCTGTAAAACTGTAGGAACAGGACTTCTTCAAGGGTAGACAAATGCTAAATATGTCATAATTGCACTTCAAACTGAAATCTGATAATGTCATTATGTAAGTAAGTTGCATGACTTCAGCAGGAATACTATGTTTAGTTCTAATTGCACCATCTTAAAAAACCCAGGCAGTTAAGTGCAGGGGAATTAAGATAGAATTCATTCAGCATTCAGCAGTTGTGAGGTAAGGACAATCTTTGGTTGTGCTTTTATAGACCTATCAAATCATGATTCTGTGTCTCTAAACACTTGTGTTGTTAGAAATTTTATGTAAAGAAAAAGGGTTAGGATTAATTGCTGAAGAAGTGGTTATGAGGAAACAGTAAGGTGAGAGATACTGATTTTGAAAAAGATATTTATCAGGGAAATGTCATAGTTACCTTTTAAATGTACAAATATAAAAGTGTTAAATTAGGTGAATAATAATAAATTTGAACTTCCAAAAATGAGGTTTTGTTTTGTAAGGAAAGTCTTTAGGATTTAATTTTTTATGTCTAACACCATCAATTGTGTTTGATATCTGAAAAACTGGGGAAAATGCAGACTTCCATTCTTCAGCTCTAAGCAAATGACAGTGGCAGTTTCAGAAGCATCCAGAATTGAGTTTGTCCAGCTTTTCAAAAAAAAAAAAGCATCTGTTAAGTAAAACAATCTTCTAATTTGATGATGGAAATTCCACCTAATGTGAAAGTTTATTTTAATAGGATGGCACTTCCATGCTGTTCGTGGACTTTCTTATTTTGGCTGAAAAATGGTAATGTTCTTACTACTTCATGGTAATTTAATATTGATTTTTCGTTTGCAATAATGACCGGAGTGAAGCATTACAAATCTTTCTTTTTTGCAACTAACCTCCGTGGTAATTTCAGTTGTAGTAATTACTAGCGCATGCTACTGAGAAAAGCCTTCAATGCAAGCTTTACTTTTATGTTAAATGCCAACATATTTTAGAAGTACAGTTTATTTAACTTTGAATGAAGACTTTCACGTATAATTTTTTCTTAATTGTAACCTCCCTTTTGTTATGTTGAAGACCATTCTAGAGTATATAAAAGGAATTCCTTCTGCAGAACTTCTACATAATCGAGACTATAATGAAAGAGCTAAGCTACAGGGCCTTTTTAGTATGAATGAACTTACACTGTTTTCCCTCATTTTTTGTAGGTAGTTGGACTGGTTGTATATACTTTTCGCAACATCAACTTGAGACAACAAATGACATGACATATTTTTGTTTGGCAAGTTAAAAGAAAATTAGAATAGGGTTATGTAAATGAAAGTAACTGATAATTTTAAGTTTGGGCATTTCTACAAGTTTCTTTTACAGCAATGAAATACTAAACCTGTTGGAAAGTATTTTCACTGTTTAACTGATTAAAACAGTTTGGATCTCTACTTCTATACACCTGTATTGTCTTTTGAAATAGCTATGAGTAGTATTTTTCCTTTTAAAAAGCCGAGCACTTTTTCATGATTACTGGTGAGTTTGTTGTACCCGTGATGAGATTTGTTTTGTGATAGTTTGCTGTGACTGCTTTGAGTGGAAAATTAAATTTCACCTCAGTTCTTTAATTTTGGAGAGTTTAACTGTATACTTGAACTTTACAACACAGATTTGAAGCGACGCTGCAATTTCACAAACGCTTTCAACTGACATAAGCCAAAACTGTTGCCAAATAAATAGTTTGTACTTTCTGTGTCTCTCGAAGCTTCTGTTTTCTGTGCCATCCCATGTGAGAGGCTAGCAAAATTCTTTGTTCTGTTGCACGGTGAGAGTTAGACTGTGATAAACCTAATTACTTATTTCTGCTGGTGAATGGTTTGTAAGTCAGACTGGTTTACTAATGCAGTTTATCATTGAGTTGTACAGATACCTGTGCTTGTATTCTGCTATGAGTTGAAATGAAATGGCCATCTACAAAATGGGCCAAAGAAAGTGGGACTTATTTTGACAGGAAAAGCACCTTTGTGTAGCAAGTGAAGTTGTATGTGGTATTGCCATCGGGGTGCTCTAAAAAGTCTATCCCTTCAGCTACTGAACAATTCCTCTCCTTACCACATATTACACATTGAGAGGGAGAGGAGAAATTAGTGAGATTTGCTATTGTTTACCTGACTGGAAATAAGAATGTGAAAAGTGCAGAAAGGGGACTTAAAGGACTTAAAGTTTTATTTTTTGTGCATTGCCTAGTGAAAGGCTGATACCCTAAGGAATGTCTAACCGAGAATTTCTTCTACCTCTTGTACATTGCTTAGGACATGTGAAGCTGCATTCTTAAATTTAAAAATCTGGAGTAAAGGTTGAATTGATAGAAAAAAATCAAAATTTACAGCAATGAAAATTAGATACTAGTAGAAATTAAGTCTCTTTTTTTTGCTGATACTTACATAGATAAGGTGTGGGTGACGTTGCAGGCAGTCAGTAAACAATTATGAACCTGAAGTAGAACAACATACTGGCTAAAAATTCTATTTATATTTTACTGCATTTTAAGCTCTTGTTTGTTTTTTAAAATTTAGACTCTATATGTAATATGAATGGCCATTCTGTTGAGTGTGAGCTCCTAGAAATTTTCTATAACTAGCAATTGACCAAGATATGCAAAGTAGCTTAAATCCACACTTGCAGTGGTATTGCTGAAAAAATAATTCTGACAAACACACATGATAGAGAAGCATTTTGCTAGTATATTTAGAATCATATAAAGACCTCATCTAATATATGAGATTTCTTTTTATGAGAAGAGGCAGTAAAGTAATGTATTCTGTCAGATCAATACACTGGATCACAATTATCAGTCTCTGGCATTTTGGATCCCCCTTTTCCCTAGCTCTTCTCTGTCCAGTCAAATCAGTGGGACTTCAAGTGTGAATGGAAATCTCCTTACTGCCTTTCAGATAATCTGCTTCCCATGTGATTTGATGTAACTGTGTGTGTGTGTGTGTGTGTGTGTGAAACTATTAATTAAGCTGCTTAGTTGATCAGTTGTATGTACTTTACTGTTGCATATCATAGCAGAAATTTATTTTTAACTTTTTTTTATTTTTTTCAAATCCTTCTTCATGTTGTGTAGCGTCAAAGTGACAGTACTGCGGGTACTTGCATATAATAATGAACTTAGGGCTTTTTTGCAGGTGCTAGCTGAATTTGCAGTAACATGAATGGGGTTTTTTACATGAACTTGGAAAGACTTCTTGATTACTGAAGTACAAGACTTTATTTACCCATATCTGATGGATGAATGCATGGCTGTCTAGGGGAGTGAGAAAGGAGGCTAGAATCCAGGATTCCTACAATTAAGCTGAGAAGGTTAAAACAAATAATGGGCAGTACCTTCCTGAAAAGGAGACTTCATCATCCCTAGAGAGAGAGAAAAGTCAGACAAAGATTAAGGGAAGGATTAGTTAAAGGACATCAGCCAAGACAACAGCTAATAATGATTTGGAGAAAAGGCTTTATTGTTTGCAGAAATATGTAACGCCCCGATGTTCCTGACTTAATCACCAAAAAAGTAAAATCCTCGCTTTTCAGGGTTTTGTGTTCTGCTATTGTTCCTGGAGCTTGTAATGAGATGGTCCCAGGAGGTTGAATGCCATTGTCTGTCTTTGGAAATGGATATTTATTTTAGGCAGGTGAGTCAAAAGGCCTGAAAGCAAACTGAGGTTTTCTGCAGCATTTAGTCACCTGCAAAAGTACATATTTCAGAGTATACCTGAAAATTTAAAGTGAAGAACCCACTGGTTTAGGTCAGAAATAGTTAGAATAGTTCTGTCTTCAGACAGAAATTCATTTGTGGGGCTATTCAAAGGAATATATTGGTCCAGAGTGGAACATGCTTCCCTTGGTGTTTTATTATGAGATTCCAAATAAGCTGCTGTTAAATTTGTTCATGAGATGTAAGTATCTAAACTAGGAGACTGCTTTCTGAGATTTTTCATTGATTTGCTACATTTTATTTTAAAAATATGTTAATATATGGAAAAAATAATGCAAAATGGTTAATTTTATAAGTTTATGAAATATTCCCTCTCTGTTCAGTGAAGAAGTAGGACATATTATCACATTTGAAAATGTTTGGCAGGGATACTGTGTTTAGAGAAGAATCTATAAGGACTTCAGAAGAACTTCCCTTCAGCAGAAGCTCATGTAACCATCAAAAATAGTTTGGGGCTCTTGCTAATATTTTAGTCATTCAGACCATAATGTTGCAAACAATGAAGTGGAAAAATATACAGTGTCTTCTCATTTGTGGCCTATGGAGACATTTTTATTATTGGGTTAAATTTTACTCAGTTTTTATTCAGAGGTTGACTTCTCCTCATTCCTGCTTGCTCTTGTCCTGACCACTTCCTCCCTCCCCAAAGAAATATGTGCTGTGCTTGAGACTTTTGCATGTAAAGGTCTTCAATTATACTTGTTTTCATCAGCATTACTGTTTTTCATAAATGTACACACACAGAGGAAATATTATAATCTCAGAAATCTGTGTATGTACCACCCATTTTCGGGTTTAAACTGCAAGTAAAGTGAGCTACAATAAGAGATACCAATAAATACTAGAGTTTGAGGGTATTAGTTGACACACTTCAAGTCTTGCAGCTGAAACATTTTAATTTAAGACTAGTTTCTCTGTCAGTATATATCTTCATCTATATGATATCTAACCTATTCTCTTCTTACGTCCTTATCCTGAGCATTTGATTTGTTTTTAGTCACTTCCAAATACTGTTATTGCTTCTTTATGTCTTGCCTGCATCTCTTGGAAACACTAATATGAGCCCAAAATACTGAATTTTGGGACAGAAATTTTCACACTTAATCCGTGCAGCTTCTTGTACTTCTGAGGACAGATTGAAGATGTGGAGCATTTGTAATATTTACTTGTACAATATGAATGAATAAGGCCAATTCTAAGCTTTGATTTTTGAAATCTTCTCCACAATAATTGTCTTCTGATATTTTAAACTTTTTCTTGTCTCACTGGCATTCAATATTTTTGTCATAGTCTTCAGTTTTTCAGCTTCTCCAGTTTCCTGTCTTTATTGTTTACTTTTTTTTGCAACAATTTTCTCTTGATTGTTTGTGCCTTTTTGTGTGTGACTGACTAAAACTCCAATAAATGTATTTTATTGGAAAAGCATTTTTAAAACTGGTTTTGCCACACACCTTTCTACAGTTCCAAATGTGAAAGTGTGGGTTCTGCATCAGAGATGAGTGTATACCCATACATTTTTGTCACAGAAGTACCACTACGTATTCAGAACACTTCACAATGATTTGGATTTTGGTCAGTTAGTACGTTGTTTTGAAGAAATAATTCAAGGCATTCCTGTCAACAGACTGTGCTAGTTAAAGAGCTGCTTTTAAGATGCTCATCTGAAGGTTGCAGAAACACTTGTATATCCAGAGTTAAGAAGATAAAGATACTCAGATATATGAGCGGGAGTTAAGTAAGATCTTAACAACTTAAAAGACATAGAATTTTTAAAATAGTTTAAAATACTACATACAGCCAATTTATTTGTATGTTGGGGAAATGTAACTTAGTTTAATAACTTCAAAATTTTTTTAATAGAGGAGTAAAATGTGATAGTTCAGTGCTGGATAATTTCACTGTTCTGAGTTCAACAGTCACGCTGTTCACGCTGATAATAAACTTTCTCTTGTAGTTTTGTGGTTTATATATTTAAATATATATATTTATATATTTTTTAAAAAATGTGGTATATTGATCAACACAGTGATGATTGTGTAGTAGTTTTGCCTAAAGAAAATTATAACATGTAACTAAACATCTGAATGAAACCATTTCATCGAAAGGAATTAAATCAGGAGACAGACAGTCTGCGTAGAAATTTATTGCACTTTGTTTTGGTGTTGTTTTTTTTTTTTTTCGTTTGTTTTACTTCATTTGCTTGTAGTAGAAAGAAAAGCGTGTGAGATCATTTTAGGATATAACTCAATGTGATCAGATATCTAGGTCATGGAACTGTGTGCTGGAGTCAGGACCTTTCATTAGTTGCTGGTAAATGCTCAAAGATAAAATTGATTAAGAGATGTCAGAAGTGAATTTGTGTTATAATTTCCTACAAGTCATTCTTCCTGACTCTACTTCATCCCAATCTTCAAAGAATATCAGAGGTTGGTTAGCTGTGGGTATATATTTATAATGTTCAGAATGATGTTGCTGAAAGTAAAATATAAGACTGACTTTCAGGAACTTTCACTGTAGAGGAGAACTCAAAGCGTTTTCAAAATTAAAACACTTTCAATAATAGATGAGTTTGCATAGTATGAATATGTGATATCTTGTCATGCATTCTTATTCAGTCAAAATTGGAAGTAAGTGTCTGAAATTGTAGTATTTGGCCCATAAATTAGTTATTAAGAATATTCAACATTAATCCATATATGATTTGAAAAAGTTACTGATCTCTTTCCTTTAGGTATCTGTTGTCCAAAGCAGCTGGAGATCACCAACTCCCTCTCTGTGTAACATCACTAGAAAACGCTAGACTGGTGATGTCACACATACCACAGAACCCCGCAGCAGAATGGAGCAGGCCTATTAAGGGTAAGTTTTCTCCCTCCACCACCACCCCTTTTCAACAATATTGCATGGTTTTATAAGATTACTCATTTTCTTTACTTTATGTCCCTGGGATATTAAGTAAAGATTACAGACAATCTTATAAAACTGCATAATATTGTGGTGTTGCGTGTGTGCGTTTATTTAAAAGCAAAACAAAAACTCCTATAAAAAGTTCAGTCCTTACCCCATGTATCAATATCCTGGCTCCAGTCTGCTATGGGGTTCCATGATAAGTATGTCAGAATAGTGTATGTTGGAGCATCAATCACAGAGAGTGGAGTCAGCATTTCCGGGCTGCTCTGGATGTCAGAAACCTTGTTTTAAAAGGTAAGTTTTCAGTTGAATGTGTTGAATGTCTCTCTGTATTTATATGGAAACATTCAGCCCATTTCTAAAATGTGTTTTTATTGTGTTTGCATTTTTGAAATTTACTTGTAACTTGACATAGGCCAAAGTCACATTTTATACTTTTCTGTCTAGTCCTTTTTTGCCTCTGTTATTTTCCTGTGTTAATACTTTTTATTGTGTTTCCGGAAAAAATACAGTGTCTTATTTGTTACTGCTTGGAACAAGATGGTAACTAAACACTGTTTAATATTCTCAGTAATCTGGACAAGGGAATCAAGGGGCACCTCAGTCAGTTCACAGACAGCTGGTGGGAGTGTTGATCTGCTGGAGGGCAGGAAGGCTCTGCAGAGGGGTCTGCACAGGCTGGATCATGGGCTGAGGCCAATGGTGTGAGGTTCAACAAGGCCCAGTGCTGGGTCCTGTCCTTGGGTCACAACAACCCCAGGCAGTGCCACAGACTGGGGCAGAGTGGCTGGAAAGCTGCCCACAGGACAAGGACCTGGGGGTGCTGTGACAGTGGCTGAACACGAGCCAGGGTGTGCCCAGGTGGCCAAGAAGGCCAGTGGCACCTGGGCTCTACCAGCAATAGTGTGGCCAGCAGGACCAGGGCAGGGATTGTTCCCTGTACTCGGCACTGGTGAGGACCCACCTCATGTCCTGTGTTCTGTTCTGGGCCCCTCACTGCAAGGACATTTTGGTGCTGAAGTGAGAACAGAGAAGGGCAATGGAGCTGGTAAAGTGTCTGAAACATAAATTTTGTATGAAGCAGCTGAGGCAGCTGTGGGTGTTGAGCCTGAAGAAAAGGAGTGTGTAGCCAGGTGGGCCTCTTTTCTCAGGGAACAAGTGCTGTATGTTTCTGATTAACATACCGTGTAACATCCAGCCTGAGTCTCCTAAGTTTCAGTTTCTGGCTGATCTCTTATATCATTTGGTATTTCTGAGAATTTACAACACAGACATTTATGAAAACAAATTTATTATCTACAGAAATTAGTAGGCAGCTATGTAGTAGGTAGTTAAGCCATAGTTAAATCACTTACTGATTTGCCTTTTCTCCCCCTGAATAAAAGATAAACACAAGACTGTGTTATAGAATCAAATTGCATATGAGAAGAAATGCTAAATTTTGTAGTGATGGGTTATATAATTTTTTTATGTCTCTTTTTACTGTTTAATATTTAAGGAATAATGGCATCTAGCATTTATGTGTTTGCACAGAAAACCAATCGAATGGCAATAATTTAAAAGAGAAGGATTTTTAAAATTTTTATTGCAGTCTTTTTTGGCCTATACTTGTTCTGTCCTGACTACTTCTGAGGAAGAAGGTTTCTTCGCATGGCTAGAATTTGTTCATGCTTCCATTAACACGTTTATTGTCAATTCCAAAACGCTCCTAAGAAAATATGTAATTGGGATAAAGGGAAATAATTAACCTATGTTTTTAAAAATTATGTTTTTATAAAATTTTCATTAAAATTACATGGAAGAATGGTTCCTCTTTGCCTGTTTCTCCACCCTATTGATATCCTTCTGAAGAGAAACTCGCTGGGGTATTGTGTTGCCCTGATCTTTTTCAGCCTTCTGATGTTTGCATTTTTGTAGTGGAGTTTCTCACAGATTTTCATGTAAACAAAAGTAATGTTTTGTAAACTGTTTTCTTGCTTATTGTTCCTCTCTTGAGGAGGACAATGAATGGACTTCTAGTTTGACCAGTGTGGTTGGAGAGGTGTCAACCTTGTTTGTCCAATCTGTGGTCATTGTCCAAAATTTATATAAATCAAAGTCAAAAAATAAACTTCCCTCTTTTTTTCCCTGACAACCTGACTGCGTGAGTGTTGTTCTTTTTGTGTCCTCTAGCAACAGTATTGGCCACTACTTCCAACTTTGTGTCATTGGTGAAGAGGCATCTGACCCTTCATCCAGATCACTGATGAGCAAGTTAAACAGTACTGGACCAATACTGAACCCTTGGGGACACAGCTAGAGACAGGCTTCCAACTAGATCTAGCTGTGAAATTGGGGGACAGGAATTGGCTAGCTTTTTATGTTTGTTTTTGTAAGCAGAGATAAAAAGAATATATTTGTTTTTCTGTGAAGTATTAATGAAATCAATAAAGTCTTGAAGTCTGCTCTTGACTAAACATTGTACATGTGCTGGCTGCATAACAGTTGCCGCTTCAAATTTATTCAGTGGTCAGCTGATACTTACCTTTCTGATAAATACACTTTTTTCCACTTAAGCCAGGATTTTAGCCTTATTGAAAAACAAATTAGACTCAGAAATTAATAATTTCTTGGTGTTTTTACTTTGTAGTGATTTTTCATATCTTTTAAATTACATTTTCACATATTTTCATTGCTATATCAACTGCATGTACAGCATTTCTATTTTACAATAATAGTAGCATTGTTTATTTTTGCTTTGATTTTTGTTTTGAGACAATACACTTATACTGTAGTATATAAATACATTATTTTAAAACAGCCTGCAAAATGTTTTGTTTATATTATAAGAAAAATAAATCTGCATGTAATATTCTTTTGTATGTTAACAATTAATTCTGTTCATTACTCATGCTAAGAGATGATACCAAATGCCCTGCAAGGCTACAGTATGCACAAGGTCTGGTTTTTGTTGTAGTGACTAGTGACAGGCTTTATTCATGTGTCTGGCCACAAGTGAAGGAATTTAAAACAATTTACTGGCTTGTCTGTATATTCAACACTGATCATTATGTCGTAATGTAGCATAATGATCCCACTTAAAATCTTTGCTTTTGTAATTTTAATTGAAGAATGAAGGTAACTACTTGCTTTGTTATGTAACATATAAATGATTATCCATAAAAAATAGATACCCGGTCTTCAAACAAGCATTCAACCTGAGTGATCTAGCATTCATAGGAGAGATCTGCTAAAATATGTAGAGAGAAATTGTCCAAAGTCCTTAGGAAGATCATTTTTGTTGACTGCTGAAATGCAGCTGTGGCAAGCTTTATCCAGATTTTCCTGCCTTATCTTTCTTGGTATGCTAGACCACAAGAAGCTGTGAAGGATATGTGCACTATCAAAAGCTAAATATGTATATGAAATAATTAAGTTCCCAAGTCTTGCTGCTTCTTCTTGCAGAACATTGCATAATCTCTTTATAGTTTTGCATCTTCTCTGACCAGTTGAAAGCTAAAATCTTCATAGACGTAGTATAGAGTTAGTAGAGTGGGAGTACTATACCACATCTCTTTTATAACAGTTACACATATATATGCATTGTTCAGTCTTGTATGCTTTGAACTACAGAATAAAGTTTTGGGAAGAAATATGGACAAGGACTATCTGTGAATGTTGAGGGGTGTGTTCTATAGCACCATGGCCAGCATGGTTGTCATTTCCCAATGTCTTCTCTCCTTATTCAGGTTTTCTAGATATATGAAAACATGAATATAAGATACCATGTATCAGTTTTGAAAATAAACCATTTTGGTTATATGTTTGAATTAGAAGCTTAAGGGATTTTATGTTGGAAAATTGGTCTTTGCTACATAGTCTGTTGCTTCATAAAAGAAGAATTTGCTAAACTTCTCTTTTGAAAAAACCCTTTTTTCTAGAACTTTAAATAAAATGTTATGGGAAAACAGTGGGATTTTTATCCTTGAAAATTGTGGTAAGGTTCCTTTTGCAAATAATAATGTTATAATTTATATCACTTTACTTAAATGAGATTATGGTGAAATTTTCTGAAAAACTGAGGAAAGTACATACATGGTTGATTTCCCTGACCTGAGTGGATTACTATTTTGTTAGTTACTCACTTAAGTAATTTTAAACACATTGTGTATTTGTAGAATCCTGTTTCAGTTTTAATTTTGACCTGTAAAAAGTAAGTGTCCTTGCAGTATTACTTTCCAACTAGGACATTATCCCTCTGTAGTGTTAAGATAAAAGTAATAATGTCGTACATAGGTTAAGGGCAAATGTAACTCTGAAAGTTTCTAATCTTTTCTTCCAGTTGTTTTCCTCATATGCCATATCAGTGTACCAGGATTATTGTAGTACTAATACAATCTAACAAGATTTAGGTCTAATGTAATGATAAATAAATGGAATTTGTGTTTTCAGGGAAGATGGTACCACCGGAAGCAAGCAGTAAAGGAATTGCATGGTACATTGTTACGACTGCTTAATGAACTGTTACCATGGGAACCAAAGCTAATTAAAGCATTTCAAAGAAACAGGTAATTACCTGCTCTTTTTTTTCAACAGTGGTGCATGGGATGAAAAACAGAACAAAATTCACATTTTAAAAACTGATCAGTAAGTTGGCTTCTTAAACAAATAAAACAGTTTGAGAAGAGGAGTGAGGCACTGGCAATACTTTAGTTGGAAGAATTATCTTATATTCCAGAGTTACTATCTCCAAAAAAATTTGAGCTTAACCCGCTACTGTTTTTTTCCTCTAAAACACTCTAGAATCCTTAAGCATGCTGATCAATAGTATCTCACGATACAGCTAGGATTTGCATTAGTGCTTACTTGGTTAAGAACTGCTGAAAACCTTTCTCTAGAGAACTATACCAGGGCTTCTTAGAATACTCTGACGACTTACTAAATAATGCTGCCTAAATTAACTATTAGTGAATTCTCCACAGAGATTCTTGAAGCATTGTTTTGAGATCTTTGTAACCCAGTAAATTAGAGATGCATCTGGAAAGAAGTATTTCAGAGGAGTATGAGTGAAGTAGTGACATGTTTAAATCTAATAAAGCACAGGTATTAGTAGCGGTGAAGGTGCTACTCTGATTATAAATCATGGAGAGATTAGATACTGTCTTGAACCTCAGTGCCATTCTTGCCTCTTAACTGTACAGCTGTTGCTATAATTGTACCTTGGCTTTGCCATGTAGGCAATTAAAAAGCAAGGAATGATTAGAGGATCAAATACTGTGACAAAGGACAGGAAAAGAGACTGCTCCTTAAATGTTGAGTGTGAAGGAAGCAAGTTACACTGTTATGTGGTGTAGAGCTAATGCTGAAAAGTGTAAAAGGTGTTATGTTTAAAAAACCACAACAAATATAACACCAAAGACATTAAATTGATTCCTCAGTAGCTCATTTTGTGAATATCATGCATTAATTAAAATTCTTATTTGGAAAACTGTTGAATATTTTGCTTTAAATAATGGACCCAAGTAAAAGTTTTGAGATTTTTCTATTCCTTTCTATTCTCATTCCTGTTCATTTTCTTTAGCTGTTAATTTCTTCATGTATCTCTCAATTCAAAATCCTTCTGGAAACATGGCAGATAGTATTACTGTCAGGAAGAATTGCATTTTCCAGTATGTGAAGTTTACAATTTTATCCTTTTTCTAAATTCTATTGTGGAATGGTTTGGTGCTCAGTATTCTTGTCTGTCAAATCACAGAATCATAGAATGGTTTGGGTTAGAAGGGACCTTAAAGATCATCCAGTTCCAATCCTCTTGCGATGGGCGGGGACCTTTCATAGACCAGGTTCCTCAAAACCCCATCCAATCTGGCCTTCCAGGAATGGGACTTCAAAAGCTTCTCTGAACAACCTGTTCCAGTGCCATCGTTGCACTTCAGAATTTCTTCCCAATTTCTAATGTAAACCTAATCTCTTTCTCTTTGAAGCCATTGCCCCTTGTCCTGTCACTACAAGTTCTTGTACAACTCTGTCTCCCCAGCTTTTTCGAAGGTTCCCTTCAGGTATGTCCTGGTTTAGGGCAAATTTTGGGAGGAAATTTCTGAATGGCGTTCCTCTGGAAAGCAAACCCAAACGGCCCCTCCTCCTCAGCCGGTCTGGGAGAAGAACTTCCTCAGAGAAAAGTGGAAAAAACTATTTAACACACACACTGCCCACAAGCATAAGGAATTAATAATACGAAACAATAAAACCTCTCTCCACTCCAAAGAGTGACAGCAAAACTCAGAGAAGTCCTTGCTCAGCCCTCTCAGTCTCTTATCAGTCCCAGTCCCTTTGGTGCTGGAAAATGCCAAGGTCCAGGCCCAGGGGGCTGCGGGCCCGAGAGCCCGGTCCTCCTCTAGGTTTCTCAGTCAGAGCAGATTTAAACAGTTCCAAGAAAAAGGAAGAAAAAACAGTCCAGGAAGCTTCTTTGCCTCAGCTGGTTTAACTAAAAGCAAAAAAAAATTCTCTTTCTGACCACTGTCCGTACCTCCAATGAACACAACAGAGTCTGGAGAAAAAAAAAATGTAGGAGTGAATGCTATTTTCTCAAAAAAACTGCATGCTTCTTCTTTCCCTGCTTCACTTACAGAACCAGTTTTAGAGGTACAGAGCACAACATACAGCACACACAAAACAGACAACTGGGGATACAAGCATCATAGTCACCCTAGGACAAGGTACTGGAAGGCTGAAATTAGATCTCTCTGAAGCTGCCTGTTTTCCAGCCTGTCCCTGTCCTTTCCAGACCAATCCCTCTCAGACTTTCACTAGAGAAGTGTTCCTCTGATCATCTTGGTTGCCTCCTCTGGACTTACTTCAACAAGTTCCATGTCCTTCCTGTGCTGGGGACCCCAGAGCTGGATGCAGCACTGCAGGTGGGGTCTCAGCAGAGCAGAGTAGAGGGACAGAATCTCTTTCCTGGTCCTCCTGCCCACACTGCTTTGGATGCAACAGGACACGTTTTGCTTTCTGGGCTGTGAGTGCCCGTGGCTGGGTCGTGACCGGCCTCTCCTCCATCAGCACTCCTGAGTCCTTCTCCACAGGGCTGCTGTGATCCGTTCATCCCCAGCCTGTGCTGAGACTGGGGGTTGTCCCAACCCAGGTGCAGCACCTTGCACTTGACCTTGTTAAAACACATGAGATTTTCCGATGGACTCATTTCTCAAGCTTGCCCAGGTAACTCTGGATGGCATCCCATCCTCTAGGTCAGCTGCACCACTCAGCCTGGTGTCATCTGCAAACTTGCTGAGAGTGCACTCAATCCCTCTGCCAATGTCTTTAGTGATGATGTTAAATAACTCTTGTCTTAGTATGGACACCTGAGAGACACCACTGGCCTCTGATGTCCATCAGAATTTTGTGCCCTTGACCACTACCCTGTGGATGCCACGGTCCAACCAATTTCTTATCTATCTTAACAGTCTGCTTATCAAATCACAATCTCTCCAATTTAAGACACAAGGATGTTAGGGGGGGACCATGTCAAAGGCTGTACAGAAGTCCAGAGAAATGTAGCTGTAGCTGTTCCCTTGTCCAGTAATATAGTGAGTCCATCCTAGAAGGCCACTGAATTCATCAGGCAGGACTTGCCCTTGATGCAGCTGTGCTGGCTGTCCCAAATCACCTCCCTGTGCCTAGAAGCACAGCTTCTAGGAAGATCTGTTCTGTGATCTTCCCAGGCACAGAGGTGAGGCTGACAACCCTTTTTTAAGATGGGTACAATGTTTTGCTTTTTCTTGCCATCTGGGACTTCACCTGACTGCCAAGATTTTTTCAAACATCATGGAGAGTGACTTGGCAAATACATCAGCCAGTTCCCTCTTTTCTGTTTGTTCATGTTCTTCAGGTGATCATGAACCTGATCTTTACTTAGAGTGGGAGGGACTTTATTCTCCCAGTCCTTGTCCTGCTGTTAATCTACTCAAGAGGTTTGGGAAAAAATGTTGCCTTTAAAGACTGAGGCAAAAAACTGTTGAGTACCTCAGCCTTCTCCTTACTCATTGTTACTAGTTTTCCACCCTTATTTATTAGAGAGGGTCACCTTATTTGGCCTTCCTTTTGTGGGTAACTGTAGACGTCCTTCCTGTTATTCTTTGTGTCCTTTGCCAAATTCAATTCCAGTTTTGCCTTGGACTTCCTCACCCTGACCCTGCACAACCAAATTTGATCTTTTCAATATCTCTTCAAGCTCTTCCTGGGCCACTCATTCTAGCTTCAGCTGCCTGTCCATTTGCTTCTTTCCCTTCAGTCTCACCAGCAGTTCCCTACTCAGCCCTGCTGTTCCCTTGCCTTTCTTGCCCAGTTTCTTGCTCTTGGGGATTGTCAGCTCTTGCACTCTGTGGAAGGCTTCCTTAAAGATCTGTCATCTCTGTTCCACTCTCTTGTTCCTGAGGGAAGTCTCCCAGTGGATCTCACTGGCTATTTCCTTGAAGAGCCATAAGTCTGCTTTCCTAAAGTTCAGGAGCCTAGCTTTGTTCCTTGCCTGGCCCATATCCCTCAGGGCTGCAAACTCCACCAATGATCACTGCAGCCCAGATTCCCTGCAATCTTGACATTCATGATCAGCTCGCTTACACTGGTGCCCATCAGATCCAGGGTTGTATCCCCTCTGGAGGGCTGCTGCCTATTCCTTTGCTCCAGAAGGTATCCCTCATGCTTTTCCAGAGTCTCCTGGCTTGCCTGCAGCTTGCTATGCTGCTTTCCCAGCAGATTTTGGGATGGCTGAAGTGCCACAGCAGGACAAGAGCTTGGGAGCATGATGCTGCCAGGCTTCGTCAATAGGGTCCCTTTGATCAGGGGTCTGTACTTAAAACCATCCACAAGGTTCTCTTTGTTGCCTCAGTCCCTGATTCTTACCCACAGGCTTTTGACTTGCACATGGCTGTTCTTCAGAGGCAGGTCTTCACACTTAGTCTACCTCCTGATGTAGAGGGTGACTCCTCTGCCCCTCTCTTTCCTCATCTGTCTCTTCTGGAGAGGCTGTAGCCATCAATAGTCACACTCCAGTCACATCCCACCAAATTTCAGTGATGGCAAGAAGAGCATCACTTTCTAGCAGCACAGTGGCATCCAGCTTCTGTTTGTTGCCAGTGCTGCATCAATGTGGTTACAGAACACAGAACTGTCATGCAAAGTTAGTTAAATGGTATATATGAGCTGTGACTGATAGGAGTAAATTTTAGTCTGGAACAGGGTAGTTGAGATCTTTATGTGTGTGTGCTGGTAGCTGGAGACACATGTACTTGGAGTGCTAGACAACTTCCAAAATTAATTGAATTCAACTCATGTTTCTAGTATGTATGTTTTAGGCTGTAACTCTAGTTTATTCAACAAGGAAACACTGAGTATTTCCATGACATAACTGGGTGTACACATAGCATACTAGGGACCGGGTCTGTCTGAAGAACAATGTTTACAAATCATGGGGAGGAAAGAAAGATGGATGGGGGATTCTATGTCACTGTCTTGGTCTGATTCATTATGCAGCTGCTAGGCAGCTGTGTAGCACCAGTGACAGTGGTGAAGGAAGGTGTCATGTAAAAGGGAGAAAGCAATTTAGCAAAATTTGCTGTAAACATCAATCTGTAGTGTAAACATAAATTCCTCCATAAGTCTCGGTGCAGTTACTCTGTCTGTAGGGTGGCTCAGTGAGGTACTAATATCTACTCATTGAATAACAGCATCTAACTTCTAAGCTATGAAGGCCTGGACAGCACTTCTTCCTTCAGGTGCCTCAGTATGGAATAAGAGTCTGGAGTTTTCCTTCCTTACTTTGTTATTGTCTATGATCAAAATCCTTTTCTTTCCCTTCTGAAAAGTCCTCTGGTCTTCTTTCCCTTCTGAAAAGTCCTCTGGTCTTTTCAAGATTATGACAGAGTATAATGTTGAATTGTATTTGAATAGCAGCAAGGTTTAAAATGGAAAGTTACTTGTGCCCACTGATTACAGTTGTTCACTGGCCTCACAGCAGAAGTTCCTCAAAAGAAAAAAGGAAATTGCATCCAGAAAGTTTAGTACAGTTGTAGTTCCCTGGTGTGCTCCTATAGTTCTTCCACGTGTAGACTCCAAGATCAAAATCCTGATGGAGAGCTGAAGTGTTGTCCACATTACATCTTCAAACAGGCTTCAATGTCTGCTCTCAGTGAGAGTGTCAAAGTTGGGAGTAAATGATAGATCCCACTGACCCTTAGCAGCTGCATCTGACTGTCCGTCTGTGTTGCATGTCCATGGGCCCAGGACCCCCATTTCAGGTTATTCTGCCTTCAATCTCTGCTGCAGTTGCCAGTTTCCAGCTCAACTTCAGCAATTACTGTGCCTGGCCATGGATCCTACTGATCTGGACTGACCCTCAGACTGACCTTGTAGCTGCATCATCACTTTGGAGCTGCCCAGAAATCGCTTAACTGGGTGAGCCATCTCTGTACCTGGTCCTGATCTTAAACTTGAAAATTACTTTCTGGTTTGATCTCAGACCTGCCTCAGCCCCAGGAACTTGCTTGTTGATCTGGGCTCTTGGTTGAAGCCAGTTACCATCCCTTGGCCTGCCCTACTCCCTCATCCAGGGGGAGTGGAATAGCTTTTGCTGACTGATGAGGCTCATGTCCTGCCAGCTGTGACATCATTCTTGGCTCCTCGCTCTCCATGTCATAGAGAGCAGCTGGCCATTGCTACATTCAGTGCAAACAACTGTTATATTAATGCAAAACTGAGTAAATTCAAGATCTTATTGTTACTGTCATAAGGGTTAAGGCCAGAATAGTCTAGATTCTATTCCACACAAGGCGTTAATTGCTCTACTCTATTTATTAATTTGCTAAATAATCCTTCTGGGCATTGTGTTGGTTACCACCAGCTGAATCCTGAAGTACAATGTATGTACACTAAAATAGCCACTACATCCCATCTAAATGATGGTTAAGAAGAAGGGACAATGAAAACATGTACAAATTAGCAGTATCAAGGTAAGTGGATGTGTTTCTGAATGGTGTTCAAATGAGTGAAGTATTTGTGTATTTCTGTCATATGCACATTCTTTAGTGGAATGTGAACCCATGGAAATGATAGCAGTGGCTGTTGTAATGGGCTGAGATAAGAAAGTGTTCTTAAGGAGAAAGTTATGTCACAGTCTCATAGCTGAGTCAAAGGCATGATGTGTTTAAAAAAAATGAGATTTACTTAATTCTCTTCTTGGGATTGCCTTCAAAGTAAGGAGTAGAGTTTTTACAGGTAATACTCAAGTCTGTATAAGTATGTTTGTTACATGAAAGATGAAGGAGGAAAAGGAATGTGGATGCAGTAAAATGGTGATGGTTGTTTGACTCAGTCTGTTTGCTATTGTTAGAGGACTTAATGAAATAGAATTCAGTTTTGGTAAAGTAAGGGACATTGCTGTCATTTCACATTTTCTATTTTAGAGACTTGCAGACAGGGCTACACTATAATTATTTGAAGGGCACAGGAAATTAAGTCTACACCAACTTTTAGTTTGGCAGCAAAACAAATAAAATTAATGTTTAAAAGTGTGGTTTTTTAGTAAAGTTAGTTTTGTTATTTTTAAGGTCTAGATTGAAGAAGGACTATGATGACTTTAAAAGACATCCAGACCATGATAAATTTACCAGAGAATTGTGGAGTAATGATGAAAGTGAAGTTGATTCTGGCAAAGAATCTTTTGCAGTAGTATGCGGTAAATCATCAGAATCTGCAGAACATATAGAAGTTCCCAAAAAAGATCACTCAGACAATGGTAAGCATTTACTGGAATTCAGTAGCTTGAACTTGATTCAGGAGCTGAATCAAGTTGATTTGGGAACCTAAGTTTGCTGTGTGAGCTTGTGTCCTACTTCTTACTTTAACTCTACCACTGTGATAATATGAAAATAGCTTGTGGTACATATCTGTCAGATGTAGACTTGAAGAGGGCAGACATGACCAAGATGAAAATTCTGCTTTATGTAAGTGTTTGCTATTTTTTGTGCTTAACTGCTTCTGTGATAACACAGTAGATCTGTGCAGAGTTTACTTTTATGGTGGGTTGACCTTGACTGGCTGCCAGATGCCCACCCAACCACTGTCACTTCCCATTCCTTAAGAGGCTAGGGAGAGAAAATAATGTCGAAAAGCTTAATGGTCAACATACAGACAAAAAGGAGATCACTCACCAGTTACTGTCACAGTCAAAACTGACTCACTTGAGGAGAATTAATTTAATTCGTTGTCAATTAAAGCTAGAGTAGAATGGTGAGAAACAAATACAAAACCTAAACCCCTCCCTTTCACATATCCACCTTCTTCCAAGGCTCATCTTCATTCCCAATTCTTCTGCCTCCTCCCTTCCCTGTGAAATGACACAGAAAGGATTGAATCTGAGGATTGAGGTTAGTTCGTAACAGTTAGTCCCTTCTGCTCCTTCCTCATCCCTGCTGCAGTGTGGGGTCCCCACTATGGAATGTAGTGCTTCACAAACTGCACCATTGTGGGTCCTCTCCATAGGCTAGGGTTTTTCAGCATAAGACTGTACTAGTGTAGCTCTCCCATATGCCACAGTTCCTGTCAGGAATCTGCTCCAGGATGGGCTCTTCATGGGCTGCAACTTCTTCAAGGCATTCTGCTCACCTGCTGTAGAATGGGATCCTCAAGCATCTGCAATGTACATACCTGTTCCAGCATGGTCCTCCATGGGAGCAGGTAAACCTGCTTGATCAGGGGTCTTACTGGGTTGGAGGGGAATCCATTTCAGTGCCTGGAGCATCTTTTACCCCTCTTTCTTTGCTGACCTTGGTTTCTGCAGGATTGTATCTCTACTTTTTTCCTCAGTCCACTCTGTCACATGCTTCAACAAAGCATTATCCATGAGACATCACCAGCTTGGCCGACAGGCTCAGCCATGTCCTGCAGCGAATTTGCCAGCTGTGTCTGGCACAAGACAGTTCTTGGCCTCTCTTCTCAGAGAGGACCCCCTGCAGCCCTATGCTATGAAAACCTCAATGCATGGCCCTTCTGTCCACCCAGCCTTCCTGGCCTTCCTACATGCGTCCTCAGCCCTCTTAACACTTCATGCATCCCCTGCTCACTGGCTAGTGCAGCTTGATGCTCAGCATGAAACACGCTCATCAGCATTCACATCTTTGTCATGCAGGCATCCCCCACTCAGGAGTCCACCTGTTAGGCGAGTCCAGACCCCCAGGCCCTCCTGCTCACCATCTAGTCTAGCTTGAAGTTTATCAGTGAATACACACACACTGGATTTGGGCAGGATACATACAGACACTCACCCCCCAGCAGCTGGCACCAGGCCCACAGGCTGTGTAACCTCTTGTAGCTGTTCTTGCAACCCCCCTTACCCGTACACCTTGATTTATGGGTTTGTATACCAGTACCAATTCCCTCACCCCTCCTGGCTCTGTCTCCAGCATCTCCCCTGGTTTATAATCATATTAAATTCAAAAAGTTGATCTTCCTGCAAGAGGCCTCTGCAGTTTCCTGATAGTCCATCAATTGGTGTGATTGGTGAAGTTGTTTCTTGACATTGTCTCTATTTTTATTTGGTTAGATCTGTATCTCTGTATTTTTTTTTTCTGGCTTTTCCCTTTTCCCCCTCAAGATAACCTTGCTGGAATATATGTTTTCATGCTCTCACATACGGTTATCAATTAATCTGATTGACCAGGTTTGGTTTTCCTTACTGTCTCCCCATTGCTGGTCAGTTGCTGTATGTCCTTGTTTATTACTTCCTCCTTCCCTTATTACCTCCTTTTTGTATTGCAAAGGTCCTTGACCAGATGCCCTTAAAAAATTAGATGTTTCCTTCCACATATGTTTACTCTTGCAAACTAGTGTAATGCCTTTACTGAGACACTGTAAAACTGTTTTATAGGGTTATCAGTTGCAAACGTGTAAAACAGAGTTTCTGTTTTAATATCCTTGCAGATGAAATGAAACTATTAGAGATGAATTTACCTGCAGGAAAAAACAGAATTCTGAAAAAAGAATCAGCTTCTAAAGAGATACAGAAGACACTGCCCAAATGCATTAAACGACAGTTCAAGCAAAATAGTTGTCTGGATCAAAGCGCTAATGAGCTTTCACCAAGAAAGAAAGCTAAACTGAGCACTAATGAGGCTGTGGTCCAGAGTTCAGAAAGTAGCCTGCAGTCGGATAGTTGCTTGACTGAGCTGAAAGAATTTGAAGGGTCAGCTCTAGAGTTGCTTTCCTTGACAGATCCTGCAACATCAGTATCAAACTTTCTGAAAGGGACTAAACCCATCCAGGCCTTGCTTGCCAAGAATATTGGGAACAAAGTGACCTTAACAAATCAACTGTTGCCTCCTGCAAGCATGAACGTGTCTACTTCTGAAAAATCAGTTTTACCAGCTTTGGAATCATCACTGATCAAACCAGCATTGCCCTGCCAGGGCAGTTCAAAGACTCCTTTACAAATGGTATACAAAATGCCCAATGGCCACTGTGTACCATTAGACGTTCCCAACAGCTCAGTGAAAATTCAAATGCAGGCTATGATTGACCCTAAAAATGGAGAAAAAGTCATGCAACAAGTTCTTCTTTTACCTAAGAATTTTCTTCTTCAGCAGAAGGAAGAAAAAATTGTGTCCAAGGATATTCAGTCACTACAACAAAAATCATTTGAGATGCACTGTACATCTTTACCAAAAATATCAAACGTCAGTGTTTCTTTAACACCTGTTCTGGTAACAGGCCCTGCAAATGCCACTCAGTCACCCACTACAGTTTTTTGCAAGAATACTACCCACTCAACACAAGTGACTAGTCCTACAAACACTACACAACCATTGTCTCTTGTAACTTCAGCAGATAACTTATCACCAATAATTAAGGTAAGCCAAAGTGAAAATGACAAAATCAAGGCTACAGTTTCGACTGCTACCTTGCCTGTGTCTTTGGCTTCACCTACTCTTTCCACAGTTAGCCAATCCTTGACACCAGCAACAGCATTAAGTGCATCTACAAACACTGATTCTGCCTCTCATACTGTTGCATCACAGCAGCAAACTGACTGCCTTGAAACTAAGCAGGAGCTAAAGACAGTGTGTGTAAGAGAATCACAATCTATTCTGGTGACAACACGAGGTGGAAACACTGGAATTGTTAAAGTGCAAACAAACCCAGACCAGATTTCACCTAGTAGTTTATGTCCTAGTTCAGTTTTCACTTACACATCTCAACTTCAGGCCTTTCTTGTGCCAAGAACCACAGCAGTATCATGCTCTAGTCTTCCATCTGTACCAACAGCCACATCTTGTCTCCCACATATTGGACAATCATCTGCTTCTGTATTTGCCCCCTCAACAGCTTCTCCTGTTAACATTCCAGTTTTCCCTGCTGATTTTACCCAAGCAATGGAGAAAAATACCAAATTCACACTACAGCAGCCAGCTGTTCAGGACTCTTCGTGTCAAGTAAGAGAGAACTCCTGCCATGTGTCTTCTTTGTCCTCCATTCCATTAGCTAGCAAATCAGTGTCTTCAACTCCAAACAGCCCTGTTAGTGTGACTAGCATTGGACAAAGTAATATTGTCAAAACTCCAAATTCTTCTGTAAAGCATCAAGGGGATACTAAAGTGAAAACAAAATCTGTTACACAATCTGAGTCAAATTCTGCAACAAATGGAGAGTTAATCAGTGGTACTGCAGTCCAGAAATTTACATTAATCACAAATCCACCAATTTTATCTCCCTCTGGGGCATCAGGGGTCAGTGTTATACCCTGTCCAGCATCCACTGCTGTTAACGCTCAGAAGCTGGTTTTCATTAACACACAAATTGCCAATGGCCCATCAACCACCAATCTAGTTGCAGAGTCATTGAAGCAGAACCTTCCTTCTTCCCTAACCAAAACCTTTGTTAATGCCACAGAGCAACCACAGCTGGTTTTGATCCCATCTACACTAGGAACACCAGTAAGAATAAGCTCATCACCAACTATTGCTCAAGTAAAAGATGTGAAAATTGGACTAAATATAGGTCAGACCATTGTAAATACTAAAGGCAGTGCACAGGAGGCTCTACCAGTTAATGTATTGCACTCTGGCATTCCTAAAGGAGAAGACAAAAAGAGGACGGCCCTGGCCCCATCCTTGACAAGTAGTACTGTGGTTCCTGTTCCAAGTTTTGCCATGTCAGCTAATGAATCTGTATGTGTTGCAACAAAAGCTGAAAATGCCTTTACAATAACAGCAAGTGAACGAGTAGAATCTGTTTCAGTAACATCAAGCAGAACTTCCTCTGGGGCACAACCTACTGTCTTGATTGGTGGCAATGATCCCTCCAGAATAAGGCCAGTTCTGTGTAATCAACTTGGTGCATCAAATATTGGAAATACTGTGGGTATGTCAACTGTGAAAACAGGACATCTTGCTTCATCTGTGCTGATTTCAACACAGCCAACAGTATCTCCTCAAAACTTAGCATCTGCTCTGCAATTTCCGGTCATTAGCTTGCCTGGACCTGTTGCCACCCCTCCTAAGGTGTTACATACAGTTCCTCAGTTGGCAGCAATTCCGTCTCCTCTTCCAATACCAAGAAGACAGTTGCCCACGCTGGTTCAGTTTCAGTCATCAGGAATTTCAGCTGCTGTATCAAGTCATGCAGGTATTCACAAGCCTCAGAGTGTTTTGCCCCCTCCATCACCAAATACAGGTGAAGTAATTAGTTTTCCCAGTCTTTCTACGCTACAATGCCAGCAGGTGCCTCCCAGAACAGAGAAACAAAGTCATGATTATGCTTGTGCTTCTACCATTCAGATGTCTGAAGGTTCACCCCCTGTAACAAGCAAAACAGGAGGAGTTCCATTGAATGAACCTTCCACTCAACAGAAAATCATTATTAACACTTGTATGCCTTTGGCACCTGGAACTCAGATAATGATTAATGGTACTCGTTTTGTTGTTCCACTACAAGGCCTTGGAGCTGGCAGCCATGTTCTTCTTCTCTCCTGTAATACAAAACAGACTCCTTTAACAATTAACCATGGTCAAGAGCCTCAAGGTGTACCAACTGTTAATCCAATAACCTCAAAAATCATCCTAGCACCAAGTCATTCATTAAGTTGGCAAATACCGAAACATCCTTTGAAAAGCTCTACAAAAATTGTGAACTCTTTTGGAGCTGCAGATGCTTTACCCATCGTACATGCAACACCCCAGATATTTAGTACTCCAGCTAGCTCATGTACTCCACTCTCTGCAGTAACTCTGTCTGTGTCTTCAGTGACAAAGTCTCCCATTAATGTAGCGACATCTTCTGTTTCTGCTGTTCATCCTCCAAATTCTCATTTACCAAGCAACACATCAGTGTTTCAGCTAGATAGTTCTATCAAAAAACTGTTGGTCAGTCCAGAGGGAGCCATACTGAATACTCTAAATACTTCAGCACCAAAAGTTCCTTCCCTGTCTTCATCGCTGCTTCCTGTTGTTATTTCCACAAGCAGAAATCCTACCGTGGTCTTCCCTGCATCTCAGTCATCTTGCCTTGATAAACTTGACAAAGCTGCATCCTGAATTTACTGCAAATGAGCCACTTTGAAATTCTGGGGCATTCTTAAACTTCGGAAGTTGTAACTATTGAATAATTTCTTACAATGTTTTAAACAATTGATTTACTCAATATTAACAAGGTTACAGTTCTTACCTGTTTACCTGTGGGGATTTGGAGAAAGAAAAATTTTAGTTTGTCAGAAGTTTGTCAGAAGTTTTCAGAGAGTTCTCTAGTAAAAGTCTCAGAAATGACCAGTGAATTCATTAAACTGAATTCAAGTTCGGAGAAATCTCACCTTTTGCACATGTTCCATCTTACACTATGGACTGTTTGCCAGTGTGTTTATGACAGTGTATATCTCCTTTTTATTTGTCAAATTTATTTTTTGTCTTGTTTCTTTTAAAACAATTATGCATTGTAAAAATGCAGTCTATAGTATAGAATTGTACATATTCCTGAACTCCTAAAAACCTGTACTAAACAATATGTACAAAGAACTATGCTGTCTTATTTATGTTTTGTTTCCATAATGTATAGTTTTTAAAGTATTTTAGTAACTTTGGACCAGTGTACTGTTTAGCAACAATGCAGAAGAATCTGCATGTAATAAATCAAGTTGCTGTACTGCTTTGTGTTGGCAGTAGTTAAAAATATGTTTAACTGTTACACCATGGGAGAATACATACATACATACATATACTCTTGGTGTATGGTAGATTGAAATTTTTTAATCTCTCTATTCTTCTCTGATTTAAAATTTCATGTGATTTGATGAGATTTGGAAGGAAGGCCTCCTTGTTGTTCCTCATGATATAGGGCACAATAACCCATACTTCATCCATTCTTAATGGTTTGGTTATGTTGCCTAAATAACTTCAATGAAATGGTAAGACTACAAATGGTTTCCTAGACACCAGTCTAAGTCATACTGATTGCTATTAAGGACTGCCATGCTTTGTCTTAAAGCTCAAAGAGCTATTGAATAATTCATCGTTCTGTGTTTTACAGCCTTGTATGTATTTCCATGTATCTGGTAACTTAACAAGATCACTCACTAATCTTCCATCTAGCCATAACAAGTACCCATTTTTTTCACTGGTCATGCTTTCTAGATCTGTATTTTTTTCTTTAGCTTATAAGTGATCTGTCTGGAAGGAGACTGCTAAAACATTATACAAGATTAAAAGAAGCTTTATTAGTACTTTGAATGGGGATAATTCACATATTGCATAAAAATGCTCTTTTTATACAGTGTATTCAGTATTTATTGGCTTAGTTTCAGCATTTGATCTGATAAAGCCTTTGAGTTATTTTCTGCAATCTGCTGAGTTCACAACTGCTTGCTGCAGTGCTCATGGAGATTTTTTGTGATTTTGCATATAGAGAAAGGGTGCTGATCTTATGGAAGATGATGATTTTAGAATTATTGTCTTTATATATGTTGGATTTTTTGTGGAGTTAGTTGGCTTGGATTTTTTTAGAAACTAGAAGGGAAGATTTCAGAGGAGTTTATAAATGATAGTTGCCTTTTAAATAGTTATGACTTCAAAGGGGATAAAAGCTTACGTATCTGTATTTAGCAGTGTTTGTAAACTGAGCTTCATAAAAATGAAACTTCAAGCTTTGCTCTTCATCCTGTTGAATTTTCTACTTCCCTTCCCTTTTTGCTGTACACAGTTTTGAAGTTCAGATGTTGAGCTGAAGAACAGGACCACATCTTACTGCCTCTGTCAGCTGCCCTTTAAATTGTTCTGAAAAGTAACCTGATAGCTATTTAGCTGAAGTTCTGAGAAAGTAGGGGGAAGAAAGGCTTATGCCTTCCATAGGGACCTTTCCTTTTGCACTAATTAAAAGAATTGCATTGGGAAGTTGAATCTTTCTGCATCAGAAATTTCCATCTTATCTCAGGGCTGGGAAAGATGGAAGCTGTCAATTGTGCAATGAAAGGAGGTTTGTTTAAATTTAGAAAAAACTACCTGCTATGATTTTCCTACTTCTCATGAAAGGTGTTTTGTGACTTATTTTGAAGACACCTGGTAGTGAAGTTGTCTGCTTGTCCTCGTAGAGTTTAGAGGACTAAGGATATTTAATTCTAACTGCATTTTACAGTTGAATGCTGTAGGTGACTTTTCTGACAGAGGGAGGTGGCAGAGAATGGCAGTTTCCTCATGGACATTTAACATATCCAAAACCCATGTATACCAGCAACTCATTTTATATCCATTTCACTGGTTGAACCTTGTAACTTGCTTTTTTGGATTTTTCTCTATTCTTGCAATGATTGGTTTTTTTCCTTTTTTTTGAATTTATATTTACTGTAGAGTAAGTTGCCTACATTTTTTGGAAAGCTCAAGACTAGGTTCTAGTATTGAAGTTGAAGTGTTGATGGAGAAAAAATTCTTGCATGACATTTTTCTGTGTGCTAATGTAATAGAAAGATTTATGCTATAATTGATTCTAATAAAGAGAAAAGTTAGAAGAGCTGAACTTAGGAACTCAGGACTCAAGTAACTTGCTTGAATGATTTCCAAGAAATTTTCTGAATTAATATGGCAATATTTTATGATTTTCATAAATATTTTATAATTTGGCAGACATAAACTTTACAACATGAAAAGTTTGATTCATTTTGATTACAGTTTTTTATGGATTTTAGTTATCAGAGGTATGCTCACATTCCATGTCCTTCTGGAGAAAGACTTGCGACTACTCAAGTGTAATGGGCTCGCAACATTTGTTATGTAAAACCAAATTTTAGTAATTTTTGTGAATAAAATTCCTATTCCCAATACTTTTCTCCAATAGTATGAATGTTGGTCAAAGATAAGGCTTTTTTTTCAAATGAATGTAAATACCCATTGACAATTTGCTATGTACCTTTTGCTGTCCATCAAATGTATAGCACCACTACTAGCACAAAAAGAACTGTAAAAAAATAGATTATAGTCACAGACACAATGAAAAATTTGAACTGCCTGCATCTCAACTTGAAGTTAAAAAGATGTTTAATGAAACATATAAACATAGATAAATAAATCAGCCTTTTAAGAAAAAACATTCAAATTTTCAGAGCTTGTAAAATGCTGTGCTTTTGCAGGCCCTCTGATAATTGTATACAAGTATTCATACACTATATTACATGCAAAATTTTAGCTTTACTAATGACTTTGAATATTCTCAATTACATCCTTTTATTTACCTGAATGGACATGTTCTGCACAATAGTTTTGCTTTGCTATGAGTAGAAAATGACATTAATATTGCTTCACTGTTCAAACCCCCATGTGTGTGCTGCCATTTTGTCATAGGGATTCTGCCACGCTAGAAGGAATTAAATTTGACAAGTCTTAGGGCTCCTAGAAGTACCTATTCAAACCAAGTGTTTCTGTCAAGTCATTCAAACCTGTGCTGATTTCACTCTGTGACATAACAAAGGGTTTAATATGAAAAGGGAAGCAAAAATTCTCCTGGTGAGTGAAGAGAAACTAATTTGTCTCATGGGAGTAGGTCAGAAAATTATAAAAGATAGCATTTGTAGGGCATCCCTAGCTACCACAGTGTGTGTGTGGTTTATGGTTGGTTTTTGCTTATACTTTGTGGTAGTCCAGAACTTTAGTAGCCCAAATTAATTTTAAAGTAAATTAATAATTAATTTTTATTGAAGTATGAATATTTGTTATGTTTAAGGACTGTTTACTTTTAATAGAATGGCCAGAGGTACTCACAAGAACTTAAACTCATGTAGACTGCTCCCTGTAAGCTGCACCACAAGTGAGTTTACTGACTCAAAATAATAAGAAAAATAAGATTAATAATGCTGCATCAGACTCAAGGTCCATCTATCTATATTATGATGGCCATCAATCCCAGCATCACCTAGTCTCTTGAAGCACTCAGCAGTAGCATTCCAAAAGAGCACAATAACAGGCCTGAATACTCTTAGTATCCATGAATCTGTGATCCAGAGTCCTCCTCACACAGCTGTTATTTTTTCAGTATAATAGCTTTCAGTGTATTTCTCTTGATAAAAAAAAATACACCAATCCTTTCCAGAATTCATGGAAGTATATAAACAGACTATTACCATTCACAGCATCCAGTGGTAAAGAGTTTGTAAATAAATCTCCTTTTTAGTTTCCAAACTTGGCACCTGCTAGTTTCATTTGATGCAAATAATATTTATATTGTAAGATACAGTAAGCCTTTGCTCTTTGCTACTTTTCCAAGTGGCCTATGTAGACCTTTGCCACGTTGGTTATCTTTTTTCTAGAATAAAGAGAAATCGTGAATTCAATTATTTCTTTCATGGAAGTAATCAGTTGCTGTCATTGCTGTGTATACCTTTTCACTTTTACTATATTCTTGAGATGTGGTACCAGAAGAGTGCATGAAGGCTCTATGAGCTATTCAGCAGTGTGTTGATGATTTTTCTTTCATAATAATTATTTCAATGTTTGTTTGTGGGTTGGTTTCTGATTTATTTGGCCTCATACTAACTTTTTCATAGAAACATCAATTGTAAACCCATTTCACATCACTGTCAACTCAATTCATCCAATATATCTATACCACTTGCAGAATATTGTAAAGACATGATCTTTAAACCAGGTTATTAAAACTACTGGAAGTCTGGCACTCTCTGTTCCTATTTTTGCTTGGTTTATGTCTCTTGAAGATGTAAAAGGACAAAGTGCTGTAATGTTTTTCAATGTTACACTTTTTAAATCTCATTGGTTTTGTGCATAGGGTACAAGATAAAGTCTGTATATGGTCATTCTATACAGATTGGCATCCAGATAAGGAACTTTTAGTTGTTGAATAAGCCACTTGTAAATGTGACACAGAGCAATGTTGTTTTAAAAAAAATCCTTGAAACTACAGTGACATAAAAGCAGACTTTAAAATCTTGATAAATCTTTGTGTATTTTCTTATTTTCTCAAAATACGGAATTGTCTGGTCAGTAATCACACCTGAATGTCTTGAGGAAATTTGGAAACCAGGATAGTTCATCGTTTCATTTGTGACTGGTCCAGAAGCGCTTCAGAAAGTTGATGCTCTTACAGTATCTTTTTTTACAATCTCAGCTGAACTAAATACAATTAACGAAAATGGTATGTAATGCAAAGAAAATGTAATTAATGGCTTACAATATTTCTTGAAATTATGAAGGTCTATTAAAATGTGCATAAATATGATTTCCCACCTTTTGCAGATGAAGACAATGAAGTTCTGAGTTCTCATAACAACATGGAGGAACTGGGAATAGAATCCTTGGTCCCCTGTCTCCTTCCAACATCCCATCCATAATTAAAGGTTAGACACCTAGATTACTGCTTTATCTTCCTCTATTCTCACTTTTTACAATGAAGAAAGTATTTGGAAAATGCAATTATTTTCAAGAATGTGATGAGCATTGACAAATAGCATTTATAAAAATTAAATAGCAAAGGGAAGCAAGATAGTAAAGAAACAACTGTGATTTTTGTGATCAGGCTTTATAACTTTGCTTGTCAATGCCAATGTCATTTAAAAAAAGACAATATACTTATTTTATTACTTGTTCATATTGATTCCATCTCACATATAAATAAACAGGAATGAATAAGCAGGTATAAAATCAGACTATTTTGGTTGACAATATGTCATTGCCATCTGATACCAGCACACAGATTGAGATCTGTCCTCGTAACATGCTGTTATTTGCAGAATCATTGCTCATTCTTTTTTTTTTTAATCACATGCAGCAATGAAATTGAATAACAGCGAGGAATTAGTGACTGAGTATTACTATGTAGCCACAGGATGTCTTCCTTACAATAAAGGAAGAGTAGTATCATGATGGATTCCATTTACACAATATAAAAATGTTTAGTATTTTTAGTATTATACTCAATTCTAGCTACTGGTAAGGAGGAATTGCTTCTATCTGTTTTTAAAAAACATTGACAACTTGTCTTAGCAACACACCAATACTAAAATTATAGTAGTTTGCTTGAGGCTTGTCTGGACAGTATTCTACAGTTCAACTACATATTATGCCTTCAAAATACTGTTCTTGCTAGTAGAGTGCTTTTTGCAATGTAATCATAGAAGAACAAAAAGTGGGAGAGGCCTGTCTAAAGTATTTGCCTCCTCCATGGCCTAAGAAATTGATGGAAAACCAATACATTTTTTAACAAAACATCTGAAAGTGAATTTCTTACTTAGGCACATGAGATGCTAGTGATGTGGCTGGTGCAGTAGGCCTGTCCATGTATTAGCTGCACCTTGGACTTGATGTTTCACTCACTGTAGTGGCCAGTAGAGAATACTTAGTGGAAAGAATTAAGGAATAGATCAAGTATGAGTTAATTTTCCTAGTATGTATACACAGCCTCCAATAGTAATTCCAGGGGGATTGTGTGAGCTCAGCCTGAGCTTGTCTGGGATGTGAAAGGGCAGATTTTGCAGCCAAATAATCAGGTACTGGAAAAAGGTGAGCAATAATTCAGAGAAGCAAAGCAGAAAAAACAGTGATATAAATGCAAAAACCTGCTTCTCCGTTATAAGAAGTGGTAGAAGAGGTGCATGAATCCTGTTAAACAGCAGAAGGTTTAAATGAGGAGTTGGCTGAAATTGTTGGGGCCAAAATCCAGGAAGTGTAGATCATGTGGGCTGCATATCCTGCAGATTATGAATGTAAGAAAGACAAGCTTCTCAAATCTGCGTTGATACCAAAAATGTTCAGGTTGAGTTTCCCGGAGATGGAGAAATAGGAGTAATTTATAACAAGATAGATATCTGATACCTGAATCCTTACAGTGATTTCTCTACAGTATATTAATGTCAGGGAATATTCACACTTAGCATATGATTTATTTTTTTTTTGTTTTGTTTTGTTTTGTTTTGTTTAAATGCAAATTATGAAGCAGTTCTAAGGTCTTTCTTTTTTATGGCTCCCAGATGACAATTCTAAAATTCCTCCTGCAAACATCTGCAGAATCAAATCTAGCACTGAACTACATCTGAAAAGGGCCACTCTTTTGGTCCAGAGTGTCAGGAGCAGTGAGGTGTATGTGGTGGTATGGAGAAATAGAAATCAATTACTTTTGCCAAGGTGAGTGGGAAAGGACAAATTGATAGAACTTGGAAGATAACACCTTTTTCTTAAGAAAGCTATTTTCAACAAAAAATGAGTCAGATCTTTCACCTTATAACTACAAGATGATGCTAAGGTAAATAAACAAATAAAAAAAAAGAACTGTGAAGAAGGAAGCCTGCTTTTCTGTGAATGCAGAGAACATAGCAAACATGCAGCAGAGAACTCTGTTTCTCTCATCCAGAGATGGAAGCTAGTGGAGTTGAAAAGACTACAAAATTAGTATTGAAAGACTGAAGTATTTATATTAGGCCATCACTCTGTTTTGTACTGGTTTGAACTCCTGTAATGTATCTCTCAGGAAAGGAGCAAGTAAAGCATGTGGTCCAAACATCTAATTGAGGCCATACTAAAATGGTTTGGAAATGGGAGGGCACATGTGCTGTTTAAGCATTGTTCAGGTTCTCACCCATGTGAATCCACCAAGACTGGAGTTTGCAGCTATCCCATGCAAAGAGCTTTCTGGGGAAACAAGAGAATGCAATAACTGTAATATTTAATGTCAATAGTGTTCCCACAATGGTTTATACATTCTGCCTTTTTTTTTCTAGTTAAATAGGGCCCAGCAGTCTCTGGTCCTTTTTTTGCTGAGTAAGTGTCATAGAATCCCAGAAGCAGAGAATGGATCAGGTTGGAAGGGACCAAAGCAGGTCACCTGGTCCAATCTCCCTGCTCAAACATGATCATCCCAGAGCACGTTGCACAGGATTGCATCCGGGTGGTTCTTGAGTATTTCCAGTGAAGGAGATTCCACAACCTCTCTAGACAGTCTGTTTCAGTGTGAGAGGTGTGATCCAGTGGGATTTGAGAGATGCTGCATGGTAGATGAGAATGAAATGGATGAGCCTTTCTTCTTCATATTGCTGTGAGCACAAGGCAGTTAGGAATACCACTACCCCCAAAAATGCAGTCTTTTGTATTGGCACAAGAGTAAAATCTGTGTCGACAAAACATCTAGAAGGGCTAGATTTTGGCAGCAAGGGAAGCAATTGTTCATTCTGTTCATTAGAAATCTAAGGCTGCTGCCTTTGAGCCAAGCGCTTTTTGCATAAAAGAAGTAAAGCAAAAATTTGAGGTTCTCTAAGGATGCAAAATATGGAGGGTCAATTCCAAAAAGTACACAAGTGGTGAATTTTAGCTGGTAGCATATATGTGATGTGTAGGTTATACCAGTAGATAGCTTTTTAAACTTTATATTGCTGCTAGTTTATCTTCAGTACTGCATGTAAAGTTCAGTGCAGAGCTGTGTCCAAAAGATGACACTGGAAATTTTCAAGCATTTTTCAGCTCTAATGGACAGTAAAATATGTTTAATGAAATGGCATGAACACGCAACAACCTTTCACCCTCTTGTACAGATTAATATGCAGTCAACAGAAAAGTATAGGTGCATAAATGCTACTTTTCCAAGACAAAAAAACTCATTAACCTTTTCCTTTACATAAGAAGTGAAGTTTGCTTTTAAAGGCAAAAAATGTACTCTTATGTCATGTGAGTACACGGACATAACACCAACAAAGTAATGGATATTCTACCAATATTAGACATAAATATGAATCAAAGTATTTCACTGAAAAATTACAAGAAATGTGGCTAATACTATTACAGTTCTTACTATATATATTATCTTTTCTTTAAGATAATATACATACATCCCCAGCTGTAGCAGGAGTTAAGCCAAAAGACATTACTAAGGTGAGTATCACTGGATTCGCCTAGCAACCAGCTGCAAATGCCGGTCATTTACACTAGACTGGTGAGACTCTAACAAAAGCAAGTGGAAAGTTCATGGTACTTCCTTTTATGATAACCCTCTGACTTACACAGACTATACTCTTTGGCTCTTGGCTCAAGAGAGTGTTTTCCTACATGGTGCAGTATACCAGGAAGATTGAACTCATCAGGACGTGCTGCATTTTACCTTTGTTCAATGTCTTTGAAGGCTACATTGAGGCTTGCAACTGCATTAGAAAGTAGATGATCCAACAGGATCATACCAGAAATCCAAACACAGACAGTGTAACTACTATTGCCATTCTAATTTACCAATCTGACTAAAATACACTATATTAGCAAGGGCTCTGTTTTTGAAGTATTTGTTGCATCTGTGTAAGGGTTTAATGCACAGCTATGCAGAAGCTCCTGAGATCTTCTTGTACAGATAAGCTTTATTAACAGTGCGTCTGCTGCTCTGATGGTGCAGATAAGCAGCAAGCAGAGCTTTATTCTCCAGCTATGACCAGCCACCTCTTCATCAGCATCCTGGGAAAAAACTCAAATTGCCTGTGAATTTCTTCATTAGCATTTTTTGATGGAAGAAAATGAAGCACAAATATCATGTTTGTTCAAGATTATAGTTGTAATACAAGGCATCTAATAGCAGCCTGACTGCAAAGACGGTAAAAACCAGAGGAGCAGAAGGTCTTTGACTTTTATATCCTCTCTATTACATACACAACCAAACCAAAAAAGTTATGAATCTAAATTTTGGTGACCAGTTGCTACTCCGAGGTGATACAACTGTCTAATTGGAAAGACTTTCCAGGAAGATTAAAGACCCTATACCATATTCTCCATGTAAAGAAGTTAAAAACATTTCTGTGCATTTTTCTTTAAATGAACAGATGTCCTGGAATGTTTTAACTAATCTTTGGTAAAGTGTAGTGTTATTGAGTGTAATACAGAAAGTACCAGTTCTTGAATCATGCAACTTCAGCAATTACAGATCTCTTGTTTTCAAGGTCTGACCTCTCTTGTATCACTGTATTTATTTTTAATGTATCAGCAGCCAGACTCTGCCATGTACCATCACTGGATATAGAGCCCAGATTTGAAATATGGAATTTAGAATGGCATTCAGCTTGAGTGAGGAAGTTTAGAACTGTTTGAGTGCTCTGTGAAGCTCTATTTCCTGCTGTTATTTTAATGCACTTAAACCTGAGACCATTGTCTAACTGTGTCTATAAAGCAAAAATACTGCTTTCACCAGGAGAAAAAAGGAGAGGACTTTCTGAAAATTAAGGATAGGTTTCCAAGAGGGCTTATCTGTCCTTAAGTATCTATAAATTCAGCTCAAAGTTTAATTGTTCCAGTTCTGGCTCCTGAAGGGTTTTGACAATTTGGCCTTACGTAGTTCCACAAAGAAATTAATATTTCTACTTCATCAGTGTTAACTTCCTCATGATCTTTTGCAACATCTGGTAATATAGTAATTCTGACGCTACTAAAAATATATGCAATCAAGTAAAACTTTTTGAAATCTAAGCACTTCACTTCTTCATAGTAAATAATCTCTGTTAATTTTTAATTGATTTTTATCTCACATGAGAAAATTACTGTGTATGTCAGTTCTGTTCTAGTGTAGCACTGCACAGTCTTTTGAAAGAATGTTGCCCTAGAGTAGTGAAATGCAGAGTGCTGAGTTGCTAAAGATATAACCTTCAAGCTTTAGCTTTTCAGTCCTGCAAGAAACTTAGTCAGCCATTGTGTTCTACATTTCAAGTGCTTACTAGCTATATGATTGCATTTTTATGCTTTCCTGTGTATTCTTCTTCCTCTTGCTAAATAATTCCACAGCTTTTTTCCTGACAGGCGGATATTGGAAATGACACAGGTAAGACAGTGTTTTAGATTAAAATACATCTCTGAGGTTCTAAATAAATCTATCAACCAAATTTATAAAAACATATGGATGGATTATAATCTTTCATGGCAATTACTGATATTTATTACCCTCTAACAATTTTACTAATTTATATAAAATTTATATTAAATATTAGATAAACATTTTATTACAAAAGAAGCATTTTTAAAAACCTGTCTTATTATTTATCGATATAGATGGAGTTTATGTTAGGCAAGTAACTGTGCCTTCTGTTTAAACCTTTTTTTGTTTTAAGATGTTTGTATTTGCATATTTGATGACAAAGAATTAGATTTTTTACTAATAGTAGTTAGTAATTGCATTATGAAATCAGTTTTCTTCTTAAAGCTACTTTTGTTTTCAATGAATGTTGTACCAATTTAGCTGCCTCCTGCTGTGAGATATCAGGCCTTGTGTATAAATTCATTGATCTGCATATAATCTTAAGTAATAATCTGGCAAGCAAGCAATAACAAAAAGGCTGAGTAGACAATAACTATGTATTCTGGCTGCAAAAATTAACATCTAAGAGTCTACTGTCTTCTGTGTTCTTCAATAAGCATGGGGTTTTGTGCATTTACTTACATAGTTTCATCATATTAGAAAGAAATTACATATAAATCTTTATATTTAGAATGTTTTTGCTCTCTCACATGACTGCCACAAGGAAACAAAAGGTGATGTCATTATATCCATTCACAGTATGAAGTAGTATGGACTCCAAGCAAAAACTCCTAGATTGCCTAGATCATGTTTTATAAGGAATTAATTCTTTACAGCTACATAAACAAGTGATGTGAGCTGTAAGTGTGTTGTAAAACATAATCACTTTTTGGAAGTTGATTTTAAAACTGCTGGTGTGGAAAACAGTCTGTAAGAGGACATATAGTCAAATGGTTTAGTTCATTTTGTGACAAGATTCTTTTACATCACATTCTAAGGAATAGTTGGGTGTTTTTTGGTTCTGTTTTTTTGTGGGTTTTTTTTGGTGTGTGGTTTTTGGTGTTCAGTTTTTGGATTTTTAAATTATTTTTCAAAGGGAAACTAAATGAGAAAGATGAAAACAAAGGTGCAATCAGTTTTTACTCTGATTCATACTGAATTGTGTAATTACAGGTCTGTGTAGACCTATGAAGGATTCAAGATGACCAGAACATATTGTATTAATCTGACCACAAGAACTGAAAAGCTTAAAACAAAAGCACATTCAGATTTATTAAGGCATTTCAAGGACCAGTTCTGTAAATTAAGCAGGAATACTTCTTAGCAACTGCTGATGAAAACATGTTGTTTTCTTTTGTATGATTTTAGCTTTAGGAAAGTTAAGCATATACAGGAAATAAAGAGTGAGCATGAAGAGATGGAATCAGTATGTTTAGGGTTTCAAATTTCATGTCATGGCGAATAAGGCGGTGGTGACTGTTCTGCAGCAATTTTGTCATAAGCTGGTGGAGCATCAGGTACCTAAGGTAAGGAAAATGGGTGTGAAAGATCAAAAAAAAATCCCAACTGAGTTAAAAGAAAAATGACAAGAAAATTATATTTAACACACAGCAAGCTATTTACCACCATATTAGAAACATTTCTATGACTTAAAGAAGCTGAGCTTGTTCATTGTGTCTATTAAGGTTACTTGTTTGGCAGTATGTTTTCTGGTTTTGCATCAGATTCACTTTATTGCTATTGCTTATCCAAAGAGACAATTTTTGGTGTTATAAAGGCAGGAATATTTTTCTTATATATATGAGAGGTTTTCAGATTGATAATTCAGACAAATAAGCTTTTTCTTTAAGAGTCTTGATGCAGGCATGTTGTCTTATTTCCAGTGGTAAAAATTTGAGCAGCTTATTTAAAATTGTTCAAAGTTAGCTTCTTCTTGATTCTAAAGCAATTTAAACACAGCCATTTATATATACTTATCACTTAATTTACCTTTTTGGAAACTGAAAGTTTAAATGTTTGTCTTTCCATAATGATTAGAAGAGCTACCACATTGAAATTTTATAAAGTTCCCTGGTAATGCTTGTCAGAGTAAAGTATACCAGACACAATCCATTTGTTGTTCGTCAGAATGGTAGATAATCAATTACAGAGGTGTTTGAGGTTTTTCAGCATGTTTCAGCATTCAGGTGTTGCATCATTCTAATAGATTGCAAAATGATCATACAATTTAAGAATAAATGTAAATTAAAGAAAATAACTTTTAAAATAAGCATTCTAAATAGTAGATTTAATTTTTTTTTATTATTATTTTTCACAGTACAATTTTTTTCAAATACTACTTTCTAAGTTGATATTGAGGCAATGGAGACTCAAAGTAAGAGAGAATACACCAAGGGAGAAATCATTAAGTCTCTATTTAACAATATTATCTCCCTATGTCTTACTCAGTTTTAAGTGAGATCTTGATTGCAACTTACCACAGAATTAAAGTCTCTGTAGTCCTGCAGAGCCATTTTGCAGTCCAGTATTTCTCCCCCACCTACCACGTTTCGTATTGTACTCACACTAGAACTTTTGCTCTGTGACACATCATAAAGAAATATGGGGAAGGTGAAAGGAAGAAGAGACTGTGAGGTTGGAGCAAAATTTGACAGCACATAAACAGAATGTATTAGAATCTGGGGTTAGATGCAATGCAAGTAGGAAAGATACTGTACCTAACACTTTTTGCTGTCTCTGCTGATACGTATTCTCTCTCTCCTGTGTATTCCAATTACATTGCCAGAAAAATAAGTACCACATTTTTTAGGTCCCAAACTGATGTAGGAATCTTATGTACCCAAATGCCTTCTCTTTTTTATGCCATCCATTTCTTTCTTTAGTTCCCAACCTTTCTGTTTTCCAGTTTTTCAACATTTTTTTTATATATATATTCTGTACCAGTTCTCTCCTAGCCAAAAATAGCTAAGAAAAATAGGATTTTCAAAACCAGAGGATAGCAATCTGTGATGAGAAGGAATTAAAAAACAGATTATGCTTTTTTTGTCAGGATATACAAAGCAGGTATCTGCTTTGATTTTTGAAGGGATTATTTGAGTATTACCTTCATTTTTGCAACGTTTCACTATGGAAGTTCAGTTTTTAGATATTCTGCCAGTTGATATATATAATTGGATAGATAACTGAATACTTGGATAGAAAGAGAGTGGGACAAAGTTACCAGAAACAGCAAGGAAATGGATTTGCTGACTTAGATGAGAGCTTTGCTGCATTTTTAGTTCCAGATAGTTACTTTACATATTCTTCAAAATATTAGGATAAAGAAAAGATACTGTAAAACATATATTTGGATAAAGCTTTGTCCTGGTTTCAGCTGGAGTAAAGTTCATTTTCACTTGAACAGCTGGTACAGTGCTTTGTTTTGGATTCATTATGAGACTAATGCTGATAACACAGTGATGATTTGGGTTTTGTTCAGTAGCTCTTGCACTAATTCAAAGACTTTTCGGTGGCTCACGGTCTGCCACACAGTGGGTGCAGAAGAAACTGGGACAGCTCATGGCTAGGACGCCTGACCTGGACTAGCCAAAGAGATATTCCACACCAGAAACATCACACTCAGTGTATGAGTAAGGGATTTTGCTGGGAGGGGCTGATTGGTGTTCAGGAATGAGGTGGACATTAATTGGGAGTGGTGAGAAACTGTATTGGGCATCACTTGTTCATTTGGGGTTTACTGCTCTCTTTCTCTCCTTTTCATTATTATGATTATTAGTAGTAGATGATTATATTTCGTTTCAGTTTTTTGAGCTGTTCTTATCTCAGCCTGTAAAGTTCACCTTTTCTTTTCAGTTCTCCTCCACGCTGGGGTGGCAGCAGGAAGTAAGCAAGTGTCTACATAGTGATTAATTGCTGTATGAGGTTAAACCATAAGAAGCTTTCACTTTGAAGAATTAAAAAAGACCTCTCTTTCATAGGAGAGGGAGCAAAACTTCAAAAATAAAGCTTTGGTACTTCTAACAACAGATGTTATGAGAAGGTTTATACCTTTTAAAAAATATTTTCTAATAAGACACAAATGAAAGTATTTTTAAAGTAGTTTTAAGAAAACAAATCTCAAACCCATGTCACTTTTTCTGTAAATCTTAAAACTGCAAGTCAAATTTTATATGGATGAATCACACATCACCCATATGCAAGCATATTTACCTACTTGTAACAGTTATTTTTCTCCTCTGCTTCCTAGATTTACTCTAATCGTATCTTATTTAGGGGTAAATCTTATGAACAGTGAATGTATTACTTTTATTTAAATGACGCGACAAAGAACATCTCTTTGTTTTGTGTAAATATAAAGGGAATGCTTCCTACAAATAATTTTTTAATTGATGTGTTGTACAAAATTGGGCAACTGGTTTCATGTCCCTTTTCTTCTAGTTCCCCTTACCCCTTTGTCTGACTGGCAAGTTCTTCAGGACAGGTTGTGTTTCATATTGTGTGGTTTTGTCTGTGATATATGCCAGTGTAAATACTGCTTGAGATAATGATGTCCTGTTACAGATTTGATGTTCTCTGCTTTAATGTAATGCAAATCAAGGTAATATATTGTCAAAATAATAGCATGAGAGAAAATGAACTGCTACACTTACCCGCAGACTTTTGTAACCACTACGTCTTTTGTAATACCAGCAGCCAAAGACAAGCAAAATTGCCAGCACCAAAATGAAAAGTCCAATACCCAGAGCTCTGTTGGGAAAGCAAAACAAAGTAATTTGCACTACAACTGGATTCATCCTCCTGGGAGCAAGAACAGTTAGACCAAAAGTTTGTGTCAGCATCCTTTTGTCAGAGGAAGGCATGGAGTAGAATTTACCTCATAAAATAGGCAATATTCAGCCAGTTTCTGTAGATTTCGCTGTTAGCTAATTTCTCTACCAAGTTCTTAAACATTTTAACAATATATTTCTTTGAAAATAATTATCTACCAATGACTACTGATTCCAAAAACATACCTGTCTGTAAATCTAGCAAATCACAGCATTGTGATATTGCAGTTGAATGTGAAATGAATTAAATGGCGCATCCACAATGATGCAGCTCATGTCCATTTGCTAAATTTCTCTAGGCTGCAAGTATTTAAAATGTATCCTAATTGCATCATATTGCAACAACTTCTAATGACAGAAGGGGTTTTTTGATACATAAAACACATTACAACCTTTAAACATGGCTAAGAAACTCTGAATTATTCATAAAGACCTCTATAAGGATTTAGTTCTTGCATGACATACTAGGCACAGTATTGGTGTCACTGGGTCATTGTAGGGAAAATATGCTTTGCAAATTGTGCTGTGAAATATTCTTCCCACTGCTCACTGGAGACTTGGCAAAAGCAGCACAGTTCTACTCTATGTCAAAAAGCAAGCTGACAAAGTAATTTCAAATTTCCTAGTGGCAAAACCTCTTCCTTTGGTGTTAATATCTTCCCTGTTGAGACGTAGCAAATTCATTCCCCATTTTTTTTATTCTTTGTCTGTTTAGGAGAAGAAGAATATATGAAATGAGTAAAGGGAAGAGTATGGGGGAAAAAATTACTATGTGAGTCATGATAAACCCATTCTAACATACTTCTGTATATTATGCCTAGTTGCCTTTCAGTAATTACCCCAGGCTTTTTCATTGGGACTGAGTAGTGGCGTTATGTGACTTACCAGAGAGTTTTTATATCTATTTGCTGCCATTTTCATTAACCCCAAGTCTCATGAAGGAGTATTTTTTTGTGAACTAAAAAGCCTGAAAGGATGCAGGCAGATTTGTGGGGCAGAACAGGCTGCTTTTTTTGTCTGAACTTCCTGTGTGCTATTTGAAACGTGAAGTCCCTTGGAGACAAAGGTATTTTCTTTTTCTCAAGTACATGGATCTTGTAAGCTGCTCCCACCTTTTGAAGACTTTATGTGGCCTGCAGGCCTGTTTAGCCCAAGAACAGAGCTCACAGCAGTCACTTTCTGATGCAGCCAAAGTTGTGAGATGGCTCCACTGGTTTTGCTACTCTTGTCAGCCCAATTCAAACTAGGAGGGGACTACCTCTCCAGGCAGCTGGTGCCCTCTCTACATTTTTAGATTTTCTACTTGTCACTTGTGTTGTTTTAGATGTCCATTAGCCTGTATGCCCCCAGAATGTATGTTCTGGAGCTGGTACTTGTGACTGCAAATTCACCATCTAACTCCTTCCCTAACTACTCAGAGGCTAGTATGGGAAGTGTGTATCTGATTTCTTGCAATTCCAGTTAAAGCTGAAGTTGTGCTGCTAGGAATCTGGGCTCCTATCTAGAATACTTCTGGCACTGGAAGGAGAGTGTCACTTTTGCATATCTAGAAACTGATTACAGCTGCCGCCACTAGAATTCACAGCATAGAGGTGAGCATTCCTAGTTTCAAGCGCTGAAACATGACAAGCCAGCGCCTTTTTTTTTTTTTTTTTTTTTTTTTTTTTTTTTTTTTTTTTTTTTTTTTTTTTTTTTGTAAGGGACTGAACTGCTTTGGATGGACTATTAGAGAGCTTTCCCCTTTGTTTATGCTTTTTGTCATGGCTGATGGAGAACCAACTGTCTTGCAGTATGAATGTTTGAAGCAAGTATAGATATCCCCCACACACTGGAATTACTTGTCTTACGTAATAAAACATAACCAGTTGGGTGGTATCTCCAACAGTCCCAGACCAAACATATTTTATTATAATTCAAAGGTAAAAAAATTTTTTTTTGGCAAAATATTGCCAGAAGCAACTTGGGAGTCATATTTGCATGGCATTGATGTATTTCCCTTTATTTTTTTACCATTTCTCTGGGAACAGAGAATGAGACAACGTCCGTTTGAGGTTCCCAAGAGAGGTCTGTGAATCTAGAGATTTAGTATACAGATCACCGTGCAACAGCCTGAAAAGTAAATTCTAAATAATCCTCAATAAACCTGGCAAAGGCTAAAGACTTGTGATCATATGATTTAAATCTAGATTTAACTCTAGATTCTTGAATTCTGCAGTTCAGATTTTTCTTAACATTGAGGGCTGTTTAAGATTGCGCTAGGACAAACATTAGTGAGAACTATAAGATAGTTAAAAGACACTCCATGTATGTACAACAGTGGCTTTTTTTGATACAATTTTCTGGATTTCTTTCAATGCAAATTCTTTCACCAGCTTACATGCTAACATAGGATTTGATTTATGCTTACTCTTCTGCTGCAAAATAGGTGTGTCCTTTCCCTCTGACATAGTTGCCATCCAGGTGGTTATATCTTCTGGGCATTTTGTGAGGTTGGTCCTGCTCAAACCTATATGGTAGAAACACAGTGTGCCAGTGTGATAAATAATTTGTTCCCTTTAAAGGAACAAAAATAATATTTTCAGCTTCTTTGTTTTAATGGGAGCATTTTAGAGGGCAGGATAATCTGATATCTTCAGAATCAAGTAGATCCATAACACAGCAACTGTCCCAATTTAGGATAAAGCTCAAACCATAACTATAGTCTACATATTAGTATCACCACTGATATCAAGATGTTTGCAACTCAGTGTAACAGAGTTTGCAGAATTTGATGTGATCTGTTTAGGTACCAAGTGATGGCAGAGTTCTGAAGCAAAATCTAGAATATAGAAAAAAAGGCAATTTACCTGGACAAGAAAAACTATTGAGAAGAAAAACTATTTTTCTTACAAATAGTTGTCCTTCTATTCAGTTATCCCCTGCGAACACTCAGGGAGACAGGTTTTCAGTCACTGGAGACTCTCAGAGATCTGTTGAATTTCAAATGGGAATACTGATTTGTCTGCTGACAATCTAAACTCTGGTGTGTCAGGAATTTATATTACAATCTTTATTGCTAGTCTTAAGGTGATAATCAGAGCTGTATGAACTGTTAAAAATCTATTCTATCAAATATAGTGAAGAAGAAATCCATACATAATCATATTTCTGTAAAGTGGAGGGCACAACAGATGCTACTTGATAGTATCCCACTAGTCTACCTAACCTGTACAGGTAAATTATAAAACACAATTACTTTACTGAAGAGTATTCTAGTTGATGGAAAAAAACATTTTCAGTTTACTTAGAGACAATCAAGCCTCTTCTAAAGCATAATTTTTAAACAAAGCTAAAATTTTTGTGTAAAACAAAAAATACATAAATCTTACCTCCTTCAGATGTGTATTCTGTCTGTTAACTGAAGGCATATGCAGCTTTCTTTGGCTTGGTCTGTTTTTTTCTCCTTTGATCTGTCCTCTTATGACTATCACGAGTTTAAATTCCTTTCAGTACAGCTTCTGAATGCATTAATTAGCATGAAAGGGACAAGAAGACAACTTCTCATTTTCTTCTGCATCCTTCCCTCTTAAAAAGCAGCAGAAAAATCTGTTATTTCTTGATTAATTACATGTGCTCTGAGAGTCAGCCCAACATCTTTTTACCTGCCCAAGCTTCTAGAGTGGGCAGACTGTTCCTAGATTCAAACATGTTTTCATCAAAGTAAAGCTGCTTACTTTGTTGTAGAGGACTGGAATTTTTGCATGTATTTACTATAACTTTGTTTATACACACTTTTTGCACCGTTTTAACACTGCGCAAACTAGTATATGTGGACCAAAACTCATTACCCTGTGACAGAAGTATCTTAGATTAAGGTAAATACAGTTTAAATTCTATACTGAGAAGCAAATACTGCAACAAAAAGAGTGTCTGTCCCACGACTGCAGAACTAATGAAGCCTGGCCTTTGCCTGTGCTAACACTGTAGTAATTCAATTTACAAGGTCAGGAAAGAAATGGCAGTCTCTGATTCAGAAATCTGGGTACTGTGATATACCAGCAGTCAGTTTTGCCAAAAGAGTAAGGAGATAAAAGAACCATGTTCTGCTTGTCATTCATCCTAATGAATTATTAACCTGAGCTTCTCTGTCCCTCTACAGATTTTTTAAATTTGAAGGATTAAGCACTTTTAAGTTTTCACTTGCCTTTGAAGCTGTGCACTGGGCTCTAAATATGGTGAAAATGGCTGAGAGACTCAAAAGAAAATAGGAAAGAACAGATAATGTGAGTGACCAACATCCATTTCTTTAGGAAGTCAGATAAAAAGAATTAACATCAGTATGTTTTAGCTAGTGTGGGGATGCTTCTGTATTTTTCCTAATTATGGTAAAAATCTGACCTGTCTTTTATGTTTTTCCATGGTAGTGCCTAGTGACTGGGCCAGAGGCAGTGAGCACAGACTGAAACACAGGCTGGGCTCTCTGAACATCAGAAAACTGTTTTTTTCTGTGAGGATGACTGGGCACTGGCACAGGTTGCCCAAAAGGTTTGTCGAGTCTTCCCTATTGGAAATCTGCAAAAGCCACCTGGACATAGTCACAGGTAACCAGGTCCAAGGGGCTCTGCTGCAGCAGGGGGTTAGACCACAGGACCTCCAGAAGTGCCCTCCAAAGTCAGTCATTCTGTGATTAGTGCCAGAAGGATCTAGTTGGTTTTGCTAGACCCATTAAATTTTGAAGCAACACAGTTTTTACAGAGGAAAAGATAAAAGGCACAGGAAGAATGAACAGGGAGGAGCATAAACTAGCTAATTTGGGCAAATTAACCCAGACAAACTCAACAGGAATTTCAAAGGTGAAGGAGGTGCAGGGAAGTTTCTGTAAATATCCGTGTGCGTAAAACTATAAGTGGACACTATCAAGGTCTGTCAAGTTCCCAAGAAATATGCCAGCTCCTGTGCACTCTAAAAATGTTGTGAAGTTCCATATTAAATCATGTGTTTTCCTTAAGAAAAGCTTCACTTCTGGAAGAGCATAACTGAGGGGCACTGCTTGATCTTGTGAGAATCAAAACACTAATAAAGAAAATCCATGTGATTTCTTTCATGTAGCAAAAACCAGTCTCTGACCCTTACTTGCCTCAAGTGATGTGTGGAGTAAAATGTCAAGTGCTTGAATATTATGTGTTCTGAATGAATCTCTTGTTAGTAGTTTAACAAGAAAGGGGGAAAAATAACAACTTTGTTATGAATCTGTGGTGCTATCTGGAATGTAAATGCAGAATGCTGCTATTGAGGAGTTGTATGGATGAGGAGATGAAACACCACATCCTGCTTCTGATCTCAAACTTTTTGCAAAATCTTATTCTCTGATGTCATGCTGATAACTCTATCAGTGTAAAGTCACTGGAATTGACATGGATTGCAAAGGTGTTACCTTTTCAAAGACAACTTTCCAGGAGAAGAGGATGAAAGAGGAGTACTTTGGAGAAACCCCTATGTAATCCAATTTTTTTCTGATTGCCAAACCTTTGGCAAATCCAGCACATTCTGATGAATCTTGGTGAAAGATAGGAAATTGATGCTTTTGGTGTATCTGAAAATAACAGGCCTGACTATTCTTTGAAAAAGAATAGCTGTTCATTGGGTTTGTGCTGTTGACAATTACAATTTCGTCTTTCTAGAACAAGATCCTGGGATTTTTATTCATTTACTTTCTTTAATTGATAATTATTTTTGTCTGACATTTAAGGCTTCCTACAGCACACAGTAAAAAAAAAAAAACAACCAACCCATAAGTACCTTGACAACTGACTTAATAAAGATTTTAGTTTTGAGTTTTATGGGAAATTCAATGGAAATTCACTGCTAAATCTACATTACAAGTAACACAGGACAGTACGAGAAAATAAAGAATTACATCCCTTTCAGTTTGTCCTAAGCATCCTTAGATGCTTAAGTCTCTCCATGGTTTGGGAACTTACTTTGAAGGAGGTATTGTCTGACTTCCAGGCTGAAGAGTTCCACTATAGGCCAGATTTGAAGCTTTTTGAAAAGAAGCTGTTCCCCAACTTGCTCCTACCTTGAATGCAGGCCCCTCCAGGGAGCAACATGTCCTGTAGACTGCCTTGCACAAACACCATAAATATACTCATCCTGAAAGCCTGGTTCATGACACAAACTTCCTCCTCAAGTAATTTCCAAATGAAGCTGTGGTCCTTACTGTCAGACCCATCTCCCTCTGCTCCATCTCTGAATCTTACAGTAAAGAAGGAATGGTAGTCTTAATCCTGTCAAAGCTGTGCCAAGAGGGTGCCATGATTACAGTGGTGCTTTTGTTACTCCACCATGTTTTTCTAAAAAAATATGTTTGAACAGCTTTCTGGCAGTTTTCCTTTGCTTCCACTTTGTCTGTGGTAAATTGGAGGTTCTGAGCCCAGGGGATTGTTCAGATTTGTGGGACTTTCTTCAGGAGAGGCAGGATGATCAACCATGGGTGAAAAACTTTTGCATGCAGTTGGGTGCTATCAAGGTGAGGTTGAGTTATGACTTCCCTTGCATGTAATTTCAGGAGACCATACCTGGATTCAAGAGAATGGCAGTGTTCTTTCTACAGCTCCCAATCCTGTTTCCACCAGTAATTTGCTAACTGTTTTAGGGTGAGAACTCCTTACAGGTGGGCTACTGATTTAGGCCTGTGAGGCCATCTCTTGAAGAAAATTAGTATAGTCAACACTCACTACTTTCTTACAACATGGATCAAAGGAGTCCTTGGAATAGGTTGCTCAGGGAGGTGGTAGTCACCATCCCTGAAGATGTTTCAGGGGTGTGTGGGACCTGGCACTGGGTGACATGGTTTGCATTTAGACATGGCAGTGGCAGTGCTGCGTGGATGGTTGGAGTTGATGATATTAAAGGTCTCTTCCAACTTTGATGATTCTATGATTCTAAGTAATCCCTGTATTAATAGTCCAGTGAAATTTAACATGAAGTATTTTACTTCAGCTGCAGCTGAAGTAAAAGCAGTTCCAAAATCAATGCAAACACTGAGTACTTGAGCTCTGGACATGAGGGGAGCAGACTTCAGGCTGCTCAGGGAATCTGCAAATAAAGGTAGCCTGGGAAAATAGTTCTATAGATGCTGGGGTCTCTTAGTGCTGGTCCCATTTTAAGCAGCCCTCTAAGGGCACAGGAGGAGGCAATTCTCAAATGTCAGAAGTTGAACAGGTGAGGCAGAAGATGGCTTGGTTGAGCAGGAATTTTCTTTGGGAGGTAGAGACAGAAAAAGGTGTAGGTCCAGCAGAAGCAAGTTCAGGTGACATGGAAGGAATACAGACATGCTGCACGTCACTGTAGGGAGAAAATTTGAGCAGCCAAAGCTCAGCTGGAGGTGAAGCTGGTCACAACTGAGGGGTACAACAAAAAGAGCTTTTTCAAATATATTAATGGCAAAAAGCAGTGTAGAAATAACACCAGCCTGTTACAGGATGAAGACAGTAATTTTGCAAATAGGGACATGGACAAGGCAGAAATGTTTAATGCTTTCTTTCCCTCTACTTTCAATACCAATAAGGCACTAAGGGGACCCTGCTTCCTGGAGCTGGAGGACCATGACTGTGAGAATGAGCAGCTCCCAGATGACCCTGAACTTGTACAAAATGCCCAGCACTCAGCTGAATAAACACATCATGTGATGGGTGATCAACTGGCTGATGGGTCAGTTGATCATTGATTACAGTGAATGGGGTGACATCAGACTGGGGACAGGTCACTAGTGAGGTTCCACAGGGCTCCATCTTAGGGCTGGTGCTCTTCAACATCTTCGTAAATTACTTGGATGCCAGACTTGAACACTAAGTTTGCTGAAGACATTGAATTGGGAGGAGCTGTGGACTTCATTGAAGGTAGAGAGGCCCTGCAGGGCAACCTCGACAAATTGCAAGTCACCAAACAAATGAAGTTTAACAAGGGAAGGTGTCAGATTCTAGACCTGAGAGGAGACAACCCTGGGTGTGTGTATAGGCCAGGGAATGAGGCTGAAGACCAGCACTGCAGGAAGAGACCTGGGGGTCCTGGTCACTGGCAAGTTGAACATGAGCCAGCAGTGCCCTGGCAGCTAGGAAGGCCAACCCTGTCCTGGGGACATCAGGCCCAGCGTTGCCAGCCAGGCAAGGGAGGGGATTGTCCCACTCTCCTCTGAGCTGGGGCAGCCTCACCTGCAGTGCTGGGGGCAGTTCTGGGTGCCACAATATAAGAGAGATATAAAACTATTGCCCAAAGGAGGTCAATGAAGATGATGACCGGTCTGGAGGGGAAGCCATGTGAGCAGTGGCTGAAATCACTCAGTGTGTTCAGCTTGGCAGTGAGGAGCCTGAGAGGAGATCTCATTGTGGTCTTCAGCATCCTCATGAGGGGAAGAGGAGGGGCAGACACTGGTCTCTTCTCTATGGCGACAATGACAGGACCAGAGAAAATGGCCTGAAGTTGTGTCAGGGGAGATTTAGGTTGGATATCACAAAAATGTTCTTTACTTGGAGGGTATCTGGGCACTGGAACAGGCTCCCCAGGGAAGTGGTCAGAGCACCAAGCCTGACAGAGTTCAAGAAGCATTCAGACAACACTCTCAGGCACATGATGTGACTCTTTGGAGGGTCAGGACTTGAACTTTGATGATCCTGACTGAGCCTTTCCAAATGAGGATATCCCACAACTGATTCTATAATTTGACTTCTTTTGTACCATTAAACAGATACATAGCAACAAGATGACAGAGTGTCCAAGTGATTAATACTACTTAGTGCATTTAGCAAAGAAAACAAAAGTATGACTTTTCATTTCTCACAAGATCCTGTTCAGGCTGGTGAGAACCAGGGGAAATCTCTGAGTCCTGACAGAGCAGTTCTGAGCTCAGACTGGTCTGCTCAGGACTTCGCCCAGTCAGGCTGTGAAAGCCGCAAGGATGTCATCAGCCCGACCATGCAGACCATGTCTGTGCTGCTGGGCTGTCCTCATGGCTTCTGCCTGAGCTCCTTGTGTTTCAGCTTTGATGCTGCCTCACCCTCATAGCATGCACTGCTGTGAACAGCCCAGCTGCATCTCCTCCATTTCACCTCTGTTCCTCCTGTTGGTGCCCCCAAAGCTGCCGCTCCCCCTGGCTGAACCAGCCCTGGTTCCATGGCCTGTCATGATCCTCTGCTGAGCTCAGTCATCTTTGTCAACTTCTTTCCTGTGCTTGCTGCTCCAAAATGTACACACAGCTGTGGAACAGAGTGGAATAATCACCTCCCTTGACCTATTCCTTGTGCCCCTGTTCTTCCAGCACAGCATGTCACTAAGTCCGTTCTTTACTGCCCGTGTCAAACATCAGGACATGCCAAAATAAACTGGCGACAGGGCTTGTAAATAAAATACAGAATTTTAACAGAATGCCAGAGGTGGAAACTGGATCTATTAAACATTTCCCTGTTCTTCCCACCTCCAGCAATACCACTGCCATTTTGTAAAATGAAGAGTTATTTTAAGTAGTGGAACACTGCAGAAGACTGAAGATCAATACTAGAAAAATCTAAAATTTTCAATTGATAAGTTTGAAAAGGATTTTGTCAGGTATTTCAGAGCCTTACTAAAAGACTTTCCACACTCAGGTGTGTTCCTTCCAATATGTGTTCTTCAATCAAGCCCTCACAGGTAGCTGATTTATTAATGGTTCAGCTGATCCCCTCTAAGTTAAATTAAATTTTTGAAATACTTGTTCTTATGAGACAATAAGTAATTATTTCAGATAAGAGATTTATGTAAGTCTTGGCTTCACAGAAGAAGTGTTTCAATGGTGAAAATTTCTGAAGTTTATAAGTAGGGTAGATGTGATTTCCGTAAGAGTTTGAAGACTTTAAAGTGCTATGTGTTTTTCCTTTCACTGTTTTCTTTCTAAATGTTATTCAGCCTTTTCTCCCTTAAATTCTGTCTTTCCCTGATAGAATAAAATTACAAAAACCCAGGTGTTTGGATACAGACTCTTTTTTATTCTTATAGAGTGTTTAGTCAAAGTATTTGCCTTAGGATAATTGGAGTGTGGGACTGAAGGGGACCTCAGGAAGTAATCTAGTCCATTCTACTACTCTGAAGGACATATATTTAGATCCTTGATCGTGTGTTACCTATTCTCTGATATCTCAGTGTTTTCATATTCTCCCCATAGCCTGCATGTGAAGCTTTTCCCCTGTTATATTACTGCCTTTCTGTGAATTATATCAATTACCTGTTGTCTTAACAAGGAAAGGAATTAACCATATTTTCTTTATCTCAGCCTATTATGGATTTGAAGGCTGTTTTCATGCCCTGTAAAAATTTATGTCTTCTGAAATTTATTTCTTATACTTTTTCCTTAGACTGTTTTCTTAATTTTCTCATTTACGTTCCTCTTAATTCTTTGCAACTAACATACTTCTTCCAGTTAAAGCCTTGGAAGCATCATCATCTCCTGTGTGTTACCATAACACAGAAAGACATTTATTATTTTTAATATTTTAATTTTACTATTTTTAATATGGTTGCATTTGGGATTCTTACTCAGTTTAAAGTCCACTGTAGTCTTTGGTCTTCCTCTACTATTCATTAATCCTTCTTCATTTTGTTTGGGTGTATTTTGCTTTTTACTTCTGATCTTTAGGACTGCATTTCTCTCTACTGTATTCTATTACTCATATAACTTGTACCTTTTATCAGGTTTATTTATTTATCATATTCCAGCACTGCAAACCTTTAAGCTCAGAACTGTATTCATTTACTTGTGCTTTCAGATCCAACTTGTTTACTGAAAATACTGGGCACTGCTTCCCCAAGTAAACATTCGTGAGTTGATGCCTCTTCCTCTTTTTTAATGATAGCTGCAGTCTGCATTTGGGGGTAGAGTTTCTATTTGCACACCTGCTTCATGGCAATTTAATTCAGACTATGGTTTCCCTAGTTCGTTTAGCATGCCCTCGTGGGGCTCTACTGAAGACTTGCATAGTCAAAATGCAAGTTCAATATCAAAATAATATGGTAATGGTTACTGCTCTAGTTTACGTGTAAATTAATTACTTTCTTCCTTTGTTTCAAACATTCCTACCCAAAACTTCTGTTGTTTTGTAAATACTAATAATAGTGAGTTTGGCAAAAATAAAACACTTCCATATGTCCTGAAGTGCTGTCAGACATCTCATATAGTCACACCACTACATTGTGCTCTTAATACTTTCTACTCTGCTGTTTCAGGATATCGAGGGAGAGGTAGGATAATGTTGACTTTTCTGGTTTAGTTCTAATCTTGCTTCCTCTTTTTTTCCTCTGTTGGAGTTGATCTATAATGATTAAAAATCCAGCCGATAGAACAAGAGTGGCTCCTGCCATGTAGAAGCCTGCTCTGTAATCTCCAACCATGTCCACAATCAGACCTGGAGAGAAACAAATGACAGGAGTGTGATTGATGGAAAACAGGCTAATGTACATTAGCTCAGCAGTGTGAGTATATCCGCTTACAAAGGGAGTGTGCTGGCTACGTACTTTTCTTGCAGATTTCTACATCATGACTACATGGAACATCACCCCACTATAGTATTTTTCAGTTTGAAACACAATGGATGTCTCATTGCTTTTTATATGTGAATTGCTAGTGGAACAATATATTACACAGTTTGAAGCACTTTCCAACCTAAAGTGTGGCAGACAGTGCAGGTATTGGCAGAAAAAAAAAGACAGAGTGTGCAGCTGTGTACATGAATACCTCCATGTTCTGTGGGGTAGCTGTCACCAGTTGCTGTAATTTGGACCATAACTACAGCACAAGTGAGTTTAAAGCAGAAAAGGAGATTCATCTGCTGGAGACAAAGTGGAGAATTTGTCTGGTGTGCTATGGGTTTCCAGTTCATCACTTTACAAAGAGTCACAGATATTAACAAAAAGACTTTGGTTTTCAGGGAGCTTTAAGCCAACCAAAATATGTAATGCCATTGTGTATTATACTGAAAAATCTCTAGTGCAGTAGTAGCACTGCAGCAGTGTGTCAGCTGCCCTCTGGGTATGATGGCACATTCCTTTGCGGGCTGATGAAGGTTGCTTGCTTGTGGGAAGTTTGTCCATGTTTAGGGTACTCTCTAGCCCACATTCTAAACTAAGATTAGGCACAAGAACCATGAACTCAAATCTTTTAGATTTTACACTCAAAGGAGGAGAGGAGAGCTTGAGAGGCACTTATGGTTCTCTGCTCTTCCATACCTTCTTTACAGTTTACTAAATATACAAAAAGTGGCCACACTGATTTCCAGATAATCAGTACTAGTGACCAGCCACTATAAACTATATTTTATTCAGATCTTTCCAACACATTTTTGATTCTGCTCTGTCTCAAACCCTCTACAAATCTTCCTGGTTCTTGTATTTTCAAAAGTGAATGAAAATGTTCCAATATTCCAATCTGATTCATTTGCAACCCATTAGTGATGTCATTACCACAAAAGTCATTTGTAATATGTGAAAAATGGTCTTTGGATGAGGACTCAGATCTGCATTGTACAAGTCACACTGGTCAATTTTTTTTGCCATATCACTTTTTAAAGTCTCGACAGCTTGCAGTTCATCTGCCTTGCATTTTTCCAAGATGACTATATCTTGTTGCCAGCCCATAAATCCATGTGCTGTCTCATTGTCTGCTCTCTCTTCCCACTGTTCTTATGTGCTGCCTTCCCTGTTTATTATACTAGTTGGCTCCAATGCTGTCTAAAAACATTAAGCATTTCTCTGAAAACTTCCTTGAGGTTTGCATACCCTAATGTTTCAGGCTATTCAATTTGAACTTCTGTAGAAACCCTCCCAACAATACCAGCACTTGTGCAACATCACTAGTCTCAGATTTCAGTTTCTTCTCTGAAAGTGTGTGTCTGCTGCTTGTCCCAGAGGCACACTTTCTTAGCAAGATAGTTGGAGGCCACCAAGTGGCATCATGTGGTATTCGGGGAAGCAGGACCACCATGTGAACCCTGCCCTTCATCCCTCCTTTCTTGTTGAAAAGGTATCTCTAAAATCATGCAGAAGAGAGAGAGCAAGGTATTTTGACTATTTGTTTTAATGCACTTCTTGGCTCAGATACCCCTGAGATAAAAAAGGGGGAAGTTTGAGTGCAGATCCAGATCTTTTCAGTTTGTATTACCATTCCCCTTTCTTCTTGTAAACTGTATTTGGCAGTGAGTTGTCTTAACTTACCCGCAAGAGGAGGTCCCACAAAACCTCCAGTGCTTCGAATGAGCATGAAAAGCCCCAGAGCACTGTCAAATTCTGGCATGCCTACAACATCTGCCAGCACTGTAATGTGAATGGCAACTGTTGTACCAAAGAAGAATCCGTAGAAGCCAGTGAATATTGCCAAGGAAAGGTAATCGTTAGCCAGTGGCAACAGCATCAGGGAAGTACTGATCAATGTAATTGTCATTGCCAGCAAATGAATGGTTTTGGTAACATGGAGGTTGGCATACCAACCACAAAGCAATCTGCCTCCAAAGTCCACCATAGCCAAAATGGATAGGAGGGATGCAGTCCATGATTCATCTATTCCCAGGCTGTGGCTAAGTGGAACTAAAAATAATGGAGGAACAAAAAAGCTCATAGCAGCTAATATACCAAAAATGGCATAAAGTACAAATTCTGTTCGTCTCACAAGCATCCAGTTGAAGGTTTTGTGCATGATGGGAGGCTTATCTTCTTTGTCTCTCCTGGATGCACCATTGCCAGGTGGTGTTTTAGTTTCATAATGGCTGGCCTCAAGGAGGCAGTTGCTTGCCAGGGGTCGCATCAGTCCTCCAAAGACACAAATATTGAGTTGGATGCCACCAATGATCAAGAGGGAACCTTCCCATCCATATTGACTAATCAACCACTGGAAAAATGGCCCAAACATGAATGCAAAGGCACATTCTCCAGCACTGGCAATAGCATTGGCCAAAGCCCTTTTCTTGGAGAAATAGTGGCTAACAATGCTAATGGCTGGTGTCCACGAAAAAGAAATGCCAAGACCTGAAAAACACCAATACAAATAACACTGGTTAGGCACTGCTGAGGTATTTTTTGAAGGTGGAAATTAAAGCAGTCAGTGCTTCCATATTTGCAAAGTTAAAAAGTGTTAGAAGGAAAACATTTTTGCCCCAAAGAAGCATGAGCTTAGCTGGAGTAGATGTAAGGGTATATTTTTGACATTCTATTCTGTAAGTTGTATATGATCAAGTTAAAAAATAGAACATGAAGTATATACATTATTATAATCTCACTTAAAAAAAAAAAAAAAAAAAGTTGGTTTCACAGCTTTGTCAGTGCATGAGAGATCAAATTGTCATGGGGTAGAAGCTAGAGAGATCTCAGTGTCCATGCTGTCTGCATTAAGGTTGGTACTTGGTCAGACCAGCAGGTTAAGCTGAGCTGTGTTCAGGGTAGACAGTGAGGCAGAACACGAAGGAAGCTGGTTAATCGCTTCTATTTGCTCTTCATTTTCTTGCTTGAATGCTCTGAGCAAACTTAAAACCTGCTCTAACTTAGAGTTATTTTAATGGCTCCCTAGACTCTTTGGCAGCCCAGGACTGCCAAAGGGCTCAAATTCCAGACATTTTCTCAGGCATCCAGTGCAGAATTTGGAATGGTTTATTTTATTCCCTGCTAGCTTTTCTTCCTGTTCCAGGAAAATCTGCTAGCTGTTGAAGACCATTTTCTGGCCTGGATTTTCTTGGAGTAAAGGAAAGGATTGGAATCAAATGAAAGCCTGGGACTCTGTTCAAAACAGAAGATAAGTTGATAGAAAGTATAGAATTTGGGATCTCCATGTCTTTTTACTTCAGCACCCTTTATAAAGATTTTTTAAACTTTCACAAAGCTCTTATCCCTGAGTGAAAAGTAAAACAATTTTCCGCTTGCATATAATTTGCAGGTGTAAATTACTGGCATCTAAATATTTGTCTTCTTTGTCATTGCAGGTTTCCTGTACAAATTCTTATTTCCAGAGAAGGAAATCACTTTTAAAGAGCATTGCTTGTTGGGGCTGCTCATAAAGTCAAAATAGATACCAGATTTTAAAACTCCTACCACTAACACATTCAAATAAGTTGTTAGTGGAAGAAAGCCATTAATTCATACCCTGTAGGAAGCCAGTTGTTGCATACATCCAGACTATGTTGAGTCCAAAAAATCCCAGTGCCATTCCTGAAAAAGCCAGAAATCCTCCAGTGATCACAACTGTCCGATGGGTATATTGTACGCACAATGAACTGGCAACAGGGGCTGGATCAGCAGAAAAATCAGAGAAAGAAAAATATATTAGGAACATTATTCTGATCAACATGGCCAGATAAATAAAACATTTTGAGGAGGACTACCCTTACAATGCTTGACAAAAACAACCTTAATTCTGCTGGATGGGGTAGGAGATCAATCAAAATTTCAAAATTGTATCCTTGCTGATAGAGAAATGAATGTCCCTGAGGCACAGATTTGAAAGTATATTCAACATATGTGGACTCTTTTAAAGGGAAAGAGCATTATAGTGCCTTCCTTGTAGTAGGACAGTTCTACTGATTTTCATATGAGAATACAACTAACAACAGGACAGAACTTCATGGACTGTTTTAGCAGAAAGTGAGACTTCAGCCACAGAACCTATAAATTCATCTATAAAAATTTTACTATTAAGAATGTGTTATTGTTACGGCTGGCATGAAAACTTTCTGGAGAAAACTAATTTTTGTTTTCTAGAATTTTGCAAAAATCAACTCTTAATGGAATTTTAAAAGTTTATAAAGGACCAAAAATTAGGGTTTATTTTGTGGTAATACTTTTACAGAAATTTGGCAGTTCATTTCTTATATCTTTATTTAGTGGTACAGTTTCTTTAAAGAGTGCAGGGGCTCTTCAACACAAGGGGAAAGGTGCAGGTGGTACAGATCTGATGGTGCAACAGCTTCTTTGGTCTCTAGTCACTGTCTGGAAACACCTGAAATGTCAGGGATATTTCTGCTTAATTAAGGATCAGTTTTACTGCCTGGCCGTTTTTTCCATCAACATCTCAGAGTCGAGGTCAAGGCCGTAGGATTTGTTTAAATAGCCATGACCACTAGGGGGTTCCCAAGGACCGCCTGGCATGAACCAGCTCCCTACATATATCTGTTATATATTTATATCCTTGGAAATGGAGTTCGTGCATAAAACTGAGTTCGGTTAACCGGGACCATGCTTCTAAATTGAAATAAGTAGGAAGACAATGATTAAGAGATAGCAGCCAGCAAGGAAGGTTTTGTAGTATTTTGTAGGGGCAGGTTGTCGTACATTCACCTGTGTTAAGATCAGAATTGGGTAGCTAGAATGAGTGAAACAAACCTGATAGAGTATTAGTTGTTGCAAAATCTGCAGAATATACATTGTCTGATAGCAGACAGACCTGGCAGGAGTTATACAAACCTCAAATGTCTCACCAGTTTTTACAGCAACAATCTGATTATTTTATAAGTATGTAGAAATGATACTGAAATTTGGTCATTATCTTAAGAAGTAGTCAATGAGACATGATGAAGTACATACAGCTGGTGAATCATACAATATGATGAAAAAAAGAGGAGAAAAGTAGACACAGGATAATGTCCATGAAAGTTCTTGAAGACAAGAAAAAGATTTGCAGCTGGAGCAGAAATATTACTAAATCTCAATTTTTAAATACCAAATAAGAAGAATAAACCGGCAGAAATTGAACATGGGGTAGCAAGAGAAAGAAAGAAGCTAGCCACAGAACTGGAAATGGGTAAAACAGCTTGACTCCAGAGTTTGAAAGGATGAGGGCAACACACAGAAAATGTACAAGCCATAGGAAGGGATGACTAGCAAAGTGCAATGAGGAAGGTGTTGAGAGGTGTACATCAGTACCGAGAAAAGGCTGATGAAGGTGATGGGAAGCATCCTTGCTGTGGTAAACTGAACAGCCTGTTGCAAGTGCAGACCTTGGGAGTGGAAGCACATGCTCTCCTTCGACACAAGAACAGACCTGCTGTTGAAGGGATCCAAATAGGAAAAAATAATAATTCAGTGATCAACCTTCATACTGAGCCAAGTAACACTTAAGATGTCCTAGAGATACACATTAAGAAAGACTAAGCCAGGCTGAGAAACATGCTCTAAGAACTGGAGGCTCTGGTGATCTTCATCAGGAAGTCTTGTGGTCCCTATAAATGAAGCAAAGGCAGAAGAAGATGAGGACAATTATATATTGACTTGAAACATTTATAAACTGCTATATAGAGGGGGTTTGGAATGCTTGACCACCGAGCTTTATTCACTGAAAGAGGATTATTTTCAAAGGATTTCAAAGGATGAAAATCAATTTCTGTTGAAAATTATAGCTGGCTTCCTAAAGTAGGCCAGCCTCATACCTGGCTAGGCAAATATATTTTTGCTGGTTTATACTTGATATTATTGTGTCATATGCTCTATTCCTTGATACATTCGTATACAATGTAAATATATGCTATAACAAAACAAAACCCAGCTAAAACAGGACTGTTAAGTTTTTCTCTCATTTGCTGGCTTTTTCTTCTCATGAAGTTTAAATGCCTGAATGACAAAATAGTATCACAATATGTCAGTGGTATGTCTAATTTGTAAACTAAATTGATTGATTACCATTTATTCATTTCTCTGGTCTGTGAATCAGTTTTTTCTTTTTTTTTTTTCAGTTAATTATATCTGTCACTGCAAAGCAGGCATCAAGGATAGCAGTTTATAAAACTGATAAAATCTTTTCAACTCATGACTTATTTTATCTTTTTACTTTGACTTTGGGTTACTCTTTTTTACTTCTGAATACATTTTTCACAGAAAGATCACTTGCTCTTGATGTTTGGAAATACTGCAGTTCCAAGCAATAATAGTGATAGGTGTGGACTGAGTAGGATGCATGAAATTATATAGTGTCTATGCAATGAACTATCTTAAGAAACAAAATTATGATAGCATTTATTATATAAGGATATTTACCTATTGCAACCATATATCTCTATGAGAATATGCAGAGCAGACTTCACAAATTCTGTGCCGTTTCAAGCCTGCACATGTTTGGAATCCTCACATCATGTGAAGGCTCATGCAATTTACAAGGGCACTAAGGACTCTCTGAACAGCCAAGCTGAGTCAAACACAGCATGTTTCCTAATTTTCCCTCCTTCATTTAGTGTGATGTGGTATTTGACCTGTTCCTATAGCTCACTGCCTTTGACTTGGACAGTTCACTCTCTCTTCCCCTACTCTCTGCTTGTGTGCTCATGTCTTTTTTGAGCTCTCTCTGAGTGAATTGATTTTTTTTTTCTTTTTAACTCTGTGAGTCTTCTGGTAGATCAATAACTTGGAATCATACTAAGAGGGGTAAAGAAGACACAAAATTGGTAATACATGCAAAGAAAGGGGATCTTGGTGAAGATAAAAATAAGAGGGAAAAAGCAGGAAAAATCATTTTGGTAGCAGATGGCTTACCTGATAGATGGTGTCACAATCCTTGTATTTTGAAGTGCTTTGAAAAAGTGAAAGTCACTCTGAGATCAGTGAACTTGCACAAACTGGTTTAAGAGCTTGATTCAACAAGCTCTGTGGCTATTAGAATTATCTCTAATGAGTTTAGCTCAAAGCCTGTAGCAAAACTTAATCATGAGTTTAGGTACAAGATTTTTTTTTCAGGCAATCAATTCCTGTGTCTATAGAGTTCTGTTATTAACCCATTCCATATCTGAGGCAGCAAATGCCAATTTCCTGAAAAAATTCTGTATTTTCTGTAGAGTTTACATATTTCTGGGTTTGGGTTTTTTTAAGGAAGTTTCCAAACTTGCTTGAGTAGTTAATATTAAAATAAAATGCTAGAGAAGTACTACCACCTACCTCCTAAATGAAAGACAGCAATGGTTACTGATGTGATCCAGGAAGTGGTGCTTGCAAGTTCATCAAAGTGCTGCTGGATTTCAACAAAGAACAGACCAAAAGTCTTGAGGACAGCAACAGTGAGGCCCATTACCATGAAGGCTGACACCACCACAACCCAACCATAGCCACCATCTGGTGGATTGCTGTCTTTAGCCTGCATCTTTTCCAATTCTTAGATCTTCTCTGGGCTTTGGGTTTTTTTTTTTTCTTTTTTTTTCTCAAGTGGTAGTGATGGTGATGAGACTTGTTACCAGATCTGCAAATTGGTAGAAGGCCCATTGTTAAAGAAATTAATTAAAATATTCTAGGAATGGCTCACACAAGTAATTATCAAGTTAAAATACAACATTAATTACAGTGGTTTGACTGAAAATATTACCTGGGGAACAGATGCCCCAAAAGACAGAAGACTGAATAAAGAAAATTTTAAAAAAACTCAACTAGAGAGTTAAGAAAACAAAAGAAGCATGCAGATGTGAACAAAGAAGAGAAGACAATGGGAAAATATTCAGACATGAAGATTTTCAAAGATAGAAAAATTTTAGGCTCTTCAACATTTCAGCATTTATAAATATTAATAGTTCCTGCAACGCCAAGCATTTTTGCTAAAATGGTGCACTTCTATCCTTGCAAAGATATATTCATAGGCAAAAATATCTTATTAAATCCAAAACTGAAAAAGTATATTTCCCCTTAAAAGTTTTGTGATAAGCATAAAGTAATCATGCAGGGCATGGAGGACACAGGATCTGGCTGGAAGGAGAGAAACATTCATACATTTTTCTGGTTCCTTCATGGACACGAAATTCTGAGCAGGGATATTGTACAAGATGCAGAAGATCAAAAAATACCTACCTCAGGAGGAGAATAGGAACTTGAGATAGCTGAGGAGGTACTATACTGAAAATTATCTGCCCTGTGTGCAGATAGGAAAAAATGAGCTGATGGAGGGAATCCATACCACTTGAAATTATCAGTACAAAGAAATAGTCACTAGTCCTGTGATTTGCTCCATTGAGGTACATTGTCTCAGGAGGATTTGAATCACTGCAGCAGGGTGGGAAAAAGAAGCCAGGGATCTTGTAGAGATCAGAAGCAAAATCGTTCTACTGCCATGTGTCTGGACTGACATGGCACTGGACACATTTGTATGTCTTAAAAAAAATCTGAAAACAGCCACAAGACAGGGAGAGACTGCCTTGTGTTGAGGTCTGCATGAAAGAATTGGGTTTTCATTTCCACAGTTTCTGGGTGACCTTAAGCAAGTTGTTAGATCTTGCTGTGCCTGTTTTCTCAGTTGTCAAATGCAGCTAATACTTTCAAAGGTCATAAATTTTGTGAAGTTGGAAGCATTAATACTTGTATTAGTGCTCAGTTTACTATAAGAAAATAAGAAATTATATCAAGCTATAGCCATATTTTCTGATAATGCTGAGTTTAAGTAGCATAGTCATAATTTTGTTTGAGGCCTGGAAGAACACAAAAAGGACGCAACACTCAAGCTAAATAAGCTTGCCTAGGCAGAGTGATACTAATATTTCTGCATTCTGCATGGACATGCCTGGGCAAGGGATTATGATTTGTGCCATAAGACAGATAGAAGATATCCTGCTATCTACCAGGCAACACTGAGACTAAAACAGGCATGATAAAATCTGCATGACAACACCCAGCACCCTTCACTTTCATTAGGCAAACTCTGTCCCAGCAGGAGTATAAATTGGGCCTTACTGCTCACAAAATTTAAATGAACAGCATGTTTCCTTACAACAAATACATCTTTCATGCCACAGCTGAGAATTCAGCCTTCAGTTGCTTTTTATGATCACAGTGTTACATGTAACTCCAAAATGAAATTACTATTTCAGTTGCAGTTAATTAATGAGGTAGTTATTTTTCAGCAGCCCTATGGACATGAAAGCAGTGCAGCTACATACTGTAGGGAATTGTTGGAATGCCTGAACAGGGCAGAAGAAAGCACAGTTATTAAAATAAGGGAACATATTTCTGACACCATGCTTTGCTTTCTTCCTCCTTCATTTGCAAGAGAAAGTTTATTATAAGATGATGTAATTGCAAACATCCTAAGCTGAAAAAAAACTATATAGGATCTCATTTTGCTCTTAGCTATTGAGTAATGGTAAACAGTAAGGTATTAATATCTTCACTTACTCCTTTTGTCCCTGAAGGTAGCCTTTTAAATGAAAAAGAGGAAAGACCTGTAGGGAAACTGCTTCTTCCCTTGTGCCTGGCCATACACAAGATCCCTCAAAAATGTAAAGCTGTGCCTGGAAGCATAAGCATTCTGTCTAGCATCCCACTGACTCCTACATCCAAGATTTCTCATCTTGGAGATGAGAACAGAACGGAACTGATGTCCTGTGAGAGAGGGGCTTAAATCAGGAGAGGCTGTGCTTGTTGTGTGCATCAGCAAGGGCTCTGTTAGTAGTGCTATTATGCTCATGGCAAATTTTCTCAGCAAGAACACACAGGCAAGAGTGCAACCTTTATTTTTGCACCTGGATAGCTACAAAGGCACTTTCTGAGGCACTGGGGCTGTTCCTCTATTCATGCTCTACAAGTTCTCCAAGCTATTTCTCCTTTGATTCATGCTAATGATTCAAAAAGCTTATCAGACAATAATAAAATAAATTATAAAACGCTTATCTCATTACTTGCATTTTAGGGTGCCACATAAACTTGTGAAGGTGGATACTTGTTCTACGTGGTTATCTTGTCCTCCGTGTTCTAGTTTATTTTTTACAAAAGAGCAAATGAGTTGAATACATTTGCTGCACATTGCAAAACAACTTGGTGATGGAATCAAGGAAAAACTGTTGTTAGTATGAATACTAAACTTCTTGTTTTCATGCAACTCATACTTAAAACTCCCCAGATGAATGTCTTCACTCTCTGTTAATAGAGGCTGAGTGGCTCCTTGTGAGCTGGTGATACTTTACAGATACAGGTTCTTATAGAAGAGGACAAAAAAGAGCAAGTATTAAGTTCTTCCACACTTAGCTAAAGAAATGTGGCTTGCTAATGGGTGTTTGGTTTAGGTTTCCAGTACAAATATAGGACTATTACCTTGGATTTGGATTAACCAAAAAACCCCAACCAAAACCAAGGGAAAAAAAAAAAAACAAAACAAAAACAAACAAAAACAAACAAAAAAAAAACCAAACAAACAAACAAACAAAAAAAAAAAAAAAAACAAAACACCAAACCAAAAACCCAAAACCCTCCCAAAAAACCCCAAAAACAAACGAACAAAAAACCAAAACAAACAAAAAAACACACCACAAAAAACCCCGCGAAGAACCAAACCCAAACAACAACAACAACAAAAAAAAAAAAAAAAACCCCAAAAACCAAAGAAAAAAACCCCTAAAACCAACCAACCAACCAACCAAAAACCCACCAAAAAACCCCACAAAAACAAACAAACAAACAAACAAACAAACAAACCACAACAAAAAAAACCCAACCCACAAACCCATACTCAATATACATAGACACAGAACTACTTTACCAAAGGCTGATACCTTGAAACAGGAACTATGTAAAACTAAATACAAAGTAGATCTTTAATAAATTAACAACAGATTAAATAATACTGTCTTGTTTTATTGGTTGTATTAGAAGAAAGATCGAAAGAAACAAGGGACTCAATTGTAATTTATGCTGAAACTTTCTCCACACATGTGCCTTGGTACACAGGCAAGAAACAGGCACTATGTTTGTCACATTCATCAGCTTGTGATTTTCATCTAACACTCAGACTGGCTCTGCTGATGCTCACCTGTCACTAGAGCTTCAACTACAATAGAGTCATACTAGTTACTGCTCCTCTGACACAAATTCAGGAAGAACTCTTTATGAAATTTTCCTTTCTAACTTCATAACATCATTTTAGAAGGAGTCAGTCAAATGAGTATGATCTATAGCAGTTTATTGACAAAGCATATTAAGATGGAAAAGGAGCTGAATGCTCTGAGCAAGCAGTTAGAAGTAACAAAAATCAAGTTTAGCATCAAGAAATTACCTTATTCAGATAGCCAAGGTTTGCATGGGATAGAACGGTCTTCCTTCACCTGCCAGTTGCATGTAAGTTCTTGAGTTGTGCTGCAAAGCACCAGGTAATCTTTCTCATCTGAACTATTATCTGGTTAGTAGAACAAACCAATTTGTCTCCTTCAGGATGTGTAAGCATCAGATGTTATAAGAATCTCCTCCTCCCCTCCTCAAAAGTCATTTGACTCCACCTATACTCAAAAACAAAGTTCAGTCCTGACTACAGAATCAGAGAAACAAAATCAGGAATGGGTGGGGGAAACTTGGAGGAGGAATGCAGATTTTGTTATTTATCTGTACTATACTTACAGTGGCCTTGGACTGCTGTCCATGTTTTCTATTGAACTCAACTATTGGACCAACCAGAAAGTTCAGATGTGTCAGCTGACTTCAAACTTCTGTGTTCTGGGGCATTTACTGCAAATGTTTATTTAAATTTGAAATTCATTTGTGGCTTCTGTATGGTTGTGCTGTTGGGCAGATGTTGGCTACAGTGAGCATCACATAGCCTGCAGCAACTACAGAAGTTACAGGAAGCTTGAGTTTGCTCTCCTGAGCATGATACATGCATATTTGAACCTTTCACCACACCAGAACAGTCCTTTACTTGTGTGATTTAAGAGCCCACAGTTAAATACAGCTAGTCCCTGTAAAACTTTTCTCTCCCATCTCTCACTGCTAGTTTTTTGTAACTTATTCCCATTCCTACCAATTTGCCTTAATCTTGTGGTGGCTATACTGCTATTGTAATTGTTTTGGGGGCAGGGTGGGTTGTTGCAGTAGCTTGTTGCTTTCTGTAATATTTTTATTTTCATGCTTGTATACTTACTTCATGACTTGATCAGTAATCTGTGTAGTTTGTGTGTGCTAAAGGGAAGTGTAAATATGCAGTTGACCTGCATAACTAAGAAACAGATACATTTCATATTTTTGGGAATGCATCCAAATGGATAGCCAGTAAATTTGTGAGGTGACATTCTAATTTTCTTTTGCTGGGAAAATTCTCTAGAGCTGTTTTAGGGCTGGAGAAGACACAGTTCTGGCAAAGGAAAATGATGGGGTAGTTTTTGAAGTGGAATTAGTGTGCAGCCTTGATAGAAAAGTTGCTACCACTCCTACTTCATCTTCCTGCTACCATCTGGGTTTTCATGCAGCGTACTAGACTGGTGAACTGACCCTGCTGGTCACTACATTGGGGCAGTTTCCCAATATGGAGAAATTAATTGTTTGCTTTTACAATGCAGAAGGCAGAAAAAAAGTAGCCAGGAATAAAACTTGGGATGAGATAAGATTGCTCAATCCAGAGGAGAAATTTACGTGGTGGCTGTATACAATTAGTGTATTCACATGCCCTGTTAGCTCACCACATTCTGACCCATGATGTTGCTGGGCACAGGGGTGTGACAGATTGGCCTATAGTTCCTGCAGTGTTCCTTATTGCTTCTCTAAAAACTGTAGTTATGCTTCCCCTTTGCCAGTTATTGATAGCTTCACCAGACGGCCATGACGTACTTCTCAAATGTGACATCGTGGCTCAGGCACTTCTTCTGCCCATTCTCTCAGAACCCACAGCTCATCTGGATGAGCCTCTTGCTGTTTCTGCCTGACTTCCTCATTGTTTGGATGCTTGGAATAGGTGGGCCTTAAATATTATATTACAGTCACAGGAGTTCAAGTCTATAGACAAAAAAATGAAGTATTTCACTGGAATATTTCACTGGTCAGTCCATCAGATTATTTTTAACATTATATTCACTGAAATATAATGGGGATTATGTGCAAAGGAATATTGTCATGGCCTGTCATGACTCTGTCTTAAAACCAGAATGGTCTTAGCGGGACTATACTGAATGTTCATTTTCTATAGTCCCTTCTACTAAATACATTTAGTCTTTACTCATACCATTTAGTTTGGGTTATCCAGAACTGCTATTATGCACTAATACCATAGTAGATTTTACTCATCTGATTAAGCTAAAATATTTTCACAATTTTCTGTCAACATATGGAAACACTGTGGTATACTTGTGTACAGTACTTCTCCTATTGGTTTTTTCCATGTGTTAAATTTACAAGTAAAATTTAAATATGTCTTATTTCTACCTAAGAAATAACAAAAAGATTGTAGACTGAACTTCTATTAAACTGCATACATTATTTCTTGTTCAACATTTAAGCATCTTAGAAAACACTTAGGAGAACTTTCTGGTTTCCATTCATATATGGGAGGAAAAAAAGTTTATTCCAGGTGGCAAGAAGAGTCACTTCTGCTCAGATCTAGTTTGTCAGCTCAGCTTTCACTAATTCCAACGGCTAGCTTCCACTTTAAGTGCTTGAGTAAGTACAAAATATGTTCATAGGTAGACTGCTTCATGAAATATTTGGTGTAGAGTGAAATGAGAATCTCCCTGGAAATCTGTATTTCAGATAATAACAGTAATTCATGATTATGAAGAGATTATACTTAAATATTTAACCATTTAGAAGTTAGTGTGTCTTGGCTTTTATTACTAGGCTGATAGAATGAAATCAGCAATGGTTTAAACAGAGGTTGGATATACATATATTTCTAAAATGACTTTTTCTGAGTATTCTCAAAACTGAAAGTAGTGATTGTTCTCTGCTGCTGTAAATAATTTCAGTTCCACTGATTTCAAAATTACTTCACCTCTTTCACCACCAGAGAATTTCTTCACTGATTTCTTATCAGTAGTCACTCCTCACAGGGGGTACCAACTGACAATAGACACAAAACTGATGCCAAAAATTATGGCAAGCATCAGCACTATATTATTCCCCAGTACAACCTTTTATACCCTTTTCCTTTTACTCTTTTGTCATTGGTCAATACACATCAGCATTCCACACTTCTTCTCCTTCAGTGCTGGTCACCTGTCATACACAGCTGTAACCCATTAGGGATGAGGCTCGGCCACAGCCCCATTCCTAATGTCCCATAATCTATTCTCCCACAATTTTTCAATGGGAATAGGGCTGTCTTTGAAGAAGACACAACATATCTATCTATTGCCTCTTTATTGTTATTATTGTAGTATATATAAAATCTGGGAAACAAGTCTCTGAAATGTAGTTCTTATTTAAATAAACTGCACAAATGTAGAAAGCCAGCGTACATACACACAGATCCTATGAAAGTCTTGCAGTTAGCTGTGATGGATGGAAAGGCAGAGAGCTTATGAAACCATGCCTCCTGCATTTATCAGTCTTTGGTGATGATCATGCTTGTCCCTCTGCTTGGAACAACCTGCTCTTATAAAATACATCCTCTTTTTTTTCCTAACCAAAGCCTTCTGACAGCATTGATAAACAGATAGTCAGCCAAGATAAAACATTACCAGGTCATATGATCCATGAGCTAAGAGAACATTGATTGAAATGACTGAATCAAAATGACTGTGTTTGATTTGTGGTGTTAAGTGATTACTAATGTAATATGGGTAGCCTGAACATAACTATTCTGAGGACTGTGTGCAGAAGAGAGAGCATATGAAAGGACTGGAAAACTGTTACTTAAGAAACAAACAGACTGACATCACTGCCAAAAGAGATGCCAAATGCTAAATGAACCTAAGAAATGTGGATGAGTGTGGAGGTACTTAAAATCTTGAAGGAAAAAAGATAATTTAATCTTGATGTAATTAGAGAAGAAGAACCAGGGTGGTGATTCAGTTGCATAAAGTTAGGACGACAAAGGAGGTGGAGATAGGATAGCTGGCAGACATCAGGAGGGCTAAAGAGCAGAAAGAGGTAGCAAACAAGCAAGTGAGTGATCAGGGTTTGTCAGAAACTGCCAGACTGTAAAAAGTGAGCTATTTAATAGACAAAAGAAGAATAAGTGGCTTGGTTTTGGTCTGCGTTCTGGTTATCCTATTACCAGTTTAACAAATTCTTATTAGTTTAAGATTGACTGAAGCTTTATAGGCTGGGACCAAAAGATGAAAAAGCCTTCTGTCCTGAAATTATAGTCAGATGTGCTGATTGCTCCCCTCCCCAGGGCAACATCAATCCCTAGCCTCCCTTTATAACAAAGGGAATGCTCAGCCTGCAAGGAAAGGGTGGCAGAGTAGCTACAGGAAAGAGGGTAACATAGAGCCTGAATTGGCTGCAAGTGGAGGGTATATTTATCTGAACAAAGGTTGTTTGTTTTGTTTTTCAACAACCAATAATAATTTCATTTTCTCTGTGTAATTCTTGGTTGTGATTATAGCTTCCATTACAGAATTATAGGGTAAGAAGAAGGGGCACATGAAATGAGTACTGCTAAACAGGAAAGAGGGAAATGCATGGCCTAAGCTTATCAAAACAAAATGGTTAAATACAGTGCTGATGCAAACAAAACTCTCTCTGTGCCCTATCAATCTAGCATCTGTGGGTGGCTTCCTCCACTTCCTGTTCTGAAAAGAATGACCAGGGCTTAATCATTCTGCTTTAATTATAGCATGAAGGTGAAAATACCCAATTCTTAGGTATGTCTGGAGTGTCAATGAGACATTTTCTGTCCTCATATCTTAGGAGAGAGATGGATGTGTTTGGCTTAATCAGCCCTAAATGTCCCCTGGTTGAGTCTGGGAAGGTTTTTTACAAGGATTCAGCTGAGATATAAGACATTAAGATATATATAAGCTTATTAGACTTCTTGTGCTATTTTCTTAAACTAGCCTGTCCTATCCATGGCTAGGTGCTGTCTTGTGGAATTATGACAAAGTGAGGAAATAAAGTCCAAGTAGAAGTGCTAATTTCCTTGACAGCATGAAGCATGCCTATATAGGAGAGTTTTCAGGATGAACAGCTGCTTGTATTGAACTGAATACAAGGCTATACAAGGCTGCCCTTATTAAGGATGGATTCTTGCACTGAGGTCTTAAAGCTCTTCCTAATTTCAGTTTTAAGACTAGGATGGCAACAGATAATGAAGAAGAATGTGTGTTGGCTCAGCAATATTAAATGCTTACAAAGTTTGCATGGCAAACACTTGCAGTACACAAAGTGAGAACAAGGCCACAGTTAGGGGTCAGGAACTGTACTGTTGGTAATAGTGCTCAAAAACCCACTTTAAAGACAGGGCAGAAAATTGATTTAATATGAGCTTCTAGTTACAAGACTGTGGTTAGGAGTGAGGTAAATGCTGGATATACGGTTGAAGGGAAGAAAGATCTGTGCCTGAGGGTGGAGTAAAGATCCAGCTCCATTGTGGCAAGAAGGCTCAGTGATCCAACACCACCTTCTGTGCAGGGAAGCAAGATTTTTCCAAGCCCACATGTATCACTAGGGCCTGACATAATAGACCCTGGAAACTCAGAATGTAAAATCTGATTCTTCTTCCTCATAGAGTTTTCTGCTGAGTCCAAGTTTCATTGAAAGCTGGTCTGTCAGAGAAGCTGTGGTGTAGAGGTGTCTTGTCTCTGCCTCGGCCAGCCCTGACACCTCAACAGTGAAGGGCACGGCTCGGTAGCTGGGTGAACCTCACCGACCCCTGTGAGCTCTTTTCTTGCTTGAAGGAGTGAAGCAACGACAGCAGGAAAAAAGAGGAGGCTGTTCAGGGTTAACTGCTGGCTTTATTCATCAGTGTATCTGCCCCAGCAGACACCCCTCAGCAGAAGCAGCGGAGGCGGGGGGGGGTGGGGAAAGCAAGGGAAAAAAACCTGGAAACCCCTGAATGCAACACCTTTTATTGGGGGGAGGAACTCAGGGATGGGTTTAACTGGGGACAAAACAGGGATCATGTGGGTATGGCTCTCCAGATAAATGACATATATTGTAACAAATCAATAACTCGTAAGGGGAGACAGCTGAAGTCTTGTCCAATCACTTGGGGTCCTCACTGGAACTTTCCAGACTTTTGGAAGAGACCCCAAAGTGACACACAAGACCCAGGGACTGGATAACTTCTGATTGACATACAACTGGGCTTGGGGTAAAACCAAGGAGGATGGAACATGGGTGGCATGGGGCAAACCATTATAACTTATAAAAATGAACTTAATACAAGAAACAAATACATACATAAAACTGATAAGATCAAAACCACACCACTACACTGTGGGACGCGGAGTGGATGGATGGAACATGATGCAATGACAGAACCAGATTCCCAAGACAGCTGCACCCATCACCTCAAAGCTGTGGCATTATGTTTATATTAAAGCAAATAAGCATCTCTGCCTCCGTGCAGAGTAGCAAAGATTTTACCTTTGTATGTGTCACTGGCGTAGGTGCTGCAATAGTATTTCTTTTGGTTTAGCAGTGCAAGAGAGTTACTAGGAAACTTGAAATTACAATGGTTAGCAGGAGGATGAAAGGGCTGAAAAATCAACAGTTTAAAAAACTTAAGTTTGAAGATGAATGCAAGAGGAGTCTTGATCATGATGTATTAATACCTAAACTGGACTAGAAATCTTGTAACAAAGGGATTTTTTAATTAATTGGTCAAACATATAAGAAGATTTGATGGACAGAAAATGGAAGCTAAGAAATTAATACGACAAGTAAGTCATGTTTGAATAAGTAAGGTGACAACGGGAACAATTTGCCTATTGTTTCATCGCTGTTTATTTTTAATCAAAACTGAACGCTTTTCTTTAGATAGTGTTCTAGTTCTCTCACTTTAAATAACTGATGGTGGCCTTAGCATATAAAACATTCATATCATACTTTTATGTTAAGCAAGAATGCTGACCTGCTATGACTTACCTTGCTTTTGCTACTAAAATAGAAAACAAATCCAACCCATAGTCCTTATCAATAAGGAATTGTTGGAATCCAACCCATAGTCCTTATCAATAAGGAATTTTTACTTTTTCTGCTTAAAACAAGGTCTACAAGTATAATTAATGCACAATGAACATGGGATTTTCCTCTTTTGTGAGCTGACAAAATGAACCAGCTTGGATGACAAGATACTAGATTAAACACCAGCCTTCTTGACATAAAGTCAAACTGAATTAATGCTGAATAATTTGATTGGAAATTAGATCCAATTATCTTAAATTGGTCATTCAAGACTAACAGAGCAATAAAGGGCACTGTGTTTGCTGATGTATTTGACTCTGATATTACAGTCATGTCAAAACATGTAAGCACTCTAATTCCAGCCTAATTCATAATGCACAGTGCTCTCCCAAATGCTGTGCTCAGAACAGATGATAAAAGGGCTGTTGAGCTTTCAAACATACAAAGTCTTTCTGATCTAAAGCAGAAAATTACTTCTGAATTTTGAATTGACAGAATTTTTAAAACTGTTTTGATCAGTAAGAGTATGACTGTCACCAAAATCAGTAGTCAAGACCTTTTCTTAACAAGGAGTGGTTTAATATTCAAGTACTGCTGAAAGAATAAAAGGCAGAAGATCATTAAGAAAACAATGAAATTCTTCTACAGTTCTAATCCTCGTGTATGCCTAGAGCTAAAATACATAAATGATGTGTAGCTCCTATTTCTCAAACTGTGCCTAATGTTTCATATCATTATATAATCTGAAGCATCAGGCACAGTTTGAGAAATAGGAGTTACAAATAATGTAGGCATTGTAAAATGGATATGAAGCAAAATATGTTCCTTGAGAGGAGCTGACCCTGCATAAAGCTGCTTAGGTGAGTCTTTCAGGAGTGGTGGCCCCCAGTACTTTAACACTGATGATATTATCCATGAAATCAAAATAAGAGATGAAAGTCCATATTTGATTCCTTGATTGTCATCTCTATATATAAGAATTTCAAAGGAGAAATAGAGACTTACACTGGATATCAGGCCCATCCTTCTTTAAAAACATATTTTCTTATGTATATTAATAATACCACCTTAACATCATACAGGTTATTAATAGGACATTCTCAAAGGGCAGTTTCCATTCCATGATATATTGGGGGATCACATTTGATTTTTTGTTTTGTTATTTGCGTTGCAAGCCTTTCAGTGGACTAATTCTGCATTGCTGTTTTTAAGAAAAAAATATATTGGAATTTTTCATATTAGTTTCTAAGGTAAAATCTGCTTTTGAGAACCTAACCTGTAGGTATATTTGTCTGCTTGTGAAGAGAGAGGTAACACAGATGAGTGAGACAAAAACAGAAAGGAAGAAAAACTGAACAAAACAGAATAAGCGAAGAACTATATTACTAGGTTGTAGTGTAATGTGGAATTGTAGATCATAAATTGTTGTCAATAATCTTGTCTGTACTGAGGATGCAGTGAAGCAAATGAGAAAACTTGCTAAGCCTGAGTATGGAAATTTCCTAAAGAACCTGGGGTGTGCAGAGAGCATAGTCATCACCTTTCAGTACACCACTTTCTTCAGACTTTTTAATTCCAAAGAGTATTGCAAATCCTATTAGTTTTCATTTGGCAACAAGGATAGAAAGCAACAATGTTCAGTGTTTATCTGCACCACTGAATTGATTGAAACTGCCATTTCTCTAGACCACTGCACATTTTGTTTCCAGAATACTTCACAAAACAGCAAAAAATAAGTATCTTTTAGGATATCGTAAAAAATGGTGAAGAATGCTGGAAAGCAGTATGATAAACATAGGGAAAATAACCACAAACAGGTTTGTGCCATCATTCAAAGACAGTGCGAGAACAGGCAGAAGTGTTCTCTCCCCAGGAGAACCATGTGGAGTGCTCTTTGGTGATGGGCCTTATCACTGCTCAGGCCCCATCCTCGCGGGTGCTCTCCTTGGCACGAGTTCACTGGAAGTTCACTAGTGCTATTCACTAGCACCTCCTGGCACTACTGCTCTGCACCCCAACCTACCTGAGCTCCAGTCTGCGCACTGCTACAGCTATGAAATGCCAAAGATACAATGCAGTGGAGGAAATGCAGGAAGCCCTGCAAGAACCACCAGTGCTACTTCTTCATGTTTTTTAGGGTTAGGGTTAGAGTTACTGTCAGGGTTGTGGCAGTTTGCTGCTCCCCTATGTGGCCCCACTGTTACTTCTGTGAACTTTCTGTTTTAATGAAAACAAAACCAACCAACCAACCAAAACGACTAAAAGAAGCAGGAAACCAGGGAAAGCCTTGCAAACTTTTGCAGGAGAGGTGATGCAGCACATGGTGGGCAGTCTTTGGGCAGGTGCAGGTCAGGTGGACACTCACCCTGGAGCTGTGCTGGACAGAGGGCCCAGGGCTCGGAGTGTGCAGCCTAACGCAGGCCCAGCTGTACCGCCCTGCCCAGTTATGGGCTCCTGAGGACAAGAGAGACGGGGAGCTCCTGCTGCAGGTCCAGCAGAGAGCAACAGCAGTAACTAAAGAACTGGAGCACCTCTTTTACGAGGAAAGGCTCAGAGAGCTGGGCTTCTTCAGCCTCGAGAAAATGATTGTGAGGCAACCTCACCAGTGTCTGCAAGTCTCTGAAGGGAGTGTTCCAACAGGACGGACCAAACTCTTCTCAGTGGTTCTGAGCAAAATGATGCCCAGGAAGCTCCCCCTGAAAAAGAGGAAGAACCTCTCTACAGTGCAGGTGCCTGAGCACTGGAACAGACTGCCCAGAGAGGCTGTGGAGTCTCCCTCACCGCGGGTATTCAAGAACTGTACGGACAAATCCTGTGCCCTGTGCTCCGGGGCTGCCCCGCTCGGGCAGGAAGGCTGGGCCCGGTGACCCGCCGCTCCCCCGACCCGCCCGGGCCCCTCCCGGCGCGGCGGAGGCGGCGCCGCCCGAGCTCTGCGGGGCCTCGTGAGCGGCGGGCGGGGCGGGGCGGGCCGCGCTCAGACCCGTGCCCGCACTGCGGCTGCGCGGAGGGCCGGGCGGAGGGCCGGGGCGGCCATGGAGCGCGGCGGAGACACGGGCGAGTGGCGGCTCCGCGCCACCGCCGCGCAGCGCGACCGCCGCCAGCCCCCGCCGCGGGAGGACGGCGACCGCGGGGCGGGCGGGAAGAAGCGGGGCGGGCGGCGGCCGCTGCTGCCGCTGCCCGAGGCGCGGGGCGCGCCGCTGGTGCTGCTGTACCTGCTGGGGCTGCGGGCGCTGGCGCAGGTGTCGCACCGGCAGCTGCTGGGCCGCTGGCCCGCCCGCGCCGGGCCCCTCGAGTTCAGCGCCGCCCGGGCCAGGTACGGCGGGGCCGGGGCGGGGGGGCCACCCTGCGGGGTTCGTGTCGTGCTCTGCCCTGGCGAGAGCTCGGAGCTGATGTCGGCGCCTCCCCCGCAGTGAAAGTTGTGGTAGTGTCGTGTAGTGCTCGGTGGCTCGGGGAGCTTCTTTGCAAATTTTTAGTTGTTGTGTTACCGAGGCGACGGGAAGACTAAAACTATCACAGTAATTTCAGTTTTAGAGTGTTAGCGTCAGGTGCATGTCTTGATAAAAGTGTCATTTTTGAGCCATTCAGAAAAGGGCGTGTGTGCGTGTACAGAACCTCGCTGAAGGTAAAATCTTCCTTCACCCTTATGTTTCTTTTTGAATTATATGTTCAGATCAGAAAACCGGTACAACGGCTTAATATCCAGGTAGTTAAGATAAGGAGTCCTGGGTAAAGATCTTCCTGTATGCCCATTACGAGCTACCATCTAACTGGCTTTAGCCTCTTCTGCTTACCTTGAGTTTTGAAATAGAACCATGTACAAAAACGTTACAGTTGTAGAAAAGTTACATACTAAATGTTGGATGTATTAATGCTGAAGTGTTAATTTATGTCTTACAGGGGATATCTTGACAACATTACAGCAATTGGGCCCAGAACAGTTGGAAGTCCAGAAAATGAAGTTTTTGCGGTTAACTACCTCTTAGAACAAATTAGGAGAATAGAAAAAGAAAGCACGGATGCTCACAAGATATCTGTAGACATACAGAGGCCCACGGGTTCCTTCAGCATTGACTTTTTAGGAGGCTTTACTAGTTACTATGCAAACATAACCAATGTGGTAGTGAAGCTGGAGCCTCGCAATGGAGCTGAGCATGCAGTGTTATCCAATTGTCACTTTGATTCCGTACCAAATACCCCGGGTAGGTCCGTGTGTTTGTTCCATGTTTCTGTGTGTTACGTGAGCTGCGTCATGGATTTCTCCTACCAAGTAGCCGTGTTAGAATAATGCATATGTCAACTAGTCAGCTGGGTCTCAGTGAAATTCATTGTTTAGACTGACAAGTTGATCCTGTTAAACTCAGGATTTTACTCTCACTTTCTGGTAGGCAGCAATTTACAGATGCTTATTTAGATTCTGGAAAGTTTGATTATATCTGCCCTTCTTATAGTTCACTGCTTATGCATGTAGTTCATGTACTGTTTCCACCCGTTGTCCAGGTCTTTTCATACTTCTGTACTGATTTAATCCTTGTTTTCCTTTCACGGGATGCTTTGTGCCAGAGGCTTTGCCCACCTCTACTAATGAGTCTGGCTTGCCCTCCTTTGCTGGTATCTCAGATTTTTATTCTGATATGCTTAAGATATGCCAGGTTTTTTTCTTTCCACATTCAAGGCTTCTGTCTCAAAAGACTGTAGTGATCAAACGCTGGCGTTCTTTGCCTTGGCAGTGTGTGTATATCTTTTACTGTTAGTTTGACTGTCACTGTTGTGTACTCTGTTACTCTTGTTCCTCTATATTTTTGAAGTGTAATCTTGTTGAATTGTTAGTGCAGCAACGGTGTAAACTATTTTGTAAATTTGTGAGTTTAACAAATACAGGAAGGTATGGATCTGAAACACAAAATTTGTTGTAACACGCAGCCACAGATGTATGCCTGTTACTACAGTTGAGAAACACCCACAAGTGGCACTCACCAACGGTGCAGCTTTTACTGGAGTTTCTTCATTTACATCCCACGCAATATTTTATTTTTTGGGTGGTGAACCTTCTGTTCTTTAGCACGTATGACTAGTCTTCATTATTTAGGAAACAGCTGAGTGTTAGCTAAAGAAATAAAGCTTCTGCTGGACTCCTTCTACCTTTTCTCTGCCCATAAATAGTATACAGAACTTCTCTTTCTCCTCAATCATATTTGTACAATGTGAGTTTCTAAATTAAGCTTAATAGATGCATGATTACTATGCTCTGTGATTGAGGAACTGCAGAGATGCTAATTACTGTATGGAGAGTCTATATATGTCTACCTAGACTTAGAATATTTCGCAAGCATAGTACCATGATAATTAAAAATTGTTTTAAAATTGATGTCTTATGTAAATTGTGTGCCCATTTCTGTGGATTATAAAAGAGGATTATGTTTACATTAGTTATTTTCTTTACAGTTACTCAGACACTAAAATATTTCACCAACCTTGCACAGAAATGCCAAAAATATCAGAGTGGTTTGTATAGGATTTTACAGAAATCTGCAGAGGAGCTAGAAATCAGCCTGTGGCTTGTTGTTAATCACCAAGCAGCCTAGCTGTTTATAGCAGCAAGGAGCTGCTCTGCTTTTTGTTTTCTTAGTATGCCACTTGCACATTACCTAAGCAAGAACCTTTTATTCTCTCCTTTCCTGTATTTCCTTTAGCTGTTGGCTTACAGCGTTTTTTTTTCATTACCAAAAAGGTGAGCTTTTAACCAGAATCAGCATGACTCAAAAATCAGCAAGTAATACATTTGCAAATCAGATAATAAAATATAATCTGCTTGTGGTGCTTATATATACAAAAAGTATATATGTACAAATGAAGTAAATCTCAGTAAATCATTAATTTTAGAAGGCTTGTGTTCCTTGTGAAGGAAAAAACATAAACTGTAAAGTCCTAAAACATGTCTCTTGTTATGATTCTACTACTCTTCAGTTTAGGTGGTCTGTTTGATTCTTTTCTGATAAACTCAATGGCGAAAACATCCTTGAAATTATCATTGCAGACATAATGTGGTTTTCTTAGGTTACTGATACCTGCTGTAAAATCTGTTACAACCTCCTGTCAGTTTTGTTGTGCATGAGGTTTTGGGGTATATTTTCTCTGCAAGTTTGTGTAATGGTCTATGGCAACATGGCTGCTTTTATCAGATGTAAATCTGTATGGCTCTTAAAGTCAATAACTTTTATTTTTCTTAATCTCACAGCAAGGCAGGTAAATTACTAACTTCACTGTAAACTATATACATCTTCTGAGTTTTCAGTACAGCATTTTGAATAACTCAGTGTGGCTAAGAGCAGATTCCTGATAAATTTGGGTAGCAATTAAGGTCCCTTCCAACTCAGAATATTCTGTGATATTTGCAGGTTTCCACTAATTTCCACAGAAATTAGTGGAAAACTGTGACAGTCAGGGCTTTAAATCAGGTATTTGGGTAGTCATCTATGGAAAGCTTTTGTCAGAACACAACCATAATTTCTGAGAAATTGGGTAGAGAATGGTGTATTGGAAAGATTTCAAATTTATTTATTCCGTGCAACAAACTAAAGCTAAATCTAGACTAAGATTTATGTTTCTATTAGGAATGTGTCCTTTTCGTGGCAGATACTTCTTAAGTTTTGCCTTTGGAAAAGCTGCTCTTTTTTTTCTTTTGTGTGTAAATTGAACATTTTGAGCAGCTTACAAGTGTGCCTAGGTATCATGCCTGACCACACCTTTGTCAGTATCTCAGTGCATGTCAGCAACATGTGTGCAACCCAGGCCCAAAGGAGTGAGGTTTAAATTTCTGTTTTCTCCCAAATTTTATTTGTCAGAGCGGGATAGAGAGGTGCTACAGCTTGCACCAAAGTGAGGAAAGTGGGAGACCTTGACTAAAACATGGATGCCTAGTCAAGATAAAAAAACCAGTGGGGCATGGGAGGTGTGAGATTGTAGTGCTGGATGAGAAACTCAGAGAGAACAGAGATTAGAGTGAAAGGGGATTCTGCAAAGAAAGAAGAGTGGGGAAAAGCATCTGATCATGAAAATCTTTTATTATAATGTATACCTTACGGAGGCTTTTAAAGGTGTGAATTCTGATATTTCCTTAGCTTCGTTTTGCAGTCTTAGGTTTGTGTTACTTTGAGGTTTTGTCCATCTAATTGAGTGTGTTGTAACAGTGTAGAATGCTTTAGGGTGACTTGTGTGGGAATGTTTATTTTTTTAAATTTGAGAGTGCTGTCAATGAAAATTATGTCCTTATTTATTAATGTTGTATTTAGGAAAGTAGATAATGACCACATTTCTTTCCTAGTAACCTGATTAGTCTTGAACAGTAGTGCTTGAACAGTTGCTTTTCTTGAACAGTAGCACTGGATCTGATGTTTTGTAATTCGCTTGCTCAGCTTCTGAACATAATTTTTATCTCAGCTGTTGCTTTCAGCTAGTACAGATTAGAGGGTATAAGCAGTACCAGAAAGTATACTAAAGCTTAATACAATTGTACTGCAGTTATATTAAGTGACTGAAATAGCATAAACCATTTTTCCTCTCTTGTCTTTGTTGCAAATTGGTGCGTTTATTGTAAACCTTATTATTTTGCTGATTATTTTAAGGTGCCAGTGATGATGCTGTTAGCTGTGCAGTGATGCTTGAAATACTTAACACACTTTCAAAATCATCAGAGTCCCTACAGCATGCTGTCATATTCTTATTTAATGGTGCAGAAGAAAATATTTTGCAGGTGAGAATGTGCCAGAATTATAAATTATATATCAGAGCAGCATATCAAAACTCTTAACAAATTAAAGATATGGCTTGTGTGAATAATCTCTTGAAATATTCATTAATTACCTGTCTTTTCTGAGGAAAATGTGTATTATTTCGAAGGGAAGGATACAGTTGAATTAAGAATATTGTTTATATTAATTTAAGTGGAAGACTTGCATTTTCTGCATCTGTTTGTGTTATCAGCCTTGTGCAGTCTTGAGTTATATGCAGTCTGTCTGGTAGATATTTGATCTATATTTTTTTGTTTTCCCATCCAGGCTAGTCATGGCTTCATTACACAACATGAGTGGGCCAAGTCAATCAGAGCTTTTATTAACTTGGAGGCAGCAGGTGTAGGAGGAAAAGAACTTGTTTTTCAAACAGGTATGAGCTTGCATTGTGTCCGATTTCTACACTAGGATAATTTGATAATAAATGATGCAAACTTGAAGGAATATTGAAAATGACTCATAAGTGAAAGACAAGAGAACCTCTGTGCCTTTTTCCCAGTCCTGTGCAACAATTAAGTTTTCTCAGTCTTCAGATACTTGCAGGCTAAAGCACTGCCACAGAAGTTGCTTCATAGATGGGAAGCCTGTGGAGGGCAGAATATTAGAGAATATTTCTCCTTTTACATCAAGGTAAAAAGGAGAAAAACATGGATAGAGCATGTATCTTAATACTCAGACTTTGATATGTTTTATTTGTTTTTCACTGCAGTTCTTTTAAAATCTTTGCAGGAAGACGTTGGCATTAGAACTCCATTTCGTGCTGCGGAAGCCGCAGATCTTCTTTGTTTTGTAGGCTGAGGTTAGATCTGTGCCCCAGCCTAGATGGGCTGTGGACTTTCTTGTACTGCTGAAGTACATTGAAGTTCAATCAAAGCTGTTTACTTGCACTGAATGCTTTAGGGGGAGAGACTTTTATCTAAACAGCAGTATTGATGTGTGATACATACATGATGGATTGGAAGCTTGGCTAAAGGTTGTGACTTCTTCGTTAATGCTGGGTCTTTTGGGGACATGACTTAACTGCTCTACCACTGGACACAGGAAGCAACAGTGGCTTGGTTTTCTTCCCCCAGGTGTAGCTAATTCTTTCTCTCAAGTATGAGACATTCATCCAACACAATTGTACTTACTGTATGCTCTGTGGGGCAGCAGTGCTAAATCTCCAGTTGGTTACTTTGCATTATTTGTTACCATGAGGATGCATATCCTAACTGAAGTTCAAAAAATATTTGATGTGCATTTTCTGCTCATCTTTTGTTAGGACCTGAGAACCCTTGGTTGGTACAAGCATATGTAGTAGCAGCCAAACATCCCTTTGCCTCTGTGGTGGCACAGGAAATATTTCAGAGTGGCATTATCCCAGCAGATACAGACTTCCGTATCTACAGGGATTTTGGCAATGTTCCAGGTATGTTATCAAAAGGCATGTCAATACACATTATATTTATAACAAGGACACTGTTCTGTGGTTGACTGTGTGAATATCCTCAAATTTGGTCTGTCTCTCACACTGGCAGGGAATTTCCCTGTTCGCTTCCTAAGAAAAGAGCTTTTAGATTGAGTTTGTTGTGTAGTTTGCTATGGCTGTTTTTAGATGACTGGCGTTTTTCAGAAAGAAAGTACATTGTAAAAAAGTTTCCTGAATATCAGGAAAATACTCCAGGAATGAACAGTACTCTATTAAATATTCTGTTTTGAAACATTTTGGTATATGATGTTAGTAACCTACTTGCAGGGATGCAATGTCTGTGTCTAATTGATAAACCAAAATCATCTTCTTTAGAGATAGTGACAAAGTCATGAATGCATTTTCATTACCCTTGGGTTTTATTTGGTTGGGGTTTTTTTGTTGTTGTTTTTGTTGTTGTTTTTGCTTGGTTGTTGTGGGTTGGTTTTATTTCTTACTGGTGGTGTTGTTTTTGGTGTTGTTTTTTGGGGGATTTGGTTGTTGGTTTTCAGAGAGTTTTGGTTCATTTTGTTTGGTTTTTTCCATAATCAAGAACAGGACAGAAGCCGTCTAATTTTGGTAATCTGTTTACAGGTTGCTGTCTTTTCTGTGGAGAATGAACAGTGAGAAAGAAATATGAAATGTTCACTCAGTGTGAACACATGTGATTCAGAAGGCTATAAACTTTTGTAAAGTCCTTGTTGTCCAGGACAGGTTGTCATTGGAGTCACTTTCAAGAAAAGTGATATTTTTGAATTGATTGTTAGTACAAAGCAGTTGTTCTGGCATATTTTGTACTGTTCTGCAGTACACTTCTATTCTGAAAATAAAATAGCTGATTTTGTACAATGTCTTTTTTGTTCAGAATTGTACCTGGATGGTAAATGATTTCTTATTGACCTCTGGGGTTTTTTTAATAAACCAATTTTTAAAAAATTAAGTTAAAAAAATGGTTTGTTCCTCAGAATTCAGACTTAATTTGCCAAAAATAGTGAGAATTCAGATTGCAGGTAGCAGTTTTTTGCATATGCAGCTGAACAGGTGAATGGGGGATCCACTGAATGTATAACTAATGAAGCAGAATAACCTTTGGGTTTTGGTAAATACTTTTGTTTGTTTGAACAAATTATTTGGACTTTGCAATGAACCGTTTTCAGACCGGCTCTCTGAAAAATTGTTTACACATTAGAAGTACAAAGAGCACACCTGGTATTTTGAGAAGGTGCTCTGCAGTTTCACAGTGCTGCTTTTTATTACTTTTCAGCAAGAACGGTTATTGCAAGTAGACAAGTGTTGCAAGTAAATTTGGCAAGCACCTTGTACATCTTTTCTGAAGCTGAGATAATCAGGTGTTTTCATGTGCTTCTCCAGTTGCATACAGATGGCATGGGAATTTGTACATGCAAAAGGACAGATACTTTAAAATGTTTTAAAACTGTTCCCTTTTAAAGACACTGGAAGTCCAGGTAGTTTTCTTTCTACAAAGAGGACTATTTTGTTTATATCTAAGGATAATGACTGGATTACTAAGCAGAGCAGCATTTTCTGTGAAGTATATGGGAGGCTTTCACATATTTGATTTTGGGTTTTAGGATGGCATAGATTTTAAAAATGCTGTTTCTCTTTCTGTAGGAATAGATTTGGCTTTTATTGAAAATGGCTACATTTACCATACAGAATATGACACATCAGACAGAATTTTGACAGATTCCATTCAGAGAGCAGGTCGGTATTTTAAGGATTCAGTAATTTACCAAAGAGTAATATTGTAGCTACTTTTTCATTTTGCTGTAAGATTGTGGTAATAATAAATGAATAATTTTAATTACATATTTAGTACATGTTCGCAAGAACAAAGAATTAACGGAATACATGTGTTTTAAATAAAAAGGAAATATATTTGGTCAACTTGGGAAGATAAATTTTATCAGCATCCAGTGACACTAATTAGATTCCACAGTCACCTTCAAATCAAAGTTATTGCCAATCCATTGATACCTGATTGTTCAGCATTCTGTGTTCCTTTTATCTCACTAAGTCCCATTTTTGGTCTATGTTTCTCATCAGGAGCTTTTGAGTAGGCTGGTGGCATAGAGGCTTACCTGCCAACAGAGGCTTTTTTATTAGAATAGACCACAGTAAAACTTATGTGGTAGCACACAGACTGGATAAACAGGATTTATTTTTTACAACATGTTGTGCTCATAGCAGGCTGTTTGGCAGACTGCAGTAAAGAAAATTACGAAGACCTTTAACTTCCCAGGAAAAGCCAGCATAATCCTAAATGCCTCCGGGATTTTGGCTACTCACTCTTCAAGTTTATATAGAAGCCAATTTAGATGACCAGTGTGAATAAGTGTTTTAAAGGCTTCCTTGCACCAATTTAGCTGCAGGACAGAAAGTAACACTTTCAAATTCCTATTGGAAAGATGATTTTAGTAGTCATGATGATTTTATGTAGAACTTGTCTCAGTAAATATATCACAGATTAAACAAAAAAACAAAAAACCAAAAAAACCACAAACTTTACAGCCAGAAAGTGCTTCTAATGGTCTAATAAAAGCAAAATGAAAGCTGAAAATGAGTATTCTCATTTGGTTGCCTGTGTTTTGGATGTTTCCTTTATGAAAGGGAAAGGTGATTGGTGCCTGGAGGTGATTGGTGCCACAAAGAAAAATAGTGGCCTTGTCTTTACAATCATGTAGGGAAAGAAAGGCAGGTGATTCATAGTCATGGAAACCTGGACAGGTCACTTAGTGGTAAGGAGGAGAGGAGGAAGATCAGGGAATTATAAACTCTTCTGTGGGTTAGCCTTCAAGTCCAGCGCTAAATATCAGAAGTGAAGAGTTTATGGGCTGAAAGCCTGATTATTGCCTTCGCTGCCTTATATCCAAGTCATGAGACTTTCCAAGTATATTTATTTTGATGGCTGGATAGAATAACTAATGAAAATACTATTCTGTGTGTACTGTCTAATACCAGTTTGAGAATAATCATTTGTGTATTCATGTCTTTGTTATTTCTATACCATTTTTCAGAATGGTTATATTAAAAAAATGCTGTGTGGTAGTTTATCAACCTTAATATAATCGTATTGTGTATCTGCTCTTTTAATAGGTGACAATATTCTAGCTGTCCTAAAATACCTAGCTACATCAGAAAAGTTGGCTAAATCTTTTGAGTATCGACATGGAAATGTTGTGTTCTTTGATATACTTGGTTTATTTGTCCTGGCTTATCCTGCTCGTGTTGGCACAATTATGAACTATATTACAGTAGCAATTGCTTTTTTTTATTTAAGCAAAAAAGTATTACAGCCAAAACCCAGAGGTAAGTGTAGGTGGTTTTTGGTTTTGTTATTTTTAATTGCATGACTTCAACAAATAGCAATTACTAGATGCAAAAGTATATGTCGAAAATGTTCAGGGCATCACAGCATCTGGTTAGTTGAACTTCAGAAATAAATTTTAGGTGTGCAGCATGCCACAAGAGTTGCTTTGTGTTTAAATTTTGCATCTGAATACTTATGATGGTGAAAGAATATGATAGACCTAAGATGTCTAGCATTTATGAATTATGATTTTGTCTCTTACCATTTCATTAAAATTAAAATTTAATCCATATTATTTTTTTATTTTGTTAATTCAAATATGGTGTCAGAACTGTGTTTCTTCAACACCTATCTATAGACAGGGCCAAGTAAGAAAAGAAACAGGGAAAATGACAGCAAAGCTTAATAGAGGATACAAATCAACTTAAATCTAGTTAGACCTTCTCAGTGTATGTACAAACATGCCTGTTTAAAAGGCTTAAGAAAATACATCTCCTTCTCAAAAGAGAGAAAACATTTTTGGAGTAAGAAAATGTTACAAGATAAACAACTTAATTTTTTTGTTGTTGTTGGGTTTTTTGAGGGGAATGAGAAGGGGGCTTGGGGATGTTTTTGGTGCTTTGTTGGTCTGGTTTTGTGTTTTTTGGGAGGGAGTTTTTGTTGTTGTTTTTTGTTGGGTTTCTTGCTGGGTTCTTTTGTATACTTAAAAGTGGAACCATGGCTCCACTGATATTCTGGTAAAATTTTTGTAATTAAGAAAGCGGTAATCTGCAAACTATACCAGTATTCTGAGCATAAACCTTGCAGCAGGAATGTGTGCAAATAGACATGCAAAGATGTGTTAAGTGATGCAAACTATGCTGTTAAGGTATCTTCACAGGGGACCCCTTTATTTTGGTCATTAAAGTAGTTACACCATGGGGTAATTAAAATTCTGATGATAGTCTGCAGTAAAATACACAAGTGTTGAACAAAATTTCTTTTTTCTTCTTCGTAGCTGTTCATAACCTGAAGAAGTTACTGACTGCATTCAGCTTAACCCTAATGAGCTGGGTGTGCACACTGGTAGCAGTCCTCATGGTGGCAGTGTTTGTCTCCATCATTGGACGGGCTCTTTCTTGGTACACCCACTTCTATGTTTCTGTGTCTCTCTATGGCACTGCAGCTGCAGCTAAGCTCATTCTTGTGCACATGCTAGCCAAGAAGTTCTTCTACAAGGTAGGCAAGACTTTGTTGTTATTGTAGAAGGGCAATGAAGTGTTTAATCTATGGGACACCTGCTTTTTGAGCTGGTTAAAAAAGAAAAGCAAAAGGTTTTCAGTATTTAAAATGTTGCTGTAAAAAAAATTGCTTCATCTAAACATAGCGATTGTTCTGCTAAATCAGAGAGGTAAGAGCTATGTGATTTAAGGCAGCTTTGACCTTTAGGAGATGTTTCAGAAAAAAGGCAGGAGCCTTTGTGACTTAAGTCACAACAACCCCAGGCAGTGCCACAGGCTGGGGCAGAGTGGCTGGAAGGCTGCCCACAGGACAAGGACCTGGGGGTGCTGTGACAGTGACTGAACACGAGCCAGGGTGTGCCCAGGTGGCCAAGAAGGCCAATGGCACCTGGCCTGTACCAGCAAGAGTGTGGCCAGCAGGACCAGGGCAGGGATTGTTCCCTGTACTCAGCACTGGTGTAACATACATCAAATCCTGTGTTCTGTTCTGGGCCCTTCAGTACAACAAGGACATTTTGGTTCCAGAGCATGTCCGCAGGTTTGGTCTCTTCTCCCAGGCAACCAGCAACAGGAAAAAAGGACATGTCAAGTTATGCCAGGGAAGGTTTAGATCAAATATTAAGAGACATTTCTTAATGGAAAGGATTATCAAGCTCTGAAACAGACTGCCTAGGGAAGGGATTTGGTCACCAGAAGTATTTAAAAAATTTCTAGATGTAGCACTTAGGGACATGGTTTATCAATGGCCTTGGCAGTGCAAGGCTTAGATCAAATGATTTCAAAGGTATTTTCCAACCTGTCTGTGATTATTCTGATTTATAGTTGTTTTGAGAGCTGGAGATGGAACAGAGCTCTTGGTTGTCTGTGTTTTTCTCTGTGGTAGGTAAAAGTCATTTAGGCCTCTGCAAGGCTCAGTAAGGATTTGGTGTGTGTTACATTTCCAGTGACAGTCATTCTTCATGATTACTGTCTGTCTATCTGTTTTGCTTAGGATTCTTTTTTATGGACTAACCAGTGTGATTTAACTTGTGTAATAATTTCATAATTATAGATGGTAACAGTCCCATATGGTTTTGTGTTAAATAGAAATAGTCTTGAGTTACCTGATAGATGACACTCTTCCAGGGCAGAAGTTGGCTACTCAGGCCTGCTAGATTTATGTTTTAGGTGCAGTATTATTTAGTAGTTCAGCTTGCTGTTACTTACCATCTCAGCCATTTGGCTGAGTTTTGGACAAGGGAATTTAGAAAGCCTTAGTTGCTGTCCAAATACAGATGTTTGAAAAAGTTTTATGAACTTCATGCCATTTGATTGTATGAGAAGTTCTGAGAGGAGAAGGGAATGTTAACTGGTACATGTGTGTTACCAAATACGTGTATTTGGTGTTTTCCCTTTGTGGAAAAGATGAGCCATAAAATAGATGCAATGTTACTGTTTTTCAGTCTTCTGGATGAGCTGGCTGATACTTTCATTAGCTGTTGAGACATTTCAGGCTCTGGATCTATTTCATGCCTAACAATTGCCTAATCATCAGATCAACCATCTGAAAATCAGAAGCATTGCATGCTGTAGCTTGCACCACACTGTACAGTTAATGTTGCTTCTGTAACTTGGATTTGACTTAAAAGTTGCATAAAAATTTTGGAAACCAATCTCTTTCTTGGCTATCAGAGGCAGTGGCAGTTCATGGCTCAACTTATGAGTTGGTAAGCTTTATGTTTTGAATTGGTTTGGCAGCTTGTAGGTTTCTTCACTCTCCTCCTGTTTTTCCTTCTCACCCCGAAGCTGAAGTAGGTGCTTTCTGATAACCATTGTTCATGCAAGCAGTCCTTCTTGCTATCAGCAGGATTTGCAGTTAGGAATTGTGCACTGAAAACACTGCAGCATTGCCCATGTAACTTAAAAAAAACCCCCAAAACCAAAGCAAATCACATTTTTGATGGTTGAATTTCTCCCCCCCCCCTCCAAAAAAATCTGATGTTGTCTCACCTATGATGTGTTTTATTTAAAAAAGTAACATATTTTAGTAAGCAGACTTATGAAGTGACGGCTTGTGGCATGACATAAAAAGGCACCAGTATAATATTTGTGCACTAATAACAGTGCTTGTATAAGAAGTTTGTTAACAGCTGTTTAAAAACAAGTTTACATTCTCAGGGGGTCCAGATAATTTTTTCCCCATAAGTATTACATAATTTTTAATATGCTGTGTTACATTTTTTTTAAAAAGGCCCTCTTTGCCTAAAACACTAGCCTTGTGTATTCTTTTGTATTGTGATTTGTACATTCCTTTCCCGCTTCTTCCCCAGCTTATGTAATCTCTTTCTCAAGTTATGTCAGCAGATTTAGAAAACTAATGAAAAAATTACACTGTCATGGATAATTGTGTACAGTAAGAGGATGGTGAGATGATGCTTGTCAAAATTGTTTTGCCTACATAATAATTATAAATATTATAAATAATTATATACAAGGAATATGGATTTTTCTGTGTGTTCTCATGAGATGGGATCTATGGAATCTGCACAGTAATGAAATGTATTTACTTCTTTTTGTTACAGAATGTGAATGAGCAGCACCTGGGAGATGTTTTTTTTGATGCCTCACTGATGATTTGGTCAATAGTATTGGCTGTGATGACTCAGATGGGCCTTTGTTCAGCATTCATTTGTACATTATGGGTAGCCTTTCCTTTACTCACTAAACTGTTGATCCACAAGGAATTCAGCCAAAAAGGTATGAGTTTTGAGGGGCAGAAATTGTGTTTCGAAACTTGTACTCCTACTCTTATTTAAGCAAAAGAAATGCCAAACATTGACTTTGAGTAGTCAAATTAATTAAGTCACATTTTTGTAATGAAAAAGTGTTCTTGGATTAAAGACAGTTTTCAAGTGTGAGAAGCTTTAAAAAATACACTGAAAAACATCCCATGTCTCAGGCTAAAGGAACAGTATATCTGAGTATATTAATAAGTAATAAGTAAGTAATTAATAAGTAATAAGTAATCAGAATTTTGATTGTAAAGGTTCATAAAAACCTTTGACAGTAAAGACCCATAAAAATATTGTGATTTTTTTTTTTTTTTGTAATACAAGAATAATTTTGTGACGATTTTGAAAATTATACTGGTATTGACTGTGCAAAATGAGATCAACTTTCCGCATTCATGTCAGGGATGAGGACCAGTACTATGTATTTGGCCTTGCAGCAGTATATCCTTGTGGATATATCAGTAACACTGTATGTTTATGTCCTTTTAAGCTTTTGCTTTTTTGTCTTTCGTTTTTTACTGTTCTGTATAGGTGCCACAATAAAGTTTATTGTGATGTACATGCTGGGGATGTTTTTTCCCTATCTGTATATGCTGTATCTTAGTTGGACTGTGTTTGAAATGTTTACACCTGTCATGGGACGAAGTGGTTCAGAAATTCCACCAGATATGGTATTGGCAGGATTTATTGTGATCTTCACTATGATCCTGTCTTCCTATTTTGTAAGTAGAATTTGTAAATGTTGGTTTTATCCCTTAAACTTTCTCTGTAGTTTAGAAAGATGGGTTTTTAATTAATACTGGAAGATAGTGATAATTTGACAGTATCTTAAATGTTACAAGAAAGTTCTAGAACATGTGTCAAAGATTCAGTGGTTTGTGTTAGTCAAAGAAAGGTCATTGAAACAGAGCTTTTATTGCTCTGTGATGATGTAGTAAAGACTGATGTAAAATATGTAATGTTGAATTTCAAGCAGAGATTCATTTTAGGTGTAATATATGACTGAACAGTACATATACAAACTTAAAAAAGAGTACTCAGAATTCAGATTTGTGGGGTTTTCCTGCTGCCATAGAATCTGGAAAAATTCTGTTGTTTTGCTGTTGTTGTTGGGGGTTTTTTGTTTTGGTTTTTTTTGGGCGGGGGTCTGTTTTTTGTTTTGTTGGAAGTTGTTTCAAAACAACGGGAAAGTTTTGAAAGTTCCAGGGAGTATTCACTTTTTTCCTTTTTTATAAAAGAAATCATCTTTAAAATCCTAGTTTTAAATATTGGGATTAAAAAGAAGTGTCTTGTATGAGGTAGTACTTGCAGTTACATCTTTTTAATGTACCCTCATTTTCATAATTGAATTTTAGAATTATACAAATAGTGTCTTATATCTAAGTGTTGCAGTTTTATAACTGGACTGTTTTTTTATTCTCTAGATTAACTTCATTTACCTTGTCAAAAGTACAAAAACGACACTAGTAACTTTAACTACTGTGTTTGTAGTCACTCTGATTCTCGTTTGTAGTGGAATCTTCTTTCCTTACAGTTCTGATGCAGCTAATCCAAAGCCTAAGCGAGTCTTTCTCCAGGTAAGAAAAGCATGTTGTATTGCCTCTTTTGGTTGCAAATATGTTTGGTTTTTTCAAGGCTTAATATTCCCTTTCTTTCTTGGTTTAAAAACTCTAATGATTATTCCTGGATTTGAAACAATTGCTCCTGTTTTCCTTGTTCACTCTCAGTGTTCAGTTCCTCTGTGTCAGAAGAGCAGGGTATTTTAGGGGGTTTTAAGTGGGCAAATTGTGTAAGCAATGGTAAATTAAAAAGTGAGTGTGGTTTGAGGTGGGCTAAAACCTACCATCGTCTTCTGATTGTGTTTTTATGGTATGTTTCTTGTCTGCGTAATTCTTGCATTTATATTCATGAATACTCAGATACATGTTCAGTGCTGAAAGGTGTACTGAAAATGCAGTAGACCTTAAGGATTCACATGCAGGTTATTTCAGAATCACCTCTGACTCTTGGAAACTCCAGAGGCTCCATTATCTTTCTGTTGTTTTCTTTTTCTTTTAGCACACAAGCAGAAGATTTCATGATCTAGATGGAAAAGTGGCTAAAAGTGACTCTGGTATATGGATTAATGGATTTGATTATAACGGAATATCTCACATAACTCCCCATGTACCTGAAATCAATGACACCATTAGAACTCCATGTGAGGAGCAGGCTCCCTTCTGTGGCCTTCCTTGGATTCTGCCAGTGCATTTCATGTTCCGGTTTGTGTGAACTCTGCTTAACTTCAGCACTTTCCTGCAAAGTACAGGGATTGTTTATGCAATTTCACTTACATAAGGGAAGAAAAACTAAGAATAATCCTGGTCTAAAAGTAAATAATCCTTCCTCTTCAGAAGACAAGTGTCTTCCTAGATTCTGTGTGTTCTGTCACAGTCTCTGCAAGAGATTTATGGGTCCTCCTGCAGGAGCTGTAGAAGTTGATGTGTGGAAAATAGATGTAAGCACAGTGGAGAAAAACGTGAGGGGTGGGGGGGGTGCTCCTAAAGGGCAGTTCAGAGTAGTAGGATATATGTCTCCTCCCTTCTTCCCTTCCTCCACTGCAGCTGGCAGCAGGGGATGTCTAGAGTAGCAGGTTTCCACAGAAGGAAACCAGTGCTGTGGCTATTTCTCTCACCTCAGGAATCTTGAGAGCAAAAGTTTAGCTCTTTGAGGGTGAAAGTATTAATTTGTTTTATGATTTAGAGCAGATGAAGGTAACGAATTCATACACTGATGACTATTTTTCTATTAATATGTCCTTTAAATGTTTGTCTGGCCACAAGCTGGTTTTACCTGCCTTTTGCTAGAATTGACACCTTTTGAGTATTTCATGTAATGGCAGCACAGTCAGCTGTACTACAGAGAAACTTCTTGTCTTCTGATGTGTAGTACCTCAGGGTGTTCCATTGAGAATAACTTGAAACTTTTTTTCCTCCACAGGAAAAACTGGTACCTTCCTGCTCCAGAAATTTTGCCAAGAAGCCCCATTCACTTTAAACTTCTGTCCAAGAAGCTGATGCCCCGGAACGCTGTGAGGTTAAACTTTGAAGTATCTGGTGAGTGACTGAAGAAGCTTCTGGTTTATGATTTGTGTTTATTTTATGCCCATAATAAATCAGGCTTTGACTCCTGTACTGCATGTTCTAGTGCCATTTACAAGATAGTGAGCTTTCTGAGATAAGCGTGAATTAATTCCATTTCATAGCACACTAGAAGCTGAATGGTGTCTTGCAGTTCTTATTTCTGGGATTGATAATCTTGTCTGTCTTGAGTAAGTGTTGATTGTTTTACAGCAGATCCTTGCTAAACTGGATCTTGTAGCATTTTATATGTTAGTATATATAAGACTATGTTATATTTATTATCATAAATTGTCCTGTATTCCTCTGTTACATCATCATCTCACCCCAGTGCTTGGGAAAAATTGAAGCATAAGATATTTCTATCATGCTTTGGAAGACATGAATGGTAGTTCAAGGATGACGTGCTGTTCTCTGGGAAAGGAAGTGGTTATTCTGCCTCTGCCCTTTGCTACATGTGGACACGCATCTCTGTCCCCACAGGCCCGAGCCACATGTCCCTGTACGTGCGGCCGCACGTGGGGTCGGCGCTGTCCCGCTGGTCCCTTGGGGATGGAGTGCCGGTGCCCAGCCTGGGGGGAGACTACTTTGTGTTCTACTCCCGCGGGCTGCACGCGGCTCCCTGGCACTTCTGGGTGGAACTGACGGTGAGTGGCACTGCTGGGAAAAAGGCGATGCCTTGGTCCGCCCTCTTCCCACCATGGCTGCATTCCTATGTGAAAAATGTCACAGTAATTTCCTAAAGCCTTCCTTTATTTGGTACATCTTAACTCTAGTATTCCTCTTTTAATATGTCAGCTTTATATATAGATCAGCTCTCCTGTATTTTCCATGAGTTTCTGCCAGCGAGCCAAGGGAAAAATATTTTTCTTGTCTCTGTGGTCTTTGATCATAAACTTTGAGTTCTTCAATCTTAACCTTAGAGTACTTGAAGTTTTATCTTTACTACTGTTATTTCAGGGATGATTTTTAGTATTATGAGTAGTTCTCTTTCCCTTTCTCTTCTCTTGTTTGCTTGGTTTTGGGAAAATACAGTGTCCTTGGTGGAAAATTTACTTGTCTTGAAGCTGAAGAGAGTTGTTAAAGCTTTGTTTTCTAAATTATCTTTTACATTATTTTCAGCTGGAGGCAAAGCTTCCAGCCTTGCTGTTTCAGCGGGATTTATGACCTGCCTCCAAACTCTTCTAACTTGCAAACGAATAATTTTTTGCAGACCTGTATGTTTTTACTATAGGTTTAACAGTGTCTTATCCTTTGAGTAATTCCTATAAGTATCTTTGAAAGTTCAGAAAGTCCCTTTTTCCTTCCTGCACCAGGCAGTCTAAACACAAATAATCCTCAAAGAGTACTCGATAAGCTAGGCTGGAGTCTCAAGTGTGACAAGCCTTGCAAGCATGTTAGAGGCAAAGCTAGGCAGAAGGGGCTGTGTATCCTCAGGATTTGCTGTAGAAGGATAAGTTTAAATAATGTGTTGGAGTCCATATCTTGATTTGTCAGCAAAACAGACAGATACAAACTTTGAAGTTGGAGCATGTAGAAGATGTGTAACACATCAGAGGCAAAACATCTGGTTGCCAGTTCATTTCAAATTGAACTTGTCATGTAATCAGATGATACGTTGAAGATAGGAAGTGTTTTAACATAGAGGACAAAGAACTGTAGGATGGATTTTGTTGCATTGGTATTGTCTGTAGAGAAGTGTGTCTGAATTTATCTCATGTTGAAAAGTCATGAACAATCATAAAGACTGTGTTGTCCTCTTCTCACTTTCAGGCCCCAGAAAAGCATTCTGATGGAATAGTCTCCCTCGCCATAGCAGCACATTACTTTTTTGGGGAAGATCAAAAGTCACCTCAACTCTATGCCTTACTGGAGAGGTTTCCAAACTGGACATTTTCTTCTGGCTGGTCCTGTACTTATGACCTTTTTGTCTTTTAATTTTTACAGCAATGCTGCAGGACTGATAGGGTTATCTCTGATATAGAATGCCCTTGTGGCAAGAGCTTTCTAACAACTTGCCAGAGACTTCAGCAAGAATTTAAAATACTTCAGCAAATGGTGTTTCTTTGGCAGTTTGACTGTTTAAAGTCTACTGCTGTCTTGGGGATATAATGATACTTTTCTGAAATGCAGTTCACCTTGGCTCTTCCACTTAAGTGGGTTTCTTAAAATAAAAACTGCACTTGACAAGGTAATATTAGCATAATAAATGGTGGCAATTGTAGATGGAAGGGCTTCATGGCGTTATTTTGATGTTATGTAAAATTGTACTTCACTGGTACATGGAGTATCACCTACCATGGCTGTCCGTCCTGTTCAAGTCCGATCTCCAACTAGGTGTTTGTTCCTGTGGGAGCAGGGCAGAGGTGGCAAAGTCCTGAGCATTACTTTTGTCACTGGATGAAGTCCCTGAAAGCTGTGGTACTTACGTAGGTTACATTGAGTCCTTGGCAAATGCAGAGTGCAGAGAAAGGAATATTATGATGAGATGTGGTAATTGTTTATCCAAATTGTATGTTAAAAAATCCTTTTCCTGTCCTTTTGGTATACAGTACGACTGGCTAAGCTCCACCTAGCTACCATATTGTGGTTTTGTTCCTGTTGGGATCTTTCACTATCAGCATATGAGCATGTGACTTGCTCTCTCATATGTAAGAGTGCCAAGTCTGCACTCCTTTAAGTGAATGTCTCATAATTAATCTATCTAAATTTTAAGTTACCTTCTAATTTATTAGAATTGGCTAACTTTGGTATCTCCTCAGGGGAAAATTTTGGTAGTGTGTCTGTATTGCACTTGCTAATACGTTTTACTGTTTCTTAAAATAAGCTTACCTTTCCATATGGAAAAATACCTAAAGGAGTAATCTTGAAAAGATGTCTATTATTCTGGATTGCTCTTACTTTATTTTCATCAGATGGATTTTATAAATGGCTGTGTTTCAGAGAATCTTCCAATTTTAATTGACAAGCTTTGAAATCTGAAGCTAGTGACCTCTTTTTTTATACTTACCGGGTTTTGGGGGTTTTTTAGTGCAGTGGTTAATAGTTAAGGGTAATTTCTGAATTTCTAAGAACTTGGCATTATCTGAAGAAACTTAATGGTTTTTTCCAAATTATATATAAAACATTTGGCTATAGCAATACTATGCTACAAATCTAAGTGTTTTTAATCTCATGAGTATTGCCTAATGTCATGCAGAGCAGATTTTGTGCAGGCATCATCATTTTGAGTAGAAACATGCTAGTACTGGCAAGTTTCCAGAGCACATGAAAGAAAATTGTGTGACAGTTAATTTGTGTGATGGGTAACAACTCTCCAGTCAGGTATTTTTCCTTCGAGCTGTTCTGTAGTTGTGTGTAATAGTGGAAAGAACCAGTGTCATTGGTTGCAAGGGATGTTAACAAAGATTGTCAACTCACTCATGGACTAGGGTAAGAGGTTTAATTACTGTAATCATAATGAACTGGCCATCAGTATTTTAAAACTTGTGGGTTAATATATTAATGTGCATTAATCATCATCACTTGATTGTATCTGATTTGAAAGTACAATCCCTATATTATTTAAAAGTGCTGTTAGTGATTTGAAAATCAGTTATGAACTAAAACTCCTGTGTCTTGAATCTCAGCAGATGTGCTGTACTGTACTCTAGCTGATGCACAGCTAGTTAACTAAAGCTGCACTGATACTTACCATCTTCCTCAGTTTGGATCTTTGTGTTTTGCCTCTGATTTAAAGCTTTGAAAGTGCTCTGTGAAGAATTCATACTGGGAGTCAAAAATATAAAAAAGCCTGTTGGCAATTTCTGAAACTTTAAGTGAAGCAATAACTTCTGCTATCTCAGGATTTAATCCTTGTTAAATAATTTAATTATGAGGTATGTCTGGTTTGTTGCAAATTTCTGTCTTTGTAAATAAAAGCAAAACTTTGATTGGTGACACTTGATTTTTAGCGTGATTAAAGGCTATATATTTGAGTTGTTTTCATTCATTGCAGTAATGTTTTACTTGAGCTTATTTTACTTGAAAAACTGCTAAGAGGTGCTGGGTTAGACAGCTCGTGTTAGAGCTGTGTAGAAGATAAGCTTGGCCAAAGAATGTAAAAAAGCTAAAATGGGAGATCTGGCTGGTTTCCTGGAGAGGAGTGTGTTTTTTGAAATAATTGTGATACAGAGGAGTCACTGGTAGCCACGCTAAGTATTCTTTGCAAAATTGATGGTTGAGATCTCGAGATTTATTGTTGATCTAAGACAAAAAACCAGAAAAATTTGCTGTTTGTGTCCGTCTGCTTCCCTATTCAAGTACAAGCAGATGAGTCTTCTGCTACGGTGGGTTACTATTTCTCCTAAAAAAGCATTGTGTGATTTACTCTTTGAAGTGTATAAAATGCAAGCAGCTGGTAACTTTTAAAATACAAGGGCATAGGAGGCAGTAAACAGTTGTTTAGAATTATGTTATGCTCATTTGAAACAATTTACATCCACAACATTTTCTATATTGCCTTCTTCTGTTTTTCCCTCATTTTGATGGCTTTGAGAGTCTATAATATCCTCTTAAAATACATATTTCTGAAGCTGAGTACTAAGCATTTTATCAATTTAAGCAAAGGAGGCCTCTACGTATTTTGGTTATGCAATCTAGTGCATCCTTATGCTGTGTCACCATCCCTTCAAGATGGCCTGTCAAGTAGAAGTATGCATTTGAATAAAGAAAGTGTTGGGATAGGTGCAGTGAACAGGAAAATTTCAGCTATCATACACAAACTGACAGACTGTTGAGCTGAGTGGGGCTGTTCTGTGCTAGTAAGATCTGTCTTTAATACCTATCAGTCTGGGTTGGATTGCAGTCCTCCTGGAAAAATACTAATCAAATTGACAAGATCTAACAAGTCTATACAGAGCTAGTTGTAACAGGTGGGACACAGCTGAAGAACAGTTTGTCTGCATGGCAAAGCTGTTCCGTACTTTTCTCCCTCAAGGGCTAAAAGTAATCTGACTTTTGATGATTATCTGGAAGGAGCCTGCAGGATGACCCATTTTAGAACTTAGTATTCTTACCATTCTTGGTGGAGAATGGTAGGAAGACATGTAAGATCAGTAAACCTGTATTCTGTGGTTAGTGTCAATTTATGTAACTGTGGCTTCCATTTTGAAGACAGAACATGCATTTTCAACCTTCATGAAAATCCCTTTCAGTCTTGGGGGATAAACTGATCCTAGAGATTAGCCAAGCTCCCCTGTTAACTGCGGAAGAGGTTCTGTTGGGTCGCAAATCTTCATGGTTCTGTCAAAGCTGTGTGTGCAGCCTGAGAACATGCCAAGCTTTTAAAGCAATGTCTTGAGCAGGAAGTACAAGCCAGTCAAGGGAGATCTAGAAATTGCTCTCTCTATTTCAAGCAGGATGTCAGGTATCAGTGTTCCTTAGCAAACTTTTTTGTAAAATTCAGTTTTTAGAAAGCTGAAAGAATCAGTCTTAAAAACTAGCAGTAATTCATCTAAGAAAGAACTGGTCTTTCAGTCTGTTCTGAGAATGGAACTAATAGAAGCTTCAAAGCCAGGTGAGTTTAAGTTACCATCTTAGAAAGCTGCCCATGCAGAGTTTATTTGGAAATGTTTTTTTCAGGGGAGGGGGTGGTGCTTTGTTCTGTTTGGGTGGTTTTGGTTTGTTTTGAGGTTTTTGGTTTGTATTATTTGAGGGGGCTTTTTTTGTTTTATTCTTTGTATTTGTGGGTTTTTTTTTGGGAGGTGGAGTTTATTGGCTAATAAACAATATCAAAAAAGCAAGGAAAGAGTAGTTAGGAGCCTTGTGTCTGCTGTGTAGTAGCTTCAGGCTGCAGCTGTGGATTCAAAGCCTCTCAGTGCTCTCTGAGTAAGTGAGCCCAAGGAGTTTCCTATTTCAGGGGCCACACGATAAATAGAACACTCAACAAGTTTGTATCTCTCTTTTCTCTGCTTAAACACTGGGATGACTTTACACCACTCACCCTATGCTGCTATTCCTCTCACTGCATACTTCAATAGTGTTCAGCTGTAAGATAGGAACCTAAACTGAGACAGTAAGTTGTGTCTGTAGCCTTTCTGTTCCCCCTTACTTGTGGGAAATCCATCCTTCAGCTGAAGTCAGCTTACAGTGGTAAGCTCCCAGCAAGTTACCCATCATCTTTTATAATATCATAGCCAGAGACAACTTCTCCCCTCTGTTTATTACAAAAAGGACCTCCTTTGTACAGGTTCTGGCTAAGTTATTAGTTCAGGTATTTCTGCTTACTTAACAGTGGGTCTCAAGCCTGTAGCTTAGAGACACTTTGGCTCTAAAACCATCTGAACTGGCTTCTTCTCCTAAAACATGCTGAGGAAAAATTAGTTTAACTAGGGTTGACAAAAGTGATTGTGAAAAGTTACCTTCAGAAATGCAACTTGATTCAAGCATTTTTACAAATATACCCATGGTGAAAGGACTTGTTAAACTGGTAGCAAGGAATATAGAGTTGTTCCCATTTTTCTGAGGCAGTTAGTTTTGCACAGGATGATAACCAGATCAAGAAAACTTGATGATGCACAAATTGTTATAAAGGAGAAAATCTAATATCAGCCATTTTTATGTGAGCTGGATACACAAAATGAAAAGAGTGTCAACATGTTGGAATTCCAGAAATTATTTTGATCCTTAACTGGTTAAGTGGCCTGTTTTTCCAATCTTTAGTTAAAATAGCACAGATTTATAGATGAATAAACCTTTTGTGATGGGTTAACCCTGACTAGCTGGTGGGTACCTACCAAACTGCCCTCTGATAACCCTCCCCTCAGCAGACCAGGAGAAGATAGGATGAGAAAATTCATGGGTTGAGACAGCAATATTACTCACTGGTACAAACAACAAATGAAACAAACTGACTTTGGGAAAATTAATTTATTACCAATTAAAATATGATAACACTTCGCCTCAACCTCCCTGGATTCACTCTTCTACCTTCTCTTTCACAGTGGTGTAGAACTGGGGATGGTCAGGTCATGGTCAGTCTGTAACATTTCTTCTCTGCTTGCTTCCTCTCCCTCACTATTGCCCTGCTCTAGCATGGGGTCGACTCCATGGGATACAGTCTCTTGTATAATGCATCAAAGTGGATCCTCCGCTTGCTGGGGTGGTCCTTCAAGAAGAGGCTGTTCCAGCATTGATCCCCTGTGGGCTACAGTTCCTCCCTGAAACCTGCTCTTACATGGACTGTTTGTAGCTTCCTTCAGGATTCATCCATCCACTGCTTAGTGTGGGTGCTCCAAGGCTGCCACTGTGGGTATCGCTCCAGCGTGCTCCACAATGGGTTGCAGGTGGAGAGCCTGCTTCCCCACTGTCCAAAACGACTAAGCTGCTGAGCAGTACCACAGCGTGAGAGGCTAATAATAGCAAGACTGTTAGGATATTATTTGATGTGTGTGTTTACATGCACAGAGCCACAGGCTGCAGGGAATCTGTTCCACTGCCTGGATCCTCCTGCTCCTTTATGGGCCTGGCTGCCTGCAGGACTCTTCCTCACTCATCTCCCACAGTATTTTTTACCCCTTGTTAAATACATTGCAGAGAAGAGGCACCAGCTTAGCTGACAGGCTTCCCTGTGTCTGTTGGAACTGGCTCTGACACAGTCCCCCTTGCTACCAAACCCTTACCACCTAAACCCATTACATCTCTTTTCACAGCAGCAGGTGGATGTAACTTCAAAGATGCACTAATAAGGAAAAGGTTTGACTCCTTCATCCTGTAAAAAACAAGCAGCAGGAGTGTAAAAAAAAAAAAGGAACAGGAATATAAAAAACAATCTTCATCAGGTGGTTTCTCTGAGAGCTTTGTCCCTCTAAGATGGCCTACCTGGCTTGAAGTCAGAAACAGTTATTTTTCACAGGAGTAACTTCAAATAAAGTTGAGTACATTTGTCTTTTAATTACAAGTATAACAGGAGTGAAATCAAAATACAAAATTAGCATGTAAGATTTGCATAGAGATAATTACTACTAAAGAAGTACAAACTTCTAAAATCTCACAACTAAAAAGATTTACCTGCCAAACAACAGGAGCACAGTAATAAGATATGAATATTAAGAATGTTAATATATCAGTTAAGGTATGTTTTACTTGCACAGATCCAAAACCTGAACAGCAGAACACTGACCAGGATGGGCTTGGCTTACATCATTACCACAGAACCACAGAAAAATATTAACTTGAAGCACAGTTTTTATTTCTTTTAACATAGATTAAGCAGGTTTCTTTATCATAAAAAAATCTTTAAGTATTATCCCCTTAAAACAATAATGAATTCTGATGTCAGGTCACAACAGGCTTGTAGGTATGACAGACATTATCTGTAACCAGTAACTACAACGCAGAATAAGCTTAATGCTGGGACTCAGACTGAGTTTCTTTCCTCTTTCAGTCTCAGTTTCAACTCTATAAAATGAAGTTTAAATTGCATTCATGAATAGCTTTCCACGTAATACTCGCAATTATTGCACTTGTACTGGTTGTATTGGCTTAGTAAAGCCATTCTAAAGCAACAGTTTAATATTTGTACATTTTAAAGCACTTGATATCTTATCTACAAAGGAAATAAAGATGATGAAACCACAATTCATTTAAAACTTAATAGTGAATAGTCTTAATTTCCAGATTTTAAATGGATGAGCATTTAGTAACTACACTAGAAAAGCAACAGATGATGTAACTACCCTACGATGACTAGTTTGGTCCATGTCAGTAATCAGGTGATGTTATAAAAAATAAACTAGTTTATCGTGTATAAAATGAGTAATGTTGCATTTTTGTTCAGATTGCACAGTAGTACAAACAAGCTAATATCTAAATTAATACTGTTACAGGTAGTTATTACATAGGGACAGCAGCTAGAAAAAATAAGTACCTCAAAGCAACAGACTTCTGCAGCCAGGTTTTCATAACATTGTATGAAAGTTAAATATGTCTTAGTTAGAAGTATGCATATTATAAAATGTTTGAAAAATGTTTAAGTATGAGCTGTTAAACTAGTTTTCCATAGCAAGAGTATATGATGATTATTTACATTTTAAAAATCCATTTATCAGAAAAGAATTTACAATGAAATAAATAACCTTCAGCAGTCCCTTAACCCAACTACAAGATCTGTTAAGTGGCAGTAAAAAACAGGTAAGCCACCTTGTGTCAGTGTTAGGTCAGTAACGTATGCCTCATCCAGAAAGAAGTGCAACTCTGCTTTAACTTTACTAGTCATCTAGAAACATGCAAATACATATAGGTACCTCCAAATATGGTACAGCCTTGAATATTTTTACAAGATTATTCACAAAAACGTACAATATATTTTACAGTTCTTTAATACAAAATATCAGTATCAAACCAATCTGAACTGCATTGATCAGATATTTATTAGGCAGTCAAGCTGCAAAGAAAACAGTTTTTATATTTAATCCCCTCTTCGCCTTTTAAACTCAAGCAAAATATAAGTTGTTTCTTCGGAACGTGTTGGTGATGTAAAGGTACTGATGAACATTGGCTGAACATGTCACCATGTGTGTTCACTGTCTTTCCAACACTATTTAAAGTATCAAAATGTAAAGCTGCTGTCTGGCGATTGCATCAAAAAAGTCATGCCTCCTTTTGAACTTATTAGATGAAACTGGTGTTTAGTTATCCCCGCTAAAAATTTCAAAGGCTGAAATATTAAACTAAACAAAACAAAATTAAATAAAAAGAGTTCAAATCCAAAACACAGAAACAGATCTAAGAGCTGGTTTGCTTCCTTTCACACCTGATGCTTGGGAAGTTGTTCACCTTCCATTTAAGACACAACACAGTCGTAACTGCCTTCTTGGAATGAATCCTCATCCTCTGTCTTAGCCTTGTCCTCTTCATGTCTGCTTGCATTGCTGCTGCCAGCATCACTCTGAGGATTAGTGCCATGACTAGATGAAGTCCTGCTTTCCTCAGCTCTTGGGTTTGCTTGTTCAGGAGCCTTAGAAGGATTCACTGGCTGAAACGCTTCAGGTTGTACTTGCTCTTCTACTATTTCATTTAGTTTCTGGATCTGTGGTTTGATGATACTTAGAAATGGCTTGTACCCAGGGCTAGGAAGAAAATGGGACAGAACAGCATGAGTGAATTAAAATTAGTACTTCTGTCATGTGCTTGAAAAGCAGAAATGATTTTAAATAAAGAGAAAAGACAACCCTAATCAAACAATAAAAGTTGGAAAGCTAGTTGTTTGGGTTTGTTTTAGTTTGGTTTGTGTTTCAGGTTTTTTTCCCAGTTTCATTACAACTCTCAGAAGTGATGTTTCAGCTAAAGTATTGATAATAAGTCAAAGTTACTTTTTAGGTAACAAACTATCTAGAGCTCAAGTGAATATGAAGGTGGAAAGTAACACTTACCAATCTGTAGAAGCCCACTTGTCAACAGCATCTAGGCCAGTCTTGATATTCTGACAGAGTTCTCCATCAATATCAGAGGACTGCATGATACTGAAAACCTGGTTGATAACTGAAGATTCTCTGAGAATAAGGCCTATGACAACACACCAATCCAGACATCCTGCTTCCATGAAGATATGTAGCAAGTACCTATATGGAAAAAAAGGCTGTTTATTTTTCTACTCGCAAGACAAAAAATTGCACTGTGATTGTGCAGATTGTTTCTTTCTCCAAATGCTGCATGCCAGCAATTCTCAGTCTCAGAGGCAGATGTGTCATTACTTACCGCAGCTGCACCTGTGACTTGTGTGGCCCTTTACTGGCCAGCTCTAGAGAGAGCTGCTCAAGCTCTGACTGAGTTAAACTTAGACTGGAGAAGTTTTCATCCACCATTGTCCAGTCTCCATCCACCATAGAACTTGTTTCAGTCAGGTCCGTTGCTGAACCAATGCTGCATTCATCACCTATCAAAAACACTCAGAAACATAAGGAAAAAAAGAAACTACTTACTTTAGTAAGACTCAGAATTTCTGAACTACTTTAGTAAGACTCAGAATTTCTGAACTACTTCCTATAAAAACTGACAAACAAGTAATGCTTTTTAGTGTATCAGAGTTACTTCATGCATATTGTCCATCCTGCTTCAGCATTCTTCTTGTCACACTGGATGGCACAACTACTGTTGCAGGAATGCAATTGTTTTTCTATCCAGTAAAAATAATTCAGGAGAATTATTATCAGTAAGACATCCTAGGTAGTGTTGGCAATCATCAGAAAAACACTGATGCAGCATCTTGCATACTGTAGTCCTAGAATTAAGTCTAGGCAGGATTACAGTCTGTCTAAAATTCTGCTTACTTAACTTTTCATTTTGTTAAAATAAAATTTCAATATCAAATTATTTTCTTCACACAAAACCATTAAGATTTTGAACACTTTGTAATGTAAATATTTACCTACACAAATTAGAAAAAGAAGTATTGCCAATAAAAACATAAAAAGCGCATGCAGTAACAGAATTTTCAAAGGAACAGTAACATCAAAGATAAAACCATTACAGTGGTGAGTCATGAAGGCACCTACTCTTGAGAATGATTTCCATATTAAAGCAGATTCATCTTTTCTTGGAAAATGTTTAGAAAGTCAAAACCCTATTTGATTATCTTTTTTCCCATGAATACCAGTGCTGGATGAGTAATTTGTGAAACTGTTATTAGAATTCAGCTTGCAATGTTTTAATTAGTTCTTAGTTTAATTATTAATTTAGTTTCTTAAAAAAATAAACTGCATAAATAAACTGCTTCAAAATGCATACCAAAGTCTGTTGAACTCAAAGATCTTCATCCAGCTCAGAAAAAAACCCTGCTATACTAGTTTATAGGAAGAGCAATAGTGGCAGACAGCAGTAAAATTAGTGCAATGTAAAGACACAGTAGTTTTCTAGCAGTCTCCAGATTTAAAAAACAAGAGTGAAAATAAAATGAGACCATGCCCAACTGGTCAGAGAGGATCTCCAAATGCTCTGAATCTCACAGAAGGATCTACAGTCTTAAATTAAGAGATTGTAGGTCAGACTAAGTACTTAGATCTTTTCCCTAATAGAGTGGAAATCACATGATTTAGATACTGTTGAAAACGTTGCTCTATGCTCAAGGACAAGAGGAAGTATGAAACATTTTAAAAATAAATTTAAAAAAGACTAGAATGGTTGGACAAACTTTTACCATTTCTTTCTGTGTTCAGGAAAAATACATGAAGTACAATTTCTGTTTTAGTTAGCTGATCATACATTGCAGCTTTTAAAAAGCAATTTAAATAAAGCCATAGGAAAAACCACAACTATATGGGTCTCTAGTTTCCTCAACTCCCTCAATAAGTAATGTATCTAATACCATTCTTAGTAAACTCAAAGGCACAAAGTTCATGCAATTAGAGGTGTTCCAACCCCTGCAAGAGGCCTATCCATGCAAGAGACAAAGAAAAAAAAAAAAAAACCCAACGTAGGACACTCTTCCTAGCCAGACTGAAAAAATACTGAATTTCAAGTTATCACCACAGACAGAAACCTCAGCAAATATCTATTTCATATTCAACTGCACGTACTTAGAAATCTACAACATGGGCACTAAATTTCTGTTGTAAAAAACTCATTTTCAGTAAGTCTGTTTTTTTTTCCTGGATTTTTCTTATCAGCAGTTGAGAAATGACAATACAGCAGTGACAAGCAAAAATCAAAATACAAGCACACACTTCAACTTTTTCCAATGAGCAGATTGAAGGAAGAGTGACTAACCTTTACTTAGCAAAGGAGAAAGAAATGCATCTTGCATGTGTGGTCCATGGGATGAAACAGTGTCAATCTCTCTCTGAGAAGAGCTGATAGTACCAAGCCAGCTGCGACTACGAGGTGTGTTTGAAACTGCTGTGTCCATTTCCATATTTACAAAGGTGTCTGCAGATTGAGATTTTAGTAGTTGCTCCCCCATGGCTAAAAAATCAAAACACACCATGGAAAAATCACGTTAGTATCCAAAAGGAAATTTAGAGTGTTCTCTCCAGGCATTTCAGGAAGGTAAAACTTGAATCTACATCAATAATCAGGGGACCAATGAAATGCAAGGGAGTGCTGCAAGTTTAGGCATTTCAGGAATTTCTGATCAGCTTTTTATGAGCTTTTTATGTGAGCACTGGCATAAAAGAAGTATGATGTAATAAAGTGTTAGCATCAATAGAAGTAAATAGTGATGCTGGTACTAAAAAGAGGAAGACTTGGCAGCCAATGTCAACCTTGACATACGGAGATAAGGTAGCATCAGCATTGCTGTAAGGAGATAAGGTAGTGAACTGAGAGAATAATAATATAAAGGAGGTTTACAGCAAGGAAGTCAGTTCTTACCATCTAACAAATAAATTTCAAACATTAGGAACATTAATTTTTAAAAAGTTAATCAAAACTTCATCAAGAGACTACAAAAGAATATTTTAGTATTTTTCTGCAGAATTTATACTGAAGCAATTTCCATGTTCAGTTTAACATTTGCACTGATGTCCAATTCAGTACATCTGAGAAAGCAGGAGATTTCAACAGAAATGGTAATCACAAAAGAGATACTGTCTATGCTAAACAGAACCTCTTCAAAAAATACACTCTGTGTGAGAAAGCTGTGCAGGTGGCAAGTCTCATCCTGTTCCTTGGCTGAAGGTGAGATTCACAAATGTAGCATTGCAGGAGGGAAATACAGTTCATATCAAACTCAGATGTTACTGTACCTGTCTTGTACTTTCCATTCTTGAAAGGTGAATTGATAGATGAAGCTGGTATAACTGGAAATGGCCATAGGAAATCCTTGTGTAGCTTTTTCAAAGCACACACGAAGTCCTCCACACGGGCAGCTCTGGCTCGCTCCTTGCACAGCCAGCCGATCAGCTCAAAGCCCAACTGTGCAGCAAAGCAGCCAAGGTCTTTCAGCTTGATTTCCTCCAGCAGACGCCGAGCGTGCCGCCAGAGCATCATGTCAATGTACATGTTCTCAGCACAGTCACTGTCTTTACTCCACCTGCACACACAGCATAGAACAGACAAGTGAACGCTGACAAAGCTGAGTTGCAAAGGCTGCTGGCCACAACTGCTGAACACTGAGTGACCAGAGTAGTAGAAGGGGAACTTTCTGTTTAACAGCAGAAGCTGTTTCCATCATTCCTTGCTGTTTATACTCTCTAAAAGATCCCACTGCCTCAACAGGTAGGTGAAATAAAGGATTTAAGTTACAACAGCAGCAGGATTTATAGAGCATTAAACTATTGGCAATGCAGAAAAAAGTAAAGTAAGAGAGATAAAAGGCAGATGACACTGCAAAGCTTAGAGAATTAGCCAAGCATTGGCCTAGAACCCTTCCTATCAAAACCTTTAAGATAGTATTCTCTATTAAAAATTACTAATTCAGAATTGATATTAGAATTGCTTTTTGAGGAAAAATGCCAAAGCAGATAATAATGAATTTCAGTTCAATACTACTTTTGAACTGTAATACCTGTCAATATTGGGTCAGTATAGGGCAGCTTTAGAGGGGTTCACCCCAAGGCATAAAAAGTTCTGTATGTAGCTTGGAAACACACTGCCAGATCAAGATGTGCATAGTAGAGTACACTATGATGCTGCAAACTGAGCTGTTCAAAATGTATTTTTCAGCAAAACAGATAATTTAAATATGAGGCATGTGGTCTCACTAGCTACTTAAATTTCTACACATGCAATGTGTACCACATCCAGTGGTTACGGAGTCTTTTGGTAAGCAGTATCTATATAAGTATGCATGTGTATACATACATATATACATATATATTTACATGTGTGAGAATATATTCTCCCAAGAATGTTATGAGACACAACAATACAAAAGTTATGAAATGATAAATGCAAAACATGCAGAAGGAGATTATGACAAATCTATAATACAATTTATTTCTAGAACTTCAATTGGTAAGAAAGTTAGTCCTGTACCTAATAAAGTGGGGAAGGCGAGGACATTACCTTTTTCCAGATGGGCCAGAGGGCATACTCAGCGTTTTTGTCAAATTAAATTTGCTATGGAGATTCTCTGCTGATTGGGATAAACTAATGCTGCGATGCCTGAAGAATTCAAAGCCACCACTTGAACTAGGTTCCTAAAACCAAGAAAACCAAAACATACACTCAAAGGACCAAACATGATATATAACATGAAGATTAATCATATAAGGCTTGATGCACAGTATTTACTTTTCTTAATCACAGACCTGAGTTGTTGGTGTAGCTGGGGGTGTTTCTGTTTCTCCAGAGCCAATGGCTTTAAGAAATCTAATCATATGACGACAGAGATCCCACTTTCCCTGCTCTAAGGCAGTATTAAATAGGAGAGTAGCATGTTGTCTGCTAACTGCTGGAACTTCCATGTTCTGCAAGCAACAAAGAATAATTAAGTGATTTACTTTTACTATAGAGCATCAGATGTTCTAATTTTAAGTGAAGCCACACTGCTTCGCATCCAAGTGAATCAAAGATTATAAACAGCAAATTTCATGCTATTATTTTCCTATTTAAAACAATAAACTAACTAGTTACACTGCATGATCTTATCACCGTTCATAACTGGACATAATATCAACAGAAAACTGTTAAATTAACGATCTGTTGAACCTGCACAACTTTAACATGACATTATTTTTAAAATACTGCAGTGTTAGTAAATAGTTAACATTCTTGTAATATATTTGGTGGCATTACCTGTAGGATAATAAGGTAAGAGGCAGCTGTGTCCAAGTCCTGGGCCATTAAGCACTCTTCAAATAAGTCCTTCGGGTTTCCAACAGCAGCAAAAAGGTAATTCCACAGGGCATATTCTGTCTTCCTAGCACAATGAACAACTGTCTGCAGGAAGAGGGGGAATTCTGTAATGAACTTCGCCACAGTGGGAAGGAGAGGGTCGGGAATGGGTTCCCGTGAGGTAGCTTCTTCTTCCAGCACTTCATGAAGCATCAGTTCTAGTACATGAGGAAAGTATGGTAATGTGGCACAGGAGTGGGCCAAAAGCAAGGCTTGTTCACCGAGGTTCCTAACCAAGAGCTGGCGTAAAATGTGATGGAGGTAGATCTGAGAGGTTCTCTCAACAATGGAGAAAGGAAAGAGAACCTCTAAGTGTTCTCTAGCACTGGTTTGAGTGTATAAACAGTCATAGAGCACAGTGTCATTAACAGCACCAAGAACCAAGGCATCTTCAAACAAAACAGCCAATGGGTATATGTTGATGTGGAAAGGCAGCATGATCCGTCTTGACAGAAAGGAATGTGGTTTTCGATGATCTCTGGGAAACAGGGGAAGCCAGACTTTCATACCTGCCCCACCACAGCTGAGCCACAGAGCCTCCAGTAAGTGGCGTTTCTGTTTGTTAATCCTGCAAGTAGTCCATACATTTTCAACAGACTGGGCTAGGACAACCGGAGCACAAAAAGGCAGCTATTTAAAATGAAAAATTAAAAAAAAAAATCAGTATCCATTATTCCTTTTATTTTTACCCTATTCATAAGAACTCTATTTTTCAGCAAAGAACTACTGTCTTCAAACATGTTATTCTTCTAACAGAGAAGAAACAAATCTGCCTCTCTCTTATCTGCATCCTAGCCTGTGACAAAAGAGCACTTAATACTTTTGTTACTTCAAGACATTTCTTTCGTTTTTTTAACGTCCTTAATACTTAGTCAAGAAACAGAGAGAGAAGAATAAAGGTGAAGAATAAAAACCTGCTCTCTGCTTTTTCAGTTAGCCCACAAGTCCAACCTAGAACTGACAAATCTTTATCTGAACTTTCTAAATTTCACTCTCTCAGTGTGCTTGTTTCACACAGAATTGGTTTTCACCAGCCAGGAAAAATTGCAAGTTTAATAACTGATTTCTACTGTTGTTATTTCTAAGAACTTTGTAAACATACTCTGCAAAAAATTATAATGTTCCATAAACATACAAAACAGTTCTGGACAGACTAGAGATTTTCTGTTACTGGTGTATACCAAATTTTGGGCAGTATCTTTACTCTTAAGGCTTGTCTATTTCATTTCAATATAAGTAGCGAATGCTAATATACTTCCAGCTACCAATTCAGTCTGGAACTGTAGATACTGCCTTGGATATAACTCTATTTTCTTTATGTTTGGACTGTTCTCTTGCACAGCTTCTTCCATCACTGACATCTTTGAAGCCAAATGCAGTACTCCACATGTATTTACTCACATGCTTTCTTTGATTAGGATTATTATCTTTATCTCGTATCTGGGGTCCAGATCGATCCCTTTGCAACATGATAAGTTGTCCTGCCAAGTTAAGCATTATACTTTCAGCTTCACAAGCCTACAGATAGAAAGAATATTATGCAAATTATTTAAGCTTTTTGAATGATAATTTTACTCATAACCACAATAAAATCCTAAACAAAAAAAGGTGTAAATGAAATATGCCAATTTACAGAGATGACTAACAACTGAATTTAATATAGAAGGACTAAGAAAAATCAAGAACCAGTTATTGTGCAAAGGAGTAAATACTGGAAGGTTTCTTATTCACCAGACTCACTCTATGTGTTTAATATGGACTTTTTCCAACTATGAGTCTTAAAATGGGCAATCCACCAGTATTTTAAGAAAAATAAAGCTCTGTATTCTTATCAGTATCATCACAATATTATTGCCAGTCTCTGACTTCAAAGACTAACAGTGGTACATAACCCAGGAGCTGAGCCAAAAAGAGTTGAGCCACACTTGCACAGCATCTTGAACTTTTATTTAGCTGCAGTTAGACAAAAAAAATTCAGTAAGGTGTGTCAAGAAAGCAAAGTATTCTTCTCAGTTAAGCCTACTCTGTTTGCAACCCCGACAACAAAAATCCAAGTTTTCTTTGCATGTGCTTTCAGGCCCCTGACTAAATTTTGAAATTAAGAGAGGGACCTTCACACCTTAAGTCATTGTTTGGCTATTGCAGAAGTGGCCAAGAGTACCTTATAGGGTCATATGCCATCTTTTCATATTATCTATTTATTCTTTGAGTAATGGACATATTGTGAGAAAGGTAATTCCTAATGCCATGGATTGCTCTGGTTTTTGACTTTTAATATATGATAGAGCAACATACCCTTGAGAGAGTTAAATTTAATTTTTTCACCAAGATTTGGTTCCTTTGCAAGTTAAAAAGAGAATGTATGAAATAAAATCTAAACTCTTTCTTCTGTTTCTACCCCCTCACCCCTAACTCCCACATAAAATGTCTATATAATGAACATCAGAAAAAACACATTCTGGATTTTACCACATAGAAGAGCCACTGATTTATGATTTATTCATCAATCAGGAAACCTTTAAGGAGTAAGCTAACAAATTCAGGCACCAATTCTACCAGATTTTGAGACCTGTTACCTGCTGAGGCATCTTCAAGGTGATGCCAGTCTCTGTTCTCACTGACGTCAACGTAACAGACACTACAAGAAAAGGATGAGGAATGTACCGAGACATGGACACTTCTTGAAGGATTTGAATACTGGCAGTAGGATTAAGACTGAAAGGAAAATTACTACATTTAGAAATTTTACAACAGTACTTAACATGAAATAACTACATTGAATAAACCTAATGAAAATAAGCAACTTACCCTTAGCAAACAGTTTACAGAACAAATGATATTCCTTTAATCAGGAATCAGTAGAAATGCCTATATATCTACTCTATATAAAGTTACCAGACAAACTGAAACTGGGTCAGTATTCTTGATACTTTGGGAAATACAGCTATGAGTATGCAGAAGTCAATATCAGATACTTCAGAAGACGACCCTATTGACTCTTCAATGAGACAGTTCCCAGGTTTGGATTCTGTTGGGAGCTTTTTTTTAAAAGCATTGAAAGTATTTTTCTCTGAAGTTCATCAACAACTTGCTTTTTTTTACCACAAAAAGGTCTCTTCTTACTCAAAAGAAGATACCATAACTGTAGGAAAAACCACGTATTTAGGCACTTTAAAAAACCCCCTACCTCTGAATCTTTATCTCCTCCTTAGATTCACTAATCTTAACTGTCTGAAAATATCTGGCCCATCTTACGTTACTACTTCTTTTGCACTAAAACAATTCCTCACCACGACACCAAGACCAAACGTGTTCTCTCTTCATCTTTGCAAGCCTGCTGCCACCTTCCCTCTACTAATTACTGCTTCTAATATTAGAAATACGTTTTTATTTTAAAATATTCAAATATGTGGGTGTCTTTTAGTACCTTTTTTTTCTATTAATATTCAGTTTTCAAGTTCCTATAATTTAGGAACATATTTGTTCAGACAGCTGGAAAAATACATCAGTTGCTACCTACCTCCATACCTAATGCACCTATCAGCATGCATCCAAGTGACAACACTCATGAACTTGTGCATAGAGATAACACTTCACCACACTGTATTTTAAAAATCTGACTCCACCAGTTATCAAACACCTTTGTATTATTTTAAGATTTTACTCAGACTGAGAGCAGACCTACAGGTACCTTACTGCAAAAGCATTCAACAAATGACACTCACCCCTCAGATCTCCTCTCAATACTGTAAAGGCAAATGGAACAATCTGCTCTGAACAATATCACAATGTCCCGGAAGACACTTAGTAGTAACGTGTTTGCTTGCACTTTGGTGATGTGAGCAAACGCATTGTCAAGGTTAGATGTTCGCAGGTAGATTCTCAGCTGCAAAGAAAAGGAGTAGTTTGAATACAGATTCTGCCTACCAACAAGATAATAGTAATTCCACATCTGGTTATTTTCTTTATTGTGGAATGGCTATCAAGACACATTACTGACATTTTGTTTCATCAAGTATTTTATCCATTGCATTTATTATTACATCCAAAGAGGTTAAAGTACAATACAGCCAAATCTGAAGTACTGAACAACAACCATAAGGAAGGAATTTTATTCACCAGTTTTAAAAAGCAAAGAGTAACCAAATCTCCTCTGCCCATATAGTTTAAAAGCTTGTGAAAGTGACCCAAAACACTATCAACAGGTATCTCAGAACACACTTCATGGTAACATGCAAAAATGTCACAGTTTTCAAAACAATGAATAGATTTACTCTAGTCAGCAGAAAATAGTTTTTAATAGCAAAAATTTTCAGCAAAGAATTATTTTTATATTAATATATAAACTCTGAATATGACCAAAAGCCACCAAATTTATAAACATGTTTATAATACCACAATACTTGTCATGCATATATTACTGTCATCCAGACCAGATATTCTAATCATTATATGTTTACATTGAAGGAAAGCATCTCACCTCTTCCTGGTGATCATTTAAATTATAACATGCAAGAACTATGAAGTCATTCCACCATGCTAAGCCACCTGTCACCATCATCGTTTGTTCCTGAAAAGAAAAAAGCAAGCAAATTACACAAAAGTATGCATTTTTATATACTTTTGCACACAGACATGTACATTATATGGGTAATTTCTGAAAGCCATGCATGATCTCTATAAGCGTTACTCATAGTGACGAGACTACGTATATGAAATAGTTTAAAAAAACCACAGTACTAAAGAGTAGTATGTGAAAGACAAATCTCATCCTACAAACTACAGTTCTACAGTTCTTTATTCTATTGGCATCCCTGGAATCTCTCCTATGCGTTTCTATCCAGAATTTACAAGCTTTACATCCAAAGCTATGTCACATGAACTCTCAGACAAATGGAATTAGGTGTCTGATTATATGCACTCAAATTTGGAATACTCTGCTAATACCCAGACACAAATTACTGTGTCAAAACCACAAGATCTGTGTTTCAGACATTTTATGAGAAACACATGTAAAACCAGCACCCCTAATCCCAAGTGTGTCTACAGGCTGTTTACTTGAAAATTATACTCTTTAATTTTCTCCAAGTCTCACATCTCAACAAATAAAGTTTTCCATCAGATTCCATCAGCTCTCACCTGGGTAATGTTTCCGAACAACTTCCATTTTTTGGTGAGTAAAGAATAATGTGCAAAACCAAACTTGCCAACAACAGCTACATTCTGTCCAAGCTTGTCAATAGCTGAAAACTGTAAAAAAGGAAAAGAAAACTACCAGAACCTCAGAAGGGAACTTATTTAAATGATCTATCTTATCCAAATATGGCATCACAAGGCAATATGACCTCAGACTCAAAATGTGTGAAGTATTTTCATGTTTCATACTTTACTAACACAGTTTTCTTTCTGTAATGTAAAATAATTATTTCACTTTTCAGAGTTCAGCCAATCCTAATGGACAATTATAACCCTCCAATATTTTTAAATAAGCATGAACATATTCTTAAAATAACTCACCCTTATAGGCCAGTTGCTCTCTAAATATGTACTGTGAATCTAAAAAAAAAAGAGAAAATCAAAACCACATGACTATACCAACTACAATTAAAGTACTGATTAATTACAACATCCTAAAGGGATTTGGACAATGTCAGTATTTTTTTTCCAAAACACTATCATAAAGGTATTTAATGTTGGAATTTTGTTTTTAAATACAATTACTGCCCCCACACCAAAAGTTACTGATGCCTAAATGTTACCTTGTTTTTAATACACAAAATATCAAAATGCATTAACAACCTATACCAGCTAATACTACATTACAGATTAACAGTCACAATTTGCTCATCTCTCTGCCCAGCTACCTCTCTCTCCAAGAGAATCTTTCACGGGAATATAATAAAAGTTTTGATAAATACAGTCTTCAGGCAGGACTTTAAGTATTGGGATGGAATTTCTAATCCTGTCACAAATACACACCAGCATATCCAAAAGCTTTCTTATGAGAGAGCTTGATTGGAATATGGCAGATCAAATCTCAGTGCTGGATTCTTCATGTCACATGGGATGATACAAACCCAGCTTCAAACTCCAGTTTCTCATCTGACACAAGGCAGGTAGGTAGTCTTGAGACCCAGCCACAGGTTTTTTTTCATGGATATGTTGCTCCCCATTAGTAATTCTAATTGTTTCAGCTTTACTTTTACCACAGAAAAAAGACCTCTCCCTCCTACACCAGTTCCAGAAGACAGAACTACCAGGCCAGCTAAAGTGGAAATTCAACAGTATCTAGAACCTGCCTTACATACCTAGAATCGAACACTTTTTAATACTACTGATTCATGTGTTATGTGAAGAACAAAATACTGGGGGCCTCTCAGGAACCTTTATTTAAAAAATGCCACCAATTCAAGCATAGAAGAACACACATTATAATTACAGATCAGAAGATATGTATCTTTTCCTCTATATAATAGGGGAAATAGAAGAAGTCCCATTACTACCCTGCAAACAATTTCTTTCACAGCTTAATATTGTGAAGTTTTAATTACATGCTTAAAGAGATGCCATTTTTCATGCTTGAAAATACAGCTGGAGTCTGAAGGGTGTATTCATCAGCTGAAAATACTTTAAACCATTTTGCATAAATAACAAAACAAACACCTAAATGATTTCTTGTGTGTTGCACTTATTCTCCCTTTCAAAGCACAGCAAAGTAATTAACTACTCCTTCTTGAAGTCTTAAGACCCTTAAGACTGTTTTTACTGGCAAAGTCAAAGCCACAAGGTTGATGAGACCAATTTTCAGTTACCTTTTTCAATGAGAAAAAGCTGTACAATGGCAAACTTCCAGAGAAAATAAAAAGGCAATGATCTCATACCAGAAGAAAAAGATATGGCAGAGAGTGAGGAGATCAGATGAATATTCTACTCCTACAAACTCCTGCAGTGACAAAGCACATATGGGCAACCAGGATCAATTACCTGTACAACATGCCAATGCCGGTGTCCTAGTAAAGTGCTTAAACCCTGAGAATCTAAACTGCCATCTGAAAATGGGCCTCTTTCCCTGCTGTGGTTATGTTCAGAGTGTGCCGAAGGATTTCTGGGACTCTGAGTTTGTGCTGCATCTCCACAGTTCAAATATAAGCGATCTTCTCCTTGAAGGAGGACTTGTTCCTGGTTACTCTATATTAAACCAAAACAAAACAAAAGAAAAAAGCAACTTTGAATTCCATATACAGAAGATAAAGGGAAACCCTTAATATATTAAGAGATTATAAGCACACAATAGGAAAAACAAGTGTTGAGGCAATTCTCAGTTTTTGTATCACTATATACTAACAGGTTTTATGTTACACTATTGCATAGCAATATTTTCACAGTACCATTTTAAAGGCTCTATGACAAAAAAGAAAGACAACTCTAATGGCTGCAGAACAGACTTAAAATCTGAGAGAACAACTCAGAGGTCACCTAAAACTGGAACTGTGATTTAAAATAAAGATATATTTAGCAACAAAAAACCTTACCATACAAGGATTAACAGTGAGGGCACTCTTGATGAACTGAAACTGCAGAATACCAAACTGTTGAGCTTCATTGTTTGCATTTCTTTCAGGTTTCACATTTGAAGAAGAATTCCCATCAATAACCCAGAGATGATACCCTTCTGATCCCCAGCTCTGAAGGTAAAAGAATAACAATAATAAACCTCCAACCCAACACTACATACATATATATATATATAAACATAACACTATATATTCTCATAAAACAAGAACTACAGAAACTTACTGTATATCATGTATATATATTATGTATATATATGTATAATATGTATATATTGTATATCATGTATATATATTATGATATACATGAGCCTGGAAAAAATCCACACATTTTATTGTTCTAAAACCTAACATTGTAGGAATCAAACAGTACAATTCACAAAGTACAGTAGGAATCTAGCTTGAATTATTTCCTGTCCTGAAAAAATAATGGTTAAATGAAGTGCAACTATACAAAGACACCTACATAAGTAATGAAGGCTGTTTAGTTTGCAGTTTAGGGCAACAAACAAAAATTCAACAGAGCCAGGTATGAAACAATCCTGATTTCCAAAATTACACTGGCTGTTGTTCATAAAATTCAATGAACCAGAATTTCAGTCTTTGAAATTTTTTAAAGGTACATTTAAGAAGTACTGTCATTGCATATTTGTACCTCTACTTGGGATGCATATTTAGAGTTGTCAATCTTCATAGCAATTATGTCATGATAAATTAACTAAATTGTTTTAGAAATACTGCACAAAATTCACCATCGCTTGTATAAGTCTTGTAGAATGTGTTTGAAATTTGTTTTAATTTAAAATTTACTCTAATTTATTCTATTTTTATATTGATTTTACAGACTAGCAGGATTAGATTTAACATCAACTACTTAAAAATTTAAAAAATAGCAGTTAAGTTTCTCTGGAATTCATCATCTGAGTAAAGTTACTTTAATTGGCTAGTTAAAAATTTTAGAGACATAAAGGAGTTTACAATTAGTGCTGATTTGTGTCTCATTGCACTTTGATATATATCACCAGATAAAAAAGGAAAATTAAGAAAACCTGAAAGTGTTTATTCTTAATATTAAAAGTGAAGGCAAGAAAAGGCATGTCATGCATACTTCATGATCAGGTTTACCATGAAAAAAAAAAATGCATCAGTTGTCCCTTTTTCCTTCAATGCAATATTGCAGTTAAGAAGTGTAGTAAAGGCATCTTACTGTGAAAACGAATTACGCAAAAGAACCACAGTCTGATTTTCTGGAAATCTGTTATATAAAAACAATTTAAAACTTTAAGAGCCATCCTATTACAGTATTTTTCCATTCCTATTTACCATGGAACTGATTTTTAGAGGGTCCTTTTTGGCACCATCAGATTGATACCTAAAAACAGAACAGAACAAGTCTGAGTTTGCAAATAACTTCATCAATAATAAATTAAATTCCTATCTTTGTATTTTCATATGGTTCTATATTGAACCTCATCTAAAATGGTACAGCCTGTTTGATCCATGTCATTACAAAAAAGGCAATGCAACTGTCAGATGTCTAGCATAAACTATTTGAAATACAGGCACTGAGGGAATTTTAATATTTGCTTGCTTAAGCTTGCTTCTAGGGTAATTTTATTTTACAGACAAAAAGGCCACTACAAAATGAAAACAATACATTTTTGTTTATATGTAAATCATCTCCTCCTAAATATCTGCAATGATATCTTGATATCTAAAAAATCATAAAGGAAAAAGATTTTTGAAAAGCTATTCTGGTGAATTAATTTCTATTTAAATGCTTTCAATTAGAAAAACAAATACTTCTAATAAACTCTTTACAATGTCATTAAAAATACTCACGCAAAATCACCTCCTAAAGTACAGATAAGCTGAGCACCAAAAACACTCCATAAGGACAAACCTCCACATTCCCAGGTCACCATTGCAACACAGCTATCAGGTGACCATCTAATTAGTTTAACAGGTCCTGTTTTATTCCAAATATCTGTTTAAAAGCAGATAATAAAACAAGTGAAAACACTGAAAGTCCTTTATCTATTTTTACCTTAAGAGTATAAACAAAATATATGGAAGTAAATATTTGATTTTTCAACTAACTGATGCATTAATCAAACTGACCATCTCAAAATGAATAAGGAACAAACAATGGTTTCTTTCCAACACATGCTTGGTTTCATCAGAAGATAAAAATACAGGAAAACATGCCAGATGTACACTGCCGTAACACAATCACAGAACCGCAATTCCGATAAAGTGATTTTTTGGACAATAGAGGCACTTAACACAACTGTAAAACTTATTTATGGATTTGTTTCTTAACTGAAAACCACTAAACACACACATTTTCAGTTGAGAACACAATTTACCCACTTTGTATGTTCCTAAGTCTCAAGCACAGAATACTACATGAAAAAATACATGGCAGTGCAGGAAGGATGCTGCATTATTCAGTATTTTTTCTGTACCCTACACGTCAGTTGCTTCAAATTAATTCACAGTTCTGTTATACTCATTATCAGTTTTGACAATAACCTCTCATTTCCTCAGGTAATTGAGAAGTAATTTTAAGATTAAGAATTAGTCAAAGAAACGCACAAAACCCACAAACCATCAATCCAAACCCCTACATACAAAACACATTCAGAAGTTAATTAAAAAGAAAGCAGCTAAAAATGCAAAGACACAAGAGTTAATTATTACAAACAGACAGGAGTAAATACTATTCATATCAGCGATTATGCAAACAAATAAACAGAGGTTAAATAGCCAAGGATAAAAAATATACTATACCCTAAAAATTCTACCAATAAAAGTAGCTCACCAGGATATTGTTTTGGTGTCAGTTCCAATTTATGAGAAAACTGCATGGCGCCAGTGGTAGTATCTATCGTATAAACCTGCACAGAGCCACTGGAAGACATTACACATGCTTTAGACTACAGACCATTTGTATTTCTTATCAGTTTCAAGTGGTTAAGAAAAGCTGCTTTTTCTCTCTCACCAATAGCAAATTTATCTAAAACAGAGATGTTGAATCTAGTAATATTCAAAGAACTTTATGAAACAAATTTCTAAGATGCTTTCCCGAAGGCATCTGAGGACCCAGAACACCAGCCCTAATATAATCAATGCACTAAAACTACTTCATTCTCTTAAAATACATATGTACACACAATTCACATACGTTTATGGCTTCCAACTGCCAGACAATCCATTAAGGAAGGAAGTATTTACTCAGTGCCAAAGTTTCATCAGGGATGTACTGAGGCATACTAAGATCAGTAAATTAAAACACCTATTCTTTTATCAGAGGAAACACCAACACACTGTATTGTTACTAAAAAACAAGAACACTAGTTCTTAAGAGGACAGATTAAAAAACAAACAAACAAACAAAAAAACCCCACGGATTTTTTAAAATGCTCTAAAATAAAACCCAAGTAAAATGTAATCAAAGAAAATAAAAAAATGCACTCTAAGGCCAGCTGAAGCAGTATTATACAGAGGAGAGCTGAAGGCTCAGCTAAAAGCACTTCTACAACACTTAATTTACAAATATTCTTAATTTACACTTAATTTACAAATATAAAGGCAACATTTTTCTTGACCAAATCATGATTGCACAGAGCATTTTCTAAGTTGAGTGCAAAGTGCTGATTTTTGTTCAGTATTGTTATGAGTAACTACTTAAAAATGACTTTATAATCCTCCTGGGATAGCAGCACTTTCTAATCCTTGCTACTGGTCCAGCCACCTTTTAATTTTTTTTTCCATAGATCAGAACAGCAAATATAAATTTCAATTGCAGTTCAAGCAGGCAACCATTTCTTTCTACCTCTCTCCTGCCTTCTTGACATTATGCAATCTCTAGGCAGACTGATTATTTTCATCTTTACAGTTCTTGCAACACAACTTACTAAGAAGTAACTACTAATTCAGCTTTATAATGAAACAATCTCCCCCTGCTCTGAACCAGCCTTAAAAAACTTACTTGGCACATCCAAACGCCATTAGCCTGTATTTGTTATTTACTGCCACACAAGTTCCATCAACTACATCTTGCGCCCAAACACCATGGAGCTGCTGTAGAGAAAAGAATTCAGAAGATTTTTTGTTAAATAGTACTTTTATAAATAACAGTCAGCTTCTATCCATGTACACCATATTACACATCTGTCAGTTGACCTTCACGATCTCAAAATTTTTATTAATGTCAAGATGATTGACCTGGCTCAAAAAAACAAAATCCAGCATATGCAAAACTGGTTTCATTCTTCTTAATATAAATCACAGAAAGATATCAGTATGTAAGAAAACTGTTTATAAGACCTCTTAATAACAAAATCAGCCAATACCTGTAAGGCAAATAAGTCCCTAACGCTGCCAAGGGAAAAAAAAATAAAATCAGTAGATGGTACTAAGAATGAAGAGAAAAATAAAAACAGGAAACTAAGTTCCCATTTGCAACAGCTAAGATCACAGGTATTTTAAGTGGATGAAGGAATCTGATATTAGATGTATTCTTTTTGGTTTTCTGCAAGTAAAAGATATCGAAAAACAAAATGTAATAGTTTTTAGCCTGAATTACAGGTAAGAAAACACCTAGCTGGGAAAAGATTCCTGTAAAACAAATTCTGAAGTATGCTTGTCACTATGAGAAAGAGATAGACTTGATTAGGACTAAGCCCTAGACATAGTGCTTATGATACTTAGCCACAGGAGAAACCACTTTCTCTCAGCCCATTTACAACTTCTGACAGAAGTCTGTTGGTCTGGCACAATAAGATGTGGTCTATAATAACAATTTGAACAAATAAAAGAAAGTTAAATCTATTATCAATTATGGTCTCCCAGTGGTACCAACCCTATAAAAATCCAACATGAATTATGCTACAAAATGCAGTATTGTTCTTATGTCATCTCTTAAGCAGATGTTAAATTTTTGTTTGTAATTGAACAGAATTTAAAGTAGAAAGCTAACTGAAATGCAGAGACCAAGGAAAACACAGTTATTGTGCATGGTAGAAATGCTAACAGAAATATACCTCAGCGGTGAATCTACTTGACATCGGTGTAATGAAACCAACTCTGCCATCGTTAAAAACAACAGCAAAGCCATCAAGTGTGGCACAGTATTCCATATCTCTGATGTAAACATCTTCAAATCCCAAAAGTGAACCTGCTGAAAAAGTATCAGTAATTTAAAAATATGTGAACACAGAAATATTGCAAGCCAACAGACATTTCAGATGTTTACTTATTATTTCAAAGAGAAAATCCAATTTAAACAGGCTATTTCATTCTCATTTACAATGGCAACATTTTCCCATCTCTGCTTACAAACAGACAGAATATTTTATACTTGATGGTATGTCACTGAGAGGTAACTATTGTACGCAATACAACCCCTAAAACCTACCTCGAGAAGACTGCAGATCTAAAGAAAACGGAACTGTACATAGGTTGATAGCCTTCCTTCCATTGGTCATACCATCCCAGTGAATGAGATGAAGAAATCCATCAGCAGTAGCCACAAGTAGATCTTCTAACATGGACTGCAAACTAATAAAATGTATTTGTTAATCCCTAAAAAAAGTAATTTCAAATCAATGTCACAGAAATATCAATTAATGTAATAAACACTGTATTACTACCTCTTGCACCAGCAACTGCATTGTAAAGTTACATGTAAGTTACAAACATTTACCACGCTGACAAAATATGGTATACACCTTAACTTCTCTGCAGCAATCACAGTTCATGAACAGGTCTGTACTGTTAGAGTAATTGTTTAACTGATATACTAATTGCTGAAGATCTTTTCAATACTTTTGACTAAGACACTGCTGCCAACAATCAATTATTCACCTATCCCAGAAAATTAACAATACTGTCTAGGCTGCAAATAATTCACAATACATTTTAATCTGTGGTTGAAAGAAGCTGGTGAAGGAGAAATTAATCTCCTTGTAAATCCTTCCTTAAGCATTTCCAAAATCCTGACAACTACTGTTAATCTACTTGCATTGCAAAGCTTTTTCCACTATATATTGCATGTCTTCCAACACCTATTTTCTCCTAAGGACCCTCTTCCCAAACTTCACTTTGTTACTTTTCCACCTCACTCCAATGCTATGAAGTTTCACCAACTTTTCACACATACTTACTTAACACATTCAAAATTTCTTTACAGGACAGGCAATCACAAAAAAAAAGCAAGAGATAAAAAAAAAGACAAGTGTGGACTCTACGCAGGCATCTGGAAAAATGCTGAAATGCTGCATACAGTTTTGGTCTAACCTAACAACACCTCTATGAAATCTCTAATACACACTGAAGCTGTGTATGTGCTGAAGAACATGTGTGAGCTGAAGAACAAAGTCATTTATAGTAGTACACAGTAATACTGAACATACTACATACTTCCATATGCCAAAAATATCAGTATAGCCAAGCACAGAAAGAATTCTTAAACAGCAATTCAACTTTTTCACCTCCTCAGACTTACTAGTTGCTAATAGTAGCTTACCAAGCTTACCAATGTTAGTCCTTACTATTAATGAGCCTAAAAACATACTAGAAGCCTTTTCTTCCATCCCGTTTTCCCTTCACTTTTTAAAAAGTACTGGTATATATGGAAAAATTCTCAAGATCCAATTAATGAGCATACCTTGTGATAGAGGCTTGTAAGTCCAGCACTTTCTTCAATTCTAGATTTAAGGAAGGCGCACACTGTTCTTCCTTATAATGTGGGGTTCCCTTCAGATGTGGGCTTCCTCTAAAATACAAGAGAAATATTAGAATTATAACAGGTTGTCCCTCAAATGACACAAGAGTTATTGATTTACATTACCGTGGTCATTTTTCCCCCACATATACATCTACCCACACCTCCCAGCCAGTCATATGCAATCTGCCAAAAGCAGCACTGAATATCTAGGACGTAATTTTGGTGCTAAAAGTTTAGTCTAACATATCCTCTACGTCCACAGCATATGTAGGCAAAATAAGACAATGAACAGAGAATAAACATTACAATAGCTGTATGGCCTGCCTTAATACTCCTAAAATAAGTGAATGTGTCAGTGAAAAATCTGATTTAATAAATTGGCACTCAACTGTTTATGGTGATTAAAGATGCTGAATTCTTAAATATCTCCAACTCACTCTTTTTCAAGATGCATTACAGATCTAACAGACTGCAAAATGTTTATGTTTCTTCCATTCCTTTTTCCAGATCACTTTTGTAACATAAATTCAGCATGCATAATACAAGTAGACATCTATCACAGTATTCCATAGGAATATTTCTCCCCGCAGCAAATTAACTAGTTTTTAACCTAAGACTGACTAAGAGATGATTGAACACTGATTGCTTCCCTTTAAACAGACTATTACAAAATATCAACTTCTGGATGTAGAAAGCTTCTTATTTTTATCTTCCTCATTTTAAATTTCACATTCCACTCATTAAGTTACAACATCATTATACATTACTATACAGAATAATTAAAGTATTCCTTACTTATCTGGGTTATCAGATGTACCATGTGCTTCTTTAACATTTTTTTCAAATGAAAACTGACCTACAGTCATAAGTATTGTAACATGTCATCCAGCTCATCTATCTAATGAGCATTATGCTAGTAAGCAAAGCAAATTATGAATAAAACAGGCATTGCAGACAAGTTAGAATTTATAGTAATTTCAATAGTCAGAAACAATAGATATGTACACAAATTCATGTAATCTTTACCTGTATTTTAAGTGACAAATCACTTATTTTAATTTACATCAGGATACCAAATATAACTGCTTAAGACATGGCAGAAACCAAAGCAGATGCAGCTTTAGAGAAGTTTGACAGCACAAGGATACATCACTCTCCCTCCTATCCTCAGTAGATATCAAGGTCTTAACTCATTACCATTTTATAGCAACGCTAAATTACTATCAGTATTCTTTGATGGGCACTATACCCTTCCTTATGTAGCAAGGACAAAGATATATGCCAGCTAAGGTAAGACCAAGGTAATCTTTGACAATCTGGAATTAGGAGATGGAAGTAGTATCATTTTTTCAGAAAGAAACTATGATGGCTGTGAAAAATTACAGCAAAAATGAGAAAAAGTACTTTAAGATTAGTTAATCTACCACCAAAAGATGGCAACTTGTATATATCTAAATTATTAGAATGTTTGGTTTGCATTTTGAACAAAAATTATTTGCAAAAGGCAGCTGTCTTAGGAAAGATCTAGCCCTTCATACAAGCTAGCTATCATAGACTGCCAGGAACCCTGAAAAAACCAGTAATTTCTTTTTTCAATGATACTAGCATCGTGGGGTTGTTGTGGTGTTTTTTAAAACTCAGAAAAGTCCGGGTGTTTGGAGATAGGCTTTTCAACCCATGTGGACACACGGTTCCAGACAGTACACTTCCAAACTAGATGAAGTAACTCTGGTTTACCAACAATCAGTGGTACAACTGAATCGTGCAAGCAAATGACTTAAACTGAGATGAAAGGTTTGAGTAATGCAGAAATGTTACTGTTAGGTAGGTATAAGACACAACTTAACATGTCTGTTAAACCTAGCATTTCTGCACATTACAAACTACAAAGCCAGAATGGTAACTACATGGTTTAAAAGAAATCTTTTCCAGGAAGAAAACTTTCAAGTCTCAGTGTAGGCTGGCTTTCTTTCCTTCAACACCTCTGATAAAAAAATAGCTTGCAAGAATATTTGAATATTTTCAGTTTCATGAGCTAGTTTTAGCAAATTGGTCAGCATCTGTGGCATCTTATCTTTTCCACTGGGGCACTACCATTTCTGTCCCAAAAAGGGTTTTATCATCCAGTTCGCAAGGGGACCGATCCACACAGAGTTGAGGCACATCTCCTTCACTGAAACTCCAAATATGCCATTGTTTCAGTTCATTGCCTGTGATTATGCCTAATTCATCAATTCAAAAAGAAACCCCTAATATGGGTGCAAAGGAGGTGCTACAGAAAGTACACTGTGTTCATATAGTCCACATGAGTCAGCCTTACTGGCTGAGTTCCTTTGACCTTTAAACAAAGAATGCACACAGATGACTTAAGCAGGAAAGAATGTTTGGTCTGGGTTGCCACATCAGCATCTGCTATGGTTGCAGCCAAACTTTGGGTAACTCACTTTTGCACAAGAATTGAGAGGAACACATTCCAGTGACTGACCAGCTGCATGTCAAATCAAATATAATCACTGCTATTTACATGGCATCTGTTAATGCAACTAAGCCTGTTTCCTCTTAGAACTGAGGAAAAACTGCAACTCAAGAAAACCTCAAACATGGAAAGATTAGGGATGCTGTTTTTAAAGTCCCAGGACACCAAACTTAAAAGCATCCTAAATTCAAAAAAAGAGGCAGCATCATGCAAAAGCAGAGTCAGATAGAGTCCTCAACTGTAGGAAGAATTGCCTTTAAGTTTGTTATCTGAAATGGTGGGAAGTTCAGGGAGGAACCAGGACACCAGCCAGGTAATTTTTCAAGGTGCACAGTACTGCATTTATGGCCTCCATTAATTACACAGCATTTAAGTCATACAACATGATACACAGACTAAATTCATTCAGAAATAACATAAACAAATTTGTCATTGCTACCAAAAGCATCTAAAATCAGTTAAGAAGTTAATTATAACAGAATCTGAAAGCATGTACTTAAAAGATTTCTTCATAATTGCAATTATGGTATATAACACATATAATTTTTAAGTCTGTTCTAAGTATTTAAAAATAATGTCTATCATTTTATCTTAGTCTATCTTGTCTATCTTAGTAAAGGAGAACTCTAGTCCGGAGACAAAATTCACATTAAATTCATATTTAAGTTTTACAGTTTGGGGTAATCATAGTAATATAGTTGGCAGTTATTGTTAGATAATAGTTTAGAAAAATTCAGAAATGCTCTCAGAGTCAAAAAATACAGTTCTTCAAAAAAAATTACTGTGGCTAATGGCAAACAATGCATTCCTTAAAAAAAACCCAACAAACTAGGCAGTAGCATCCATTCTTAGTAGTAACAAGTAATGAGACATAATAGAGACATTTCATTAAATAAAATATGAAATACTTCAGAGAATTAAAAATTATTTCTAGAACAATTGTTTGATACCAACAAGCTAAAATATTTATATACAGCCTTTGGACTATGACATTCTTATTTGTTTCTGATAAAATGGATTATGGAGTAGGAGGAAAGGGATGAGGAGAAGATTAAAAATCGTGATGTTTCATCTATTAATGACAATATATATATGACAACACAAGGCAGTGTTTCTAAAATAATTTACATCACCAAGAACTCCAAGTTGTTCTCCTTGAAGGCAAGAACGCAAAAAAACTGACAACAGCCATTATTGTTGCATTAGCACAATTACACAACATTTACTAACCATTTTACAATGGTTCATGTGAACATTTTCAGTTAATGTTCACACTGAAAAGCTGAGGACTTCATTTTTTTTATACCTGATTCAAAGAGCCTGCATCATCACCTTTGAGCCATGATTTTCATGCAACAAGCATGTTCTCACCCCTAAATCTGCATCTCACCACACACTGCAGGCAGCTACCAGCTGAGGATTAACTACATCTGGTGGATGCAGAGCAGTTTTCATACAGATTGGCAATAGCTGCACCAACAAAATTAAAGTGAGTTTATGGTAACAACTATTAAGAATAAGTGCTTAGAAAAGTAATTCTTAGTACAGCCTTTAATACACAATTAGGTAGTGGCAGATTTCTGCAGTTTGAGAAAAGAAACAGCTAGCTAGCATGCTAATTGACTGTTAAAAAAAAAGCTATATCGTTTACCAAATTATTATTTCAGTTGCAAAGATTTCTTGACAACAGTTACAGAATCACAGAATCACTAAGTTGGAAGAGACCTCCAAGATCATGCTGTAACATCTCAACTAAACCATGGCACCAAGTGCCACATCCAGTCTTTTTTAAAGCACATTCAGGGATGGTGACTCCACCACCTCCGTGGGCAGACCATTACAGTATTTTATCACTCTTTCAGTAAAAAAAACTTCCTAACATCCAACCTAAATTTCCCTTAAATTAAAAAGTTAAAATCTCTTGAACCACATCAAGAGTTTACAAGTGTCATAATGGTTAATGAAAGTTCTTCAGTTTAATCTAGTTTTTAAAATACATTTCCCAAACAAAGCCAAAATCCTAAAGGGAAAATCACAATGGTAAAGTTCAGCAGGACCTTAATTCTGACTGAAAATTACCTAGTAAGTTAATTAACTATACACCTCATTGATTACCCTTAGAGAGTTTGAAGTTCAAAACCTTTGTACATACTAATCTTCAGTCTGTTGAATCAGGAAGAAAAAGTCCACTGATGAGGTAATTTATGGCACCTATAAACCACCAGGCTATAAAAAAGGAGATAGCTTTTAAAAATGCCAGAAAGAGTAATACATGAATAGAGTAACCAAGTTTATAAGCAACAATACAGTATTGTAAACCAGCATATGAACTAGTTTCTTCACATATTCATACTGGTTAGATAACAACTTTAATTTTTAAGGCACTTTCAGAGACTTGATAATCTACACAATTGTGGTCTCATTTTAAATTTACACAACATCCATATCACTCCCAAATGTAGGCTCCACTTGAGGATATGAAGAAACCTGACACAAAAAGACTCTCCAATTACCATTTAGTTAATTAGCCATGTAAAGTTTTTCAATTCTTTCTTTTTTAAGAGGCAAAAATATCTTCAGCACCAACACACGTGCTTTTCAAGCAAAAAACCTTTGATTACTCTCCTTGGCAAAACTCTACACGGAAACAACGATCAGTTCAGTACAGAGAAGCCTCTATAATGATGGTATTACCCATCTCTTCACTGTCAAATATAAAAATAGTTGTACAAATTTGTTTGGAAACTCCTCAAAAAGTTACCACTGCAGCTTGCCACAGCCTACAAAGCTGCAAATTTGCTTCTATACACTGTCACTTTCCTTATGCAATCATAGGCAGAGATAAATTTTAACATGCTACAGTCTTACCTTAAATGCATTATTTTTCATGTTTTGTCTTGTAGTTACTTTAGTAATTGGGTGGAAAATCCAGACTGAAGCAATTGAAGCAGGACTTTGTACTTGCACTCACTGTAGGAAAATATCCCAGAATGTGGGCTAATGGCCAATACTGATTCTCTTCAAATCTGCTCTGAACTGGAGCAAAGTATCCAAGCGCTGGAATGAAACTGCAGACTACTCTGGCTCAATTTTAAAAAACTAAACACTAAACACCATACAATTACTGCTTTTTTCCTCCTGTTTTTAGTCTCACAAATTAAGCAGGATACTGTAAGTTTTCATTAAGCATGAATGACAGTTCACTCCAAGAACAGACTGGCAATTCCTAGTCAAATATCAATAGTGCCAGAAACATTTTCTTTGACAGAAAAACTACAGTCCTAAAATATCACAATTTGACAAATGTTGGGAAGGGTTTACGGGTATGATTGCCGGGTAAGAAATATTGGCGATGTAAAACCTGAGAGTGAAATAGAAATAAAAGCCAGCTTTGAGATGTGATCAAATCATCCCTATGTAGTACAAAAATCCATCACTGTGTAAAAACCAAATTTACTCTTAAAAAAAAAAAAAAGGTGGAGGAGGAATGAAAGGATGGCTCTAGGCAGTGCTTCAATCACTGAAACAAAAGGAGCAAATTAGTTAAGCAAACTGCTCCAAAACAAAAAGCAGAAGCCTCTTTTAACAGAGTGCAATTCTTGCAAAACTTGTTAAAAGCAATCCCATTCCCCAGCTGAACAATCAGTTAGAAAAAACTACATCAATAACTTACAGGGAAACAACAAAAGTAGTACAACAAAAACATTTCACAAAATAAAAACTAAAACTAAGTGAATGTAATTAACTGCTTCTCTCAGACACATGTTTGCCAAGAAGCTTGTGTCTTTTCTTTTTTCTAGGAAGGAAAACATCCTTGCAAGCAAAAGAACAAAGAAACTGCAAAGAGCTACATCACACCTAAATGTAATGACCATCTCTTCTCGTGGACTCTGTTACCAACACAAAAGATGGAATTGCGTGAAAACCTAAGAAATTTAAAGTGCCACCCTAGCTTCTTGCATTAACAGTTTCTTAATGCTTTATTTGTCTGTATTTTCTTTGCGAATAACTTAGTGAGTAGACAAATGTTAGTTAAAGCATTCTTCATTATATTGACTTTAGATTTGCCTAATTATTTTTGTCTTTTTACTGAAAAAATAGTATAGCTAAAAGTATTATTTGTCTCAGCAAATCTTATCCTGGGAGTTGGTAAAAGAATTTGTACATATTTAAAATCTTATAAATATGTACTTTCTCAGTCCTGCCTCAAAAAGTTCCAAAACTATTGTAATTTAGCAGAAATTTTCAGATTTACTGATTAGTGAATTAAAAACAAAACACAAGCAAAAGCTGAAAAAAAAAATTACAGAAAAACCTTCTACCAGCTCTCAAACTAATGTACTGAAAAATAGGTTTGATTATTTGAATAGTAATGATCGTAGTTATAGTAGCAATACCTTGTATACTTCAATGTGTGCAAAAATTAATGAATAAAACAATTTCTACTATTTCAGTAATTCAACAGAACAGGGGAGAGAGGGAGAGATGGGATAGGAAGGGCTTACGGATATGATTGCCTGGTAAGAAATATTGGAGATGTAAAACCTGTGAGTGAAATAGAAATGAAGGCAGCTTTGAGATGTGATCAGGGCAGGCAGGAAGACAGTGATTAGCTGGAGATGGGTTGAGAGACAGAAAACAAAAGGACCCAAGGGTGTAGGCCCTCTCCACTCTGCCAAGACATCAGGGAAAAAGTAGATAAGAAAAGTAGTCTTTAGAGTTTAGAATATAAGATGATATGGTAATATAGTAGTTCTTACAGGCTGCATGCAAAGTTTGTAGGTTTTGTATCTTATGCCAGTTGGTCACTGTGAATCAGAATATTCAACACAAAAGGAGATATAATGTATTGTAACAAGGTCTTCGATCTCTCTTACTTCTCTGACCCCTGCCCTCTTACCTGCCCTAGCTCCCTTACCTCCCTTACCCCCTTTACCCCTGCTATCTCCCTTACCTCTCTCTCCCTTACCCTCTCTCTCTCCCTCTCTCTTTGGGGCTTCCCTTCAGCCGAGGCTGGTGGCTGAAAGCAGGACTTTTTACCCACAACCCTTGCAATAAAATCACGTGTTTCTACAATATCTCAGGTCTGCAGAGTTCCTTCTCCCTGCCATCCACAGATGATCCTACAGAGAAAAAAACTACCAATGGATTCCAGCAATAAAAAGGAAAAATTTCCTTTTATATATGTATAAATATTTATATGTTGCACTTATGGCATGAACACTTTTTTGTCATATAAATCTAGTCACAGGTTTTTACATATAATATGCATAATACTGAACAGGTTAGTTGACTAACTCCTACCATACCTACATGAATAGATTTTATACAGATTAAATCTCTAAAGGTATAAAATGATGTTTAAGAAGTATTTCCCAATAAATCTTCTTAAAGTATTTAACATATTCTAAATTTCGTAAGAGCTATATCCTCAGTTACTAATACAACAAACCTCAACAGCTTTGTGGGCTACAGCTACGAATGTTAATTTTGGATTTCAGTACTTCCATTAAAACACCGAATTTCAGAATATAACAACCATTAATATTGGCTGATATGAAAAGAAGGAAATTATGCCAAATGTGCATTTTTAAACAGGAAATCAATTTTCTTAGGCTCTGATTCTGTCTGGTTTAAAACAAACAATAGCAGGATGCAGGGGGAAGTTCACTCAGTGTTATTTTCCAAAATCTCTTTATTTCATAATACTGAAAGATAAGGAAAAGCAAAGACTCTGGCATTCAAACAGGATGGCATCTTAGCCTCAATTCACACTTTAGCTTTTTTACTAAACATGTGCTGATTAGATTGAGAAAAAAGAGACTCGGCCCTGAAAATAAATCATGCTGTGATTAGATATACTACAATGCATATTGTGTTATAAAGGACAGAAGTGTTTCTGTCACTTCTAATACAGTTCTGTTTTGCTTTCCACCTTGAAGCATTTTGTTTAAATTGGATCAATAAAAAACTTTCATAAGTGGAATTACAGTTCGTACAACAGCTGTATGCTAGAGTAGTTCAGTTAACTAACACCAAATACAGGCAAGCACTTCTAGACCACCTCACTCAACAGCTACATATAGTAACAACTCTGTATAAAAGTAACTACAAATTCAAAGGACATTTTCTCCACAAACATCCCTCTCCCATACAGACAAATGATGAGTGATCTTGACTTTCAACGACTCATTTGATCCTGTTCTTCAAATCAAAGCTAAACCATTATCAAGCAAATTTTAAAGCAGTTATTAAAAAAAGTATCAATACCACATGAAGTTACTTTACTTCAGTTACCCAGGCCCCAGTCCTGAAGACTGTAAAAAACTACTGGTCAAGAAATTATTTATACACCTAATTACCTGCTTTTCTGACTATCCACTTTTTCTTTCATTTATGGTAAAATACGCACATTTGGTTTAAATGAGAACTAAGCTGACAAGATAATTTAAACACAACCATTCTCAGTATTTTCACCTGCATGTTAACAAACCTAGCTGCAATTTCAACTTCAGGATATTGACTAAACCAGGAAATTTTGCAGCAGACCAGTATTTTCCCGCAGCTGAGGATGTTACTCATCCTCATGAGGTGTGTATGCCCAGTGCACGACCACCTTGTTATATTGACATGCACAGCTTAAGCATTCTGTTCAAGAAGAAGTTGTATTAAGAGGGTTTCCCCTTCTCACTGTAGTCATGACATTGAAATTTTGTATTTCTGCCAAAACTGGCCACTACTATTTAAAGAAACTCTACTAAAGAACAGGCTTCTTCCTGCTTACAAAAAGTTAGTAGATATGGGCAGTTAATAAACATTAAGAATTGGTCATAATTTTAAAAAGTAGAACATGACTGAACATCCATTTCAGTTTTTACTGACTTTTTTCCAGCAGCTCTCACTTGGCTAATGCAAGGACACCCTCATACTTTCTGCAAAAGTCATCACCCTCTCACTTCACCTAGTGTCAGTAAACAACAACACAAGACAGCACTGGAAGAGTCCTAATTACTATCTCCATGACAGTTAAAATGTTCCCAGCAAATGCTTTACCATGAACTATATGATTTATACAAGTATCACTGAACAGTCACTTCATGTCTTTCAACTTCTCAGTGTAGTTACTCAGTGCTACTTCAAGGTCACAATTTTCTAATGCCAGCCTTTTACTAAATGCCAGCTTACAAACAAATCTACTAGAATCCACGACAGGGGACAGGGAGGGGTAAAAAAGGGAGATAGGTAGGTTTAGTTTCCCCATCAGGTCAGTAACCCAACTTTACTTAAGGCACAGCTGCATGATCACTGCTGCCAACATAGAGGAAGGAGCCAAGAACACAGTTATGTGGGGAGAAAACAGTAAGATGTCCCCTTTAAAGCATGAAACAAGTCACATACAACTGATCTGTAATGGCTTCAGAGTAAAGAAAACTAATTTGGTATTGTTCAGCACAGCAGAAGTGAAATCCAAGCATTTCAATGAAATAATGCCTTTGGAAAATGAACATATGCCAAAAGAAAGATTAAAGTTTCAATTCAAGCTTTTGGTCTCATTTGTCTGTTTATTCATTTTAGATTGCAAGGTTTTTGTTTGATTAACTCCCTGCCAAGTATTTGCTCTACAATGAAAATTAGTGAGACTGCCTACAGGCAGTGCACTGTATCTGCACCTACAAATGAAGTTCATTCCATTTTAATAACTTAAAGAATCATTTGACATTAATTGCAGGAGACAAAGCTCACCCACAAATGCCTGTGTCTTTCTTTTGATCTAATATAATCAGAACAGTAGTAATTTTATTTAGGTTTTCAAAATTGAGGGCTAAGAATAGACGAACTACTAATCCCAGTAAATTCAGTGAGATCATTCATCTTCTTAAAGATAAGCACATACATTAGTCTTAAGAGACTGTGAGCAACATATTATAAACACACTAGGGACAAACACCTTGTCCTACTCATCTACAGAATTTGCCTTATAGTCCTTTTTGGGCCATACAAATATATTTTAAAACCCTGACTGTTCAACATACAACTTAACAACAAAACCACGCATTTTCAGGTCAACAATTCATATCAATTACTAAAGATTTATGCAAAAGTTGCACTGGTTAGTCACTGATGGCTTAACAGGTATTTTCGGGCCTTCCTACAAGTGATATTTTAAGCAAACTTTCCAAAACTTCTTTTTTCAACTTTTACCATGTGCTTTATACACATTCCCATAAGTTTTCCAATTTTGCCAATTAAAACACCCCCCAACTTTACAGAAAGAACAAGAAAAACTCAAACTACTGGCTTAGTTTTCTGCCTTATGTAATGTACAGCTAAGGATATACTACCACTTTATTTATTTAGACAAGTTGCAGCAACAGGTTGTCTGCCTTTTCCCCTGATGACACTAAGCCAGATGTGAAGAGTCAGTTTGAAAACTGCTGTTCAGTTCCCCAAATAGGCATGTAAAATTAGATATGTTCTCTACATTACTCTTAAGTTTCTGGAAAACAGAAAATTAAATTGCAACAATAAATTTCATTTAATGCCAAAGCTTTGAGAGCTATTTCAGAAGTCAAAAGATGCATTATAACCATAGCACAGAAAAAATTTTCTAGTCAATAAAGCAATATTCACTTCAAAATCATTCATTACCTGCTAGGTAATTTCTTCCCATACATATTTTTGAAGGAAGACAGATTTTGAATTTAAATACGTTTGAAAAACTCCTTTATTTTCTTTTAATGTTTATGGCTAACAGTTACAATGAAAAGAAAAAAAAGATCAAAATGTCTTTTTCTTACATGACATACTAGGTTATCCAATGCTCCTCAGAGATGACTGTGTGGAGACACCCACGATTCAACTTTAACTCTTTTTATGAATGTGAAAAAAAAGTCAACTGACTAGTATTACCATAATGCTGAAGATATATAGAGGAATATATCAAAAAAAAGGTAAGAAATTTCTTGCCAATTAGAAATTGAGAGTGTCTTATAATTTGCATGGACAAATTCAATCCAATCCATAACTACAGATTCTGCTTATCTAAACACACAGACACATACACATATATTCCTCAAAGTTTTAATTTGTCATAGGCATTTCCCGATTTTGCAAAATCCAAGATCAACTAAGTCAACCACAAACACACCCAAAATACAGCCACTTTTTAAATGTGTAAGGTGTATTCTGTCATTCACAATAAGGAAAATAAGATGACACTGACAACATAACACACTGCACCAAAAATACCTGTATATTCTTACTAAAAACATCAATTTGCTTTCAAAAATATTGGGATTTTATTTCCCATTTGTTTCAAAAAATCTCTAAATTATCAAAAAAGATCGGAGACAGGATCTGGTTTTGAATTGCGCCTTAACAGCTCCTAAGACACATGATTTTTTTCAACAGAGTTATTCAAAAGGAATTATTGTATCATGTTAAAAATCATGAATGCAACACACTATCTCAAATTATAAAATTAGACAATTTTAACCCTGCTATTAAGGATTTTAAGAGCTTGTAAGATGGACCTAAAGATCTAATAGCAATCTAATTAAAAACAACTTCTTCCTGGCACTGACTCTAACTCATAGGAATGATGGTTCGTATACTTAATCAAGTATTAAGACATACTCTGTAAAAGAAATATCATTTGTCATAAAAACTGCTTAGGAGTTGTCTAGCAACATTTTATCACACTGTGAGGATGCAAAGTTTAAAATACTTACTTGGGATATATTGGCTCATAAAGATACTTGTCTCTTCCTGACAGGACTTCAAAAAATAAGATGTATCCATTTGCAGTCTGAAAGAGAAATACTGATAAGATACATATCTAGTCTCAGCATTAGTAAAATCTGTTAGTCTCATGTAATTTGTGTATGTCTCATATATACATCCATTCACACATTTTAAATACTGTGCATTGACTTTAATTCCAGGTAAAATCCATACCCACCCTTAAAGTCAATTGATTAGACTAGGCAGGAGGTCAAAAGAATGGAAAAACAACGCTGTTTATGCACAAGCCCATCAGAAATTTTCCCGTAATTCATACAAATCTATAAAATCTGACAATTATTTCAGATATTTAGAACCTGGGCATGTAATTCATACCAACTACATGAACTAAGGCAGAAAACAAAGTAGAAGGTGGGAAGTACCTGAGTAAACTCTCCAGGTGTTTGAACATACAGACATTACTGAGTGCAAAGAGTTTAGGCACTGCCTCTCAGTGTTGGTCATCCAGGTAGTTTCCAAAAATCCTCACATCACATATCTTTAGCTACCACAACACCTGTAATAACTCAATCCCCAGCCATATGCTATCATTCTGGAAGAATGACTTCATACTATACACAGGGAACAAATAAAAATCATTTAGTTACATGATGTTCCAGTCATACCTAGGACCTGCTTGCCTAATCGTGAGAAAAGCAGATGATCAATAATGTGAGGTGTTCAAAGAAGTGTTATTTGTTTACAGCATGAATTTATTTTCCAGGCAAATTGGTAAATGTATTTTGGTTAAATAGAGTTTCCATCGAGTTATTTTAATATGGGCAGGGCCCATATTAAAAGTACAGGGCCCATATCCAAAGTACTGCAGACAAAAAGCACTGAAATGAATTGTTTCACATTTCATTGCAAGATTGGTTTCCATTTCTTTGAATAAAGCAACACTCTTATTAGCTTAGTGTATCATTTCATAGATGCCACAGCTTTTCCTCAAACATTTTGCTTTAGAAAAATTGTGTTTTGGTTTTGAATTCCAAGAAACACTATTATTCTCATTCAAAGTGAGTATCTTTTACAAGCAAGAATAAAATCTGAACCATAATGGTGAGCTTGAGACAGGGTGACAATAAATGGAAGCTGTTCTCTGTGCTGTAATATCATGTTCAGGTATTAAGTGGTAAAGAAACGTGTTCATTTCTAACATCTTTACAGGTTCTTTCCATTACATCATTAAATATTTAATCCGTAAGTTATCTTATCCTGGAAAGAAGAGTAAAACAATACTGTGAAGCATCTTTATACCGATATTAAGGTACAAAGGGCCTTAGTGAACACTATTCAAAGCACAAAGTTGCTATTGTTACAGGTTCATTTCTAAATAGAACCTCAAATTCCATAAAGAGGGAAATGAAATGCAGAAGCATTCAAGCACAGACTTCCGGAAAATTGATCATGTTCATTTACAGAGGTTTCATTGCTTTAAAAATGTCTGAATGAAACTTACTAAATAAGTAACCATCACTGTCATCCATTCCCTGATCACTCTAATCTTTGACAGTCAGAAGTATAAACACAAAGAATCTTACCAAGGATTTCACAATATGGTTTCTTGTATGCTATCATAAAGCTCTGCCTTAGCTATGGGAATGCATGGTGTAGAGCAGTCTGTACTGGAGGACTGCCTACAACATGGCAAGGACCAAAATGCCTCCTTATACTTCATACTGAAGCATCTCGATCCAATTCCTAAGTTTGATTTACTACTAGAATTAATTACCTTGCATGTATACAGTAATCTAGAAAAGAAAAAGTATTTCCTAGTAACACTGGAAAAATTAAAAAGCCAGCAATATGAAAGAAGAAACTACAAAATATAGGGGGAAAAAATAAGATCTGCCTAGGAACTGTGCCAACAGTTTAGCAACAAAAGATACTAGAAAAAGAAGTCAGAATTTCTATGGGATGGTGACACTGTGAAAACTGCTTAAGCTTGTTTAACTGCATTCCTTTAAAGCTACTTGAGGTATTTTATAAAGCCTGATACACTGGCTCGAAGTCTGCCTGCAGTACAAATAATATTTACCTCAAAGCATATGCTGCAAAGTAATTTGTTTTCATAGAGACACTGAATATTTGGGCTATCAGAAACAAAAAACATGGTGTATATCACTGGTCTGGTGGACATAAAATCCAGACTACGCTCCCCATCATTATGTCATAAAAAAAAAAAGACACTAAAAAAAAGAAAATAAATGTACATACTGGCTAATAAATGTACTTATTGGCTAATAAGTACATACTAAGCCTTATGTTCACCTTCTTAAAAAAAGTTTTATTACAGAAAATTACTATAATCAAGTAGTTATGAGCACAGGTAGTAACAGGTGAGAAACATCACCTAACTCAGCTTTCAAACTAAAATTTTTAGCTGTTAAACAAGACTTCAGTAATTACATGAAGCTAATTCAGTCCAAAATTACTGGGTTTTTTCATTAAAAACTTGCTTTGCTATTGCTCCTTCATTTGAATGTGTTAGTTAAGAAAAATGAGAAAAGTATTCACTTGGACTGAACTCTCCCTGGGGATGAGGGTAACACACATCTGCAGGAACACCTTCTTCACTAAGCTCCAAAAACTGACTTTCTGCCCTGTCTCACTATAACAAAACCAGCAATATTGTAAATGTGGTCTTTCAGTAGGACTCACTAACTATTCCAAATTAAACTATATATATATATATATTTTTTTTTTTTTTTAAAGTATACTGGAAAACAACTTATGTTAAAATCACCATAGTAAACATACCTGACTATATTGTATAGATATACCCAGGGATGAAATATTATCCTAAGAAACACGAAAAATATTCGAAATCTTATTACACTCACTATTTTATAAACTACAATAATTTTGATTTCTAATTCACAGAACTTCAGTTTACAAACTGAGACTTTATGGGCATTTAGACTCTGACACTATCTGCCAAAAAGAACACTGTACATTTAGTTGCAGAAAAACTTCAAAGTGCAGTGACTGAAGTTGGAGAAACTAAAGGTTATCTGACTGTCAGCTAAACCACAAGGTCTCTTGAGCAAATGGATCACAGCATTTCAGGAAAAAAAAAACCATAATATGCAAAGTCATTAAATATAAAAATTCACATTTCCTCTAAACTACTACATAAAGGTTTAATTAAAATCTGTTTGGATATACATGCCACAATATAAAACTGAAGAATTCTTTTTCATTCTTAGTAAAAATTATAGAAATCTTTCTGACTTTATCAATAATTATTAGTAGTCTCTGAAAATATAATCTGGCACTAAAAGAAATACTTGACCTCACTGATTTCATGCAATACTTTTAGGCAATTTAAACATTTTAGACTGACTATTTACTTGCATTAACTTGCGTTATGCAAAAAAAACCCTGGACCACAGGAAGCTTAGCTGATTTATGATTATTATGATATTATTAGAGACATGAACTACTCCATAAATCATCTGGCTTCCACTACGATAACAATGCCTAATTTAAGACCTGGTCCTGATGTTAAGACACCTGACTAAAAGACACCAAGAGGATTATCCCACATTGCAACTCTTATAAAATGTACTCCACTTTTCTTGTGTTCACCTTGCACCTCAATCTTTAAATACTGCTGCTGAAACAGTCAAAAGTGCTGTGAACACAGCAACAGCCATGAAACAAGACTTTATTTCCATGTGAGACAAGATCTCATCTCTAAGATTCTAAACACAAGAGTTCATGTATCACTTACCACTGCCCTTGTTTCTGTGTTCTCAGTGACTTGCAATATTTTTTAACCACCAAAAGCCAGTAGTAAAACCGCAAGTTTCATCTCTTAAGACCCAGCTTTAAACCCTACTTATCAAGTTAAATAGGATTGTCACCTAAGTCCACAACTATTTCATTCACGTAACTTTACATTACCGTATTATTTGTTACCAGATTACTAAAGTTATGAGATGTTGTATTGATCCCTGCCAATACATCTAACCATTGTTTTAAGACAAAGAACTGTAGTTCATTTTCACAAGGAAAAATTAATGAAAACTGCAAAAGAAAGCTTTCATTGTCTAAAAAGTCCTTGGTACCATTACATATTTTCACAAGATAAATATCAATTAAATATATTTATGATCTGCAAGTTTGTAGAAGTGCAGAAATTGTGTTTGCATAATTTTGTTTTTGCAATAGTTTAACTGGAGTAAGAAGGAAAAATTCTACTTACTGAAACAGCTATCATTCTGCTGTCAGGCCGCCATTCTGCCTGTTTATAAGGTCCAAACTGAGAAGCTGCTTTTGAAAGTTCCTTGTAGCTTACGATTAATACGCTTGGCTGGAGGAAAAAACAGTAAATAGTTATATCGCATATTTAGACAGAATGGGATGTTTCTTACATTATGCTATACCTGTAAAGAATTATGTCTCCTTAATGGCTACAACATGTTTTCCTTGAAGTAAGTTAAAAAATTAATATTTGACAATCCATTAGAAAATGGTGCTTTTAAAGAAAGTCCTTGGAGAATTGCTGTCACACTGTCATTCCTAATCTCACTCTTTCAAAGCCAGCACATTTAAATAAAATAGTTAATTGCACAGTCAGGAGTCATTACAGAAATAGTTTCAATTTAGATAAAGGATGACCGATGCTTAAGATGAACAGACCCACCTCAAACAGGCTCCTATAATGACGAGGACTGTCAAATGAATTAGGATGAAATAATCTATACAATACTTGGCACAGTCCATTTGCTTAGCTTCTACTAAATGGGCGGGCCATTGTATTAAAGAGAATGATAATCAGGAAATTTTTTTTCTAGAACAGGTTGTCAGAACCTGCAGAAAATCCACCTCTACAGTTAGCTGGAAGGATTTTGCAAGTTATGAGGTCATTAGCATCTTTCCTTCTGGGAAGGGAGAAAAGCTCTGGGGTGATGAAGACCTGACAAAGCTACCATAGGCACTAAGGCCTTCATTCCCTTTCATGAATGCAGTCGAGAGCTACAACACAAAAACCTAACACAAAGTTACCTTTCCTTGCTCTAGTGCTTAAAAACGTTCATTCCCCTTAAATATACTGCACTACTGTTTCTATTTTCTTGGTCTTGAATCAATCATTGTTTTCAGCTTGGATGGGTACTTCCCCTTCCATTATCCTCCAACATTGGGAGGTTGGAGTTAAATTAAGCAGGACATACTTTTTGTTCTGTCAAAGAAGTTACCCCTTGTCTTCATATCATACTGCTGTTCTAACTTTATCAATTTCAGTTATCACTCAGATTTGGACCATCAAACACTGTACCAGAAAAAGCACACTGAAAGAGAAACAAGAGGATATAGAGTAATCATTCATTTTACTGAAATTAACCATGATACCACCAGGCAAAGCTTCCCAACCATCACTACAACCACAGGTGATGGAAGTTTACTACTGTTCTTGACTTACTTGACAGACCAGTAGGAGCAGTACAACAAATATAAAAACATTAATTCTACCCACAAATCTTTTGAGTGTCCGTCACTCCAGAATTTGCTAAGTATCTCCTACCATCCTATTTGGAATCACTTCCTTCCATTTCCTTTCAGAAAAAGTAGAGCTACAAAAAACCTGATTTTAAAGCATGAATAATAATTTTAAATAGTATAAAACAAAGCAATGCAATGTTGTCATTGTGCATGTAAATGACAAGCTGAATTAGTATCATATGGGCAGCCTTAGCCTTGGTAAATTCACAGTATGACTTGGTGTGCTGCTAACAGCATTATTCTTTAAATTGCACACACACAGAGAACTGAATTATCAAAAATAAACATCTATGAAGTATAACAAGCATGCTAATCTTTACACTAAGAACTATTTGCACCATCTTTTTCAATTTGTGTGGCTTCTTTTGCATCAAATTATTTAACATAAAACGGATAACTAATTATTCTTACTAGCAGATTGTTATTGATTGTTGTCAATGAACTACACAGCCTTTCACTGATTGGCTTAGAATCACCCTAACTGGACAAACTGAGAAAAAGTAGCATCTTGGTAATCTGTATCACTAGTGCAAACTTGGAGGTCATTCTTAAAGCACTTCCGTGGCCTGAAGTATTTTAGCAGCTGGCAAAATTAGAAACTCAATAATACACAATTTTCTTTCTATATTGCTTCACTTACAGAATATAATTACAGTATTTATAGTTTAGAATTCTTGTGACATTGTTTCACAAGAAAGTTGCTTACACCTTCAAAGCTGGAAGAACATTATACATATATATCAGGTACAAAATTTATACAAATTGATTTCTAGGCTTTGCATCTCACAGATGAAGACTTAAGGAGTTAAAAATGATTGCTTGAATTCCTAATGTTATTTTTTGTAGTTTAAGTAGCTTCTTAACAGAAAGCAGACCCACCACAATTTAAATAGGTCACAAAGGCTACCTAGCTAGAGGTTAAATGAGAAATTATTACACTGATACTATTAATTTCTACATACTACATAGCTCAAAAGCATTAATTCAGACACGAGGAAAACGCTAACATAGAAATTTACTTCTGTTTAAAAGCTTTCCACAGATGTGTGAATGGTCTGGATTAACAAAGATAGAAGGAGAGCTCAAGATCCTGCTCTGTTTATGCATGAAAAATGGTAATTTTACATCTGAAGTAATTTATTATATCTAAAGTGACTGAAAATGTATAATGGCACAGGAATACTTCTGTAAACAGGAATATACATCAACCTAAGTACTTGACCCAAGCACAGCAAGCTACTGAACACACATTTTAACAAATAAAACCAAACCCAAAGCAAACAAAAAAACAAAACCAAACACCAAAGAAACACCAAGAAGGCGGGATGAGGGGGGCGGATGGTTAGCTAGATACTCTTCTCTTGTTAGGTTTATATACTTACCTCATACTCTGTATAGAAACAGTAGAGGTTTAGATTCTATTAATTAATTAGATTAATTTAGATCCTAGTAACTATTAATTTTCCCTAAATCTTTACTTTTTTCCTGTTAAAAAACCACCCAAATCTCCATATAAGCTTCATTAAAATTCCATGGGTTTTATTCTTCACACTTCTGCATGCAGCTACTAAAATTATAAGGAAATGTAGTTAGATCAATTAATTAATTATGCCCACTGTCTCAAATAAGCCAATATTATCTTCTTTAAAATGCTTAAAATCCACTTGCTGAAATATTAATGGTAGAGTCACAGCTTTAGAAGAAACTGGATTCCAGAAACATAGCAAAGGACCTAATAAATAAGGAATTGTTTAAAAAGCAGTAAAAATTTTGTCTAGAGGAAGAAGTAAACCCCTTCAGTTGTTAAGGAAGAAGTGAGTAAGCAAGTTTTAATTCAAATTGCAATTAAACATTTAAAAAAAGCTCCCCAAAATAGATAAGCATATCTAGCATTTTTAAATCTGCTGTAAAGAAAATCTAGCATTTTGATAAGGTACATTTTGTCTTTCAGGAGGAATATAAGGTCAGAACCTGCCACTCAAGTTACAAAAGGAACTGTGGCAGTGGATGCTTACAAGAAAAATGGTGAAAATAAAAATAAGAAATGTAACCTTAGAAAGAATATAGCTTTACTATTACTAAAGTGTAAACAAACTCTCCAGTGCAGTAGTTAACAGTACTGAAAAGAAACAGAACTTCTCATTCTCACAGCTTTATCTCCTTCCATCAGTCAGCTACCTTGGCTATCTCTTAACAAGAACATGTTCCACAGTTCTTACTCAGAAGTTTTTATGGTTCACAACGTTTTTCTAGCATTAAATATGCCTCCTTTTTACTGATGTGAGATTATAACATGAAAGCAAATCTGGTTTGCATTACCAGAAATGAACTGCACTACTTGTAAAACAGTAAGGTAAGCAAGACAGCTCCATTAACAAAGCCACCTAAATTCAAACCACCTAAAAACTCACAGCCATTACATTTTGTTCAGTTGAACAAAAAGAGTCCCTCTGGATCCTCTGTGAAAGATGACCTCTGTATCAATATCTAGACAAAATACAATGCAAACAATTAAAAAAACCTACAACACAAAACACCACAGCCAAACCCACGATGAAATAATCCAAAATTGTTAATGTTTTACTTAATTCTACCTGACCTAACACTGTATCTTGCCCACTTATCAAATATTAGAAGAATAACCTCAGTCAGAACACTTAGCCATAAATAACGTGTTTTTTATGAAAAAATCTATTAATGTATAAAAACCCTTCAGCAAATTCTCTCAGAAATATGGGAAATTATTAATTACCTTAACACAAGCATTCCAGTACAGTTGATGTAAATGCAAATCAAGCTGATATTTAAATCCTTAACTGAGATGTGAATGTTGCTCTAAAAAGGCCCTCTTTAAGAGGACAAGTAGCCTTGAACAGACTTGAACAACAGCCCCCCCATGAGCAAGTGTCCTAACTGAGATGTTTACAGGGTGTCACAGAAAATTATACTTTACTCAACTGAAAAGACGTGCAACCACTTGACAGAATATAAAATAATGAAAAAAAAAATAGTTTCCTTAAACCAGATTCTCTAGCTTGACTGCAGGTTAATGACAAACTGTGCATATTTTTGATTTTACAAGTAGGTCAGCACATACAATAGAAAACTACTGGACTAAGTCTGAAAAACAAACACATGATCTGACAGCACATATGCAACATGGTCTTATGTATGGATTTCTTAATGTAACATCAATCCAAGAACCTGCATGGCTGTAGATAATTGTTAAATGTAATATTCTCATCCCCTGACCATGTATTATTCTAGACATCAAAAATCCATCTCATGGAGGACAAAGAAGCAATTTCTATGACAAACACAAATGTCCTGTTTTGTTTTATATACCAAATGCTTCAATGCTTCATTAGGCTGTAGGCATAAGACAAAAATCAAAAACGCTCTTCAGATGAGCTTACGATCTAAGTGACGAAGATAAGTCTAGGAGAAAACAGAACAAAACAGAACAAAAGTCTAGTGACACTGTGCACTTTGTCACTATATGGTCTGTACTTCACTTTAAATGCTGAAGTTTTGTAAAATTAGAAACTAATAAAACTAAGTATGTGTGCATAAGGAACAGAAGAAAATCATACAAACAGACTACAAAAGGCCATTTTGTCAGTAACAGAGATAGAAAGACAAAACAGAAGATAGAAAGACAAAAGAATTTCTAAAAGCAAGGTTAATTATAAAACCATAACTCCTTTAATTCAATTCTGAAAGTGTTTGGAAAGCTTAGAATCAACAGGGTATCCACTCAACAGAGCAGACACAACTTCCAGTCACGTGCTTCATGGCTATTGTGAAATAATTCAGAAAACCAAAGTGCAGAATTGTCTACCACTACCTTTCCCAAGTGAAAGTTTTCAGTTAACTTACTGGTCAAAAATGCTGCTAAAAAGCAAAGGCATACTCTATACATCTCTGGTTTTCTGTTACGTGCAACTAAGTGGACACCGAAAAGTCATCACTGAGAATTTCTTTTCCCTTCATGCACGTAACTATGACACAGCTTTCAGGGGTCATCTATTTTATGATATATGAGACACTGAAAGCCTGTAAGTCCTACTGAGTAACCACATGACAATTTTGGATTTCATTAGATAAATTCATCAATGTAACATTTGTTTCATTATGGAATCACAAATGCATCTTTTCAACAGAAACAACAGTACAACTGTTACTGTTACTGACAAGTAAGAAGAAATGGCATTCTGAGACAAATGTCTAAAGGGCATAAATAAGAGATCAGCATTTCGGGGGTTAAACTACTAAGGAAGAAAACACAGCAGAAGTAGTAGGATATCTTAACTTGCACTGATGCTATCTGTATCATATTGTTCACAATAAACAGCCAACACAACCACTTATATTGAGACATCTGTTGTCCCATTCTGCAATCAAATTCTAGATAAAAAGCCTCCAGATGCTGTATCCAATTCTATTAAGAAAAAGGCATGCATGATAATTCTGTAAATTATTCTGCTTACAGTTCTGAGATGAAAACATAATCTTGAAAGCATAGTGAAAACATTTCTTTTTAACAGCCCTTGTAAGTAAAAAAAAGACTAAAGAAACAATTGCAGATAATTTTAATGTACTTATTCATATATCTTACAAACTCTATGCACTGTGTCACAAGTAACTTCTTTCATAGTGTGGCAAAATTCCAGGTTACGGAGATCATTTCCCCAACAGAAGCCCAGTGCCCTCTTTTGTCCTACTGTATGCTCAGATTTAAAGCACACATTGACTTCAACTATAATACGGCAACAGCTAGAGGCTGAAGAGCACATATGAGAGAGATGTCTAAATATCAACTTACTCAGCATTTAAAATGTACACCAACTATTTGACAATCTAATGCGTGCTTTCCCAAAAGCTTATTTTAGTTCATTTAGCTGTTCTGATGCAATATCAGATCATCAGAAAAAAAGAAACAGAACCACAAGTTTAAAAGACAAGAGTAAATACAAATAATAAACTTAGAAGCATATAGGTAATGAAAAATTCTCCTCTGAATGAGCAGATGGGACAAGCTACTCTTAGCTTCAAAGGGCTCACAAAACTGGTTTTGACTGACTGAGTCAGCAGATAGTCCCAAAAACCTACAGGAGTTTTCATTAAATATTCAAAGCCAGTACTTATCCCTGTCATTGTCAAAAGTTTGTTAGTACTAAAGAAAGGAAACACAGAACCATATTTATACATACAACTACACCAGCAGACTATTCTTGCTGCACACAACTCACTTGGCAAGGATTAGGCAGGGAACTCCACTTGTCTATGACCTCATTCCTCAGCTGCATTACCTCGTCCCTTAAAATCAAGAGCCCTATGCGTAAATTTCTAGAATTCAAGAGATAACTAAACCAATTCAGAATTAAAGCCACAACTGTCAAATGAGTAACACTTTCAAAAGGTCAACTACAATGTTCCTCTGATCCTTTCATCAACTACATAAACAAGCTTCTACTTGTTCATTAAGCTTAACACCCCCTTAAAAAGACATCACTAGTCCACCATAAGCTCCATTAAAATAGAGGTGCAAGCAGGAAAGATCACGGCACACGGGACTGCATAGCTGCATTGTAAACCTCACCTTCAGTTCCCAAGTCAATCTACTAAACAGCAATCATCTCATTACAGCATTTCAGAAAGGTTCTATCATTTATTGATGTTTCTCATTTCAAGCATCCAAGTATTTAAAACTACCTGAATGAAAATGTTTGACGAGCTTTTCCATGCTATCAATAAAAACAGTTATGCTGGCTCTCAAGTGTCAAAGAATTATCTACAGTATGTAGATCTAAAACTTTCTGGTTTAAAGAAAATGCTTGGACCAGAGGTCTCCACAATGGGGTTTATTTAACAGAATCCAATGGGGAGCAAGAAAGGACTTTTCGTACCACTAAAAAATAAAGTAATGATTTTAAAATGTGTTCATTTTAATGTTACCTCATTCTTTTTCATTCCTTTTAAAACTCTGGAACAAGCATCCAAGAGATGTGGTTCATGCCCAGAATCTACTAGTGCATAAAAACATTTTAATAATGTTCATGATAATATGATTTAACTTCTAGTTGCCCAGAATTGGTCAGGTAATTGGACCAGGTGACAAATGTAGGCCTCTTCTAAACACATGAAATAAAATTAGACTATGTTTTGTATGTTTAATAATGTATATACTAGTACAGTAGCACATGCAAATAATTAATAAATAAATGTCAGCATATCTGGGGGCTGTTCTCAACAACCTTTCACCAATACTTGCGCATGATCAAAATCAGTCACCTGAGTGGTCTTCTCTATCCACAATCCAATGTCTCCTAACACATAAAATAGTCAACTACTTTCTGGTTCAAAAACACTAGCAGAATTTCATTTTGGTTTTTTTTTAACACGATTTACCTGGTCTGAGTCTTAATACCTATATTGATTACAAAACAGGAAACAATCCAGACTTTGGGATCAACTTTCCTTAGTTCCACTAGCTCTTAGCGCACAGTAGGTGAAAAGGAGTTTTAAACATTACTATGTCACCTTAAAACTACACATACTGAATTCTAAACTCACACACCTGGAAACATTTCAAAGAGCCCTGTTTTTGAAAATTTCAGAACAGAACTTTCCCAGTCTCCTCACCTCATTTTTAAATTAAACCTTTCATATACACCTGAGATTGTAACAAGTCTTAACAAGAACACCAGCCTGAAGGCTTTTCTGTGACAAGAAATCAAGTTAGCGCAACCTGACTAGAATTTATCTTTGTTCCAAAGGCTATACTTCTGACAAATGAAAACATTTTCCAGAATGCAGTAATTTTATTTTATTTTATCAAACTGCAAACATATGATTTTAAGATTCTCCTTCAAAAACAAACAAGAAACTGAAAAAAAGAAATGCCTGGGAAAAAAAAAAAAACCACCAAACCACACTCAGGAGCCCAGCTATATACATAAAAATAATGAAAAAAAATCTCTTTAAAAATTACCTTGACCAAAATCTATATTCTTCTAGGTTTTTGATAACAGCCAGTTGTCCACAGAAGCTGTGAGACTGTAACACGTTTTTCAGTTTAAGATCAGTCAGCAGTCAGGCCTGGCAAAGTCGGCAACTTCCTCAAAAGCACCCATTACAAACTGAATAAAAGTCTATTTCAAAAATATTAATGACCTGTGAATTTAGTCAACTCATCTACACCAAGTGAATTCTTTCAGTGCTCTGTCTGTAGCCAGTCACACAATGTTTAACATTTCAAAACAAGTCCAAGCGTGCAAGCTAATGAACCTCGTCCTTGAGAACAGACCATAAAGTACATAAACCACATTCTAGACAACAGGGCACATCTTGTGAAGCATTTTGTGAGCCTGTTGTTTTCTATGTCTTTCCACAAAAAAGATCTGTTCTGCTGTGTTGGCAGAGTACAACTACAGGTTCGACAACTGGCAAAAGCTAAAAAGTGTGCACTTCATGTACACTGTGTGCTCCAAACCTAAGAAAACAGAGGCCAGATGCTGATGTTCACACAGCAAAGTTACTGCGCTGATTATGTGCCAGCTGGATACCTGTCTAGGTTCAGAAAACAGCACCAGCACCCCAGCCAGGTGAACAGCCTTACTGAGCACAATAAAACATAACGTGATGAAATCCTCGCATAATTTAAAACAAGATTTTAAGGCTATGACTATCATTTGACATCTTTTAGTATCAGCTTTCTAAAACTAGATTGTTGGTTTTCCCTGGTAATCTGAGATGAACTCTATAAACCACCTGGCTCTAGAGATATTTATAGACAGATTTAGGGTCTAATCTAGGCAGTATTTAAAAGGATCCAGCATCAAAATTTAAAGTCAGTACCATGGTTTTCATTGACTGCATCAAACCAAACTGACAAACAGGATTTTTGCTACTAATACAACATGAATTAAAAGCAAGGCGCTTAATGTCAATTATTCATACAGTTTCAAACCAGATATAGGTAGACCAGCACCTTCCATACAAAAGCCATGACTAGTCTTCTGTTAGAGCCACAAAACTTTTAAACTTGCCATAAAAATAAAAGTTTGTGAACTTCAATGTTATAACATTTTGGGTACTAACAGCATTTGTTCTGTGTTTTACAAAGAGTGTTTCATATCTCCTACATTCATACGTTCCTTTATATAAAACACAGAAAATACAAAGGTGAAAGACGTGAGGCATCTAAGCAAAAAACCGACACTGCTACAAATACTCCTTATGTTAAGCACAAGCAGAATGCACACTCTCAAAAAAAAAAAAAAAGTTGCTTGGAAGTCTCACTTTCTAGGAAAAAACGGTATTAAATTCAAGCAGACTGATGTTGCATATTTTCTTAAGACTGTATTGTTATCACTAAACATTGTAGACAACCGCTCAGTTTCACAAATACTGGAATATCCTGTAAAGTTAGCATCAAATTTTACAATCGTTTCTGGAAGAAAAAAAAATCAGCAGACGATAAGTCTTTTCAGCTGGGAGAGAAAGGTCCGAGAGCTTATAAAACGATGGATACTCACTCTGCAGTACCAGATGCTTAGCTGAGACGGGAACAAAACTGCGAAGAAAGCTCTCTGGGGATCCGTCTGGATGTGAAGCGGTTGCTCCAGGGACTCCAGAGGACACAAGAGCCTCTTGGGCCAGCCGCTGAGGAAATACATGACTGAAGACTTCCCGAGGAGCTGGCGCTCAGCCTGCTCTAGCCTAGGCGGGGGGACAGCGGAAGGAGAGACGCAGCGTCCGCGGCAGACCACGCATAATCACCGGCGGGACCCCTGGGCTCAGCACCACTGGGGCGGGGGCCCGAGGCCTCCCTGGCGCTGGGGCCGCCGCTGCTGGCGCGGGGACGAGGCAGCGCCGCAGCCGCCGGGGGCGGGGGCGGGGGCGGATGCGGGCGGGACAAGGGCCGGGCGGCCTGCGGGAGGCGGCGGCGAGGGGACGCGGCCGGGCGGTCACTGCTCCGAGCGAGCGCCGGGGCGCTGCGGCGGCGGCGGCTCCGCCCTCCCGCGGGAGTTCTGCCCGCCCGCACTCCGGGTCGGTGTTGTCGCCGTCGCCGCGGTCCCCGCCGCCATCTCCTCCCCCTTCCGCTTCCGCTCCTCTTCCTCCTCCTCCTCCTTCCGCTCCTCCTTCTTCGGATCCTCCCCCTCCGTCTCCTCTTCCTCTTGCTTTTCCTCTTCCTCTTCTTTCTGCTCTTCCTTCTCCTTCTCCTTCTCCTCCTCCTCCTCCTCCCCCTCGTCCCCTCCTCCCCGGCCCTCGCGCGGGTCTCGGAGGCCCCGGGGGGCGGCGGCGGCACGGGGAGGGCGGGGCTGGGGCGGGCCCGAGCGAACGGAAGTGACGTCACATCGCTGCGCGTCACTGGTCCGGGCGGAAAAGGGGTGCCTGGCGTCGGGAGCGAGGGGGAGTGCGGGGGCGAGAGGGAAAGGGAGGGAAGCGGAGCGGAGGACAGAGAACCAGAGCCGGGGGCGACAGGACAAAGAGGAGTAGATTCAAACTTAGAGAGAGTGGGTTTAGTGTAGATCTGAGGAGGAAGTTCTTTGCTGTGAGGGAGATGAGGCCCTGGCACAGGCCGCTCCGGGAAGCTGTGGATGCCCCATCTATAGAAATGTTCAAGGCCAGGTTGAATGGGGCTCTGAGGAGCCTGGCTTAGTGGAAGGTGCCCCTGCCCATGGCAGGGAGCTTGGAACCAGACCTTTCAAGTTCTTTCTGACCCAGGCCATTCTGTGGCTCTATGATGAATCCATGTGAGAAAGCCTTGTGGGTGTCCGGTGATAACACTGCCACTGAGCTGGTTTTGGGGACAAGGTGAGTGCAGGGAGTGGTTGCTCACACAGTGAGTGTGCTGTATCTTGGGTTTTGCATCAGTCTTCTGACAGGTGCTGCCACAAACGTTTCTGCCAATCGAGGATCCACACTGACTTTTTTTTACCCAAGACCTATTTGTTAATCTTGTTTCCATCATTGCCCAAATGCTTTTCTTCACACACTGTGGAGAAAGCAAGAGTGTGTAGTGTGAAGGATGAAAAGTAGAAACTGAAGCTGTAGGTTTAGAGGTTGTAAATGAGGCTTGTTAGTCTTTTTATGTAACTGGAAAATAAAAGGAAATAGAAGAGAACTAAAGGTAAGATCTCCATGCCATTGCAAGGGCAGTGCCTCTATTGGAAAGAAATAGCCATTGGTAGAAATAATCAGAAGAGTTTTATGAAATAGCTCCCTCTGGGTGTTGCCTGGTAGAGGAGTTTGTCTGGACTGAGCTGTCTGGTAACAGGTCTCACTGCATACGAATTACCCAGTGATCTTCAAAGAACATATGTTATCCACACACCAGAGGCCTTCTCTCTCCTGCAGCTTTCTGATTATATTACCATATGAATTTTTGTTGCCATATGGATACCATTTTCAAATTGAAATATTTTCATCTGAACACAAGCACAAAAGGAGAAGTGAGTTAAAAGAACACATACATTAGAATCCTAACAAAACCATAATATAACTTGGAAAAAAAGTAAATAAGGATCAAAATACCCAGATGTTTCATACTTCAGACTTTTAACTGGGCAAGTCAGGAATGCATTAAAATTAAATTCACCACTCTCAAATATATGCCAACCAGTGCTTTATGCTGCAAAGACCCTCCTTGTTTTAGTCTTTTCTCTGAATTCTTTCTGATTCATGTTTTTGACTGCTAGCCTTCTGAATTAGGAAATGGAAATTATGCTAGGAGTATGATGTCATCTCATTTTACTGACTCTCCTTCTATCCCTCAGATTATGAAATAAATAGTACAAAATACACACTACAGTTGAAACGATAGAATCATCCTTCTGGATTAATTGCATTTAGCTGAGTTCATTTTACTTGAAAGTAAGGAGAAATTTGTCAAAGAAATTCCATGAAACAGTTAGTAAGAGACCTGCATGTTTTTCATAGTTGTTTGTAGCTTCCTTAGTTAATGCTGCAGCACCCTAATGTGTTTCTGTAAGAAGCAAACATACTTCCAGATCATGCTGTTCATGCGTGTGGATCAATGCAAGGTTGTGTGCTGAGACCAGCTTTAAGGAAGGAAACTGCTACTGCTTTTAATAGCAACTACACAGTAGGATTTTGTGGTAAACTGTACATTATGCAAAAAGCAGAGACTGAAGCTTTTGCAATTTTGTATTGCTGCTATTCTTTGCTCTGTGGAGAGACATGAGGCACATACTTGAAATTAGAAGTAATGATGGCAGTACGTTGTTAAAAGTGTGACTACCAAAATCCTCACGTCAGTAATACAAACATGATCCAAAGTATGTAGTTGTTTCGGTCCATTATTGTTCTAAATCAAGAACAAATCTGATGCCTAAAATGGTAAATCAGTGGTGATAGACTTTTTCTAATAATGGGTTGTTTGTACTTGAATAGAAAAGCATATCTGGGTGTTGTGGTATGGGAATGTAACTCACAATACTCTAGGATGCAAAAGTTGTGTAGAAATTAAATGCATGCAGTGGACCAAACTCAGAGTTTCTTGATCAGCTCTGGCGGTGGCTCCCAAGGCACAATTACAGGAGATAGTGGCAACACTATGATAACAAAGCTCAAGAGAATTGTGAAAGCCCTTTCTACACCAAGGTCCACTTGTCAGTTGTCATCAACTTCACCAAGTTGAAATTATGTCTTGATTGCAGCTGTCTATTCAGTGACAGTCATGTTGTTCTGGAAACCACACTCCTGACATGGTTGTGTCCTGGAAAGGAAGACCTAATGCAGAGCTGTGGGAATGTCCAGGGACATTGAAATGTCATAAGCCTAGGTACAAATGTTTGGATATTAGCAGGCTAGTGAAAGGAAGGAGACAGTGCTGGTGTCTGGAATGAAAATGTTGGACAAGGGTAGCCGTTCTGTATAGTTGCATCTGTGAAGATTCCTGGTGTGAATGTGCAGCTGTTGCCCTGAGCTGTCCTTTAGAATGTGCAGCTAGCTTTTCACCTAATGTGTCTGCAGCTCTTGCATGAGCAGTGACAGTGTCAGTTCCTGCATGTTAAATTTAAAAAGATCAATTACTGCTCCCCCCACTATTGTCACTACTAGCAATGTAGCTAGCTTAAAGTAAAAGAAGAAAACTCACAGAAAGGCTGTTAGTGAGGCGTGCTCAGAGTCAGTGTGGTAAAGTTTTTGCCATGCTGCTTACACATGCAGGTGTTGTGTCATATAAAACACAGAAAGTGTGTGACAGTGAGTGAGCATCTGTGTTACGTGCATAAAAATGTCTTCATTAAGTCTTCTTTGCTTTGTAAAACTGGTTGTGGAACAAACCAGTGTGAAGATTGTCATAGATTAGTCTGTTATTTAAACTGCCCATGTTGTTAGTCCTGTTGTTAGTCCCACTGATCCATGAAATGGACATTTACATTGAGAACAGTTCCAGATAATAAAGACAAAGTAGGGCAAATATTCAAATCATTTTCCTACAGACCATCCACAGGGTGTTCTCAGAGGGTGAATTACAATGGTTGTTACCATCCTTAAAGATGAAATCTAAAAGAGTATCAAAATAATAATATCAGAAATTTAAAAAAAACCCCAAGTACTCAAAAACCAACCCAGTAAAAGGGAAGTGATTTCTTGTAACACCACAAGAAAGTCTTACGTATTTTAAAAGTAAAAGGGAGAAAACCAAACAAGCAGTGAATTAGACGCTAGGGCTAGTTGCAATTAATAAAGAGGAAAATCACTCTGATTATTTCAGACAATTTCTGAATTCAATCAAGAGAGCTAGAAAGAGTATTTCTTTGAAAAGGCTGTTAGGAAGAAGAAGAAGAAGAGTTTATTATATTTTTACTATTCAATGCACCTATTTGTTCTTAGGTACAGTAGATGGCCTGAAGTACTGGGACAAAGCCAATAATTTTGGAGCAGAGTACAGTACAGTTCTTAATCCTAATGTTTAGATTTACTTTCTGACGATTTTTCAAAGTTGCTTACCCAGCCACATTTAAATATAGTAAAAAGCTAAATTTGAGCTTAGAAAGTGCAAGTAATAGAATTAATTAGATAAATTCTACCTGATTTTTCTAGCAATCAGTCCCTCAAATGGTCACAAATTTATTTGGCAATATTATTTACCATTTGGTAATTTATAAATTAATGTAATTAATAGTGATTGGTTTCAGATCATTCTCTGACTATTTGTAATGTACTGCCATCCATTTTACAGTTTATTTTGCACACATCACATGGTACCATTTCAGTTTTTGACTGAACAATTTACATGACCAGCAGTATAAACCAGCAGTGTTAGAACCCAGTTTCCTGAGTTCGTCAACAATGTGTTGCAATAATGTTTTGTTTTGGGTTTTTTTCCAGTAATAAACCAAACAACTGACAAAGTTTTATTCTAAATTTCTTAAATGTGTATATTATTGAAATCTGGCTTTCACTAAGCATTCAAGAACACAGAGCTAAAATTTGCAAGTTTACTAGTGAATTTTGGAGTGGATAAAGTTGTGGTTATGATTTAGTTAGGTTAGAAATCAAATAAATTTGGGCCCAAAATACTCTCTTTTATTTATTACCTCTGAGAAAATATAAAAGGAAATCATGACAGGGCTCATTCCATTTATTAGCAGCCATACCAATATATAAAGCCAGACAAAAAGAGAGACAAGTATTTCAAAGTTTTGGAATGCCAAAACCATGGTCTGTCAGATTTAACATAGCTAGCACAACATTTGTAGAAAATCAGGGTTCTTCAGGTTGTACAGCCCTGAGAACTTCAATTTGGTTTTCATAACTGCTATAAATTCAGTGGAGGGTATTTAAAAAAAACCCAACAACTTCTACATCAGTGAAAATATCCTTAGAAATACAGACTGTTCCTTCAGACTTCATTATCTAAGTTTCAGTGACTGGTAAATATGCTCTTAGTTTCATGAATAGCTTACCACTGAAGTATTTGCTTTGTGCACACAATTACTTTGCCAAATGCCTTTGTGGTTTCTGAATATGTCTAGAGAGCTGTGTTCCTTTGATATTTGATACTAGGAAGATGAAACATCCAGAATCACAGATCATTATTGAAATCTCAGCTTTAGAGAGTAATTAAATTCTTTTAGATTCTGGAACACACAGTGCTGTCTCCTGTGCAAAGCACTAACATAATGAACTGTAAATCATTTAATTGCATTGGGTCACTGCTGCTCAATAAAGAGTCTGTATATAAACTACATATGACTTTCTAAGAGGAAAAGGGGATTGTAGAAGGAGCTAACTGACTCTGGTGTGCATTTACTAACATAATTTTCAGTGTGAACCAGTGCTGGGAAGACATTTTATATTCACTGTAAACAAACTGACCAAAGTACCATGCAATCTGCTGTGTGTGGAAAGAAATTAATAAAGCTTTTTTGGGGTGATAACTGCATGTTTTTATCAGGTAACACCACCTACATGAAGGCTATAGAGTAGGGTTAGAGTGTATTAGACAGATATGGGAGTAGCAGACAAAAGAGTTGGAGAGATAGGAGCTCTTGCATATGGAAGCATTGCTAGATAGCATGGCCTAGACTTGTCATATATTATACGTTTAAATTACTAGTTATACTAGGTGTTTCTGATACCTTGTGAATGTCTGCTTTATTGTATAATCTGAAATTCAAAGGAAGTGCCCTTGAATTATATTGCTATACATATTACAGCCATACATGTTATCCTTAACACATGTGTAATCCAGTGTTACCTGTAATAGATCATGCCTCAGCTCTGCTGATGAATTTGAATGTTTTCAGTCTGAAGGTGCATAGTAAAGGATAACAGATGCTGGAGGCAGGAGTCCGATCTGGCAGTCTGTTGAACATGGGACATGGAACACAGTCTATATCCAAGAGGCAGGGCCCTGACTTTCAGGTGACAGGATGTAAAACACATCCACAGGTTTCTTCTTGGACAGATATAAGGAGCAAGTAAAAGGAAGAAAGAAACACTGGGATTTTCTTCTATAATCTTAGTGGATCTTAACCTTGTCTTCTGTGTCTCTTCATTGCAGGCACTTACTTGGACTGAGATGTGTGTTAAATAACCTCTGAAAGTATGTTAAGATGCAGACAGTCTTTAGCAGTGCCCCCCTGCAGGATTTTTCGTGGTTAGTAGAGAGCTGTAGTAGCTCCACTCTGTCTTGATTATGTGTTTATGGTGGTTGAGCTCATTCTTTTAAAGTATTTTTCTAGCAGACCATCATCTAAACTTTGGAATTTCATTCCCAAGCTGCTTGGAAACATACGCAGAGTGCTGAAAGTAATTCTTGAAATGGCACACAAATTACATGCTTGTTTCAAGAGCCTGGTTTCTTGTCAGTTTTTGTGTTACAATCATACAGAGTCCTGTGAGCAACAGGAATTCCAACTCCCCTTTCTCTTTACCCTAGAAGCTTATTTCTGGCTATGTCTGAAAGAAAAAGGTGATCAATTCAGCTTTTAGTTCTTTGTGAATAATGATTACACTGAAAAAAAAATCAACTTTTTTGTAGGGGCCTTTTGTCACTTTGAGCCGAGTTGATATTGAAATAGAACTGTCAAAACATCCCTAAAATATGACTGCAAGTACAGTGGAAATTGTCAGTGTTGGAGAAGGCGTCATATTTTGACCTGTTTCCTATAGAACTCCAGTGTTAAATAAATTATTTTCAAATTTTCTTTTTTTACCTGTTTGTTAATAATCTGTGTCTTGTGGCTTAAAGTACCTTCCAGTTGCAGAACAGAACTTGGAAATAATTTCTCTCTTGATAAAAGGTGTGAAAATTGATTGCTCATTTCAAATCATCATTGATTAAATGGTAACCCTTTCAGTGCAAAAATATAATCGAAGAAAATAGAGCCTTTTCATTCCTGTATTTATTAGTAAATTGCTCTCATTCCTGACTGTGCCCTTCACATTAAACAAAATATATTTTTCAATTATGAGGCTCAGAACAATGAGGACAGTTACAAGCCAAGAGTTCTGTCTTCTAGTCTGAGTCTGTGCAGGGACATCTTTGTGGTCTCTAGGATGTCATCAAAGTCTTTGCCGCTAAAATATTAAGAATTAGTGCATCACCATAATTAAGTGTTTAAATTATTTAAAGAGACAGATTTGAAGTTTTTGTCAAGCAGAAGCTTCTACAACTTCAGCAGAAACTGGAGATCTAAAGTGGCAAAAGATGTAACATCAGGACTAGCTGAAAACATACACGCAAAAAAAAAAGTGAATGCTGTCAGTTATATTCCTAGATAGACCTGACAAATATTAAATAACCTAAATGAAAAATAAAAGCATTAAATAAGAATGCACTTGAAAAATGATAGAAAGTTGGTTGACTTTATCCACATTTAGAAAAATCTGTAGGTATTCTGTAGCCTGTTCAGAGGTGTGACATTGGTAAATCAACACTGTGTGGAGCCGTAGAGCTTGTTCTTCAGGAGGTTTAAACTGGCATCAAAACAGCAAAGTAAAAGGAGAAGTGCTATATGAACTTCTGCTTTTAGTCTATACTGCAGTAGTCACATTTTTTCAGTCACTGAATCAGTCTCAACTTTTCAGCAGTTCCTTGACAGAGTTAAACAGATATTTTCCTAATTGTAATCAAAGCTCTCATTTCCAGTTAATAAAAGAAAGGAGCATTTCAGCTTTTGTAGACCATACCCACAAAAATACTCAGTGGGAGGCAAAGTGATTGAAATGCTGGCAGAACAAAATACAATTCTGTACACCAAAGCTTACCTATTTGATAACTGTTATTTATCATTGGATGCCAGTTTTTCAGCTTGGATACTGCTTTATGACTTGGCTTATTACTTAGTTAGGAAACAGTAAATAAGGACATGCAGAAAACATTTAGGCATCATGTGATGAAACATAGCTCTGTTTGTTCTTAAGTAATCCTAGGGAACACATGTCTTGGAGTGACTGGCTTACAGTCTCAGTAAGAGTATCTACCAGATCTTATTAAGAATACTACACTTCCATATTAAGGGTTATTTTTTTCTGTTTCACTTATGTATGTCAGGGAAAAATTCTGACCAGCCCTGAATATATTGATATTATGTCTGTGACAGGAAATGTATGTCTTACAGAAGACAGATGCAGGCAGGAAGATGTTTAGTCAGAAGACTCATTTAGCAAGCACATGCTTTAAGTGCCTTAGCAACACACGTTGGCTTCAGTAGTATGTAAATAGATTAAACTGTTCAGCTATACTTTTCCGTGTGACATGCTGTACTAATAAGAGGTTCTTATTTACAAGTTAAAAATGAGTGAAGCATGCTTTTAATGCACTCCTAAACTACAGCTATGGTATCAGCTTTTAAACACCTTTTTAGCCACTGATGTTTTGCCCTAACAAATGCCAGCTCAGTATTACTTTACTGATAGTAATAAGAACATTATTTTGTCAGTAAGTTCAAAGTGATCTTGTCACATCAACACAGTGGGCTGTTCTCACCTTTTGATGTCAACAAGGGCAACAAATTATTAAAGGCCTCAGGACTGCAGGCTACTGAGTAGGATCTGACCAAGGGTTAAATTAATTGAAAAGAATTTGAAAAATTATTGTATGTGACATGGAAAGGACTTCAAATGTGAATGTTCCTTTGACATATTTGAGTGAGGGCCTGCATATGTGTTGCTGTTGATCAGCCAGAGAGGAGGAACAAGATCAGGCCACCTGTATGTCTGTGCTTGCATGAGTGAAGCTTCTGTTTGCGTGGGAGGCACAGAAGGAAGAGGTGAGAGGGGAAACATTGCAAAATCTATCAAACTCGACGATATGAACAGGGACTAGTATTCACTGCTCTTTCCAATACAAAACCTAGGGACTATCTAGTGAAGCTGGGCATTTGGCTAGATACCAAATAAGCAGAAAGAAAATATCAGGGTGTTCACTTCTTGAGTAGGCTGTTCCACTGTAGGTATGTGTTTTCTCACCATTTAATTATTTTTTCTAAAATCAGGTCTGGCTGATAGCCCGTACGTAATGTTACTTGGTGAGCGTGAACAAGATTGCCTAAAGGTTAAAAATTATAATGCCCAGAATGAAAATCACTGTCATTCTTGTGTTGCCATTTGGAATGCATAATACATAATTCACCCCAGTATTAAATGGGGTAAAACTTTAATCCTTCAGTTGCAGTATCCAATGAGCCTCCTTCAGCTTTTACTCAGGCAACACATTTCAAAATGGTATGTTTTGTTCTTTGATAGAATACCCATTTTATCCTGAAACCCTGTACAAATAGAATTCTAATTAATCTCTGTAGAGATTAAAAAACCAGAACCTCAGTGGTTCAACAATTATAAATTACATTTTAATGGATGGATTTGCAAAATTTTATTTTTTGTTTAATTCCTCTGACGCATCTGGGAGCTTATGAGAAGGCACATAGGCAAAACTGCTCTTGAAACCTTGCTTTATCTATCAGCTGGAAGAATTTACCAACTTGTAAGGCTTGTAAGCAAGCACAGGACATTCATAACTGAAGTCAGTAGAAAAATTAAGTTTACAGATCTAGTCCTGCAACTGTTCAGTGTTGGAGCTGCTGTTGAACATAGATACTTGTGACAGCTCAGTACCCCTCAAGATTTAGCTCTGTGTAAACATGGGAAAACCAGGTATGCTATTGCTCAGCAAAATCTGGAGAAAAACTGTGTTTTAAGTATATAAGTAAAAGAAGTGCTTGTCTTGAGTCATGTGAATTCTTGGAATTGTGAGACTTTTATCTAGTCCTTGAAATATTGAAATTTCATCCCTCATTTCTTCTGATCCCACTAAGAAGTAAATTCCAAAATAATATTCCTCTTGGTGAGGCAGCAGACTAAAATTCCCATGTTACAGGCAGAATCCTGTGCTTTGTTGCATAGGTCTCAAGAGAAATTTCCAAATGTGACATGCAAATCAGAATTAAGGAGCTGAAAACTTAGCTTCTGCCAGTAGAATAATGGAGATGCAGAAATACAGGATTTTGCACCAAGAGCAGGACATAGTTTCAATATTGACAAACCCAGTGGAAATGCCAGCAATCTGGTGTTTCTGGATGTAAATGACAGATAAAACACAAGCCTCCCTCATGTCAATAGCATTGTTTGGCCTCTTTGACCAGGGCTAGGTGTCATTAAAAATGTAAGAACATCACACCTAGATTTCAAATTTCTCTTGTTACAAAGTACATACTAGTGTGCATGCAGCGTTGCTAGTGCACAGCAAATATTCTTAAAAAGAGGAAAAAACACAGCAAATGTTTTTTAAAAAAGAAGAAGAAAGATAACCATATTTCTCAGTGATACTGTTGTTTTTCCTCACTGTTTGAGAAGCAACTTGAGCTGTATTTCTCATGGCATATAGAAACAGCCCTCACATGCCCCAGACATCCATGTACAGAGCACAGCGCTTGGCCATCAGACAGCTTGTCTGGTTGTATTTATAAATTCTGACTTGAAATGGCGTCTTAGTCAAATAGCATAAAATTTCAGACCTCTGTATTAGTAAAATTAAGTCTTTAGAGACTTACGGGCAAAAAAGGGATTATTTGAAACATTGGCCAGACAGTGGTACTTGACTCAGTGTTTATATAGGTAAAAATGTTAACAAATATGTTGTAATTTCTTTTTTATTTTTTCCCCTTGTGGCTATTGGCACATAATGCTCAAGAGAAATTTGAAATATGAAATATGCATAGGAGAGCAGCAGGAGAGGAGAAGAACCAGACAGCAAATAGGACTGAAAATCATTAGTGTAGCATACAAAGAAACTTTTACTAGTTTAACTATCAAATTCCTTATTAAAGACCCCCATTAGAATCCTGTGGCTGTTTGAGACACACAGTATGCCAGCACAGCACTTAAATACCTGCATATCATCACACTTTGCTTAGTTATTTTACTATTTTCTTTTCGCATCCTCAGGGCTAATTTAGTCAAACTCGTTTCAGATTTTTACCAGTGTATTCCCTGTTGGGGTGGTGGAGATGATGAAGGAAAGTATCATAGTTGTTATCATAATTTTCTTTAATAGTACTTACTTTGTTCGTATGTTTTGTGGGGTTTTTTCCTTTAGTTGGTGAGATCTTATTATGAAATATTTTTTATAATTCCCTATTACTCTGCTTGGTAATAGGTCTGTGGTAACTGTGCTGATGATTTGTTCAGCTGAAAATCACTTGGCTCCATACTTTGTGATACTTTGTATTATGCTTAACTTTTAATTTAAAGGCCTTGCCTGAGCATGATTATTCAGTAAAGGCAGAACTACTGCAGAGAAGGTCTCTAGCACTTGTTATTGTATTATCAGCCTTACCAGTCATTTGGTCTGCTGACTTGTGAGAAGCAGCAAAATTGCAAAGTCACACTATGTAGCTGTCAGAAGCAGAAGTCAGATGACATTTCCTTAGATATAGCCAAGTTTATTTTGAGAAAGAGAGAATAGGTCACTAAAGCGTGTAACCAATCCTCCTAACTTGAGATAAGATCTGTCAGCAGCATTGTGGTCAGTTCAGCAGAACTTAGCTGTAAGAGAAGCTGGGACGAGGTTTTTTCCTTGATTAATACTTTCATTAAAAGTCTTTAAAGAAAAAGTCATTAAAAGTCATTAAAGAAAAAAAAAGTCTTAAGTGGGTGCAGGGATCATGTCAGCTATGTTTCTGCTCAGAGTTTTCCTGAACCTCTGCTGAGATCTCAAACTGTTCTGAATTTCACAAGGAAAAAATTAGTGCTGCTGTGCAATAAAGAATAGCTGTAAGTTAACTGACTTAACTTTTTTTAACAGACATTTAGATGTAAGTATGAATAAATATATTTTAAGCATCTGTGTCTCTTTATTGCAAAAGAAACTCCAAACCCTTTGATATTTAAAAATAGCAATATGCAGGGCAATGGTAAAATAATATAGGTAGAGCAGAAGGAACATAGTTACTCCAGAAGTGGCTGCTCTAAAAATAGGACTTACAGGAGACATCCTACTCTATTACAAAGAGTAGCTATTAAAATCTTTATAGCTAGTACAAAGATTGCTATTAAAACTAGGAATATTGAACACAGGATGTGTTACAGGAGGCAATGGACCCCTCATTGTTGGGTGGCTATATCTAACAGTAGGCTTTAGCTACCCTGGCCAGCCTCACTGGTGACCCCAGCAATGCATCCTCTGCCAGTGGGCCCATGAACCCTCCTTTAAGTTCATGCCCAGGCACCCAAGTACTGCATGAGTTGATCTTTAGGTAGGTCTGTGCCCAGCCTCTGTCATCCTGACTTGCTGCTTTTCCTGACTGGGCCATTGGTGCATGCTGCAGATTGTCCCATGTCCAGGCCTGGCTGGCTGTGCCCAACTGGATCTCCTTGGTGGGTTTTGAACTTGACACAATCACCTTGACTGAGAAGAAGGGGTTAGAGATGTTTCATTAATCCTTGTCCTGCTTAACCTTGGTGTTAAGCCCTGCTGGGGAGGATGTGGTGCTGAGGTTGCCCCTCATGAGGCAGCTGTGCTCTTGCAGCTTACTGGCAGCTTGCAAGGACAGCAGAACTAGTTACATGAGGATTGTAATGAAACTTCAGAGATGTCACATTTTTATTTCTTTGATATCCTTCATTATGCTTTTATTAAGGTCCATATTACCTTCTCTGTCAGTAAAATATATTTGGAAAACATTTTTAGATTTTCAGATAGGAGATACTGTGTTAACGCTCCACTTAAAAAACACAAAGCTAGTTAAATCCCTTTCTAAGGAAATTCTTACTTCTTGTGAAATAGATCAGATGACAAATAGTAGGATTCACTACAAAAAAGTTACTCTAGTCTTAGGAGAACTCACACTGAGGCTAGAAAATGGGACCAAAATAGACTGCCTTGTTCCTTCTGAAAGCAGCCGTCTGAGTTTTCAATGTAGTTACTATCTCTTTTTCAGAAACATAGTCAGCTATTTTCCTGCTACTTTGAACTGCAACTGTTGCTCAAAGTTCAAATGAATATAGTGATAGTGGGATGTATGGCCTTTGGGAAGACACTTTATGAAGGCCGGTAAGAACATCACTGCTTTCAAGGATACTTGCTGTAGTATAGTCTGCTGTACATCAATGTGCTTCTGTAAATATATCAAAATGCAGCTTGCAGCACTGAGATCTACAGGTATCAGGTTTTGGAGGAAAACAAGCACAATCTTATCATGTTGTCCTAGCTTACCAAAAGCCAGAGGAAGAACCTCTCTTTTCCTGAAGAAAAGGGGCATTTTAGAAGGCATTGTATCCTAATAAAACTACAAAAAAGAACAGTTCAAGTTTAGTGAAGGGGGAAAATTCTATAAATTACACTGAAAATACAAGCCAGACTCCCTAGCTCATTTACATTTTGCTTCTCTTATTTCCTTATAGCTTTTTGGATGCTAGAGCTTTTTGGATGGAAAATTAACAATTTCAAAAATTTCAGGGGTGTTCATAAGCACTAGGAGGGGTTTAAAACAGGTCGTGTCACTTCTGTCCCTGCAGACTGGTTCACACAGTTGGTTTCATCTGCTTTTGTAGCTTGTCTTCATGGGGTGTATCTTAATGCCACAAAGCCCAATTGTACAAAAGACGAGGTGCCTGCGAGCAGCATGCACACACCTGTCAGCTGGCTAATGCCTGCCAGCCGTGGGCAGGGCAGTAACTCATACCTGTACTCTGTACTACAGCTCCCACTGTCACATAACAGTGAAGTGAAAGGGTATAGGGAAGCCTGAGTAGCTAGCTACACGCAGCCACATAAGCCTGAAAAACAGTTTAGCTTACCCTTATTTCTTAATTTACTTTTTCATTATTTCTGCTGTGAAGTTTCTGGTTTCTAAACCATCCAGTAGGCCCCTTTACTAGAAAATTTAGTTCATGACTGTGCTAGATGAGAACTGTTTTTCATGTCAAGTAAGTTTTCAACATATATCAAAACAGTGTATATGTTCTTGTTCTCCTGGGTAAATCCCAGGTTTGAACAAATGTCTCTCCAAGGTCAAAGCTTTTTTATTAAAACAGACCTTTTCTTTGGTTAGAGGCCTAGGCAATAAGACTTTCTGGACAAGAGCTTAGTAGTTGCTAAGCTACAGCTTCTTATTCTTGTTTATTAAAGGTGATTATAAAAGAAAATAATTATAGGCAAGGCTTACTGGTGGGAAACAGTGTCTCAAAAGTTTCAACTGTAGGAAGGCTGATGTTCTCACAGGTTGTATTTAAAAAGGTTTCAGTGATCTTTAAAACAGAAACAATGAATTGGAGAAGGTTTCTTTATTACTGTGTCCATGACCCCAATGTCGCAAGACTCTGGCCATAAAATCCCTTTCATGAACTTACTGAGCTCTAGCTGTAGATGTTTTTTGCTCTACCTCTTTCACGGAAAAGCTTCTGTTGATCCTCCCTTCTCTAAAACTCTCAAGAAGTCTAATCACTACTGTGCATTTAGCATACAGCCACTTTATATCTTTGTCTCCCTGTCACTGTTGTCTTCTAAATAATTCCTTTCCATCCTGGTGGACTATTTAACAACAATCCTATCTTCACTTGCACAGGCAGCTGAAATCCAAGGAGTACTCAAATACTATCCAAAGGGCAATGCCAAAATAAAAGCCACGCAGGCTTGGAAACAAGAAGTTTAATTATATTTTATGGTTATACTTTGAAATTACATATCAAAGATCATGTTATAAGTGTAGCCCAGAATTGTAGCTGAGCCATACATCTGGCTGTGCTGCTGTTACTAAGCGGGTACCCGTCAGTACCCGTCAGTGGAGAGAATGGAATCTTTGCACAAGGTTCATCAAGGAGACCCTTCCTTTCAGTGCAGGAATGGTATACATGCTTTCTGAACTCCTTCTCAGAGAGAAGGCTGGGTGTGCTGGATCCAATCCTAGGCCAACAATCCTTTGTCAACAGCTTGTTACTTTATATTATACTTACTTCTTTACATTTATATTTATTCCTTTACAACTAAAGGATTACATAGGTGTACTTGAGCCTTTATATGACTTTGTCCTGATTAAGGATAGCAAACCAAATATATTTATATAAATAAATTATTTCTTCAAACTGATGGTAATGATATTGATGGTAATGATAATGATTAGACTAAAAGATCTTAATCAGAATTACTTGCTACACACAATATAGATAGCTATAAGTGCTTGTATAGTGCACTGTTTACTGAGGCAAACTGAATGAGTTATATTTAAGCTAGCAAAATAATAACTAATAGATATTGAAGTTCCCCACCTATACCAATGACCATGGACATGTCTATTGCTTAGGCACGAGGACTAACCCTGAGGGCTGTGACTATTCAAGGGAGGAATATCTACATGTACTCTGAGAGGGAATATGTTAGAAGATCTTACCATTAGAGAGTGGGACTGGGCTTTTATAGGGTAAAGTGCTTATCTGTCAAATGTCTCTAGGCCAGCTGTGTCAAGTCAGCGGCTTTAGATGAGTTACCCGTAATATCACTGATTCCTTTATGGGGAATCTTGTATCACCATGGCCAGTTTGCCAGGAAACATTGTTTTTACTCAGAATGTTTTAAGTTCGGAAATGATGAGTCAGGCTAGTTTCAGCATTCTACAATGCCAAAAGCAGTGCATGCCCTCTCTTCCATCCATCATGATCATGAAAATATGAAAATATGGCTTTTTCATATAGGGTATTGTTCAAGCTGGCTTACCCTCACTCTAGGCAGAGAATTCTGCTACAGTACCTGAGGCATATCAATTAATGAATGAAGCTCAAAACATGCAGATCAACAAAAGATGCATGACTTATATCAAGATCCAGCACACAGCAGATTCACAGATGATGACCTTTGACTGGAGAAAATCCTTGGTCTTTTCTGAATGATACTGGGATCCTGTCTGTCTAATGGATTTTAGTAATCACTTCCTACCGTTCTTCACAGCTTTCCATATTTGAGTCAAGAAACTCTTAGCTTTTTCCCATGAGCAAGTCTCCTGTCAGGCCAAATTCACAGCTAAATCTCAATGTTTTAGACAATGACCAGTCACCTGGAAGCACTGGGAGTGTTACATTATCCCAGTGCACAGTACAGCTTCCAGAATAATGGTTTCTGCAGTATTAGAGACTGGATAGATCAGCAGTGACTAATTGAGCAGGGCTGGCTTGTGCCCTGAACTGGCTTCCACAGTCTTGAACAAGTCTGCCTTGGCTGAAGCAAGAAAATGCTTCTCAGCCTTGGACTTTTTCCACCCTTGTCTTTGCAGTCTGAGGTACAATTGTACAGCTCAGCATTGTGGAAATCCTGGGAGTCCCCAACCCAAGCAACTTCCTCACAATGGAGGTTCTAGGAGGACAGGGGTTCTAACCTTCTGTCCTCTTGCAGCAATTGTCATAAGCATTTTTAGTTTGGAAATCTGAACAGCTTTGTAGAAATTAGGTTTGAGACTTTTTATAAAGGATCAAACAATCCTTCATACACTAACAAAGTGGCAATTAAAACAATTGAGTGAGTAATATCTTCTGCAGTTTAACTGTTAAACCTGTGTTAATGGAAGAATGTATGGGGCAGTAGAAATTGTTCCGAGTCACAACATATACTAATCTTCATCATCTGTAAAATTTCATTTAAATAAGCTTCACCAGATGGGAATTCACCAGATTCTTCATTTCTTAGGTTTGGTGAATTAGATTCTGCACCTGGTTTTGAGCACTTAGGTAGTCCAGAAGCAGGCTGTAGCCTCTGACATCCTCCCCAGTATCTCAGCAAGGTCTCCCCTCTGTGGTTTGCATTTTACTTCACAACTCTTTAGGACTGTAAAGTACATCCACGGCAAATATAGAGATAATCAAAGACTTTACATGAAAGTCTAAATACATTGCTTCTGCTCAATCAATTTTCAGCTGTCTTACTCTCAGTTTTCTTACCAGTCTGAGGCAGATCTGTGCACTGTGACTGCAGTATTTTGGGGATGTACAGAAATATCAGTCAGCAGTTACAGCTTCTTATATGAACTGGGAAGCTCTTTGTGCTCACAGTGCTTCATCTGACTGTATTATTTTCACAAACATTCTGTGTCTGTCTTGAAAAAAAAATTGTTGACCTTCTCCTGTTCCCTGTTCTCACCAACAGCTTCTCCTTTCTCAGTGATTTTCTTAAGTTTATACATCTGTTCACTGATAGAATAGAATTCACTTGTCTATTCACTGATACGTTGCCCCTGTTTTGCCAGATTTGCATAGTTAAGACTGACAATTTTCTATTTTACTGCTGTAAAGAGTATGTCTATTATATCACCATTGTATCACCTGAAAAAAAAGTTGATTTACTACACAAATGCTGTTGTCCAGTAGCACAGAAATCCTCTTGCTAGCAATGTTGTGATTAGAACCCCAAGTTTCTGGCTAGATAGATTCCCCACCTCATTAGTGAAAGCCCCACTTTCACCAGCTGAGACTCAGGTAATCGTCTCACCCTATTGCCTGAAAAACACATGCGTAAGGACTGAGCTTAAACCCACTCTGTGAATTTCTACTGCATCATTCTTTATTCTAACACAAACTTTGCATGAAAGATGTTTCACTTCTCACTTGGAAAAGCCCAGTTAAGGAAATGCGCTTGTGAGTAAACAAACTTTAGCTGCTGAAAAAACAGTAAAAATAAAACCAAAAAGGAACTCAGTAGTTCTTTAGAGTCAGCTTTTAACAATATTTGTACAGTGCACTTACCTGTTTCAGTTACTATTTACCATATGGCTGCATATTGAGTTTGAGTGAAATATTACCAAGCACTGGCTATAAAAAAGTATTATGCTTGAGCAATAGAAAAAAGAGCACACTTGACCATATGGTGAGGAAAACCAGGATATCTTGTTGAACCAGATTGTAGTCATTGATCTGGGGCTGTACTTTCAGGCCACATGTTCATCAGAGTAGAAGAAAAGCCTAATTACAAAGGATATGGAAGATAATTTGAGCAACAAGTTTACAGTCAAAGGTTATTTTGGGTTAGAAGGGACTTCTGAGGTCGCTTAGTTGATCCCCATCCCCACAGAAAGAAAAGACAAGCTTGAAGCTAGTCTTATTCCTGTAACAGCAACTCTTTTTACTGTATAGAGGTGGTTTGTAAACCTTTCTCTGTAACTATTTTGTGGAGTAGGTAGATACTGGTTTCAGTGGCAAACAGTATGATTCTGTCAGATGAAAGAAGAAATTCTGTAAGAAAAGATGCAGTATTTCTTAAGAAAGGATAGGGGTTTCCTGATGTCCAAAATTCTAAAAGGCATTTCCAGTTGCTCCCATAATCAGAATCAGCTGGTGGTTTTCCAGTATGCAAACTTAAGTCTTGCAGGGCATTTCAACTGGGTCTTAGAAATATCTCTTCTGCTTTTGTCTTTTTCCATCTTCTTGATGTTACCTATTGCTTTCAGACCTGTCTATGGTAATGGGAATCAAGAAAATGGTATGGTCTAAGGCTGCTGCCAGTATGAAAGTGAATTGGCTACCAACAGCTAGTCTTATTCTGCTCTATGCTCTCAATCACAGACTAAGTTGCAACTCACAGCTACTGAAAATGTTGCGGTTGTAGAAAAGCTGAAATAAACCTACTGTAAGCCCTTAAAATCTCTGGTAGATAGCAGAGGTAAGGAATGAACAGAAAGACTAATCGCCCAATTTGCCAGTCACTCCTGTGCTAAAATGGCAAGTACTTCACTCATACATAGTAAAGCAGGTCAGTGGATTGGAAAAGTAGGTATTCCTTAGCCATACTAGAAAAATTAAATACTGAAAACAAACTTTTTCCTCTGCTTGCTTGTAAAAAATGGTCATCATTAAAGTTCGGTGAACTATGTTTTAGGTGACTATAAACCACCAAGTAGATTCTTTGCACATGTTTTCAAACAAACATTTCACCAACTTTAGTTGAATCCATTTTTTTTTTTTCCAGTACACTAAGATGCTATTGCTTATGACATGCACCTAGTTGAGACAAATGTATGGAGGTGAATAGAGGTGGTACATATCAGAAAGGGTAACAGAATCTTCTCAGGCAAGGTATCTTTTCTGCCACTCAAAGATGCCAGATGACAGTACAAGTAAGTTTTAAAGTCAAATTCTAAAAACACCTAATAGTTTTATAGTCTAACATCAGCTCTTGACTCACTTGTAACGTTCAAAACTATTAAAAAAACCAAGCAAAAAGACAACACCACCAAAGAAACAAACCCCCCCAACAACCCCAAGGTTTTTTTTGAAAACCAACAAACAACAAAAACAACAACACACACAGAAGGAGAACATCCCCAAACAAATAGAACACAAACCCTTTAAACATTTTGCAGGCAGTTTATCTGTATGTGAAAACTCATTTCAGCTGTTTGGAGATAACAGCATGTAAAACAGTAGGTGAAGCAGAAAGAATGGAGACTCATCATATCACACACATATCATATACTCAGTGGTTTACAGTAAAAGACAAGTCTTGCATGAATTCATAGACTTATATAGACTGGCCAAGCTGCTGACAAGCTGACTTTCACATACTCAGATGTGACAATCGGCTTCATAAGTATCCAGCAAGAGCTGGTGAAAATAGAAACTCATGAGTCAAAATACATTTCTAGGTATTCTTACAGTATTGCAGTAAACTAAAAGTATTACAGTAAAGTAAAATTATGTATTGTTCCATACATAATGAAATTGAGTGGATAGGGCATAGGAGTGTTGTGGAAAACTGAGTTGCCTCAGCCTAGGGATGCCAGGTGAAACCTTTCAGTAAGAGGGAAAGCAGGGTAGTGTTTGCCATGCCTATAAAATGAGCAGGAAATGCTACCCACACTTGTTCTTTGCTGCCTACACCAAGGCAGCATTTACTCACCAGTATAAGATGATGACAGGCTGACTTCCATTTTCATAGGGAACAATGATTATCAGCATAATCTAATTGCAAACACTGCAGTATACTGTTTATGTTCATCCACATAAATTCTAATTACGTCCAAATAAGTTTTAATTACTTCCATTTCATTTTCATGTGGAAAAAAGAAATAGAACAATGGAAAATTAACTGTTTCCAGGACCACAGTGGGTTAGATTTCACCATGGCTGATGGAAGGGCAAGGGCTCATAGTTCCCAGCAGAGTAAAAATCTGAAACAGAAAGAAATTGCTTGACCGTATGCACTGACCCTTAAATATTGCTAAGTGGTGCAAGCCAGGGCACTTCCCAACCTGCTATTCCATATTAAGCCAACCAATGCTTCAAGAAGCTGCTTCTGATTCTCTAACATCTGCCTGATTTGCCATGTCAGCAAGGACATAGGACATAGCAAGCCTAGAGTGGATTTGTCTCAGCTGAATGCAATGGCTACAAATGGGTAATTAAAGGTGCAATACATAGACACTAAATTACAGATAATGTCAGAGAGATATTAGTTTTTCTCTTCCACAAGTAAAATCAATGGCAGGCCTGTTTTTTAAAATCAGCTGTCCTGGTGAAACAAGAGGGTGATTGCTGATGTTCTGGTCTCATAGCAGCACTGTAGGTCCACTTTTTGATGGAATAAATAGCTGCAAAGTGACACTGGAGAAGCAGTTCCCATTCAAATTCAGAGCAAGTGCTATGAACAAAAACTTTAATCAGTGGAACTCTTCTAAGATCATGACAGAAGTAGCTTCCATGTGAACATCTTTCTTCAGTCTTGTTACATCTATCTTAGAAAATGCAGCTTACCAAAGCCACTAGTCTTTCAAAACAATGTGACAGACCTTACCTATTGCCCTGTTTCACTATCTCATGACTAGCTAAGAAGCAAAGATGTTTCATTTTGAATATTTTCCCTAATCTTGTATTCCAGTGTTGGGAAGTAAAGCAGCCTGGCATGGAAAAGACTCACTTCTTCCTCTGAACAAAGGCAAAATTACAGTTTAAAAATAACCATTGCAGAAATCTGTCTGACCTTCATTTTCACTTTTGCTTCCAAATTCCTCCTAAAGAAAATTCTGTTGAATAATCAGTTCAAATTTGAAACTTCTTACTGTCTTGTTGTAGCATAGCATCACAGTTCATTTTTTTTTACCTGACTTAGTTGTGAGGTTTTATATAGAGATGATAATTCGCTTATACAACATAACATCAATTTGTTGATAGTATTGGGATTTTTTTTGTCTGTCCTTTAATTTAATTTCAACCTCTTATTGCTCTTGTGATATGAAATATCGTCTGTATATTGCCATGATCATGGGTACTTGTGGTAATATCCTGCTTAATGTGTTAGAAAATTTGGAAATGGGATGTGGGCATGTAATGATGTTTCTACCTGAAAGATAGTTGACATGAGATAGCATTTACAACTTTTATTCAAATTCTGCTGGATGTTTGAATCCAAGCAGCCTTCCTGAGACTGGAAGAGTTAATAAAGGCATTCTTAAACAAAAATCCCTTGAGCAACAGTAAATCCCAAAGTAAAGTGTATCAAAGGTACTCAGATGACCTCTCCACAGTGGTAAACCACATTTCATGACAGCATAGTTCTCAGTAACTTCAAGAAGATATAGTATCTGAGGAGGCATAGCTTTCTATCACTGCAGTGCAAATACATCCCCATGTGTTCACTGTTTATCCCAAGACTAAAGTGCTGTAATTTTATTTTGAAGTCCCCAAAAACAGATTGAAAAAGTGCAAAATCTGGCATGTAAGATGAAGAATTTTCACAGACCCACACTCCCAATGTCTCTTGAAGCTGTCACAGTTGACAAGTATAAAGCCTCAGTCTGAGAGTTAAAATCATCACCTTAAAGAAAGAAAATGCAATAGCATTAGTTTAAATATTCTGCAGTGATTAAGGAAAATAAAAAGCCTGATTTTAACAACCTAGTCGTAATGAATGAAAGCTCAGTCTTCTGGATCATACTGAAGTTACAGTGGCTCCTTAAAACTGTCATAATTTACAAGAACATCTTCTGCAATCTTTTCCGAGGAAAGAATTCTCTCTTTTATCTGTAGTCCAAACTCTGAATTTTCTATTACAATGAAGCTATCACTCACTTTCAGCCATATAAACAAAATAAGAAAACTGAAATCTGTTTAGAGAGCATCCATGGTAATGCTTGTCAGTAAATCTGTGCATGTGATTAAAAGTGTGCAGAACAGGGACTTCAGTGATGAGTTTAAATGCCCTGCATATTCAGTTCTTTTGCGGCTTGAGCTGTAAATTAAAACTGATAACATTAACAATCCTTGTTCCCGTAACCAGAACTGTATGGGTCATTTCCAAGGCACTGTGATAAAGTATCTGTGGGTTTTATGCTTCACCTACCTACTCATCATGGAAAAAAGGTTCTTTCCAGGGTTTCTTAAAAATATCCAATGCTGAGAATGCTTGTCATCTGACTTACTGCTGTTGCAAATAAGACAGTTTTTTTGTCCTTAAAATGAAGAAGTAAAACCACAAAGAGCAGCCTTGTCTCCTTTAATTTCTTCATTTCACTGAGTGCACAGAAGAGGCTCTGAAGTGGAAAAATTCCGCAAAAGTAATACAAAAAGCCAGGAGAAGCTAAACTATAGTTGGACAATATGCACTGGAATTATGTCCAGACATGCACCAAAGCTGTCCTCCACAATGCTGCTTGACTTGAGCTTGTGTTTAGTGAATGGCATGATGCCACTGAAGTTTCATACTGTCACATGAAAAATAAGAATGAGACTTTGACTGTAGCAATGTTTCTTAAGTTGAAAGTGTCTTTCTGAATGTGTTATTTTAACTGTTGGCTGTGGCAGTTACAGTTAAGGTGCAAACATGACTACCTGAAGGTGACTTGGAAATCAGTGGATTCATCCCCTCTTCATCCAATCTCTAGTTTTCATGCACAAAATTTATTTTTTTAAGCTGATGACTTCTTCATGTATTTTTTTAGCAGTGAGAAACATGAGTGGATTCTCAAAAAAATCCTGTCCTTGGAAAAGCCCTGATTTGTCTCTGTGTTCACTTGGTTAGCTGCATCACAGTATTACTTCATTTGTGCTTCTTGGCAGCCTCAGAGCTGACCTCATTATGCTGTGTGAGGGTCTGCATGGACACCAAGGAATTACAGCTGAACCAAAGTACCTAACACTGGCTACAGCCTCTCTCCTCACAATGCATTAACCTGTCAAACTTTTATCTATAGGCAACAAAATTGATTTATCTAAGTAGGTACATTAAGACTTTTCTTGTCATATTTTATATTTTATAGTTTTCTATGGTGGTATCTGGTTTTGTTTTTTTTCTTTTTCCATTTCAATTTTAGAATAGAACAAATAGATGCATCCTGACAATTTTTTAGGTATTATCTTCCCTCTGAAATGCAAAATTCCTGGATGTCTAGGCAAGTCAGATTCTCATAAGACAAGAAGTTGCCTAGGAGATTATAGTATTCCAGGTAAATGAGGTATCATTTTATTTGCTGTTAAAACCTGTAGCCTGATCCAATAGTATAATAGACTATTGCCACAAAAACTTGATGCTTTCTAAAACAACCAGCTTTCTGTGAATATCCTTCTCAGCCAAGACTACTAGAACCCCAGTTAGTATACAGTGGTGTGTGCTGAGCTATGTATGAAAATTATTGGTACCTCAGTGAAAGGGAACCAATATTTATAAATTTTTACATTGCCCAAGAGAAAGTCAAAACTCCAGAAACTGCATTTTAAAAAAACTCATGGAAAAAAGAATTTAAACTCAAAACTACGCTCTATTTTGATGTAACCTTGTTTAGGTTACAATCTAGATATTTTTTAAGATTTTAGATGTAAGAAAGAAAAATCTGTAAATGTAAATTTTAAAAATTGCCTATGACTTACTGTTCTCATCCTTTGCATTAGGGTTCATTTTTCTTTTCCCGTCTGTTAAAGTAAATATATACAAATTTAGCTTAAACATTTCTACATTTGAAAGAAACAATGCAATTCAACAAACCTTTAGATAAAACTAGCTGTAAGCACAGATAAGTTTATTATTAAATCATATGAAATAACTAAACATCTCTATGTTTCTTTTACAAAACTTGAATAAAATTCGGAAGTCAAAATGGTAAGACTCTCCTTTCATGACTATAAATACATTTGTCTGGTTTAGTGGAGTCTGTTCATGTGCAAGAAAATATTAGAATAATAGTCTCTTTGCTTTATGACTTTTGCACTTCTGCACATGCAAACAATAAAAGAAATACTGTGATAGTCCTGTATCACACCATTTTATACAGCAATAATGGAGTTGAAAAATAAAAATTACCTGTAATACACTGTAGCCACAATGTCTTTGTAGCTATAAAGAAAACACCATTCAAACTGCTTTTACAGTCCTCCTTACCCAAAGCAGAGTTTTTTTGTGTGCTGTACAAAATACTAACTGGTTAGTTTTAAAAATGTAGCTTTCCATACACCTTGTCTCACATCGGTAACAAAGTGAAGAAAATAAAACCCAACTCAAGTTATCCAAGATCTCATTTTATAACCTCTTGTCATCTAGAAATAAAATGTCACCAAAGTCATGTAAGTGTACCTAGGGTTACTAAAATTTCTTAAAGGTTGTTCAAAGAACAAAAAAAAAAAAAAACTGAGAAGTTTCACTATCTGAAGTAAAATGTACCTTTTTTGGGTTGCTCATTCTTGAATGATTTTCTCTTCTGAAAAATTATTAGTACAGAGAGAACGACAGCTACAGTCACACTTGTGGGGATGATTAAAGAGATCAGGAATTTTTGTCCGCTATACTGTGTACTCATTAAAGCTGTCAAAAACATGAAAGGAAAGGAAATTTATGACTTACAAAATAGACATTGTTTATCAAGTTATCAGTTCTGTTTCTCTAAAGTTTTGCTCTGACTGAACAAAGGATTTTTAAAATTTATCAACGTAGTGATTTGCACTTACTTTATGATTAATTTGTTCTGAAGTATTACTGTAAAAAGCCTTACAAAAAACAAATGAAGTCTCGCATTTGTATGGCATTTGAGTCTGGCATTATCCTATTGGCATCTGCCTTTGAAATATTTGTATATATTGATAAGATCCCCTCTCGGTCTTCTCTCCTCCAGACTAAACAGTGTCTCCTCGTAAGAGAGATGCTCCAGACCCCTTTTCATCCTTGTGGCTGTCACTTGACCCTCTGCAGTACGTCCTTCTCTCTTGTGTCCTGAGGAGCCCAGAACTGGGCACAGCACTCCAGATGTGGCCTCACTACTGCTGAGTAAAGGGGCAGGATCATCTGCCTTGATCTGCTGGTAATGCTCTTTCTAATGCACCCCAAAATACCATTAGCTTTCTTGGCTGGCTCATGGAGAGCTTTTTGTCTGCCAGGGCTCCTAGGTCCTTTTCTGCAAAACCACTTCACAGGGGTCAGGCCCCAGCCTGTGCTGGCATGTAAGGCAATTCCTCCCCAGGTGCAGGACCTTACACTTAGTTAAACCTCATTAGGTTTCTCTCTGCCCAACTCTCCAGCTAATCAAGATCCATGGAATGGCAGCAGAGCCTTCGGGTGGATCAGCCACTCCCCCCAGTTTAGTGTCACCAGCAAACCTGTGGAGAGTGCCTTTGATTCCTTTGTCCAGGTTGTTGATAAATTGAATAAGCCTGGACCTAGTACTGATCTTTGGGGAATGGCACTGACAGCAGGCTTCCATCTGGATTCTATTCCTCAGATCACAACCTTCTGAGCTCTGTCATTTAACCAGTTGTTGATCCTGTTCATCTAACTCACATTTCCTGAGCCTACCCACGAGGATATTATACAGCAATATCAAAAGTCTTGCTGAAGTCAAGGTAGACAACTAAGTAGAACAATTAAATAGGAGACTATGAGGGAAGATACTCATGCAGCTGAAAATTTTCCCGCTGTATTGGCGGGAAAATAATGAAAGCTACCCTAAAATTAAAATATATAGAAAAAATACAGACTGATTTTTTGGAGTGGAAGCTAGCTGAGACTTCAAAGACATAAATAATACTGATTTGTTCCATTTCCCAAGAATCAATATTACACCAGTTTCTAGAACTGAACTCCAGTGATGGATCATAGCGCATGATTTGTGTATGAACACTGTCATGTACAAGTTCAAGGTCATACAAACCTAAAGTGGAAATGTGAGCTGAAGTTTCTCCATTCAGTTCTTTATTCCAGAAGACACAGGTGTAGTTCTCACTCATATTTGGTTTGAATATCAGGATGCTGGTGACATTGTAGAGGCCATCTGCAGTCAGTGTATAGGTCGTATTTGCAGGTCCACTGAGATTGACATTCTCATTTTGCCAGAAAACCTCTGCCAGAGGAAAGCCTTCTGACTGGCACATAAAAACAAACTTGTCTTCACCTGGTATTCTCACTACTTGAGTGTTTATTCTCTTGTAAGATGCTGCATAAGAAGTTGTTGAGTGAAATTGTTGTATGCAACAATAGTAATTTTCCCACTTCACTTTCCCTGCTTCCTTTAATGCTATGTATTCTCTGGTTATATCTGTGGGACACTTATTTAAAATGATGAAGGACGTTTTGTAGAATAATGAGAAATTGACTATTCAATCCTTACCATGCCTACTACAAGAGAACATGCTCCAGTACTTTATACAGGGCATCAGTTGACACTAAATTTATAATTTATTGAGACAGAGGAGACAAATGGAATCTTACAGGACTCTTATTTTCACTTTTAGAATATGCCACTTCCAGAAAGGCTGATTTTCATGTTTGTTTTACCGTATCTTATAAACAGTGTAATATTTTCATCATATTAGAACAAAATTAACTTTTCAGAGGAACTAATATGGGTCTTAAGAATATCTGTGTCCATTTTTGCTTTTGATAAAGATTGTTATTTTAATATCTGTGTGGGAAACAAATGCTGCCTTGCATCACACAGACATGCAATTAGTGGGAAACACCAGAAGTCTTTCAAAGATCTGGTTTATTGTGCTCTCCAATAACATATACATCTATTAATAATGCCCATTTGGCTTCAATGAACACAGAAAATCACATCCTTGCTGTGGGAACTGCAGTCACTTGGGGAATCCCCAGCCACTTGGGTAGTTGCAGTAGGGTTCGTAAGTGTGTTGAACCATCTCTGAGAAACTTTTGGGAATGACCAGAGGGTGGCCCAACAAGTCAGGGGATCAAAGGAGAGGAGGGAGGAGGTGACACTGAAGAAGAGGCTGTAGAAAGAAGGGGAAAGGAAGAAGGATGGAAAAAGAACAGATGCTGTCCCTTCCCAGCACCGAGTGTTCCTGGAGGAGCTCAGCTGTTGAACCAAAGGCTAGCCACCACTAAGAGAACTGCTTTGGTTCAAGTGAGGGCTGAACACAAAGTCTTTGTCAGACAACAAGCAACTAATTCCTTGAGATTACCCATTCTCTACAAGCTTGTAGGAATTTAGTAGAGACATCTCAATGAGTATACAATTACGTTTAATTTGACCACTCACCTTTTACTTCTAAAGCAATGTACTTGTAGTCCACACCCTGGTAGTCAATGAGACAAAGGTATGATCCTGTGTCTGTCATCTTCACATTGGTGATCTGAAGGATGGCTCGTCCCACCTTCAGTTCACTGTGCAGAAGTGATGCTCTTCCTATGTAATCAGGATGTTGGGATGGGTGGAGTGCCTTCCCATTTCGAAATGTGTACACCTCTTTTGATTTCAACCATCCCTGCCTTTTCTGCTCCCAGACAACAGTCAGGAGTCCTAGATCTACTGAACCATTCACAGGGAATCTGCATTCCATGGTCACATTGTTTCCATACTCTGCAGTGTAGAGCTGTTGAGGAACTTCAACTGTAAATAAAGCTATGTGAGGAAAAGAGAACAAGTTCATTTGTTTCATCATTATATGTTCTGATTTCCTTTAAATTTGGGCAAAACTGTATTAGATAGTAAACAGATAGTATATACTGTATACAGATAGTCAGAGGTATATGGTTACTGATTTGACTAAAAGTTTTAAGCATTTTTTATTCATATTCACACTTATATTTTTACCACATAGTAATTCTAGCAAATCATCTACATTCTGTATTGATGACAGAATCTGAAAGATGAGGGCAAAATGACTAAGTTTTATGGGTTGGGGTTTTTTTCACATTTATGAGTGACTTAAGGCTAGACCAGTGGTTACACGGGGACCATTTTTATCAACTATGATATGGTCTCTTATATATCGTAAGGTGGTAGTAAAAGCAACAATTGTGGAAATTGTAAAATCTAATTTATTATCCTTTACAAAAAGAAATACCAACGTAGTTCCTGTGAAACAGAGTTCCACTGGATAAACATGTCTAGCTCAGAGTTGCTATGTAGCTATAAGTCTCCACCAACCTGGAACCATGTGAGTATCATTTGATATCTCATGATCTCATGCGTTTTCTCAGACACATGCAACAGTGTTACAGAAAATACATCAAAACCATCTCAGCCATTCATGCAATCTGAAATTAATATTGTTATGAATAGGTTGCTATTTTAAAGTATACTTGATATTGCAGAGTTATTTATAATACATCATTCAATATACCTTGTTACTGCTTCCCATATTGGTTGAAAATTCAGGAGCACTTGGAAGTGTTGGTAGTGACATTCCAAAGAGAAGTCATGAAACTGTTCATGCATTCTTTTTATTGCATGTGTCTCTGAAATGCAGGGAAACCTTACCATTTCTAGGTTCCCCTTAGCAATGTTTGTTCACTCTAATACAACTGTAACAAGGAAAAAAATATGTGAAAAAGTGTCAAGCTCTTTCTGTGTTTTAGCCTGCTATTGCTAGAGGCATGGACAGGGGAACACAAGTGATTTTGCTTCACTCCATTGTGCACTGAGATTGTTATGCTCCCCAGTGGGCATTGCTTGCTTTGGTCGTCTTCCTCACAGCCATGCCACTAATGATGGACACGTCAGCTGCCAGTACACAATATGTTAAAGAAGCCTGACTCTGGAAAGTGATGGACACCTGTCCTGTGCTCAGTCAGTGCCAGTGCCTTCTATAAGATGGAAAGCAGAGGCTCCAGACATTACTGACCATTCATGCAAGTATTGCTGGAGGTGCTGAAGAACCACAGACTAAAAGCTGCATTGGTTCTGCTAGTGGAACTGGAAGGCTGTTTCTCTCTTACCTGAAACCATGGAGAGCTGTGTTTCCATCCACAGTATTGTGACAATCTGGAACATTTTCTCAAGTAAACCTGAAATAAAAGTAGGATTGCACTACAACTTGCAACAACTACCTTCTGCTGAGGCAGATCAGAGCCATGCTAGCCTTTAAAATCCATCACAGCTGATAAGCAGAAACTAATACTAGGCTACTAGCAGAAATGAGAAAATCCTTATTAGAGCAGCTCATAGACACACAAAGAATTTGAACCAATGGCAATGAAACTGTGGCAAGTAAAGAGAAATAAAACATTTCCACAACTTCACTCATGACATTTTCAGGATCTGTAGCTTGCAGGCAGTTTAAAATAGTCTGACAGGGAAATGGTTCTTTATTTTTTACTATCCACAAATAAAAATCAATCACAATTGACTCCTCCCATGCTGGAGAGATTCGTGAACAAACACAAACAGATTTTTTAACTGTCTGTGCCAACTCCTGATCTAATTCACAAGATCTTTAGCCCTGCTTTAGTTTCAACTCTGCTTTGCATGGGGTATTTAGCATTTACTTATTGCCTTAAACCTAAAGACCAGGAAGAACCTGGAACACATTGTGAGGCAGTGGAAATCTTGGAGTAGGTAAGTTGAAGTTTGCGTCAGAAAGGATTAGAATGAACCTACTGCTGCTATTCTTTCGCTTTACAAATGGTAACGTCTGACATGTACAAATCGCCTTTTATTTCACCTGACAGTAAACCGACAGCCCTGGGATAATGCAAAAGGAGAAAGTACAGTTTTGGAGTGAGTGTTTCAGTAGCAAACAAACTATCACATGTTTTTCATATTATTGTATACAGATCAACATAACTAAAAAAAGAAAAAGCCCCAAACAATGAAGAAATGGCAAAAGCAAAATAACAAAACTAAGGAGAGAAGACAGAAGAATTACTTTGAGTAAATCTTGCTAACATGAAGTATAATCTGAAAAAAAAATTGAATATGATCCAGAAATAAGCTACAAGGAAGTAAAGAAGCGAAGGAGCAATTTTAGACTTCCCCAGAACTAGACTTACTGGAGGACGGGTTTCATTTTGCTTCCCTATTCTTTTGTGGGCTCAGCTTGAAACATTCTGGTTCCAATTTTCTCAGGTGCTGCATTTCTCTCATTGCTTCTACCCTTGAGCTTTCAGTTTTTTGGAACATGAGGCTCAACCTTTAGCAAATTAGCAGCCAAAATTATGGGACTTTTTCTGGAAATTTAGACTTTAATCATATGATATCAGAATTTATATGTAAACTACTGTAAGCAGACTTATTACATGTAAATGAAAGCTAGTTACCTTTGTCAGAGGACTGAGTCCATCACTACTTAATGTGTGATGGATCATAATTACTATGGTTGTGTGAGAAAGGAGCTAATAAACATTATCAATATCTCTATTTTCTAGATGCAGAACTAAAGACTCTTACTATTTGCCATCCTCAGTCTCCTGCTATGCTCACTTCTCCACACAGTTAACCGTGAAGAAGATGGACATAAGGGGAAGAACTGAATGAAGAATGGAACAGTATTTCACATCAATATTTAGGTCCCTGGATTAACCTTATGTGAGACATTTTAGGTATTCTGCTTTCTTTTTATAATTCAAAGTACATTGAGAATGCAGAGCATGTTTATTTTATACTAGAGGTGATAGGATTTTTAAAAATATACATATTACTGGTAGTAAAAATAAGATGATACATGATCAAAGCCCCAGCAGATAATTACAATTAATAAATATCAAGTAAATCTTGCCTGACCAGAGGGATTAGTTTTAGAAAAGCATTACACAATATAAATACACAAAAGAAACCAAACATGAGAACATTTTAACTTGTGATACTGAAAGCAGTCATAGAATGCTTGTGGGAATCAGGAAGGATCTGTATTAAAAAGATCAAAGATCTATTAGCATAGATGTGTGTTAGAATGATCAAGGATTTGTCAGCAAGGATCTGCATTAGAAGGCATCCTTCTTTATTTCCGTAATCTCACTAGTAGACATTAAGTTGTTGTGCAATCTCAGTGTAATCGACTCATGCAACTGCATCATGTGGCTCTGATACACTTCTATAGAGAAGCCTGCACCAGCATCTGGAAGGTGATTTGTTCTGAACTTTGCACTACTAACCATTCATGACCTTGCAGAATAGCCCTCATGTTATGTTCTCCCTGCTTTGCATAAAATATATGACATGCCCTGCTCTTCAGTAGTCCTTGTACACAACTATCCTAACTTATCCTAAGCTTATGCACAGCACTGTCTCTTGTTTTTCTGTTAAGCAAAAGGCACCTTCTAAAATATATTCATCATATGCCTGTTACAAATTTGCAGAGATAAAAGAAGGAATGCTGTGCCGTAAAAATCAGCACTTAACACTCCTTGCAGCAAAGTGAGAAATTGAAAATACATGTCTGAGAACAGTAAGAAGTAGCATGACATTTCAAGAGCAGATCAGACGCAGTCAGTAAATTGATTTCCCAGACCAGCCTGCAGAAGAAAAAGCAAGTTATCACACAGTGCTCTGTGATTATTAGAGTTAAGTTGAAAAAACCTTGGATAATCAAAGTGGTAAAAAGTATCACATCAAACATCTGAAGATCATTATGGAGTTTTTTGAGTTGTAGTAATTTCAATGAAGATGCAGGGCTCAATAGAAAAAGTTTGAATGGGACCAATGAAAACAAAAGTATGACTATCATTAGGGAAAATGAGGACTATAATCTTATTTTTTGTATAGTTTTTTTTTGCTTTCCTGAAAATACAAAGATTGTATTTTCAGTAAATACCCAGACTTGAGTTCATTGGCCCACAAGTAACATATTCTGGTAAATTTTGTAGTGAATGCTGACTGAAATCCAGATGTCAATGATAATAAATTCCTGTATTTCCACCAAAGATCAAAATGATACTAAGTATTGTTTTTCTCCACTTGGTTCATTCAATTGATCATGCCTGTGACTTTAGTCCTAGTTCCAGCTCACATATCCAGAAGGTTTATAACACTTGTCTCAAAAAAAGGGTAAATTTTGGCCTTACTTCACGTAAAATCTTAAGTGATTGTCCAAAATCCTTCTTGTAAGAAGTGAGAAGGATATTTCTTCTTCCTTTGGAAAATTTAGACTCTGCATTCCCATTTCAAACTGTATGAGTTCTACCTTCCATGCAACAATATTATTCCATTTTCAACATAATGTGTAGACTTCATTCCATTCTACAGACAGAAGTGAAAAGGTGCTTATCTTGACAAAGCTCGATGTTATAAGGATTCTCTAAGAAACTGAAGCTAGTGGCAAAATATGAACATCAGTCTGCTACATGCTTAAACCGTGGAACTCTTGAGCAAAAGCTGGGGTAGTTAATTTAAATAGCTGTGCTTTGTACAGACTTCTTTGTATGTGTTTATTGTTATTTACTGGATCCTTTTTTCAGAAAACACTCATGTGAACCACAATGAGTTGGCCACTGAGGTTAGCACCCATCTGGTCATAAGAGTTCGGACTGATTTGTCATTTGTGACAACTCTCACAATGTTCATAATGTTAAGTTTACAAGAACTATTTTAAATAAAGGAACATAAAGATCACAGAATATTTTGCAATTTACTCCTTTCTAATAAAGATTGAAACCTACATCTGAGTAATGTAAATTAAATCCTGTTCTTTTCATCCATGAAAGATCATAATACTTTTCTAAAGTAAAAGAAGCATCTTAGTGTAAGATTCTCTGAAACTACCTTTGGTTAGTACCCTTGCTGTGATTGCTCCTGCACATGGCAGGGAGGTTGGAGTAGATCACCTTTAAATGTTCCTTACACTTAAATCATTCAATGGTTCTGTAGTTCTGTGGTTATTCTCAACAGAAGTTTAACAAAGCATCCTGAACAAAATCCGTGTGTGTACACTACAGAAAACAACCAGAGGCGTAGGGATTCAGGGACCTTATAAAATAATGGAAAGCCCTTTCCTGGAAACATTGTTTCAGCTATTAAAATATTTGTATTCCAGCAAATGGATAATTTAGAAAACACATTTGGTAAACACATTTAGTATCTACATAATGAAACTTAGCAGCATTAAGCAAGGAGAGTTTAGACCAATAACTTCCACTAGAATAATCAGAACAGTTGGAAAAGCTAAACAAGCTTTCAAGCACAGTGGCTTTCTTCCAGGTTTAAAGCAGGAGTCAAATCAGCACAGAAGTTCACAATAATCACTCAGATTTCATTCTGGAAGATCAACATAATAAAAGACTAAGAAAGGGTACTTGGTCCTTTTAAAACTTAATGGCTATGGCAGACAGACCCTTCTTTGAATTGTATTTCCCTGCAGACCGAGGTATCCCCTTGACAGGACTTATGATGTGATCCTTCTTGGTTTTATCAGGTATAACACAGGTGTTTTTACAATGTAGAAGGAAGAGGGGACGTTGAACTCCACAGCTGGGAGGATGGAAATGTCACCAGGCTGGCCAGTGGCCTGTGTCCACCTCCACATGACCTGTCTTGTGCACTTAAGCAAACAAGGTTTTGCAAGTGGTCTTGCATCCTGAGACACTTTGAGCTGGTAGATTTTGTTATGGATTTGAAACACCAATATTGCAATTGATCTATTCAGTCCTACATTCAATGTTTTTGCTCTGCTGCAGACAGACTCTGCAACATTACTGAGCTGAGATCAGTTCAGACTGTGCTTTCCTAATCCCTCTCCTTCTACACCCTCTGTCTTATTGTATTGCAAAGCTAGGACCCATACTAAGCACAGGACAGTGCCTTCTGGAAGTAATCCAAAATTACAAACTCATCTTAATCAAAGCAATCAAGGTGTGTTAACAGGCTTTTCTCCATTTGACACTCCCTGCGTGAAAAGGAGTTTTATGCTCACTTAGTTAGAAAAGAGACTATCTTCTCATGCACCTATGTACACAGCAAAAGATTATATGGTCCCAGTCACAGTTTGTTTTGTCTTTTTCTGTTACTGAAACTCCCATGTCTTCTGTGCATTTTGCAATGGAAGCAAACTTTTTTCAACAGCTTTTGACACCCTAGTGTGTGCAGAAAGACACAACTTTTTGACATCTTCATGAAATGGCTAAACCGATTTTACTTTGAGTGAAGAATCCAGTTTAAAAAAAGAAAAACTCCAAAAAATTAAAGAAAAAAGTTTTAAAGTCCTAGGTCAGAAAATAAACAACAGAATAAACAAAAAAACAAGCATTAGATCCTCATAAAAACTATAATTGTTCTGTATCTCACCATCAGAAAGAAGATACTTTGTTTCTGTTTCAGGAATTTCATAAAAAATCCTTTTTAAATTTTTTTGAATGCCACTTCTCCAGCCTGTCTCAGTATATTCTCTGGACATGATCTCTTGTTCTCATTCTCTCAAACCCACCTTATTCAAAAGATCCTCTGTCTTTTGCACACTTGTTTTAGTCCCTTGTTGCCCACCTCATCACACAGGTAATTTATTGTTGGGATGATTCCTTTGTTCCTGATGTTTACCTGTGACAGCCTATTTGCATCATTTCAGTCTGCTCTCCATCTCGCTTCAGGTTTCAGGTGAAGACATATAATTTCTCACTTCCTCCTTTGCTCACACTCTCTGTGAATTCTCACTTTCCCTGCATTGTATAACTGTCACCTGTTGAATATTTTCTACTGTCAGTTTTTTTGTTCCGTGACAAATACAATCATTCTAATATGGCTGAAATTTTTTTTTGTCTAGATACTAGGATAGAACTGGATGAAATTTTGTTACATTTCAAAAGTGGTTTTGTATATCAGAGAACCTTTCAGAGCCTTTCAGCTCTTAGGAGCATTACTGAATACAGGCTGACACTCTGGCATGATACACTGCTGATTCTCTTTCATATCTGCAGCTTCTACAGAAAGAAAGATTTCTCAGAGAGGCACAAAAACTTCTTCTCTTCATAGCCTATGCTTTTTCTGGGATGCAGAAGGTGGAAGTCTCCAGACTTGCTGTACAATCAAACCTATTGTCTACTGGTAGTGCATTAGTAACAACTAAAAGAAAGTAAACAGAAATGTATAGATACAAATATATACAGAGGGGTTTTTCTCCATTCAAATCTTCCCTGAAATTCAGGATTAAATATTTTCTAAGAGCTACAGCCTCATGCGTGAGTCTCACCAGCACCATTCCTCTGCCTTTGCCTGTGACAGAAGATAGAGTTGCAAGACAGCTTCACCTACCAAAAATACCAGGATTAGAAATTATGCGGACCTGTGTTTTAGGATCTGGAGCTTATCTTTCATTCAGAATCAGAATCTCTATCCCAGCAATAATTTGAAAAATAACTTAGGTAAAGTAAAAGTAAATGTGAACTTAAGTAATCTTAAGAATCTAGGAAAAAACCTGCAATTCATCAGTCAGAAACACAGGAAACATTAATTTGCATTTTATAAGTGTTGTACTCACATCAGATCTTTATGGAGGTCATTGCAATCTGATTCATGTAACAGCAAAGATTTTCAAAGCTCTATCGTATTTGCACAACAGCAGAAACTACCCAACTCTTATGACAACACATAACATGCACCAATAGCACAGCTTGTAGGCTGTTCTTATTCAGGCTTTATGTCATAAAAAATCTGACTGTGTTGAAAGGACATTTCCTAGGATGTTGCTGGCAGTGTCAGTTTCATTCTGAATGTACACTGAGCTCACATCTCTGCATTGCTGAGAAGGTGCATGCATCCAAAAAAATTATACAAATCATTCCATAAAATTAATGTGCTCAGATTATGTTTTTGATTATAGCCACGATTTTTCAGTGGGTTTATAACCATTTAGAGCAGTATACAGCATTGGCACCTGAATTTGCATTTACTAGGACTGTTTTACATTCATGAAACTATCAAGTTGCATTTTCTTAGCTTTCATCAGATTAATTTTACAAGAATTTGTCAAGCAATTACCTAATATTTGCAGAACCCATTTCCTCCTAAATTTTATCTAAATTGATGTTATTACAAAAAAAAAAAAAAAAAAAACCAAACAAACAAACAAAAAAAAACCAAACCAAAAACAAAACAAAACAAAACAAAAAACTCAAAAACAAAACAAAAAACCACTATGAGGCTAATCAAACACTCCAGTTAGATTATGAATCTCCATCCTTACATATGTACCAAACTTCACAGGACAAAGCCTGGGCAATTGTTTTTAAGATGTCACTGCTTTGAGTGGAAGACTGGATTAGGTGACTGATAGATCCCCTTTCCAATATAAAAGTATTTTGTTCTATCAAACAGCTTTATCAGTTTAACAGCATCTTTTAATTTTTCATCACACTGTCTTTTAATTTAGGATGACATCATGAATGAGATGCATAAAAGGGATACAGATGCATTTGATCTAGAGGTGGGACTCACATATTCTTTTGTCTCCTATTTGATTCTCACTGCTTGTGAGAATTGTGTTCTACCTCAACACAAGAAACGATTGTGGCTTTACTGATGTGAATCCTAGCTGATTTGGGATGGTGTATGATTGCCTACCTCACAGTTCCAGACTGATTTATGAAATTATGTCTCCTGCTGCCTAGAGAGCAAACTAGTTCAACAAAACCACTGTTACATTACTTTATTTTTCTTCGGTAAGCTTATCATGTGTAGCCCTGTCACACGAAGTAATTCATGGGTAGTCTCACCTTTTCCCAGAAAAGCTCCAGTGACTTCTTTGGCAGAAGTCAATGATTTGGATGACAGAAAAGAAACAGCAAAGCTACTTTGTGGTCACCATCACCATCTTCTACTCATTCTGAGCCTGTCCTGTCTTCAGTATGTTTTCTTTATGTGTTCCCATTTTGGAACAAGGAGATAGCTTAGTGAAATTGCCCAAGAGTCAGTGACTTGCCTTAGGCATCACATGAACCCAGTAGTATCTGACTTGCCTGGGACAATCATGCATTTGCAGGGCCAGAGAAATATGGAGCCAGAGAGAGAGACAGGGAATCTGGGAGAAGATGCTTTAAAACCAGCAGTCCTATAGTTAATGTCTGCAAAAAGCAGAAATTCCGCTGTTAATATATCTGTTGTTTTCTTGGCTAGCCCATGCTTGAATGGTATTTTTTTGGAACAGGGAAATAGAGGAATACACTTGAAGGTCCTGCAGTTCTGCTCTGTGAAAAGCTGTGCAGATCAATAGCAATGACTCTATTTTTGATATTATTAGCTCTTTAATGGAATTTTAATTAGCAATAGCTTTCATATTCCACAAAATTATATGCCATATCACAAAGCAGGCCACCACGCTGGTTTACAGTTACATTTGTCAGATAAATGAGTCCTGAATTGAAATACCAATAAGCCAATTTAGATTGTGCACAAGAACCAGGCTTTTCTGAGTGCTTTTGGAAATCTAATAATGCTTGGCTACTAGGAAGTAAAATGCAGCTTACTGCACCTAAGTCTGCTTCTGCTTGCTGCCGTATTTTGTTTTCCAGATATCTGAAAACACTGATAATGGCATGCAAATGTTTTTAACTGAAGGAAAAAATGTTATTACATGTATAGTGCTTAACTACATTTTTTGTGTTAGAATAGGAAGGATTTCCACTTACCTAGTTCTCATGAACTTAATGTGTTCTGTTTTCACTTTGGTGTATATTCTCCCTCTGTAATAAGCAGCGAATACTTGACCTGAACGCACTTATGGCATTAAAACATAAACATGTGGGCCTGTCTCCCTGCATTCATAAAAGTGAAGTCACAAAACTTAGATTATACTAAAAGCTTAACTTCTAAAATAAGATTAGAGAAGTTCAGCTTTGTATTTTCAGAGAAGTACAAAACACAGCCTATTTAGTGAGGGTAGGCCTTTTCACCTTACCTGTTAGTCACCACATGTGCCTTTATCTCCCTCTGAGATGAGGCTCCTGAGAGGCGTTTTAAAAGACTTTATTCCATTTTCAGTCTCATGAGAATGGTGAGATGGTACAGATGTTGCAATTCACGCCATTACAATCAGAAGCCAAACTATTTCCTAATTACAATACATTATAAGTGGTTTTTGGGTCATCAGCTTTTGCACACAATGCTGCTAATGCTTCTAAGCCAATCATCTAAAAATACTCACGTGAGTCTTGGTACAATACATCTTTCATAGTTCTATTTCTAAAAAATTTGCAAGGTCATCATTTGAAACTTGTTTCTAGTTCAATTTCTCTTTCAACAATGTCTGTCCTATTTCATGGCTTTTCCAAGTCAGCCCACCTTATCTCAGAGTTTGCATACAGGTGTATAGGACTATGTGAGCCTTCTGTTAGGCTTTGAGAATTCCCCACAAATCCATTTCCCACAACATGTCCTGCTTTTTAAGGAAGTAGCAAAATTTTATGCTTGCCATCAACCACCTAGGGATTCAAGCGCTCTCATTTTAGAAGTTAGGAGTCAGTTGCAGAATTTATATTTTTATCCCCTCATTCCATTATCTAACTCATCCAATATGCAGGACTTTCAACAGTAACTTGCCATTTCTCATACTGGGAAAAGAGAAACGTAACAGTTCCTGCTGTTCAGTAGAGTTTGATAAAGACATTAACTTCAGTTCTATAACACTAAACACTGTTAAAAGCACTGTCTTGCAAAGGCTTGTAAGAACTAATAAGAGGAGAGTTCTTCACTTTTATTGTAAAGTGCACACAACTTTACAAACAGGAAGTAGAAAGTAAAGAGATCATCTTGTCTGAAAAGGGAATTGTTTTTGTGGTGATGTGATTCTACATTTTTGTGGTGAGTCAGTACTTTGTCTACAAATGGCCCTGATATTTCAAAAACCCCTCTGTAGATAATTAAAATTTGGCTATCATCTTCGATGACACTCAGAATCAAAAAGCACATTGGAAAGCAAGAGGAGATATTCAAGTTTACATAGTAACCTTGAAGAGTCAAATGGGAAGAATCAGTATCAGAATACACAAGGTCTCAATGAATTAGGGAAATCACTTCGTAGCAACTATTTTACTTAACTGTGGTTGGCCAACCCCATTATGATTTTGAGACACATTTCCCTATTCTACTACATAGGACAGACAGCTTTCTGAGATTATTAAACACAACCTTACATTAGCTATTTTGAATACTGCCAGCAGTGAAGCCCTGGCATTCATAAATGAGGACTGTGTCCACATTCCTGAAACTGCACAATAAATAATTTATTTTTGACTGAAAAATAAAACCTGAGCCCAGTGAGATTCCAGTTCTCTGCCATCAGTTCTTTGTGGGAGCCATTAAAGGGAGGTCATGGCTGTAGACTCTCTCCTACAGCTAAATCTTAGGTAGTGTTTTATCTCAGAAATATGCAAATAGAGCATACATTACTTGCTGAGAGGTTAAGGAAAGCAGGAAAAAAAAAAAAAAAAAAAAACAAAAAAAAAAACAACAAAAAAAAAAACAACAAAAAAAAAAAAAAAAAAAAAAAAAAAAAACAAAAAAACAAAAAAAAAAAAAAAAAAAAAAAAACAAAAAAAACACCAAGAAAAACAAAATGTGATTTATTTAAAAAATACAATTGTGGATACCACTGTAATAAATTATTTTCATGTGTGTATGATCCTCCTGCAAAAGCTATGCACTTAGCAAAATGTAACATAACAATAACTTGAGAAATGGTATCTAGGAACAGTTTTCTTCAGCATTTCTATGTAATCACATGCGCATGTATTTCATGTCCTAGAAGTAAATAGATTTTCCTTTATCCATTCCCAAGAAAACAAAATGGCCATCTAAACCAAGGGCTATTCTTCCTAAATGTCCAAAGAATTGTATCATCCCTAAATTGTAAATCAGAAGAGCAATGAGCAGTAACCAAGTAGTGCCAGCTATATCATGATGAAATTAAATGCCCAAAATGCTTTTCAAAGGAAGATATCAAAAAGCTCTGTATTATTTAATTTCCAATCCATAGTTGCCAAGAGTCTTAAATCATCTTTTTCAGGCTTAGCTGTGAGCATCTGGTATTTTAAGGACTGAAAATGCCCTGTATGTATGGCATCTTGTCTTGTTGCTCCTTCATCTTCTATGAGGATCAAAGTATTGAAAAGATTCCTCAAAAGATGGAAAACCAGTTTTATGCAGGAAATTGAGATCTCATGTGAAATAGGAAGGGAAAAAGGTTCAGAAGATGACCTATGAAGAACTAGCTATGAAATTCATTATGAAATTCACAGACCTAAAGTGCTTTACCTGAAAGATATTTTCAATTAAATGTGTCTTTAAAGGACACATTTGACTAAACTTGAGAAGGTGGAAACTTTGATATTTAAATAAATACCTCAGTATCTGGTCTCATATACAGAAGCTTGCATTCAATATTTTTTTATGCTATAATATTTATTTTAACTTCATTAACTTCATTTTTTCCTTTGTTACAACCATATAGAAGATTGCCATCAAACAATAAATACAAAAATTTAATATCCCCTTGAACAGATAGAGCAGAGAACTTTTGAGCTGTCAATTCTTCACAATAGAGGAAAACAATCTTCCCCTGCTCTTGCTAGGTCTTCTCAATTTGCATATCTGTAACAGGAAGAATTGTAAGAAAAAACTATCAAATTACAGAATGATGAAGGCACAGAACACTTCATAGCTTTAGGGCCCTTTCCTAGAGTTTGGAGGTACCAAGAAGTCTCCTTCATTGTCAAAATTTAAGATTTCAAATTAAATTATTAAAAGATCATAGGAGGAAATAAAGTGGTAGTTCAAATATACTTGTGGGAAGTATATTTGCTCTTTAGCAAATGGAGTGAGATTGCTGTTGCTTAGGTCCCCCTTTCTTTTAAAACCTTTTAAAATTAGTTCAAATACATTTAGTGCTCCATCTGTCAGTATTTTCAGAGGCATATCCCCAGCCCCCTACTCTTTGACTTTGAGATCTATACTTGCAGGACCAGCAGCAGGCTTACCTGTATGTTTAATGTAGTAAAGTGTAGCAGGGAGGGATTTGGGATGCAATTAATGCAAGTGCTTTAGAAGTCAGCAAGGAAAGGAGAGAAAAACCTCAATAATTCCACCCTTCTGTTCCACACTAAAGGATGTTTATAGATTTGAGATATTTGATCATATATTTTTTGCTTGGTGAGACAGAATCACACAGCTGCTTAAGTGGCTGTGATGGGTCCCTGTCTCCTCCCTCATTGCAATCACTATCCTTACAAGTGTGTTTGAACAACTCTTTCTATAGCAACAGTGCAAGCTGGAAAAAACAAATGGTTTGGGTTGTTACATATCTCCACATCACATTTTTCTTTATATATCTTTACTTTCTATTTAAAAAACCAAGTTCATTATTTTATGTAACAAACAGTACACAATGAGTTATGATTGCCATGGTTTAGTTGAGGTTAGGGTTGGGTTGGACTTGATGATCTTGGAGGTCTCTTCCAACCTAGTCATTCTGTGATTCTATGATGGTGAGTTTGTAAGACACAGAATGAGAGGCTATATTTCTCTTGAAGTCTCTGTCTATTGAAACAAGAGGCTAAATAAACCAGCCTTGAATCAGTGCTCCAGTGACCATGGATAGTTTATGTTGTGTGCAATTTGCTACTGATTTCTCCTTTGTCATTTATACTTACATTTCAGCTCTCTGTCTTCAAAAGAAACATCTCTGCAGTCATGTGTATCCTTATCTTTTGACATCTCTGTAAGCAAAGGTCATAAATACATGCAGCAGTGAGGATAGCTTAAACTTTTTCTAGAGTGATAAATCTGTGTTAGAAACTGCCACCTCAGGCCACTCAGGAGTGACTTGAATGCAGAGCAAGAGATGAGATTAACACCAAATGCCATGTACATTTGGGTAAGTATTCTCAAGAGAGTTTTTCTTCAGAAAAACACCAGTGGTTAGCATGAACTAAATTTCACTCAGCAATTTAATTTGTGGTGGTCTCCAAAAAAACATGCAACAAATTAAAAATAAATCAACCAGTAACCATCCTGAGAGGCAGCAAAAGGATTTTAATCTCTTCTCTCCTAGTGTAAATGTTAAATCTCTTTGCTCTTTTCTTCATTTCCTTCAATACTACTTGTCGTGGTGGTTCTGGCCTTCCACTGAGATTTGCTCATTGTAAATAACATCAATATCACAACACAGAAACTAAAGCTTCTCTGTGTTTCTCTCAATGGGGCCAAAGTGTCTGTCATGAATGTTGGGACAAAGACCCTCAAATGCATGGTATGATACTGGAGAAGACCGTGCCAAGGCAGTTCAAATTGCAGCACAAAGTCTGCACATCAGGATGTGATGCCACTCTGAGATACTAGTTTCCAGGGAGCCTGGTTCCTGTTGCAAGCTTTCCAAAACACAGCATACTGCTCTGTCCTTTTCTTGTGCATATCAGGAGTGCATCAGTTCCTGGAACAAGTATGCTTTCCTTTCACATTTTCCTTTCAAAAGGATGACACAGTGATGAAAAGCCACTCTTCAATTGTAATTTATAGGTGTTATGTAAATGAAATGTAGGAAGCAAAATCAGAATTGAATTTAATCTCCATTTGGTCGTCACCATTACAAATTTAATTCTCAAGCAATTATTTCCACAAGTCATATGTACATACTTGCTATTGATGAACTCGCCACAGGTGTTCCGTTGCCCTTATTTTCTCTAGCTGAAAGAAAACAAAGGAAAAAGAAATTTAAAGAACCACCCTAAGTACTTGCTTTAGATCTAATGAAGAGCTTAAACACATTGGTGGGAGGGGCACACTTAGCATAGTGTAATCTTTTGTTCTCAAAACACTAAATTTCTTCAAAGACTTTAAAATAAATTCTTCATTGCTCCCAGTCTATTGATTTCCTTTCCAACTTCCTTTTTTTGTTTCTAAGCCAGAACTTCATTGATACTATACACTAACATCACTGGAATATACTTGTTCAAATAGTTTTCCATTACATCTTTTCACCCAGAATTTGAACATATCAGAAAACAGGGAACAAAAAGCGGATTATCTTCTCAGTACTTTTTTGAGGGGGAAAATGCCCACATTCTGAGAAGATTTTGTTCTGAGAAAATCACTTGTTGAGTAACTCAGGGCAGCTTAGTGTTGAAGACAAAAACCTATTGTCACTAGTTTAGTTTTTGAATCAACTTGTAGTTTACCACACACACACACACACTCTCACATGTGTATATGTGTCTATATGTAGATAGATGTGAAACCTAATGTGATATACATTATCACATACGCACACAAACAATAAATATTACTCAGGCAACCTAGGAAACTTCTGACCTTCGCTGAAATCCCCAGCGGGATTCTTTTGAGCAGTCAAGGATTTTGCTGTCCCTTCTTCTACTTTCATGTTCTACTCCTATTCCTATCATGTTCTTAGGGCAAGTATATTCTTATACCTGCAGAGTTACCTACAGGCTTTTTTGCAGCCTTTTAGAATCACCTGCAAGCTTATGAATACTTCTCTCAGGACATTTCCATAGCTGCCCCGTTCCCCCACCCAACCTATGAAAGAAAAAGAAATTAACAGTAATTCTTTCAGTTCAAGTAACAAGTTTAATCCCCCTTTTTTTTCTTTATTTTGGATGCTAACCATATTCTTTTCATACTCAGCTAACCTAAAAATTATTTCTCCAAGTTTCTCTTTTGTTAGCTAGCAAGTGAAATTAAATTATTGCCAATGCTTTAGCTTTTCAACATATTGTGATGCTGAAAATGTCTAATATTAATTCATTAAATGAACTGAGGAAGCTCAAAACTTAGTAAGAAAATCAGTGAAATGGTACGAAGATTGAGTGAGAATATTCTCTTAAAAAAAAAAAAAGGTGCTCACAGTTCAGTGAAATTTTTCAGAGAATGCAGAAAAAGAACCACTAAAAAACCTCCAGTATCCTGTCTGCTACCAGCTTTCTGGTCCCCAGTCAAAGGGGAGGACACAGAACAGGAATCTTCCAGTAAGTTTTAAAAAAAGTGCTTTGATGTGGAATAGGTTAGACACTAATCTTACATCTTTAGCTATAAGAAGGAGTAACAGACATATATGGGGAAGTGGTTTGTGAAGGGCTGATAATCGGTTTCATTCTGTCAACTTGCTAGTATCTACCCAAGTCCAGTAAAGAGAAATAAATATTGTGGTAAAAAATTGTCTCTTCCACTCAGTGAGAATGAATCAACAGAGCAGATTGATAATAATGGAGATACTTTAAAATAAATAATTTGCATACCTTTTCTTATGCAGAGCAGAAATAGAAGCCCTGATCCAACAAAAGCAGTAGCAATGAGAGCTGCTCCAACAAAGCGTCTGCTCTCAGCCTGGAGAATGACATCAGTAGAATCTTCAAGAAAAACAAGTTGGGGATAAGACATTACATAATTGCGTAAGAGCCTCCTTTTACCTTTCATTTTCACTATTATTTTTGCTATGAGCAATTAAGTCATGATAACAACATTATAGATTGTGTCTAAGGTCAGGTGCTAGTGGTGCACTTAACTTTTTTTTCAAAGAAAGAGGGGAGTGAAGAACATATTAATATTTTTCTTTGCTTTCTGCATCACGTGATAGTGCCTTTGATCTCATCAGAATTCTGCTTGTCAAAGTGTTACATCCGGTTTATTTTCCCATCAGGATTGGAGAAAAAGAGCTAATTGAGAAAGAGGTCAGAGAATTCCTTTCATCTGGTAAAGCTCTAAATGCAAAGAGTCAGATATTTTTCTTGTTAAAATCAAACTTTCCCATTTGAAAGAACGACTTGGCTTTCTCACTCTAACCTTTCTGTTTCAAACCCTTGTCAGGCCCAAAAAGTGTGCCCTCACAAGTATTTTTAAAACTAGGTGGTGAACTGGACCTGGGAAAGGATCTGATGAAGTAATAGTCTGACAAAGAAAAATACTATTTTTGATTTGGATCAGATCTCCAGTCTAGTTGAAAATGTATCAGGCTACAATACAGAAAAGAACAATCAAAAACAAAAGCAGCAGAGGAACTTCCCAGTTAAAAGGTCTAATTAGGAATTGTCTATCCATTGGAATTGAGAATTGGTCTTATCCATTTATGAGTTTTCCTTCAATTCAGACTTTATGAGGAAAAAAAATCTGTGCACAATTAGTTAAATTTAAATATGCTCAAAGCAAAGGCTGTAGTGGCAGGAAAAGACCATATTGTTCAAATTTATGTGACAGTAATCATCAACAAAATAGAATATTCTTGGAAAATGTGTTTAATTTATATGGGAGGATTTAATTTCCAGGTGCTGAGCTGCATGTCTTCCAAATAATGGAACTTTTTTAACATTTAGACTCAATTTCCACATACCTGCAGGTCAGACAAAATTGCTGTCTTTGAATTCTGACCATACGTTCATGATGAACATGTTAGCATGCAAAAGTGTACATTAATAACAAAACTTAATGACACAGGTATTTCTTTCTAGCCTCTTCAAAATTAGGAAAGATAAACAAATCATGGCTGATTTGGCTGGGACAAAATTACATTAGCACCTTGAAGTGTATTACCATAAATGAAATTTAGAAGTGTTACCTGCTATGTGTAAAATAGCAGATGTATTTTCTTGCAGCTCTTTATTCCAGAATATACAGTAAAAAATCTCATCAATTCCACTTTCGATTGTAAGGGTACTTGTCACATGGTACAACTGGTCACTTCCAGTTTCAAATCTTGTGTTTGCCTTGTCAGTCAAATCCTCATAGTTTCTGTTTTGCCATATCACTTCAGCTTCTGGATATCCTTCTGACTGACACGTCAACTTCCATTTGTTGTGTCCTGTGCTCACAACTCCTTTGTTTATAATTCTGTAAGGAGCTAAACAATTGGAAAAAGAATCATTAGCAATAGGAAACTAGAAGAACAGCCTGTATTAAATGCAAGACACCTTTTCGTTTTCCACAGCCCCAAGGTCTAGTTTCAGCTTGGATTTTGACAGGAAAAGTAACACTATTGTGTCTGTAACTAGAGGTTTCTAAACCACATTTTGATGTGGTTTAGAAAGCTCAATAGGCTTTATGGTCTTTGTACTGTCTACATGATTTTGCAATCCCATTCCTTAAATGTCATCGGGGACTTAAAGGACAGAACACAGATTCAACCTAAACAGATGTGCCAAGTTGTATAGCTGCGCAAGCACCATCAGACAGCTCCTTGTCTCCGATGAGGTTTCTTTAGCTGCTAATCCAGATACGTCTTACTTGACGGTCTCCTCTGAAATCTTTTAAGAGTATCAGAATATTGAACCTCTGTAGTAGCACACGCACCCTTAACTTTCAGATGGATTGTCTTGTAGTCAGCTCCCCCATAGACAATTACACAGCGGTAAACCCCTGCATCTCTGAGCTTCACATCACTGATCTGAAGGAGAGACTGTCCCAAGTTCAGATTCTCTTTCAGCAGTTTTATTCTTCCCCTAAAGTCACTGTCCTGATTTTTGAAGTCTTCTTCTCCTTTGTGAAGTACATAAACCAGCTTCAACTCATCTTTCTTTTCCCAGCTGACACTTAAATCTTTCAACTCTAATTTCCCATTCACTGGAAATGTGCATTCCATGGTCACATTGTTCCCACGTTCCACAGTGCAGAGTGACTGAGGAGCTTCAACAGTGAATAAAGCTGAAAAATGAAATTTGGATGAAAAGTTAGTTTTTCAATAATACACCTAATCTTTCAAGTCATGTCTTACCATACCTGTAGGAAATTTTAAGGACCAAAGTATCTGCTCTGTTCTGAAAAGCTAAACGTTTTGGTATGTACTTGTCCAAGGTGTGACAAAACACAAGATTCTGTATGCACACACAATGGGCACTTACACCTGCAAACACCTGCTTTGTGCACACACATGCACACAGAGTGATGCTGTACTAGAAACAATGAACTGCATATGCACAGCCCCTCAGCTGTTCCTTTGAGAGCAGCTGACCTGTGGTAACAGATCAGTATTAGTGCCTCCAATGAGAATGTTCTCTTTGTATAAATGCCAATTGTTTTTACCAACAATGTTAAAGAATACAGAAGAATTCCCAGGTTTGATAGAACCTAGAAAACTTTTTGTTTGAAACAGTGCCTCTGTTGGAACACTGAGAGGGATTTTAACCTGGCCCCATATCAAAATACATGCATCTAGTTTAATGTAAAGCCATGCTTGTGCCTTTTTACTTAAAACATTAATGCAAAACCTAAAATGCTAGTAGCTGAAGGAAAACTGGGGAAATTAACATTTCTGTGCCCATACATGGAAAGAAAACATACTAAAACAGTTCTGCTTTTCATGATTTGGCTTCTTACCATTTAGGAAACGCCAGTAGAATAAAAATATATACAAAAACAAAGGTCTTCCCATGATCTAGATTGAACCTAAAATGATAAAATAATAGACAAATATAAACACATACTCATTTTCAGACTTGCACTGTCAAATACACTTTATAGTCAGTCCACACAAAGAACAGGACAGAAGACACTGAATTCCACTCTATTTAAAAACAGGACAAAACTGCATCCAGTAGATAATCAGGCAGAAATCTTCCTGCATTGGTGGATCCAGGAAAAATATCTTACTTTATTTGCTTTAAACATCTGTTCTTGGCTATGGCTAAACAGGTACTTTATAATTATCTGTTGACCCAATTATTCCTGTAACTATAGCAGGGAATGTTGCTCCTAATAGGAGAATGAAATAATTTTCTATACTCAGTCAGTGCAGGAAATAGAACTTGGTTCTTCCCCACCTGTTTGCTTTAGTTTAACATACTGTGAATACACCCAGCTTTTTTACCCTGGCCTCACAGTACATATCAGAAGGCTCACAGAGTTACATATATGGTGAAAACAATTCATGCAGTAGTTAATCTTGTAACATGTATTTACACAATAACCACTATTTATCAGCTCTTCACACAATAGTGCCTTTGTAAAACAATGACAAAGCCAGCAAATCTACAAGTGGAATCTATTGCCTTGAATTTCTGCTGCTTTACCTCTGAATACAAAAGTCATTTCACTTCTCTGTCAGAAGTTTTCTCCTCTTTATTGACATAGGTTTTATAGTCCTACCCAACATTTTAATATTTTAAAATGCTTATTAATATCAACTCATACATTTAATCTTCACACACCCACTGATTTTAAATCTGTATTTTAAGTCAGAACAATAGTAATATCCAGTAATGCCATAATTTTTCAAATTACTGTTAAGAAAAAATCAAACACCCTAACAGATATATTTCATGAATACAGAAAATGGTAATTTTTTTTTTCTAAATAAAGTCCTAATTTTGGATACCCAAACATCCACAAAAATAAGGAAGGATTTCCTTTAGTGTTTTCTAGTGGTAGTTTCAGAATTTGTGTAAGAAATTAGACAACTGTAATACCCATGACACTTCCTAACTGATGAAATTCTATCTTGACTGCTATTCTTCACCATTTTTATAAAATGTTTCATCCTTCTTTCTCTGATTGTCAACTTTAAGATAATAGTGAAAAAACAATATTGTCCTGAATTCATAAGACACATGTGCCTTTACAGTGCTGTGGCTTAAGGGAACTAGACTCCTTATAACAATTTGATTTAAGCTACTTCTTTTCCTCAGAGTGTTGCTGCCTGATCCCAACAGCTGATTTGCAGCAGGCAATGCATATGGAACTGAGAAAGGAAGGCAATCTACTACATTGTTAACATGTAAGCATGACCTGAAAACAGATGCAGGAAAAATACACAGAAGATTATTAGGGTGCAAGACCTGATTAATTGATAAATCCTAGGCTTCATAAAGTGGTTAGGTTCCAGACTTATTCCTTACCCACAAGTGATGTCCTTGAAAGCACTAGAAAATTGCAGCCAAATACTGTGGGTCGCCAAGAGCTTTTCTGAACATGTATGCATTGGAATGCCTCCATCACGATTTCCCTGCTTGAGTAACAAGCACTCCAGACCACCAACTAAGCTCCAAAGTAAAGCTTCTCAAACCAGATAGAGATATACCAATCTCACAGATGTGCCATAATCACCCTTATTCTCAAGACAAGGCTGCCACTGAGACTGACTGGATATTGTTGTGCACTCTCCATGTCAGAATGACCAGAGCTGCAGCACACTCAGACTCAATTTTTTTTTTTTTTTTTTTTTTTTTTTTTTTTTTTTTTTTTTTTTTTTTTTTTTTTTTTTTAAGTGGAGGCTGTAGACTGCACAAAACCAAGCAGACTGCCTGAACTAGTACACTGCCTGGAACAAACAGTATGTGCACTAGAGTCAGGATACTGAAAGATACCCATATTCCTGCCTGCAACCCCTATCCACCTTTTTGACAGGAAAACTTAATGTTGGCATGATCTCCAGGAGAGGTGTTCTAATTAACTCCTGGAAGACAGACAAGAAGTTAGCTTTTATAGTCCTAAGACCCATGTTTATGTCCTGCAATTGCTGAAATTTATTAGCATGCTTTCTCCCACTGTAGAGGAAAACAAGCTTTACAATATACAAAAAAAAAGTAAGACTATTACTTACAAATTTCCTCAAGACTGAGAAAGTTGGCTGCTGTATTCAATTTTTCACTTTCAGAGGGAAAAAAAAGTAGGTCCAGGTCAAATCCAGCTGTGCATGCAAAAAGAAAACCACTGCAATAACCATTATAGAACCTTCTGTTTTACCCTGAGCAGAAGGATCCTTTGGATCAGTTTGAGACGTTGCTATCTACTTGCTGTTTTTCTTACATAACCTACCACAATGCCCTTTCTGTCCTCCTACCAGCTTCCAACATCTGTGGCAAATAGTTTTTTAAAAGCAAAATATATTCACTGTGCAAATTGCTCCTCAGTACTGCTGCTGCATGTTTGTGCCACAATCAAATGAAAAAGACGGGAAAAACAGAACTATTTGTCAAAAAGCTTCATGTGACCACTTAAATGTTGACGTAACTATACCTACTTCTTTAGGAAACTTCCCCATTATTGGAAAGTTCCCCAGTAGGGAAAATTCTGTATTGCTAACAGTGGTTCACTATAACCAAAGACATAAATGTTGCAAAAATTAGAACATAAAACACCATGGGCATTTTAAGAAGCATATAATCCAGTCAAAGCTCTGTATGAATACCAGGAACACCAACTGCAAGTGGCCATCCATCTACACAGAGTCAAGGTCCCTAGATTATTAATCACAAGCAGTGCCAAACAGCTTTCTCATGTCCGTAAAGGTAATAGGAATAGAAATAATATAGGAATGACAGGAAAAGCATTTTCTACCCTCCTCTTGTAAAGACAGATATTCTTTTCCAAAGATTTGCACACAATTAAGGCCCCTTGCTTTGCTACTGTGTAATAAAAGAAGAGTTCTTAATCCCATGCACTACGTTAGCAAAAAATAGCAAGCACTGTCTTTTTCATTTTCTTGATTCTAGAAGTCATTGAGGAATACAGAACACCCCTGGCCCCTCAAGTGTTAGAAGCAAAAGGATATACTCACATTAACTTGTAGACTGTAGTGGAAGAATTGGGTCAACAGCACAAAATACAACTCTAAATATGTTTCAGCGTAAATTCCTTCTCTTGAGCTGTCTTCGCATATCTCAGAAAAGGGTTGAAATTCTCAGAAGAGTTAAATTACTGTGAAACAACCACTACAAAAATTTTCAGTGTTTTCTTCTTTCCACTTGACAGCTCACTCACAATATCTGTCATGGAAGAAAAAACACGTAATGTACAAAACTGATTAAGGTTAATGTTTTTACTTGATGTGTGAGATGAATGTGGAAACAGTGGATATAAAATAGCTGAATGTAACACTTAGGTTGTAACAACCTCAGGAGGAGATTGAGGGGGTGGATATCTGCAGTAGGTGAGACAGCTAAATGTTCATTTCCACTGTGGTTTTTTGCTGCTCTTAAAAATAGGTTAAATTATATTGTCTCAATAGAGAAAAAGGTGCAACAGAAAGAAACTGAAACACATTTATAAAATACTGTGAGATCAGAAAAGCTGCTGATGCAGTGACCTTTCAATGTCAGGAAAAAATTAGTTTCTGCTTTTTTATTTCCTGCTCCAAGGTCACAGGGTTATATTTTCCATGTAAATGTTTAGCAGCAAATAAAAGACCAGACAGATGGGGTTTGTTTTGTTGAGTTTCTTTTTGTTCCTATTGTTTAATTGTATTGTATATACACGCATACTCCTATATATATACACACATACACATCTACATGCACATAAACACATTTTACTGCACAGTTCTATACTGTGATGGTGGGGTTTGAGTTTTGGGGTTTTTTCACCTGTTTTGCAACAAAGTTCCCAGACGCCTATCTCAGTCCTGCCTGTCACTGAGCATTCCTAAGGACAGCAAATGTCTCCAGGGAAAACGCACCCGGGCAGGCTGGGGCGGCCGCCGGCGCCACGGTCGGCTCAGGGGGGATGAGATGGGTGCAGCACCGGGATGGGGCCCGGCTGCCGGCAGCCCCGCGCCTCGCAGGCCGGCTGCCCCTGCCCGGGGGCTTTTCCCTGCCCGGGGGCTCCTCCCCCCTGCCCGGGGGCTTTACCCTGCCCGGGGGCTCCTCCCCCCTGCCCGGGGCTCCTCCGCGGCCGGCGGGGCTGTGCGGGGCTGTGCGGAGCTATGCGGGGCCGTGTGGGGCTGTGCGGGGCTGTGTCCCGCCGTGTCCCGCCCGCCCCGGCCCGGGCTCTGTGGGAGCAGGGGCGGCGCACACGCCCCGGCAGCGGGAGCTGCTCCCGGCCGCGGCCCTTGGCGGAAACCCGCCCCGAAAACCCCCACGGCCGTGCTCCTGAACTCACGTTTCCCAACGCTTCGGCCGTGGCGGAACAGGGAGTTCTCCAGGCAGTTGGTCTGTTCCTGAAAGCCGAAAGCTCTAGAAAAGAAAACCAAAAGCGACATCAGTACCTACCCCATCCTGCTTCCCTTGCCTTTTCCTTGTTTTTGTTGTTGGTTTTGGTTGGGGGGGCGGGGTGGTGTTTGTGTTTGGTTTTTTTGGGTGGTTTTTTTTTGGGAGGGGTGTTTGTTGGGTTTTTTTGTTATTGTTTGGGGGGGTGGGGTTCTTTTTGGTTTGTTTTGTTTTTTGTTTTAGCATGGTGGAATCACTTTATTCACTTGCTAAACAGATGACTTACATGACTGATACATACTCGTATGGAGAATGACTGGTGCCAAAGGACTGAAAATTATGACACAGTATCCAGGATATACATAATTTCTAGGACCTATGTCCTGCTTCTCCAGAGACAAAGAAGCAATTTATTTAAATAGCTCTGTTCCCTGCCACTTAGGAAGCCTTCTGCCAGACAAACCTCCAATTTAATGATGTGAAAATACAGTCTGGAAATACAACATTGTGTATAGCTTCTTTGCTGCAGTAATATTTCTTATGTTAGGAAACATAACCCTAACAAGACCTCAGCCATATTTTTTCTGCAAGAAAGCAACCCTAAAATAGGAATATTACTCAGGACATTATCAAAGAACCAAGGAGCCATTGTGAGAATGGTTTACTAATGAGTATATTTACAGAGTGAAATACAAATCAAATACAAAATTGTGATCCATGGTAGCATACACATCTCGGGGATGTGTGCTGAAGGAGGGGAAGGACACCCAAACCTCTATGCTCTCTATGCCTTAAGCATCTGGTACTGCCACCTGCAGTGTGTAGTTAATGATTTTATGGGCCATAAGCCATCAGTAGTTGAGAAACCACAGGAATCACTTCCTGGAAGCCATTGGGTTTTCTGTTGATGTGGTACATTGATATGAAGGTGTCTAAAACAATCGGTTTAATCATGTTCAGATCTTCCAAAACCGTATAACATGACTCCCTCAGAAAGAAGGAAGTAGATATTAAGTTACGCAATTAAAAGCTCCTCTGCACACCCCTCACACACATCCCCAGAGAGACAATGATTTCTGTCCCTGCTGCTTCCAGGCCCTTCCCAGGGGATATCAGAGGTGTCAAAGCAGGTAGCAGCCCAAATAAAGGACTCAGAGGAAGCTCATATTTTAGTAAGCTTCAAATAGTTCAGCACTAAACATGACATTTGTAAATGGCAAATTTACTTACACAGCTATGGGGTGTACATGAGTTACAAAACAGTCATAAAACCAGACAAAATAATCATAAACCAAGCTGTGAAGTTTCTTTCTAGTAAGAGCAAAAAATGACTAGAAAAATATTCCCAGAATGAAGTGGAAGCTTCTAGTCTATGATAAATGCTTTAAGTTAACTAAGAAGATGAGATAACATAGGGACTTCCTCTACAGCAAGCAAAAAATGCTGTGTCAAAGCTCCAGGTTTATCTTAGCTCTGTGTAGCTGCTAGGATTTTCCTTCACACAATTCCTATTTTCAGAAGTCAAATAGTAAAACAAAAAAAATAGGTAAAAATCTCCAAAGTTGCAATACTCTTTCTTCATTAACTTAGAGTATTAGAAAACGGGATTGTTTTGCTGGACATTCATTGCTAAAATCTTAAAAAAAAAAAAAAAAAAAAAAAAAGTTATTGTCACAAGTTAAATAATTAGTTATTATGGGGTTAAAATGTCTTATAGTCATCTATGTTTACAGTCAGTACACTTCTAGCATACTTAAGTAAATACACTATGGTAAAACAAGAAAATTGCTTGCTAAATTCAGGACATTGATCTGTATTTCTTTCAAACTAAATTTTTTGATTGATAGATTTTGGAGTTTATTTTGTAGATAATCTTTCAAGTTCAATGAAATCAATCAGGCAGACTGATACAGACATAATCTATTTTCCAGATACTAGTTCTACAGGCTGTTTCTAGCATGCTATGTTTCCTTCTCAATCTGGATTTTATAATTGAAGAGAATAATGAATTGCTTAACATCCAAATCATCATGGTAAAATTCAAACTGATGCATCCAAGTGCACTACATATAATGATAAGAGAAAGAATGCTTGCTTTCTTTCGAATATTTCTTCTAGTTCTAATTCTATTTTCCTCTTTCTTCCTCATCATGTAAAAATCACAAATAAATTACCTAGTAAATATCTGCATTGGCACAAATGATAACTAATTCCATTTTTAGTTGACTCAATTTCTTTTGTTAGGTATCACATTCAACATTTCCAAGGTTCAATTATTTTGGTCTCCATACCTTGACCTAACAGACTGGGAATTGGAACAGGAGATGCTATGTCCTCCAGTGTGGTGCCATGAATATTGACAATATCAGCGAAATCACATAATTCAGCTCATATCTGGAGCTGCAAGTGGTACCAACAAAGAGGCAAGAGCTGCAGCCCCTGCTGCAAGTGGGCTCCTGCCAGTGTTTGCAGTCTGATGTAGCTGAAAATCAGCCTCCCTTTCACAGGCATTAATCACAGTGGCTTCTTGTGCCCTATGGAAACTAGCTTCCATTCTCTACGCTACTTCTTGAATCCTAGATACTTTCTAGGAAAACAGTACCGTTTCCCTTGCAATAAGTCACAGTTCTCCCTCTCCACCTCTCCCTGTACTATTGAAATCTGCTACCCCATCGTGCTAACCCCTCCACAGAAAGCAGATGTCTGTAATACAGGGGTCTGCCAGAGCTGCAGTATAAAGGTCTATTACACTCTGAAACACCTTTCTCCTCAAGAAAAGATTTAGACAGACCAAAATGTTTTGCTTGGTTGCAAGGGGCTCAGTGGGTGAAGATGGTTGGTATCTTTGGTAACCTGCTTTGAAAGAACATTATATATATATATATATATATATATATATATATATATATATATATATATGTATGTATATTGAAAGAACATTATATATATCGCAAATTTATCAATGAGACACCCATCAACCACAATTCTCTCTGATGAAGTCTACTTAAAATAATACCTGTCAGGGGCTGACAGTGCAGTAGTGCCATCTCGTGTGGAGCTGGAGTATACCAAGAAATTTCTCCCCCGGATCTCTGCTGCATCAGAGATCCATGGGAGAAATAAAATTCATGTTAAATACTTCAAAAAGTCATTGCCATTTTCAAAATATAACTAGGATAGTTCAAGTTCTTGGAAGTTCTTTACTTCAAGTAAAAATGCTAAACAAGTTTCCACAACAGAGGAATCTTTTTTCCCTTACTTTTCTCTCATTTTTGCTGTACCAGTAATAAAAAAAGGAAGGAGAGGGAAAATGGGAAGACAGCTGTACTGACAGCTGTACTGAGACAGCTCAGTATTCTTTTTAAACAGAACTATTTGAAAAATTCCTGAATATAGAAAATAACTATTGGCAAAAACAATGTTTGCAAGTCCGGATGTCAGCAGATTGAATGAGTAGACTGTTTCTGGAAAAACATTAATTCTTGTGGTAAGACAAGATGTCAAATTGCACTATGAGGTAGTGTTTGAAGTGTTGCATATCCTCACAGACTCAAATTGGAAAACTGAATTAAATACTCTTCAGTGTCAAAAGGATTCTGGATATTAGAGCATGATGCTAATATAATCAGGGTTGTGGGTTTGATCGCCAGACAGAGCATTCACTTAAGAGTTGGACTCCATGATCCTTGTGGATCTTCCTCAGAGTATTCTGTGATTCTGTAATCCTAGCAATTATTTGTATCACTGTTTTAAATGCCAACTGACAGAACGTAATTTCTGACCCCATATTTTTAAGAATGAAAATTTCATTTATTTGGATTTCAGAGCCAGCCTGTAATTATGGATGATGATGCCATGAAAACATTCTTACACATGGTGAAAAGCAGAGCAAGATAAGAAGCATTAAGCGACAAAGGCATTTTAAATTTTTTTCCTTCGTGATTTACATGTATTGCCTAGATACAGCACACGCGAGTGGTGAGCCTACCAGGGCCTGTCTGTCTATTCATATGGGATGAGTTTCTTCAAGTTTCTTGAGATGGTTTCTACAGCCGAAGGGGAGGGGAGGAGGAGGGGGCGGGACCGAGAGCAGGCTCCTCCCGGGGGCGGCTCTCCTCATCCTCACGGAGTTTTCCCGGCTCGCCGGCATCCCCTAGCTGGTGTCTTCTGTGCTGCAGGGCGCGATGGGGTTCGTCGTCTCGAAGGCCATGAACGACAGCCTGAAAGGGCAGCAGGAGTTTATGCGGCTGCAGGTAACAGAGAGGCTGGCGGCGGTGCGGGGGAAGCTCTCCCGCGGCTCGCCCCCTGCTCAGGGCTGGGCTGGCAGCTTCACCTGCTGGACTTTGAGCTCCCAGGGTTAAAGGTGCTCTCCATTTACGTGTTCCACCAGTTCCTGTGTGGTTGCCTAGTGCAGCAGGTTCACGTGTGTCAAAGAACTTCCTCAACAGTCGGTTTTAACGAATCATAGAAGTGGAAATTACCATTAAAGTAGCCAGACTCTAAAAACATTTTTGGAAGCCTACTTTGAAAAGTACATTTATGCTGAAGTTGAGCTGTGTTACTGCACTGTAACGCTGCAGTGTTAAGAAACACTTATGTGTTAAAGTGAGTAAGTTTTAATGGAGTTGCTGAAACATAGATCTTATACTCTTAAAATACACGAGTTACATATGTTTCAACTCTCCACTATTAAAAAAAAAAATCTTTCAAACAGTTCTTTCTTTAAAATCAGATCTTTCAATTAGATAACTGCAGCTATTCATTGTTCTAGAAACCTCAGACTAGGGCATGGGGATGTTTTATTCCCTCTCATAAAATAAGAAAATAACAGCAGAGAAAAAGGAAAACCAGTTTGATTAGGGTTCAAGAAGTTGTGCTGAACAGACCTATAGTATAGCACTACCTTTCTGATTTGTTGTTAAATATCTTGTAACTTACTAAATAATCAAATGGATTTAGCTGGAGTTTGTTCCTTCAGTACTGCATTTAAATTGAACACACTTCAAACATACTAAAAAATTAAAACGTTAAATTTTTAGAATGTTTAAAGTAGTGGATGAACTTTCAGTTTATTAAGTTGCCAGTAGATGGCCTATTCTAGTTTACAAAGCAGTGTGCAGGTACTACGTTTTGTAGGATCGCATGTAAACCAGACTCTGAAGGTGACCTTGGAATTCTGTCTAAGAAGAAGAAAGATAGCGTAAGGAAAGATGATATAATAAAACAGAGGATAACTCCTAAATCTTCAAAGAAAAGCAGCCTTTTGCACGACTTAAAGACATCATTTTCTGTCTGTGGTGTGTTATGCATTGCTTAGATGCAACCACAAGTTTTGTGTACAAATTTTTATTCTCCTGCACAGAGATGCTCTTCCCATCCCCAAGGTTTTTGTAAATCCAAATAACAGGAAGGTTTTTAGTTTGACAGATATACAGTGAAATTAAAGTGTAAGCTTGCTTCACAAACTTCTTCTCTGTTGGGCAAATAGAGTTGAAAAAAGACCTTGAATTCAAGCTAACATTTGTAGGTAGCTGCAGACTTTGAATACCTTATTTGCCTAAGTATTTGCCTTAGCTAGTTCTATAGAAAACAAACTTTGAGGGCAGTTACAGAAATACCCTTTCAAAATTACATATAAAATTTTTGTAAATTGTTCTTCAGGAACTTCCCCTGAATTGTATTTCTTTATTTGACAATTGTTATGGTCAGAATAGTGCATTTCTTTCTAGCACTACCAATCATACCTGATTCCTACTGTGTTTGCAGGCACAGCTGCCGTGTTAGAAAACCTCTAATTTTTGAAAATGCCGGAACTGTGCAGTTGAATAGGGTGTAAAAAGATTCAGTGGGGGCAGGGGGAGAACTAATTTTTTTTTTGCTTTGGTTTGGTGGTTTTTTTTTGTTGTTTTTTTTTTTTTTTTTTTTTTTTTTTTTGTTGTTGTTGTTGTTGTTGTTGTTGTTGTTGTTGGTTGGTTGTTTTTTGTTTTGGGTTTTTTTGTTGTTGTTGTTTTGGGGGTTTTTTTTGTTTGTTTGGTTTTTTGTGGTTTTTTTTTTGGTTGGTTGGTTGGTTGGTTTTGGGGTTTTTTTTGTTTTGTTTGTTTGTTTGTTTGGTTTGTTTTGTTTCATTTTGGGATAGAAGCATATAGTCCTGCTTCAAGCCTGGGGAGAGTGTAGAGAAGAGGAAAGACTGTCGTTTGTCTTTTCCATATGTGACTAAAACCTGTAACATGGGCTTTACTTCTAGACTTTCAGGCTATTTGTAGAAAATGGTATAGCCTAATTTATTTACTTTAGACAGAAATTATAACTGGAAATACTTGGATAAATTAGGTCATCCTAGGACCCGAATGAAATAGCTTAACTTAAAGCATTTATATATTCTTATGGTGAAATACTGGGACTTGGATGCTATCAATTTACCCATCTTTCTCTGAAAACCATCATATTTCTGATTGAAATAGAAGCTTATGCTAGAAGTAATATAATGTACTTACTATAAGATCTTGAAAAATGCTTAAATGTAGGTCGACCTAAAACAACACGTGGGATCAAAACTTCTTGGAGGTTTTCATAGTTTCTGAGTGTTCTTAAAGTGTCCTATGATTAAGATGTTAAAGGAACAGGGTACAATTATCACTCCAAGCCAAGTGATGCAGGTCAAGAAGTCATCAAAATTGCTTCACCTAGGATGCCTTTCCTACTAGCAATGATGGTGTGACAGTGCACAGAAATGAACTAGTTACTGTTTGGGTAGACCTGGAATACCACAGTAGGTATTGGTGAGACAGTAAGAATCTGTAAACCATCTCCTGCTCCTTTGCAGATATACAAGTGTCATAACATTACTGTAAGGTGCTTGGAACAAGATTTTTGTAATATTAATTTCTGTGACAGAACACTTTTTAAAAGCAAAAAACCCCAAATATGCATATGCTCTCCTCTGAGCAGAGAGAAAATACAAAGCTGTTTAATGATTGACTTATTTCATGTGGAAGATTGTAGGTTGGAAAGAGACTTGCAGAAATAAGAAGACAATAACATGATAGAAGTTGGTAACGACCCCTCCAAATCCCAAACCTTGGTGCATGCTAAAGCTCAGTCAGTTTTAGAGTCATTCTGATACGTGCTGGACAGCCAAACCAACTTGACTACTTCAGAATAAGACAATATTAAAAGATGCTGTGCATGGGTTTTTTCTTTATACCTTCCTTGGGATAACTCTGAAAAGAAGGGATTGTGGCCTTGTAAATTGTATCTTAATGCTTTTTGGAAGAATAATAAAAACTCAACTATTTGCCTTGATGCTGAAGGACTGTTGTATTGTTTGAAGTTGTTTGTATTGTCTTTGTGTGGCTCCAGAATGAAATACCAATCTGTGTCAAGTGGAGACTGTTTGTGATAGAAGTTTGTTGAGGCTTCGTTTTTATCATGAGCCTGCTCCTTAAAGTGTAGTTTGCAAAATTATTTTCAAACACTTTAATATATCAGATCTACAGTTCAAGACTAGTATATGGCCTTGCAAAGTGCTTTTAGTGAGACTGAATGGGTTAGAGGAGGTCTCTGCTCCAGGCCACAGAGCAGTTATAGCAGATTTTTCTTTTTTTTAATGATCTATGTGTCCACTTAACACAATTAAATGCAGGAATTTCATGTATTTCTTTAGTTGAAGTGCTATGTTCTGTACTTTCTGTTTTAAAGAGGCTTTTATTCCTTGTCCTTTGTTTTTTTTAATATCCCAAACATACACCTGAAGAAAACTATTGCAATAACTATTTACTAAGAAAGCCATTTTAAGGTGTACAAGGCAGCCTGGAAAAGATACATATCTGAAAGTGGCAAGTAGGAATGCAGAAATATTTGTGGCTAATTATGCTTTCCTCAGTACGGATTAGAACACTTTAATTATTTCTTATTAATATTTGCTGACAGTGACCTTACTGTCTAGAACCAGGTGTCAAGAACCCTGACAGGTTGCTTTTTTTTTAATAAGAAATTGTCTGACTTCACATACTGTGATGCTTCCTAAAGATTTTGTTGCAATGAGACAAGATTAAGTTTGGTTAGTGCATAATAAAAGTACATTGTCTTCAAATAATATAAAAATTACTAAAACAACTTTGTATACTGTGTAGTGTTATTTAGACTGATAAGAAGCTAAATCATTGTAGAAGGTCACAGTACAGATTAAAATTTTAATTTTCTGTTAATGAATTTGATTCTAGGATTGCATAAAGCAGAGCTTATTTTGCATCTCAGAGTAGTATTTTTGTAGTCATGTGTAAAAGATATTCTAAGCACAATTAAAAGGCTTTTAATTTAGGGTGCGGACCTAGAAAAGCTTAAGCTCTCCTGCCAAGTTTTAGCCAGGTTTCCTAATGCATGTAGAGGAATCAAAAGTGCTTTCTTTAGTTTTGAACAGAACCCCACCAAGTCAGCATTATGCTATTCCTTCCCCCGACACTCCACTCCACTAGTTAGATTTTAGTTTATATCCTGCTGTTATTTTTAAAAAAGTAACACTTTTGGCTCTAAAAAGTTGTTTTTCCTTTCTTTCCTTGGGTAACTCTCCACAGAAGAAACCAATTCATGTTGCAGTTTTCCTATATTATATATAGGAATGTGCATGTCTGCACTACTTGAAAGGTAACCCTACAGAAGATGAAGCTGAGATTTTGTTTTAATAACAGGGTTTTTGGTTATTTTTCCTGTGGTATTATAAGAGTTGAATTACATGAAGATATCTTGATGTGTGTAAGAATAATAATGTATAGTAAGCAGTGGTTCCTAGTCCATATAACTAAAAAATTAAAGTCCTAGTAGCATTTAAAATCCTTCATAATTGTTCTCAGTTATATCTCAGTGTATAAGTGTTCTATTACTTGATTAGAAGAATTTTTTTCGTTGGAACTCCACAAATAATTGGTGATATACTGAATCCTTTATTGACTGACCTTTTTTACCCTTTCTCATATTAGCTTCGTCATTAATAATGAGATCTGAATTGAAGACTTACTTGAATTATTTGTCATTTTGTTGTATCACCCTTTTCTCAATTACAAGATGATAGGTAGAAAGGCATGGGTGGAAAGACTGATTTGTTTTAATATCGTTGTGTATCAGACCTAAGGTTTAAGTGCATCTCTTGATGCTGTCAAGCCATTGAAGTTTTCACCTAGACACGTTTCTGGACAAATTTACTAAAAAGCAGTGAGAAGAGAAGCACTGATTCAGGGTCAGAGAATAGAAGGGAAAATTGTGTTGCATAGGGGCCTGCCTAGTGAAATGAAGAAAATAGGGTAGTAAATACAGCACAAAGAATTCTCTAAGCTATTCCAGAGCACTTTACTCTGGTTTTAAGAAAAAACACCCAAATCCCAGAAAATGAAAAACCTTTTCTCCAAATCAAAAAATAAATCATTCTGCTCTCCTAAAAAATATTGTTTCTACTATAGCAGTGCAATAGGAGCATTTTGCTGTTGCAACAGATGTTAAATAAAGAAGTCTAGAATGTATCTAGTCCTTGCAGAAGCTTTTATGAGACAGTGTGCTGGGATTTTCTGCAGTGTTGATGGTTCTGGAAAAAGGAAGCCTGTACATGCTCAAGCACAGGTGTACACAGCCTGAGAAACAAACAGGAAGAACAAGAGCTGTCTCTGGTCACAATACTGCAACATCATGGGAATAACTGAGATGTGCTAGGACAGCTCATGAAACTTGAAATCTCTGACAGGTACTAGCTCTTCAGGAAAGACAGGAAGGAAAGACAAGAAGTAGTGATACCCCTGATGAGAAAGTGTAGCTTGTGAGTTAAGGTCAAAGTAGAGTCCACAAAACTTGACACTGTGGAGGGAGCATGCTGCAGGTTGCCAATCAAAGTGACAAAATACATGAAGAAACAACAAGTTGTTCTTTTAACAACTGAAGAAAGTCTCTGGATTGCTAACTGATTCTCATGAGACTGTAGTCTCCCTAAAATCTGCTGAAAGTGCCATAAATAGGAGGACATAAGCAATTGAGTACATTTCTGCAAAATGTGAGGAATAACTGCTTGATACAGGTGTGGATGCACTAGATGGGCCACCCAAGGGCCATCATACACAGCTGAATTTGTTATTTACGAATAAGGGATATCTGTAATATTAGAGGCACACTTGATTGTAGCATGATGAGTTGCAGACTCTGGACATTGGGAGAGAGGATTTCATCTTGCTTGGAAGCTGGTAAGCAAGGTTCCATAGGAGCTTTGATGGATAAAGGAGTTCAGGAAAGCTGACATGATTTAAGTGTCAGCTAAGTGTCCTTGGCCACAACACAGACTGGGAGCTGAAAAATGGGAGCAATTCTGTAGAGATGCAGGGGACACTGGAATACAGCAACTAGGACATAAGTCAGCAGTGTACTCTGATAGGAGAGAGAGTCAAAAGGACAAATGAGGGTTTTATAAGCTCTAGTGAAGCCAGTAGGTTGACAAAATTTTCTGTTGTCTTCTGTTCAGTGCTTAGTTAAATGCATTTGAATGCTGCATCCACTTTTTGCCCCCCCTTGTTCCCTCGTGCAAGAATAATGTAGGTGAAAAAGAGCAGCTTTGCAGCAGACCATCATGATGGCCAAGGGCTGGAGCACTTCTTGCAAGGAGGCCAAGTGAGCTGTGCTTACTTAGCCTGGAATGGGATGCCTTCTGGGGTGCAGGATCCAAGGGCAGCCCCTCACCAACCGTGAGTAATCAAGGAAGCACAGCCAGAAAGTGTGAGAGGTAGTGGATATACATTGAAATGATTTGAGGAGCAGGTCAGACTGAGTGTAAGCAGAAACCTTTTCCCCTGCAAGGCCAGTCCAGCAATGGAACAGAGGCTCAGTGATGCTTCCATCCTTGGAGGTTTTCAAGACCTAGCAAGGATAAAAGCCTTCAGCAGCCTGGTCTCCTGGCCTGATCACATAGCTGATCCTGTTCTGAGCAGGACTGCTGAGGTTGAACCCAAGTTATTTTATAATGCTCTAACCTCCACAGAAGCAGGCTGTGGCTCACTGTATTTTGTGGATCCTGTGAGGGAGGATTTTCTTACCTCTCTTTCTTCCCAGACTGAGAATTATTAGCAGTTACTGCTTGATGTCTGCACTCCTACTGAGCACGACATGCACAGCAGCAATCTGTTGAAACAAGATGTGACTTGGTCTAACTTTTAACTGACAGCTGTTAGGCAGACTTCAGATGTATGTTAAGCGATGGTACAGAAATAACATCACAAGGGATGGAAAATGGAATTGGGAATCAAAGCCTCCGTGTGCCCTGCCTGTCAAATTGCAGAAACAAAGCAAAAATCTTGTTTGTGGGAATAATCTACCTGAAATAGAATTGTTCAATTGTTCTCTTTTATAGATTGGAAGCTTTGTAATATATATTCTTGTATTAGCAGAAACATTTCCTCTACACTCTATGTAGCAGTATGTATTCAGCATTAGCACATACATAAGTCAGTTGAAATTAGAAATTCTAGTAAACAGTTAAAACCATTATTTAAGCAAAACACGTTTAAAAAGTATTGCTTTGAGATTACAGCAGGTCAGCTCCGCCAGTCTTTCAGGGTCAGACTGGAGGATTGAAATTGTTGGAAAGTGTAACTTTTAAGGATAAGTTATACAGGAGAATTGCTGAAAGTGCTGGAAAGAAAAGAGACTAGTTAATGCTTAGGGCATATAATTGTTTTATTGTTGTTTTTGGGTTGCAGTTCAGAGTATTTTGGAGGATTTTTGGCAAACTTTTGGGGTCTTTTTCCTTCCCAGAAGGAAGATGTCTTACCAGACCAGAAGATAGACTTCTCAGTGGGAAAGCATCATTACTTTCAGGAGTCAGATACAGTTCTCCATATTGATATTTGATGGGAACCACTAAACTTGTAAGAAAATAAACAGGCTAGAAAAATAATATACCTCTGACAGATCTTCTATTCACCAATAATAAAAGTGTTTTATTATAACCTGTCTACAACATGAATCTCTGGATAGTCTCAATCCCAGCCTGCTGCCATCCTTCTTCTCTCCCTGTTGTACTATGTCAGACTCTAAAGTGCATTCTTCTCCCCAGGTAATATTGGATAGCCAGGAAACAGTCATAGCACTTAGTCTTTGAGAGTTTATAGATTTGATCCCTGTATGCTCCCTGTGTGGGCATGGAAAAGATTCTATACTACTTGGTTTAAAAAAAGTCAATATCAAGCAAAACTGGAAAAGTAAGGGCTTAATTTTCTGTACTTTGACAATGCTGCAGTAGTTTGGGGTGTTTTTTTTGGTTTTTTGTGGGTTTTTGTTCTGAAAATCCATGGCAAGCTTTCTTTGGTCCTGACATCATCTCAGTTTATTTTGAGACATGATAAAACTACATTATCCAATTTTAATGAGGATCAGATGGTGGTATGGAAAATCCTCCGTAGTTCTGTACTTCAGTGGATATTTTCATACTTTCTCCTCTCCCTCTCCCTTTCCATCATTTATTTTTCTCTGTTTTGTTTAAACAGCTTCTTTTGAAGTTTTGGCAGTGATGCAAATTAATAAAGGAAATAAAAACTAAAGCCATTTCTTCCTCAATTAGTTAAAATTGTGGAGTGAGTGGGCAGATAGTATAAAACATTGCCAATGCCAGTGAAACTCATCCTCTATGCAGGAAGGCATAGTCTGTCTTTTCATAGATACAAATAATACAGCATTTTCTTCTGTAAATGAATTTTTCTTTTGACTTAACACAGAAATGCCAAACATATTTGTCTCTTGCAAAAAAAAATAAATTACTTACTTCATTCAAATTATAATTCATAGGATTTCTACTTCTGAAAATGGCTTTCAAGTGTTTTGTGCTTTCATCTCTTCTTCGGCTCTTGCATGTGGAGAATCATGTATGCATTTTACACTGTATGCACAAGTCATGTCACATGCAGTCACAAATCAGCTTGAAGTGAAACCGTCGTTGAGTGTTTTCTATATCCACAAATGGATATAGAAAGCTCTCAGTTTTGTAAGAAAATACTTTGGGATAGTATTTCATCATATATACTAATGTGTAAATATGAATATCAATGGAATGGAATTTAATGTTTTAAAAGGTGTGTGACAAAAGTATCTATTTTTGGAAAAAAATATCAAAAACTCACTGAAAACGTAGATAAATGCATCTTGATATCATATGTTTTCTTTCCTCAACACACTCAGCTCTGGTTAGAGGCAGACCGTAGCATAATTACATTATCTACCTGCCAAGATTGTATTGCCTTAAGAGGTTTGCTTTGAATGGCAATAAATGAAAGTAACAAGGCAGTTTTCTCTTAATGTTCAACAATTTGTCCTTAAATCTAAAATGAAAGGGTAGAGGTACCCTGTAGCATGCTTATTAATTGGCCATATCTTTTGACTAAATGACATCCATTTTTTCTGAAATAAAGACATAAAACCAGTAAAAAATATAGACCTGTTATAAGAGACTGAAGAAGACTAAAAAATTTAAGTTTATATCCAGACACTCATGTGTATCTCAAAACAAGGTGTTATACAGTTACACAGTTAGCAGTTATACAGTTAATAGTTGTACAACTGTTTATTAATGTTTGCTTTTCATCTCAATGTCTCTTTGAAAATGTACAAGGAGGTCATAACATTTGTATTTGCCCAGTGAGAAATAAATTTGAACCTTCCAGCAAGAGTTTTGTTTCTTATTGTAATCTGTTTGATAATCAAGGTAACCCTCTAGTGTTTTTTGAAGTTCTTACTACTTAAGAAACATCTAACTGAGGTTGCTGTGGTAGTATGTGATAGGATGTATAGTAAAAGAGGCAGCTGAAGCATTTTAAACACATCTTAAAGTGAAAAATGAGATTACACATTTAGTAGAAATGAAGTACAAGCAGGATTTGTACCTGCATATTTAAGAAGATAATGTTTTCATACAAATGTACACCTTCCTTAAGTAATTGGTTTTGTGATATTTGAACTGAATAATGGATTCTACACATAGCATTTTGCTGGACTTCCTTTATTACAGATACTGAGAATTTTGTGAGGGAGAGATGAGGAAAACCTGATTTATTTATCAGACAGCTCATGGGTCTCCTCTGACCTCCTCTCCTTAGTTTTAAATTCCTTAAAATTAAAAATATATTGAGAATGTACAGATGCTATTAAGATAGGTCAGTAGAGGTTTTATTAGAAACTAGACACTGGGCCACATTCTTAAAGACAAATGCAAAATGTTAATGAAAATCGCATGAGGAAAAACTGAAACTTTTGAAAAACCAAAACATTAATTAATGTCTTTTTGATACCTAGTAGGCTCAGTCTTAGTACTCCATCTCAAACAGGTAAAAGGAATTCATAGAATTGTAGAATATGCTGAGCGAATGGAAGCCATCAGGATCATCATGTCCAACTCCTGGCCCTGCACCTCATATGCCTATTGTTTGTTCTTGGTTAGAGACCCACATCTTGCCCATGGTCCTTTATCCAGGGACCCTTTTTGAGTAATGAGCTAGAAGTAGGAATGGAATAGAGAGAATGAGAAAGTATGAGTAATGGCAGGGGGGAGATGACATCTCTTATTTAAAGATGATTATATTTACAAATACAATTTTGAGGTTCTGTTGTTTTGGGTTTTTTTTCCCCCTAATAAATTCAATTAATCCATTACTCAGTAAAAATACTATCAATTATTTATCAGTTGATCTTAAAATGAAGTGGTGCTTGAAATGCATATGTGCTGTGTTTTGACTCTCAGCAGGAAAAATGGCTAATATTAAAATACCAGTGAGTTTCTGAACAAGAAAAAAATTTTCTTGCTTCTTCACTTTCATTGATAAAAAAGGAAAGTACTGACACAGGTTTCTGCAGTCCTTCCTCTGCCTAATAAAATTTTATTTGATGACATTTTTCCATGTCTATAAGGTGACAGATTTGTCACCTTATCTTTGTTAGTAAAAGATCAACCACCTCTATGATGATACCTGAAAATTTTAATTTCTCTTAATATCTCAGATAGTGAGTCATTTTCTTCAGGATCTTGTAAATCCCTAACCTTTTCCTCCCCAAAGTTTTCAGTGAAATTTAGTCAAAAGGACTTTTTTTTTAGTTCAATTAAAATGAAAACAATTTTTCCCTTTCTTTCTCTTGAAGTAAAATGTAAGCAAGCTTTGCCTTTCCAGATTACTACCATCTGTTTCCCTTTGGGGTGGAAAATAGATAGATTTGTTTTCTATTGACAAGATACTAGTAACACTTGTGACATCACTAATGCATTTGTCTTGAAGCATTACATAAATTGTTTTGCCCCTTAGGTGATCTGGGCTTAATTCTGGGAAATAAATGCTCTCTGGTAACAATTCTATATCCTTATTAGTTTCTGTGCATCAAATGGAACAGAACAAGATAAATTATATCTGTACTGAGGAAGATTAGAACCATCTGTCTTGCAGGAAAAAAGCCAGTTTGGTTGGTATTAGCTGACAGATTGTATACTCTGCCTGATCACTGTAAAGAAAGAAATGAAGTGGTTAACAAAGAGCACATTTTAATAGCTATTTCTATGCAATGGCTACCAGCAAAAGACACAAAACAGACTGGTGGTTGCACTAGTAGTGAGACAAATATTAATTAAATTTATTCAGTAGACTCAATTATACTTTGGGGGGAAATATCTAGTACGTATCATTGTGAATGCAGCTTGCAAATTTTGTCTTGCTTGGAGGTGCACCTCCAGCTTACTGTTATATGTTTAGTCTCAGTTTGTTGGAGGAATTCAACTAACTTCAAAGAAAAAATGGGTTGTGAAGCTGGTTCCTGTGACACACCAAATTTTCCATAATTCTTTTCCTCTTAATAGAGCAAAGCTGTCGTTTTAGTCTTTTGTTAAGTCCACTGAAGTAAAATTTGATCCTTTACTTGCTTTCTATGAAATACTATTTCCTGAATGTTAAGTTTGGAAAAAAAAAACAAACAAACAAACCCAGCTTTTATTCAGTTATTACTTAGATATTGAAATTACTTGATATTGCAACATTAACTCTTTGTTTTATATATCTTGGTCTATTCCTTACTATTCCTGCAGCATTGATACCTGCTTTTTACATAACTGGCCGTTCAATGACTTTGGTTTGTCTCTATAAAGCTTGTATAAAAGTTCTGAGAATTCTGAATGCTGGTAACAGTACCTTAAAACTTCACTTACTTTTGTAGATAATATTACTAAATGCAGGTGGTGGATGCCTTTCTTCAGTCTGCTGTGTGTTTGTTGCCTAAAAGCCACACAGAAGAAAAATAAGAATGCTGGGTTACTGCCAAGAAATTTTACCTTTGTGGTTTGCCCATTAAATTGAGTCTCTCCTTTGTGGAGCACAAAATCTCACATGGATTTAAAGGCTTTTGATAGTATTTTCTCTTTATACAGAGTGTAATTTCAGTACTTATTGACAACAAAAGGAATATAAAGGACTCAATGCTAATAACTACAAGGTCATGGGTTTGATCCATGACCATTCAGTTAAGGGTTGGGACTCAATCCTGGTGAGTCCCTTCCAACTCAGAATATTTTGTGATTCTGCATGATTTTTTTTTTCAGTGCAGTTTATATCCCAGCTTGTGGCTAATATTGTAAGACCCTTTTCTTTTTCTGATAACTCTTTTGCTTGTAAATAATTCATAATCTGTCTTTTTGTAGAGAAGTTTTAAAAATTAAGTTTTCTTTTGAAAGGGTGCAATTTCTTGCAATGCTAATAATTTTAGTTGCTCCATGTATTTGATATGAAAAATGTCTGCAAACAAACTTTGAAGCAGCAGGATAAAACATTTATGTCTGATTTACTTTAACTGTTTGATCTAGAGGCCCATTTCCTGAGATGTCTGTGGGCATGCTGGTCATAGAACCAGGCAGACACTGTGTAATTATTTTAAATTGTCATCTCTGTATTGCACTCTGGTGGCTTACAATGGAGGTGTAGAATAGGTATCACTATTCTATTTTTCAATTATTTTTGTCAAATAACCATTTGCAGCAGCTTCTGGTTTTACCCATTGATTAGAAAGAATGACACCAAGGAAAAGTCACATGAGCTTTTAATCTTTCATCTCTTGATGAAATGCCACATGCAGCTGTACTATCTGCACACTAACTTTCATACGTATTTTGGAAGGGATTTGTGGGGTTTTGTATGTGTGATTGTCACTTTTTTTTTAAACTTAAGCCTTATTTTTCATTGCAGGTCTGAGTGCTCAGAAGTTAGAAGTTAGTAATTTTTAAAAGAACACTTTCAGAGTGTCTGAATATTGAAAAGTTGTGAGTGAAAATAACCTATTATAGGTAGAATAGCCGTGGCCTGTATATAACAGATACATTAACCTGTGACAAAGCTAGAGAAGTCTTTTAACATGAGTGTAAGGGTATTCCAAAAGTTTCTTCAAGTTTCAGGTTTTTTTAGATACTGAGTTTCAGAACTTAAGCAGAGATGGTGTTTATCTGATTATTTTTTATAAGGTAGGTAATTCCTTTCCTGTCCAAATATCTGTTTACCAGTATGTTACTATAATTATGTCTTAATGATGTTGACATGAAATACGTTCCCTGTAGGTTTACTGCCATGACTGCTCTCAAGCGAAGTCTTTGTCCTGCCCCATATTTTAGACAGGTTGGGTGAAAGAGCATATCTCCCAGGACAGCCATCAAGCATATTGGGTTCCAAACTGACTCTTCATTGAGTGGTGGTTAGTGTGTCTTCCTCCCCACAGACACATAGACTCACACAAAATACACCAGTAAAATTATGTCTAGTACATGTGGACAGTGAAAAACAGAGCATTTAGCACTGTCTTTGCTTTTCATTTCTATTGAATATTTGTACACCACATTTCATTGCATTTGGGAGTACAAAACCAAAGTAGCATCCATTTCATCTGCAGCATCTGAACATGGAAGAGAGAAAACAAGCTAAGACTCTAAAGTATGAGAAATTTCTAGTCTAGTGAAGATGTAGCTTGTAATCCAGACCAGGGGAGTTTTTTTGCAATTTGTCAAAGTCGATTAAATTATTTCAGATGAGAATTTTCTCCCACTGGATTTTTTTTCAATGAAATGATAATATAAATGCTCTTTTATGTGGTTTGACATCATTATGGCATTCTGAAGAATAATCAGTAGAAACGATAAGGATGGTTACTGCTGACTAGTTTATTACCATTATCAGTTTCACAGTAACTGACCTTTTCCCTCTGTGCCTCACTTCTCTTCATCTGTCATGATTCATTTTGTAGCATTGATTTCCTTTTACTGTAACAGATTCTATGTGGCAGACTTCAAAATCCCAATCAGCCCCTACAGTTGCTCACACAGTTTTGAAAAACTACTAGCTGTATTTACAGAAAAAAATGGGAAAGTTATTTCTAATTGGGTCCTCTTGACAGTGTTATAAAATTTAAAATGTCACTTGCTACTAGCACCCATTTATTTTGGAATACTATACTTAATTTTTTAAATCATGCAATCAATATTTTTTGCCAATAAGAAGTTGCTATTGTCACTCTTTTTATTATGATATTAACTGTGTCTATAAAATCATGGTCTGACTGTTATAGGATACAAGTAATTGAAAAGCATATGTGGATGTGCATCCACATAACAGCTTCAGTTCTCTTGTGCTATGCACAGCAACCTGGCTAAGAAAGTTACAGTATCTCTCTTTGTCCTGAGCTAAAGCTGCACTTGAGACCCTGTATCTGTAGTTTTTAGTGCAAGTATAGTCACGTAAATCATTCCTACTGAAGTTTTTATGGCTATATAGATGAGCCATTTGTGTACTTAAAATGGAGTAAAGTTTATTCGCTAAGACATGGCATTTGGATGGTGAATGGTTGTTCACCTAATATGTGTGGTGTGCACCTGTGGCTTGTTTTCTCAATAATCAACTTCTCCCATCAGTAAGACTTTTCTAAATAAACTGCAGCCCATCTCTGCTAAGTCTGAATTATATACTTTTTTTTTGTCTTATTACCTATAAAATTCTATAAAAATTTTTGCAGTAAAAATGAATACCTACTGTTCTTAATTCTTACTTCCATTCTGCCATAATGAGAGAAGAAGTAATTTTAAAAATTATTGTAAACAAAGTCCTAAGAGAGTAGGACTTGGTGTTTTTCATAAAATCTGCATGTTAATAGATCAAAAGTCTTTGACTATCTCGGTGTGACGGACATTTTCAATAGAACACATGCTGAGGAAAATAAGACACAATTACTGGGAAATTAACAGCTGAAAATGGGATATTGATTTGAACTGCAGTCAAACAGGATTTGGTTTTCTTTCATCTAATTCCGAGTCATTTTTTGTGGTAGACTCCTGAGTCTTTTCCTATACACATATGTTTTCAAATCCTGACTTGCTTAATGTCAACTTCAGGCAGTTGCTTGAGCCATTAGTTTTGTCTTAAGATCTACCAACAGTTGTACACCAGTGCAAAGCCAGCACGTCAGGATATCTTAGTCATTCAAAACTACTCAAGCTCCCCAGATATTCATTTAAGATTGGCATGTTAAGTAGATAAGCATAAGGATATTGCCCATGAATTGTTTGAATTTTTAAAAGACTAGTTCAGAGGAGTCACTTGAGTGCCCATGTAGGTGTTTAATTTTGACACTTAGATAATCCAAAATTCATTTAAAGGTATATACTCTTTTGCATTCAAGCATTGCTTCTAAACCTCTTTAACTGATCAGATGTCAGGTCTGGACATGCTAAAGCAGTTTTTGATGGCACAGGGTAGGCAGGTGCCTTGCCTTTTGTCTGCTTTGTCAGAATATGCCAGAGAGGTATTCCGTCCTGTGCTGTGCAGTGGCTACAGAGCTCCCTGGAAAGAGCTCAGGTGTACTCCAAACTGGTTTTTCTACAGTTATTTTGGTAAGTTTAAGTTGTGTGATGAAACAGTATCTAGTAGGGCAACTTTGGCCATAACCGTTTCTCAGTTTTTCTTTTTCCTTAAGGAGAGTTTGAAATCCAGTGGAATCACTGTGGAATTGCTCTGGAACACTTAGAACATTTAGACTAAATCTCTTCATTACTCAGATTCTTGTTGTAATCCTAACAGCGACAGGACTATCATCTTTTGTTTTGCAAGGTGAAACTTTGACAAGTAACAAAACTGATCTTGGAAATTGCAAGCATTAATCAAGTTTTTTTGGAATAAAGGAGTACAGAACAAAGGGAACTTCTGGCATTTGAGAGCGGTAATCCTGGGTTTGTCACAAAACCACATAGGTTCAAAGGGGTTTTGGAGCATGTGTTCATGTATTGTTACAAAGTTTTCTCTGTATAAATTATGACTAAATAAAAATTTGTTTGCTTAGGATCCCCAGATGTATCTCAGGGCTTTCTTGATGTTACATTGTAAGTGTATGGACAAAATCGGTCTTGTAAACTATTCTTTGTAATATCATGAAACTTCAGTAATAGAAAAAATTAAATTATTCTTCTAGCCAAATGTCACTAGACCTGGTTTTTATTGCCTTCTGTGGATTATTATTCCTCTGAAACCATTGTTTCTTGGCTGTCACATTTCCCCATGTACACAAAGAATGTTCATTTCTAAGATGCATAATTCTAAAGTTTCTCTCCAACACATCTGTTTTTGTTGTTGTTGTTGTTGTTTTAAGAAATTAATTTAAATACAGTATTATGTTTCATCTGGTTAAAATTTTGCAGCTGCATGGAAGAAATTTGCTCAAAGGAAAGCAATTGTGAGTATTTTTCTATGCATTTCATTCCACCACTTGTTTTTGGATGGAGAAAGTTGAAGGTTGTTTCTCTCAAGTCAAAGAAAAAAGATCTAGTTAGAAAAGAATATAAAAAATGTTTGATAATGTTATCTGGCTGTTGTTTGTAATATAGAAAACAAGTTGTTTTCAATTATAGTAGGTTATTTATATGAACTACTTGTAGATATACATGAAAGTACCCTTGGGCTTCTGGAATTTGATATGACAGTCTCCTGCAGCATGGTGTTTGTTTGGTTTCATTGTTTGTGACTTATCTTTTTCTTTCAGCACTTGGGTTTTAAAGAGCCTGTCAAAGTATAACAAGTGTGAGGGGATTTTTGTTGGGTTTTTTTGGAGGGTGAGGGGTGTGTATTTGTTTTTATAGAAATCATGTTAGGATACTTTAGTTTACTTTTGTAAGTTTGAACTTACAGCCTTTTTTAATGTCATGCTTATTTCTTTCTAAACACTGGGCATGTTAAAACTGTCTGTTTTTCTTCTTCTCCATTGTTCCTCTTTAGCAAGACCTGTATTTCATCAGCATATCATTGTCCCACTTCCTTACCATGTGCTTCTTCAAATTGAAGCTCATTTAGGGTAATACTGTGCATCTTGGAAGCACAGGCCCTTATCTGTGCTGACAGGCAAACAAAGGATATACTTTTCACATATGTGGAAACTACATCTATAATCACACTGAAGATGAAAATAAAGTCATTAAATGGATATTACGTGTCATTATTTTATCTTATAAGGTCAGGCCTCAGCAATTTACCAGGCTTAGGATTTGGGACCAAAATGGGTCTAATTAATGGGCAGTGTACTTGTTTATTTTAGAATTTCCAACTGCCTTGTAGGTGACAAAATAAAATCTAATTATTTTGATATTTTATTAAGTGGTTTGTCAGCCATTATATAATTACTTCTTCTAAAAAAAAAAAAACAACAAAACAAAGCAATCTGAAAATTATGGCTATCAGAAAGGTAAAGCCTGTTGATATTTTCAGTGAGAACAACAATTACAATGTAAGTCTTGAGGAAAGAGAAACAGATGAAATAGTACTGTGAGACTATAGTGAATGTTGTTTTTCCTACTGTGTACAATTATATGTAATTAGATCTGTCCTTTTTTCATTATGCTGTCTCAAAATTATTTCTACCTATCTAGCTACTGAATGAACTTGTAAATAAGATAGCAAGATCAACATAGTCTGACGAAATAATTAGTAACAATTTAACAGAAATTGTTCTGTTCAGGCTAAATCAATAGTAATGGAGATGAATAAATAGGTGGAAACCTTAAGTAATTACAAATCCTTTAAATTATTCTTGAATTAGAAAGTAGGAGAAAGAACATATTTAATTACTTTTAGAGATTCATTAAAAGAGAACTTTCTGAATTCACTCTTTGTTCTTTCTTCCCTAGAATACACTCTTTTAGACAGCTGGTATTCTGTTTCCTATACCTTCTTGAACTTTTCATCCCACTTGGTTAGCCGGCCTAGACATACAAACCTAAGTGCTCAGTTTTTTCCCCACAAGATGAGTTATAAACATTGCTGTGAAGAAGACATCTTGCTCTGTTAACTAATGTCTCCACTCTGGTTTCAAACTGCTTATTTTTGGCACAATGCTTTTTTTTTTTTTTAATCACTTTGAGAAGGAAATTATTTTTTGTGTTCTGTACAGTTGAGAGGAACTTTTGAGAAATATTGAATTTACCTTACTTAATGTGCTGGTAAGTTTAGATGGGGCATGTAATTTAAAAAAAAATAAATCTAATAGTCTACTTTTTTATTCTTCTGTACCATAGAAAGTTCTATAGTTGGACATGTGAATATATTGACTAGATTGTACTTTCTGCATTTTTTTTTTTTTAGTTTTAGTTACAGAAGTATTTCCTTATGGACTTTTAATATATATTCAGTATCTATAAAAGATCTGTTGTCTTCATAGAGTTTTCCTATATTTGTGACTGTGGCATTGCAGAAGAGTTATTAGCTTTATGATGCATCATGAGGAAGAGGAAATCCTTAAAGGACAAAGAGGTTACAAGATTGACTCTAAAATTACTACAACTAAATTAGAATCAAGCAGAATTAATTAGGAAAGCAGGTACTCTATGGATCACCATGGAAATGTGAAGGTCAGAGAATCTTAATCTAGAGAGTCCCACTGACACTTGGGTAGCTCTCAAAACCTAACACTGCAATTTTGGTTGTCTGGACCTTGAGAAGCAAATTTAGAAAGACTCTGCATAAAAGCATTTGCTAATTGACCTAAATGCTTTCTTGGTATAAACTATTATGGAGGAAGACCATTCTCAATCAAAAGCATGAAAGATTGCTTTCTTAGTTAGCATTTTGGATTTACAGACCTCTGAGAGATTGAGTCAGTCTTTAAGATAAATGGATGATTTAATTTTGTTTAACCTGTCTCCCTTCTTTAGCTGGAAAGGCAACTAATACTGCAGAACCTGATAAGAGAGAGACAAACAGCCATGCAGATTGCTTGGACACGAGAATTTCTCAAATATTTTGGGACATTTTATGGACTTGCTGCTGTAGTTTTAACAACTGGGTATGAAGTTTATTCCCTAACAGAAAATATAAATATATTACACTATATGTTTCTCTTTTGCTGGATCTTGCTTTTTCATTACAACAAGTGGTTATTTTTATTTAGTAATTTCCCAGAGATTGATCAAATGACAAGTGGACTCTGAATTCTGTCAGCTTCTGAATGTGTTTTGGTTATGTCTGTACTGCATATTTATTTAAAAGCAGAGACATGAGCTGACAATAAAATTATATATCTGAAGTACCAAAAGTCCAGGGTAGAATAAAAGTTGTGTGTGGAAGATGAGGGAGTATTTAAAAGCCATGCTATTGTCTTGTCTGTACTGAGATTTAATGAACTGTTAGTGAGTAGTATATCCTCCATCTGGATTTTTTTAATGCAGTGAACAAGTGGACATATTCTGAAGTCTATCCGGTTAAATTGGAATCAACTGACCCAAGGGAAAAAGAAGCCTGGCTAATAAAGCTATATTGTATAGGGAAGAACTTGCCCTACAGTATGTTTGGTCGATAATTTGTTTTTCTTGTCCTGTAACATGTTTAAAGGGGATGTAGGAAATATTTGTGGTTTTGTGTATGTCGTGAAGATTAAATGCACCTTATGCATTATGGGTTCTCTGTAGACTCAGATGCATTTGAGAATGAAGGTAGAATCTACGCTGTTCATGTTGCAAGTGGCTGCACATGCATGCTAAATGTGTTAGATCATCCCATATTTTTTAGATCTATTCAAAAATCATTATTGTATGTTTAAAATACTCTTGGGTTGAGAAAGAAGGCAACCAAAAGACAAATATTTCTGGGGAAATTAAGACTTAGTCTTTGATTAGAGATTTTAGAAGGATACACAAGTCCTAGGTAGTCAAGGTCAACCTAAAGTAACAGTGCTGATGTGCTGAATATCCAATTTTTAATTTTTTTTTTCTTGCACAGAGCAATAAAAAGGAAGAACCCAGCAGTTTTACTGCCAATACTTCCCTTAAGCTTTGTATTTTTCTATCAATATGATATGGGCTATGGTACACTGTTGCAAAGGATCAGAGGTAAGTCTGTCCTGTTCTCATGTAGAACCAAACTTCAGGTAATCTGTTATGTTTTTTAAATGGCTGGGAGAAAACTTGTAATAGATATTTGGGGGTCTTTTTTGCCAGAAATATTATGTCTCTTTTTTTCCTTCTGTTATAATCAGATACTTTGCTAGTTAAGGGTACTCACTGTACTTTTACAGCATTTATTTTCAGTTAAGAATGTAATTTTCTCCTCTTATTTCAAAATATTTAAATGCTAAGGTTATATATGCAGCTGATATAAGAATTTCATATTTGGGAGAAATGACAGATCTGTTGATTTCCTTCCGTATTCCATTCCAATGCTGTTTTTTGGGGAAAGGGATAGGGATTATAAGATAAAGGAATACAGACATGAATCGTGGCCTTACACCTTCATGACCAAACACAGTTATCAGGTGATGATCTTACTGCAGTGTCCTGCTAAGACTGAAGAAAGGGAAGTCCGAGAAAGGGAGGCCTTGCCATGTAGTTGTCCCTTGTCTATGTGATTAAGTGATGTACATTGTGTTGGAGGTGCATTTATATTAAGTCTGATTCCCAGTGAAGTAGACTGGCTCAGTGAGTGTTGCCCGTAAGCGAAGACAGCATTGGGCCACGGCTTGTCACCTTCACAAATTGTCTTAGTTAACTAGCTTGGTTGTCTTATCTGCTACTGGCACAAACCATATTGAAATAAAATAAAAATCTGTTTCAGCTCTTAGTCTTTAGCCTCCAGATCTAACACTTAGGTTTCCTAACTCTGTATGCTTTGTTGAAAATAGTGGTAGGTTAATGAAACAAAATCTGCTGTTTTTCTTGCTGCATGCAGGTGCAAATACATTTAGGTGATACAGGAAGGTGTATCTGTGTGAACATTTCCTCAACAGCACTAAACAAACTTCTTTGGATTTTAATATGAAGAGTCAGCTAAGCACAGGGAAGAAAGGGCAGTTCTTGGAAATCAAAGTGTTGAAAAGAAGATTAGTACACACAGAACAGAATTAGCACTTGGAATTTAGGATTTGTATGTAACATGTTTACTGTGTACCATGTGGTCCTTCAACCATAGGTTGAAGAGGGGCAGTGTGGTATCCTATCGCTTTCCAAATAGGAAAAGTCATCTTCATCATTTCAGCTCCATTAGGAGAACTTCAGCAGTATGCAAGGTTTGTGAAAATGTTTTGCAGAAAAGAAACTGTGGAGCCAAATAGAAAATAAAATTGAATATGCCAAACTAACTGTCTTTTCCAGAAAATCCATTATAAACTCATGAAAGCATTTGAGGTGGAATTACCTGAAGATTAGGTTAGCATGAAAGACATGGAAATTAGTAGACAGTTAAGAATGGGAGTAAGGAAATTTTAAAATTTTGTGTTTGAAAAGGAAGGCTTCAGCAGTGCTATTAACAATATTCCTTAAGATTTGGTCTGGATCTTCATTTGTTTTATAGTTGAAATTATAAGTAGATTATCCTAATCAAATCTTTGGGTGACTGTTACCCCAGCCTTTAGAGGGGCAACACGTTGTGACGTGGGAGTGGACCTTCACAGAGGACAGCAGGCAGCTGCTTGGTGAAACATGGAAAGCTCTTTATTATCTGACTCCAAAGGCTTATATATATTTTGTACAGAGGGCCAAGATTGGCCCAAGGAGGTCACAACCTCCTGACTCCATTGGTCAATATTGACCATCAGTCAAGTTCTCTCTCAGAGAACAAGAATGCAAAACATAGAGATAATTTCTAAGAATACTATATTGTTTACATGAAGCAGCGTGAGAAACTGCTGCAAAGACTCAAACACTTGAAAGCAAGAAATTCAGGGACGACAGGTGACAAACTTGATGAAGTTCATCAACAGAGAATAAACTGTAGTGCAAGAAGAACTGATGGATTGAAGAAATGAGACAACAAAATAGGGTTCAATTCGATACTGTCATCAAAAAACTAGGGACTAATAGGGATTTCTATCACCAGAACTCACCAGATGGAAATGGCAGAAAAAGGGAAAACATGAATGCTAATGATCACAGAATGAGTATAATTCAATAGTGTGATGAAAATGAGAGTTAAGCAAAGTCTAGAAACATCAAGTGAAGTTTTCCAGTATCACAGCATGGTTGAGGTTGGAATGGATCTCTGAATGTTGTCTGGTCCAAGCCCCCTACTCAGATAGGATCATCTGTAGCCAATTGCCCAGGAAAATGTCCAAAAGGCTTTTGAATATATCTGGGGATGCGTATTTCAAAAATAGAGTACAAATAGAGTACAGATGGGAAGGTGCAGAAAAATAACTCCTGTGAAAGTTTACATGTAATTTAGATCACTTCTGTAAAGGGAATCTGGAATTATACTGAAGAGCTAAAACTATTAGGGAATGACAAGCTACCTTGGAAGAGAAAAAAGTGATTAATTTGTTTAGCTTTGTGAAAATACATGAGAGGTTTGGGTCTACAGATCCTACTTACAGAATAGGATAAAGGAAAGTAAGAGAAGGAAATTAAACTAATTACCAATATCAGCACTAGACTAAAAGGAAGCAGAATAGCCTGCATGATTCTGGTCTGGCAGTCAGGTTCAGGAGTTCATTTTTATTTTAAGGTTAAAATTACATAGTTGAAGAGAAGGTTTTATGACACAATTGACCTGCAGCCACAATGCTTATTCTCAATACTCAACTGATCCCTATGTTCACTCCCATGCCTTCACAGCCACGTCTCTGCTTGTCTGTCTGTTCTCTTGGTGCATGCCAAGCCTAATCTTACTGGTGTAATAATGAACATATGCACCATTCCCTTTACTGTTCGTTAACTTGTCTCTTTCTTCCAGGGTATACCTATCATCAACCTCATAGCCAATTCCCTCTCCTAAGATAACCTTCCATTGTTTCTTTGCCGCACTGTGAACCTTGTATCTGAACCACCTTTATCACATAGGCCTATATCTGCTGCCCTTCATCCTTTGGAATAGTTTTATACCCCTGAAAGGTTTCATTGTTTCTCTTTCATTAGGCATTTTGTCTCTGATCTTGCTTACAGTTAATTTTTCTTCTGTCTCCAGCCTACTTGACCAAAAATTATCAAATTATTTTAGTATTCTTCCACACTGAAATGTTGGAATGGTATTTTATCCTGCTTTATAGCTTGCACTAATTAAAACTCAAAACTGAAGACATAGGGGAAAATACCTGTTATGAGTTCTGCTTCTGCTGTTGGAAAGCCCTAAATTTCCAGGGTCATGTATCAGGACCTACTCTTTTTGGTATGTCAGGGTTACAGAATAGCCATCAAACTAAGTGCTCTAAACCTCTGAGGACACGAAGAATCAGTCATGGACTTGCTGTCTGTGTTCTTGGCCTTGCTGTTTTGCTTTTCCTCCCAGTCCAGGCACACAGTGCTGGTGTTTTCCACACAAATTATTAGAGGAGGGGATGGATTTTATGGCCAGCCTCTAATTGCACAGAACTTCTCCACTAAGAATGGAACTCTGGCTACCTTTTCCAAAATTTAGATAGTTGAGTCCTGAGCAGTGAGTGGGGCAATGTCCTCTAGTACATGTGAGGGACAGACACAGAGATTTGCCTATCTACGTCTCTGTCCCCAAGATCTCTTGCTATTTCAAAAATGAGATGCTATATACAACTGACTGACGTTGTGGGAGTGGTAACCAGTGCTGGATATTACTGATGGTCCCAAACATTGTAGTACTATAAAAATTACAGCTGGGAGATGTCAGCACTCTGACCTGTTTTATAGAATGACCACAATCTTGACTGCATTGCAATATTCAGTCAGGCTGATCACACATAAATACAGTTTCAGACCACTGCTATAAGGATCATCAAACTGGGACTTAAGGCGTAGATAAACAAGATTGTTGGCATTGTGGCAAATGACATCAGACAAAATAAATGCATTCTTTACCTAATCATCTCTTCTTATATCACGATCAGACCACCACAACCTATGTGTGATATTCAGTCTATATCTTTGTTTTTTGGATTCTCTGTCCTGGATGTTTTCATTCCAGCCTTGCCCAGAGCATTCTGCACTCTACAACTTTTCCCTGCTATGCTTCATATTTAGGTAACTGTCTTAGCAAATCTTTTTGTGAGCACACTTCTTCAAGTCCTGTGCTGCCCACATTCTGACACCTTTTAGGCTAGTCCTGAGGCACAAAGGAAAATTGTGCTCTAATGTGGTACATCGGTGACACTGTGTACAAATTTACTTGTTAAAGCTTATGTGTACACCTTCATGCGTATGTCTGATCCACTTTCTTCTCAGATTCCTAATTACCCCACCAGTCCAAAATTCCTTAGAGACAACTTTGCTGGTATATTGACATCAGCTTGTTTGTAAAAGATATAGCTATGACTTGCTATTTTGCTAATGTGGTCCAAGGAGGAATGGCTAAGTCAGTTTCTTAAGTCCTTTTTCCCCTTCCTTTGCTTTCTAGCTGTAATGCCATGGAAATTAATTTTTTTCTTTCTTTTTTTTTAAGGTGAAGCGGAGAACATACTTGACACACAGAGCACTTTGCTAGAATTGCCAAAAGGACCTCTCACATTTGAAGATTTGGAGAAAATCAGAATATCTCAGAGCAATTTCTTCATAGAAAAATAAGAAGATGGTATTAAAACTACATTTCTGAAATGCAATTATAATAATGCATTTCAACATAAATAATTTAAAATTTGATAAGATTATGAGCTCTTATAAAATTAAAATTTAAGTCATTTTTTAAAATTAGTACTTTCTAAAGCAATTGTTTTCATATTATATGTATCTCTTAGAAATATTCATTATTATGTAGTATATTTTCCTTGTTTATAATAAAATATTAGATTTGTATTGTCTATTAATTCTGAAAATAACTTTCACCTGCAGTAAAAATGTATGGTACTGGCCAAACTCAGTATAATCAATAAAGATATGGTAATTGGTAGTTATAAGTCCGTACCAATATAAATTATACAAATAAATATATACCATTTTCAAATGTATTTCAGGATACACAGTTCAAATTCAAGTCAGAAGCAGGAGGTCAGTTTCTTTGAAAAATAAGACACTTTTTATTTGCTGTTCTTTAGGCAGTGAACTCACCATCTCTGCTTCAAATTCTGGAATAAATAGCTTTTATCAGAAGTCGGTTCAGAAGTAAACACATAACTTGCTAACTGTGTGTTTTACTCTTAGAGAAAACTATGTTGAAGTATGAGCAGAGATAGTTTCTGAAAAAGGGGAAACAAATTATGAGCTATTTCCTGAATCTTTTTCATGCTTGTTTAACATTCTGAAACTCAGAATAATTTGGTTTTTGATAATTGAAATCGGAGTTTTACTACTAAGATGAACATTAACTTAGGCTAACAGCAAGTAAAATTATTAATGTATGATTTTGTAATGGAAAGATCCAAGTGGTCTTAAAAGCAGTGAAAAACTGAGTGATTTTTGCATGCCTTTACTCTAGCATGGTATAGACTACGAATATAGTTTTAGTATACTTTAATATTCTGATGTCTCACTTGGAAAAAAATAATCTTTCAGTATTGGAAATCTTGTTTACAAACAGATTATTTTGTGGTTTGGATGGAAATTCTTCTAGCATTAATCTCATTGTGGAATGAAAAACAAATGCTCAAAAAGTATCCAAAAATTAATTAAGCCAAAGTCTGTACTGACAATTTGTTGACTTAAAAATTAAATTCCAGCTGGAGATAATGCCCCAAATATGATTTTGAAGACTACTTAATGAAACTTAGAATATTGTTACAAGGCAAATACATAATGAAACAAAAGCTTTGCAATACAGAAGAAATTAATAGCACAGTTTCCAAGTTTGACTTCTGAAAGTGCATTCACTTCTGCATTCAGTCACTCCTGTAATTGGTTGTCCTCTTCATGTTAACAATGCATACAGTCTGTAACTGTTTTCAAATATGATGTGTTTTAATAGTCAGTGTAATAAAATGACCATAAGCACTCCACTTTCTTGTTTTGCTTTGAATAACAGAGCGTTTGCTATGTTTCCTCCAAGTTTTGAAGTCCATCTTCCTTTAATTTTGAACAGTCTTCTATGTTTTGGTATTTGTCATCTATTGATACCTTTTCGTCCAGAAAAGAAAAACAATTGAACCAGCCTTTTGGGTGTTTCTGTGTCTCCACCTGTGACTTTAAGCCCACATTTTAATCTTATGAAAGACAGTTTCACAAGAGAACGGTTTTAACAGACCACTGTGTCCACTGTGAATTAGGAATCAATATCTGTGTGCTTGTGACAGATTCCTGGCTATTGTGTTCGATCAAAAACCAGTGTTAAGGGAGCAAAATAGCGGTGCAGGTAGCAGTTTTAAGGGATAATAGTGTAGCTATATGTTACTCCATCCAAACTAAATTTGATTCTTTTTTCTCCCAAAGTTTGAACTTAGATCAATAAAATTAATCTCTTGCAAGACTCCACACTAAAATGTGACAGAAATGGGGTAAGTTTAATTCAGTATTACCAGTATCAGTAAAATTTATCAAATCTATTAAGGAAAAAGCTCTAAGCAAGAGGGTCTAGTCTAGAAATAGATTTAAATGGGCTACATAGAATGTGTCAAAAATCATCAAGAAGTTAAGGGTTACTCACCTTTATTGCCCTTATTTTTTACTGTTTGGTTTACTTTTTTTTTTTTTTTATTTTATTTTTTTTAATGCATGGTTTTGTTTTGAAGATGCTTGTTCTTTGTTGCAGAGTTAGTTACTCTACTGCCAGTGTATTAATCAAAATGCTCGCATGTGCTGTGCACAGTCATATCTGTCACATAGTGACAGACAGAGAACACTGAATGGTATAACTTCCTTCAGAGGACAATGAAAGAAAACAGGAGCTTATCAGTGACAAGGTTTACTTTGGGGAAATACGTGTTTACAACACAAGTTGCCCATAATCATCGTATTTGTTCTAGAAATAATAAAGCACCTAAAACGTCCTGCTCCTTTCTATCATTTGTGCTCAACTGGCCTCAGCTTACAGGCTTACTTTAATATATCACAACAATTGTCTTTGTTTCCATGAATCATTGGGGGAAAAAAAATGAGAGCAACTCCAGGGGGAGCTTGTTCTGGCCTGAAGGTACTACTCTTATCACCTTAATTCTGTTGGGTGTTTCTGGTCATAATGTCTGGTAGCTATATATCCTGAATCAGTATCATTTGGAGCAGGATTATTCTGGAAAAGTAAGAAGTCAGTCATGATTAGGAGGTCAAAATTAAGCTGTTTGTGTTCTAATTATGGATATGTCTCATGCACAGAACTCAAGGAAGTGCATGCTGCCTGCAAGCCTCCAGCTCACTCTTGTTTATCTGGTTGTGATAGTGTATGTATATGAGTATTCAGGAGAAACAAGCAAAGTCACTTTGGAGAGTCCAGTTTGGGCCCCTTCCTTACAATAAAGAGAGCTGAAAATCACAGCTCCTTCCTAATGCTTTGGAGTTATTTTATTGCTGACTGAACGTTACTGCTTTTTTAAAAAGGGGAAGGCACTTATGTGGATGTATACAAAAAAAATTGGTTTGGCATTATTATTTATTTTCTTAATTAGCCTTGGACTTCATTATGCAAAAATGCATGGATTTCTTAACTTTTTAATTATAAGCTTTCTTAAGACATGCTGTTTTCTAAACTGTACAGTACTCTAATGAAGGTAACTGGGTAATGTTCATGCTTGGTCACCAGTAACATTGATGCAGTGGTATTTCCCATTTCTTACAGAATCTTGTGTGGTATTAAGCAAACTTTAGAAATACTTTAAATTCATGTTTGGTCAGCTTTTGAAAACTAGGTTCTTTCAGTAGTGGATTGCATGAATTTGAAATGAAGTCTCTGGAAAATCTCTAATGAAATCAGGAAGTTTTTGTCTTACTGCTGATTTTCTTTGACATTTGGGAGTCATGGGGATAAGGCTTTAATTCAAAGTATTCAGGGCTACTGAGATATTGTTAAAGGATGCTTTTTTATTTAGCCCCCAGTTTTCAAGAAACCTCCTCTACCTTATATAAACTTTGCTGTTTATCAACAGATTAATAATTTAATGCAAGAAGATAAATAGTACAATTATCTTTACCTTTCTTTTAGAAATTAAAAGATACAAAACACTTGCATTGAGCCAGTACACTGGATGTTCTTACCTTGAAATGTCCTATAGATGATGAATGGAAATTAGTTTCTTTGCTCTGCTGTTGGTTTTACTTCTTTATAAGGCAAACAGTAAGAAGTTATATAGTTACTTCAGATTTGTTAAATTTATATTGTTAATCTTCTTCTTCATGTTTTGTTTTGAATAGTAGTTTTCCTAGTCACTGCCCAGGCCAGGAGGTATTTTCCTTCTTGTCTTGTCCTGGTATTGCTTTTTCACATTACTACAGCTTTCCAGTCACTGAAAGCAAATTGGTTGTCTAGAAGACTACTTAAAGTCCATGCAGAAGTCCACCTGATGTGACGGTATTTTCCAAAAAAGTCTATGAGACCAACAAAATCAACATGCTGCCCTCAAAATGTAAGTTGTAATTATGCCTGCACAACTTCTGTCGGTAACAGTATAGTAAGTAAGACTTCAAATGAGGGAGGAACAGATCAAGATTTTATTCTTCAGGCATTTCAGATTAGCAGCCTCCATTTCTGCAGATTGCATCCTAGCAACATTCTGGATGTGGTGCCTATTATTGAAGAGGTACCACTGTTTAAACACTTAAGACTGGACCAAAAAGAAAACTGCCCAGGTTTTAGCTGGGGTAGAGTTAATTGTCTTCAGTGCCAGGTATTGGTCTGTGTTTTGGATTTCTGCTGAACACAGGGTTGATAATAGATGTTTTTGTTACTGCTGAACAGATAAGGGCCAAGGCCTTTTCTGCTTTTGGCACTGTCACACTGGTGAGGGGGCTGGCAGTGCTTGGGAGGAGATATAGCTGGGACAGATGACCCAAAATGACCAAAGGGATATCATGCTGGTATATGTAGTCGGGGAGGAAAAGGAGGCTGGAGAAAGGAGGGTACATTTGGAGCTATGGCATCTGTCTTCCCAAGGTGGCTGAACACCTGCCTGCCCACAGAAAGCACTGAATCAATTTCTATTTTTCTTTTCTTTTGTGTTCAGGTTTCTTTCCCTATTCAACTGCCACTTTTCTCACTTTTCTAAGTCTCTCCCCAATCATACTAATGGGGGAATGAGTGAGTGGCTGTGTGGGGCTTGGTGGCTGGATGGGGTTAAGCCGCAACAACTTTGCTCACTGTTTCAGCCCTCCACAGCGTTGTTCTAGAACCAGCTCAGTGTAAAACACCCAAGTCCTCCTTGAAGAGGAGTCTCTCCTATAGCCTCTCTGCCAGCACAAGTGAATCTTACACTCTTCTGTAGACAGATGTCTTCTCTGTGATCTCCTTCTAGATTGAGTTTTGAGGGTTTTTTTTAATATGCCAACAATACTCAAGGGATTGAAAGCATGCAAAAGGATCTATAGACAACAGCTTTAAAGTATTTTAAGAGAGATGAACTTTTCTGGTTCTTCACAGTATGACTTTTTATAAAAGGCAACAGCAACCACTTCTTGTCCTATTGTACTGGGGAAAAAAGACAAAACAACAAAACAACAAACCAACCAAATCAAAACCAACCACAAGCCAAGAAGTAAAGTTTACTTTCACAGAGTGCATAGTTCTGCATGCACTCTGAGCCCAAAGACCATCACCCTTGTCAGCAAGAGCCTGAAGGGCTCTGTTCGGGAAACACACAGATGTGGAGCTGCGAATATTTAGGATGCTCTCACTGGAGCCAGGGTATCTCTGACACCTGGATGCCCGTGGCTAACAGTGAACTCAAGCCTCCAGTACAACAGACGTGAGAGGAATCCAGGCTGTGAAATCCCTTTTCAAGTATCCATCGCTGAAGTAGTTCCTTGAAACTGCATTTCCTTTACTTTGCTTTTTTATGGTTTTTTAATGTCAACCAACATTTTTAGGACACGGAGATGGTTATGGAGATTCTAGACCTGCATGGGAAAAAACAGTCGAGATTAAGTTTTTCACATTTTCAAAGCAAGACGGAAGAGCATCGGCACTGCTATCTGGCCGCCAACAGGAGCAGCTGAGCCTCAGACCCGGCGGAGGAAAGGGAACGTGTCTCCAGGTGGGTGGGGGTCGGGAGCCCGAGGGTGAGATGCGCGGCGGCGTGAAGAGCCGCGACAACTAGCAAGGGCAGGAAGAGGGGAAGGCGCTGTCCGAGGGCTCCTCGACGGCTGTTTCAGGCACAGGGGCCGCTCGGCGGGAGGCGACAGCGGCGGCACCGGGGAAGGGGAGGGGGCCGGGGCCGGGGCCGGGGCCGGGGCCGGGCGGTGACGTGACTCAGCGCCTCTCGCAGCGCATAAAAGGCGGGCGGCGGGCGGCGGCGGGGCTGGGCTGGAGCCGAGGTCGGGGGCGTTGTGGCGGCCGTCGGGTCTGCTGCGGAAGCGCCCGCGGGACCGGGACCGCGCGATGGGGATGGCCAAACTGCGAGTGCTGTGCGCCGCCGTGGCGCTGCTGTGCGCGGCTCCGCCGGGGCATCCCGGCGCCGCGCTGCCCGCGGGCGAGGGGGACGGCTACGGGGTGAAGCTGTGCGGCCGCGAGTTCATCCGCGCCGTCATCTTCACCTGCGGCGGGTCCCGCTGGAAGCGGCTCTCCCTGCTGGCGGTGGAGCCCGCGGCCGGTGAGTGTCCCCGGGGCGGGCGGCTGTCGGGGCGCTTCGCTCGCTGCCCAGCGACGGCTCCGAGCAGCGACGGAGAGAACGGGAGTGAACGGGGAAGGGCGGGCGCCCCGCGGCACATCTCGTTCCTCCCGCCCTGAGCCCAGGAGGGAAAGTCCCCGTCCCTCTCTCGCTTTCCCTCTAGATCCTAGTTGGCATTTCCGAGACTTTCGGAAGGACGCCCTGAGATTCAGAGGGAAAGAGGCGGCAGGCGCTGGGGAGTTATTTGCGTGGATAATCCGCAAAGTTTTGTGTCAGTTCGGAGATGCTAGATTCCGGAGATGGGGCGGCTGGGCAGGGGTGCCGGCTGCAGAGGAGCTTCTGCTATAAAATCCCAGAAAACCACACTCCTCCCCTGTCTTGTGCATGTGGGGAGTCTGATGCGCCCTGGGGAGCGGCGGGGAATTCCTGTCGGTGTGGCTTCTCTCCCTTCCAATGACTCCGCAATTCCTCGGGCGGCGGAACGAAGCGGAGCTCCTGCCGGGGTTTCCCTCCCTCCTTCCCTCCCTCCGCGCTGCCCGTCGGAGCTCCCGGGGTGTGTGGGACCGCCACTGCCACCTTATCGCTCTCCTGATGCTCTGCATCAGAGTCGGCACCTTGGAGGATGGACTCCGGTGCTTCAGGTCACAATTGACACAGCAAGAACCGCTTTGTGGTGAAGCAGTTAATGGGTAAAACACTCCTCGTAGTTTTGCTGTCGCATGTCCCAAGCCCGATATATTAAGAAAGTTTTAGCAGATGTCTTTTGAGCTGTGTCCTCAAGCTGCGGTAAGGTAACAGTAAGTTTAAGTGATTACTCTAATTTATGTATTATATTTTGAATACTGAAAAGTAACGGTTTTTAAAAGGGCAAAAATTGGAATTATGGCTAAAACGTGCAATGGAAGAGATTATTTTTTCTGATTAAACACACTTCAGTGAAATAGCCTAAGACTTCAGGTAGCTGATGAAGCCAGTACTCTGGGTTTTCTGGGAATTTTTTGCCTCTCCCCCCACCCCTCAACAGGTTGAGTGAAAGATGAAAGTAACCTTTGTAATTATAACAAAATACTTATGTATAGCTTCTGTGGGGATTATGTTGTTTCCCAGCAATTTTTGCTTTCCTTTTTATTAACAGCACCTTCTGAGAAGACCAGTCACTAAGGAGCCTCAACCACACTGCATGATGTCTAACTAGAAGACTTTTCCACCCCAAAAGACTATTAAATAGCAGTCACTGTCTAATTAATAAAGTAGCTACAGCTACTTTTATTTTTGCACATACTCAGGCAGCTGTTCTATCTGAAAATTAGGTTCTATATACTAATTAGCCATATTTAAGTAAATACAAAATTTTCTGGACATTCTCACTTTCTTTCAGCTTTCTGATACAAAAAATTAACTCTATCAACTATATTAGCATTAAGATCACAAGACAAAGACTTATTTTGGATTCTTTTAAAATTAAAAATTGAAGAAGCTGCTTTTCTTCACATTAGCTGAAGTGAGCAATGCCACTTGCAGAAGTAAAATCAAGAGAAACAGTATAAGGTGAAAGGAAATCGGGCTGGATTTTTAAGAACACTTCAGTCAGTGAGATGAAGCATGTAATAAGTAAATTCTGCAAGCTCCTGGTATGGCTTGAGAAATAAAAGAAATTAGTAGAAAGCACCAGTTAAAAATAGCTATAGAAAAACGCAATCTAAGAATCAGTTTACATGCAATCTTTGTTTATTTAGTCTTTCCTACATTTGTTCTTCACATGATGCTGGTTTGTGTGGTTGTACACAGGAGAAGATCTAATTCATCAGACACATGACATAGCACTGTGGTGTTTCTAATACATGTCTTTACAACAAAATTCTGTTTCTGTGGAAAAATCGAGACTGCTCTATCAATACACTGCAGTTGTGACAGGATGCCTTTACTTCAGTTTCAGTTGTTTCTGTGTACTCTGCATGTCTAACAGGAGGTAGACTTTAAAACATAGATTCCGCTAAAAATAAGCTGCAAGTCAGTTATGGTGTGGAGACTTTAAAGTACTAACAGTTCTCCTACATGATAGTGTTTCATTTATTACTAACTGAATGGATTTTGTTGCTATTTCTTAGAGCTGTGTAATCCTTTTGATGTTCCTACAGTCTGAATTTAAGATAAGTCTTCTCTTTAAAACAGATTCTGCACAAACAGCAAGTAACAAACTACTGGGAAGCTTCAACCTGCAATCAGTTTTGGATCCTGAAGTGGAGCAGCTGCAGAGAAACAGCCCATTTCTTGGATGGGAGACATTAAAGGACTTGTATAGTTTAAATTACTATAATGAATATGTACCTGTGGCAGGCGACTTAAAAAAACTTGTTCGCCAGGTAGAGGAAGCTGTTCAGAAGGACAGGGGGGGAACAGGAAATGCAAATCCCATGGAATCAAGCAGCCACCTTTGGGCCAGGTATCCCAGAAGAAAACGGGAGTCTCTGGGTTTGGCAGGAATGTGTTGTAAATGGGGCTGTACGAAAGCTGAAATTAGTACCATATGCAGAGTTTAAAATCCTCTCTACACTTATGCATGAAATCAATGTTTGTTGCAGTACTACTTGATTGATTACTTCATGGAGGAAGAAAACTCTTGCTGTATTTTATCTTGTCTATATGTGCCAGTCAATATAGCTGGTTTTCTTTAAAAAAAAACCCAAAAAACAAAACAAACAAAACATAAATGTAATTGCAATGAGTCTGTTCTGCTGCAGTTAACTTCTAATCTATATTTTCTACTAAGTCTTTTCATTTTAATGTTGAGCCTTTACACTTATATTACGAATGTATTATATCTTTGTAACAATTTAAGAAGAACTTCAATATTTCATTAAAATGTAATTATACTAAGTGTTGCCAAATTATTCTTCCTTTGTCAAAAGAATGTATATAGAATCATAGAATGGCTTGTATTGGAAGGGACCTTAAAGACTACATAGGCAGGGATACCTTCCACTGAATGAAGTTGCTCAGAGCCCCATCCACCCTCGGCTTTTAATATTGCCAGGCATGGGGCATCCATGGCTTCTCTGGGCAATCTGTTCATGTGTCTCATCACACTCACAGGGAGCAATTTCTTCCACAATATCTAACATAAAATCACCCTCTTTCAGTTTGAACCTCTTACTCTTAGTGCTACTAAGTTTCTATTGAAGAGTCCCACTCCAGTTTCCTTGTAACATCCAAGTAACATCCAACGATATTAAAATCAGATTCATGGTACAAAGCTGTACAGAAAGAATATCTTGCCAATTGAAACCCCACTGACTCAGCTTGCTGATTATTTTGGCCACAAGTTTTTAATTTCCTTGTAATTGCAGAATCGTTTTTATGCAGTATTATCTTTATAGAAACTTTACCACAACACAACACTGTCAGCATGAATACTTTTTTGTATTTATGTATAGGCTTACACAGTTAGAGTATTAACACTTCAGTCATTCCTTGTTTACTTCTCCATTTTCTCCCTACTGCTGAGTGCTGGATGTGCATCAAGTGACTTGCTGTATAGATCTTTCTATGTGTTCTTAAGGCATGCTGGTCTGCACCCATCCACATGTACTTCTAAGATGCTAATTCCTACTGTATTTATAAATAGCTGATTTAATCCTTGTAGTTTCTAATCCTTTTGCCTTCCTGTATGTTTTTCTCAGCTGTAAAAGTTGTATTTCTAGATATATGGTTCATGAGGTGAGGGTTTCAGTTTTCCTGACCTCTATGATGCTTATGGTAAGTTATCTTCGTAGCAGTAGTTGACTCAGAGTATGCTTCAGGGCTTAGGCTGTGTGGCTGATGCCTTTGGCTTTGCTCTTCAAATTATTTTTTGACAAGTATTCCTTGATTGGACTACTGCTCCCTGTAATTATTGCAATTTTTTTTATCCCTTTTCTTAAAATATTACTGTTATTGCAGCAATTAGGCAATTATCAATCCTTTTTAATTTTTTTGAGACATCAGTTTTATTCAGTAGAGATTGGACAGAATGGACCTTCATTCCGAATGCTGTTACCTTCCAAATGAAAAGAACCATGTCTTCATGAGATGAAGAATTTATATTTATGGAGAATGAGTCTCCTTCTTACATGTCTCAGTTGTAGTGATTGTAAAATGCTTTTTGCCACTCTGAGTGGAAAAAGCAACTGTGTGACATTCTGCTATAGTTTTGGGTGGGTTTGTTTTTGCAACTGATTAGATAAATGTCTATAGCTTGGCTTCCAGCAACTTCTCTTCACAGAAAATTTTGGGTCTGGAGAATCCTAGTTTAGATTAGGATTTCGTAGAAGATAACAGGAGGGGAAGTATTCCTTATTTTTGAGCAATATCAAGAACTTTTGGAGTTAAGATTACTTACTAGTAAGATGAGGAATAAGAGGTACATAGAATCCCTAAGAAAAACAAAAATATGAAAAATCCATGTGAGAAGAAACTGAAAATTATCCTGTATGCATTTGTCTTTCTAGAAAACTGTCTCCAAAGCTTTTGAAAAGGAGAATTGGAAAAGGTGAATATGGTTATAGCAGGGTTGAGTGAAACAAAGATGTAGTTAAAACCTTAAATTTGTGAATTTAAGCCTTGAATGGAATGTTCTGGAATTTAACTTGCTGGGTTATATGTAAGCCATTGGTAAAACTATAAATAGTGTAAGTGGAAATAGTGTTTGAGTGGAACTGTTTCAGGCTGAGATGGGATTATAAATAGAAAAATCAGTCTTTATCTGATATAAACAGGCTTTTCTCAGAGGTATGAGTCAACCTAGAGAAAAGGTGAAATTTGTATTTTCATTTGGTTTCTTAATAGGCCTAGTCACATACTGTAACAACTTTAGCAGGCAGGCCAAGGCACAGGCAGATGGTGCAGACAGAATTTAAATCTGTATTTTAGAATAAGAAAGTATTTGTGTATGTATCACTGTGTGCAAAGTAACCTCTCCCTCTCCCTCTCCTCTTCTCCTTTTCTGTGATACTAGGTTGTATTTTCAAATGGTTTCTTTGCAACACAGCCAAAGGTGACAATCTTATGTCACTCAATTGGAACAGGTCTAGAGGATGCCATCTGCCTACCGCTCACATCACTTGTGTCCAGAGATACTTTTCTTAAGATGACAAATAAGCCTTTTATGTAAAATGAGGTGTCTGACTATTTGGTAAGGAAAACAAACATGCTTTGAAGCAAACATGCTTTGGAGCACAGAGCGCAAAATGTAAAATAATGATTGAATTGCGTATTGATCCAGATAGCAGAGCAAAATGACACTCTCTGTGCTGAAAGTGCCTTGGAGAGTGCTGCCATATGCATCCAGCAGCATAAACATGAGGACAGCAGTTTAGGGCAACACATTCTGCTTACCACCACAACTCTTCAGAAACATACACTTTTTAATGAGGAAAATATTGAGCGTTTTTTCCTACATTTCTTTAACAGAGAAATTAGGTATTGAGGAAAACATTGTTTTAGTGACTGCTGCTTAGAGAAATTCCTTACAGTCCTGTTGATTAGGTCTTACTGCACAGTAAGTTCCCAGTTTCTGGATAATCTATTAAGATATGTGAGCCATTTTCTGAGCAGCTATTTTGAGTTCATGAGTAGAAAGTGGTATACCAGCACATTCCCATATTAGTGCTGCCATTTGTGTCTACATTAGTATATCCTGAATGTTTTGGGGAATTTTTTTCATGAGAGGTGTAGTCTGATTCAGGTCAGACTATGATCTCCTAGAGCATTGCCCAAAGACATGCAAATAATTCATGGCAGTATGTAATAATCGGTTTCCCAGCTCCGTTCCCTGCTATTGCCTTGTTTTAAAGCTGATGGAAAACTCTTAATGCAATTATGCAATATGTTGATTCCAGTACAGCTAGAGCCTTGTACCTCAAGTAGTGAGGATATGTAAGTTTGGCCATAGACAGAATCTTAAATGTGCTACAGAGAACTGTGTTGCAAGTTCCAGAGACCTGAAAGACACATCTCTCTCCTAACTCTAGTCCTGTTTGGCCAGTTCTTTATTTTGCCAGTTGTTAAAACTATAGAGGAAAATGTCTAGATTTGTGACTTACTGGAGATGTGCTATCCACTTTTTTTTTCTTTTTTAGCCTCCACTTACAGGCAGAAAAAACATTAACATTTATTTTTTGCCTTCTGGCAAAGCTGGAGACAGACCTAGAGCTAGCACTATGAGTTTTAGGGAGAGTTCCTGAGACTACCGTATTTCCTACTCAGCTGGCAGTAGAGAAATTACTCTGTAGAAAATGGTAACTCCTTTCCTACTCAGTAAAATGGAACCTGGGCAGATTAGTATCCCGCCTCCTGTTCTGCAGTCACTCAGTTATATAGGTGATTAGCTGAAGGGGGTCCTTTTCTAATTTATGCCACACTGCCACCACACATGGAATGAATTCTATTCATCACACAGTTTTCATGTATCTTGGGAATAAACATCTGAGTTGTTGGCTCCTTTCCCTGGATTTTAGTTCCAATAGACTCACTTGACTGTTAGACTGATTTGTGCCACCTGTTTTGTGGTGATATCTTGATCTTAGATGTTACACTGTAACAGTGTGTTTGTCCCGTACTGTTTTCTGACCTACAAACACTAAAGAACCAGCACTAATGGGAAGGAAATTAAATTCTCTAGCTTATGCATCAGATTCTTTTTCTTCATCTAAGCTTCCTGCTACCTTTGTTTTTCCTGGAAGTTTCCCACACTAGAATTGAATTGCTACAAGTTCCTCAAGTGCAGCCTGCTCTCTTAGAGTGATGTATCTCTATGATTTTTCAAGAGCACATGATTGACAACACAGCTGAGTGATGTAGTATATCTCTCATGTACAGAAAGTCAGATGAGAATCAAAACATGGCTGCCACTCTTTGTGCTTTGAAAATTCCTGGGTACTGCCCTTCAAAATAGGCCAGCCAAACAGCCAACAGCAAGACATGCAGCTTTGTCTTGTCTGGATTTTCTTCCCTGGACTGTAGGTTTGACCTGAGACTATGCACATCTTTCCAGGTTCTGTGAGGTCTCAGGCAGCAAGTGATGCATCCCTTCTGGTACAGAGGAGTGCCTCATCAGGAGCTGTTTTCTCCAAACAAGCTCAAAGCAAGTGCCTATGAATCAGAATGGGATCCCTATGGTTTCAGGTCTCCTGGTATCATTACCCAGTGGTTAATTTATTGACAGTTTTCCCTGTGTCAGCAACCCAGTGTAGTTTGCCTGTGACCATATGCTTCTGGTACTGCAGAAGTCATTGAGTCAGCAGCATCTAGTCTTGACACCTAGGGCCACTGTTGAAATGCTTCTCTGTCTATGTAGTTTTGCATCATTTTGTCCCTGCACCAAGAGATGACGTGTTCCCCATGTAGCAACAGAGTGACAGTACAGTTTTTTCACCTGACCTTTTTTCATTTGACATCACAGCAATGGGCATGCAGTGCCATGCTGACCCCAGTAGTCTTGTGCCCTCTGTGCAGAGCTTTTGAGAGGCAGCCCCTTATTTCAAAAGGCAAGTCAAAATTCCTGTCCTGCTGACACGTGGTAGGTTTGGCCTTGGGGCTTGTCAGTAACATGAGTGGCTACAGTGGACTGATGACAGCTTGGACATCTTCCCAGTTTGAGGCATCTGCATTCCACAGATCCTTCCAGCCCTGATACAAGGAACAATGTGGGCCAAATTACTTGAACAGCAAGGCACATTTTCAGAACCTCTTAAGGTTTGTAGCAGTATGGCTGTACTTCAGTTGCAGAGGAAATTCTGGTTCTTTTCACACCTTGTCAGATTTCCTGCATTCCTAACTTTCATCTTAAATATCTCACCTCTAGTTCTCTTGGGTCTCTTCCACTCTAACTGAGTGCTGCATGAGAGAGAGAACTGAGCTCACTCTGTGTATCTAAATTAGAAGGCTCAGAAACTGAATAGGCCATGGGACAAGGCAGTCTCTTGTATTGTTTCAGTTGTCTATCAGTCAGTCAGAACTTGTTTGCTAGATTTGAGTCTAATGTATTTTAACTTTTTACCTTGGTTCAGCCTTTACCCACCTAATGGAAGACAAGCATTCTCAGCTTTGCTTTTGGAAACTTAGATGGTTTCCAGCCCAGCACTGAAGGCTAGGTAGGTACACCTTCCTGCCTGTCAATTCAGCTGCTTGTCTGCATTGACTGTTAGAAGTGTGGAGTGTGGGTATCTTGAAAGAGATACACTCACTTTGGAGAGCACTTTTTTTTTTTTTCCACTGGAACCTCACCCTTTAGTGTCTACATGTCCTCTTTTCAAGGATTTTTAGACTTGCAATAGACTTGCAATGCTGCAATTCCCATCAGTCTTTCCAAAATTTATATGAAGAAGTACAACTTCCCAAGCTCATGCTGTCTCCCTCTGACTCTCTTTCTGGCAGTTTCTTAATAACTCCAGCTTTGTGAATCTACCTTCAAGTACACAAAAGCTTTTTCTCATAATGTAGCTCCAATCTTGTCCAAAAATATACTCAACAGCATCTATCTCAAAATTTGTCAGTGAGCTAGGTTTGAGATTGCAGAGTTCCAGACTGTACAAAAAGGTCATATTGGAAGCTGAAAACCAATTTTTTTTCAGGAGATAGTCTGTTAAAGAAAAAAATTCTAGTGATAATCAGAGCTGTGTACCTATTCTAAACTCAAGTGTCATTAAATCACAGTGACTTGGGCTTCAAAAATAAAAGAGCAGCCCTGCTCATGGTATAGTCCTATACAATGACGGTGTATGTAAAAGAACTATCACTGCTGTTCATTCCTCACTTGGCTAAGCTATTGCTTCTTTTAGACTTGCAGCAACCAAGGGTTATGGAGTATATCCAGTGTAGGTAACTTGGTGGGGAGCTGCAGTGTCAGATGCAGACTGAGCTCTGGCAGCCCAAAGCAAGAGGCTATGAACTGGTGGACCCTTTGCAAACCCTTTTCAAACAAAAGGTACAGGGGTACTATGTTGCCTATGTGACTGCACACTCAGAGTCACAGCAGGAGCCAGCCTGGACTCAGCAGCCTCCAGCCAAGGAATCAGATGGAAGAGCAAGACATTTGCACTGACTGTGAGGGCATGAGAGCCCGGGGATTACTTTGTTCAGGGTCCCTCCTTGGAGGTGCTTCAGGCTTTTTCTGTATTACTGTACCATGAATAAACAGCCTGAAGAATCAAGATGTCTGAGCTCTGAGAAGCTGAGACTGAGAAGTCTGAGAAGGCTGGGGTCAAACCAGTAGGAAAAGGAAACTTAGTCTGACTGGAGGTGAGTGGAGAGTGCAGAGAGTCAAGCGGAGCAACCATCGGCTCCCTGAAGATGCCCACTATTGAGGGGTTTTGATCCCAGCTGTGGAAGTTCTGCCCACACCTGAATGGGAATTTCCTTAACACAATAATCCTTAAGTTTTACCATTGAGTCAAATTTTAACCATAAACTTAGATTACAGCTAAACTAAAATAGTTGACCTGAATAGGTCACTGGAGAATCCAAAAAATCCCCATGACACAGTCCACTGCTATCAATGAAGAGGTCACCAGGGAGCAAGGCTCTTCACTGCAGTATATGGGGAGAGGATGAGAGAAAATATTGATAAAGGGAAACACAGAGGTGCAAGCTGGAGATAAAAAGAAGCCTTTAGCCCACAGGGGTAGCTTTGGCAGCAGGGCCAGGATCCAGAGAATTTGTGTTGCCCTAGCTTTGAGGAATTTTCAGGCCCTGTCAGGGTAATTCCTCAAGGAGCCTGGTCCAAGCCCGCAGCTGAGCATGCCATGGGCAGAGTGTCGGACAGGAGCCTTACCCAATGTGCATTCCTCTGAGATTTCTCCTGCAGGAGTGCTGACCAGGATACAAACCAAGGAACCACATACAAAAAGGTAATTGATATAAAGACTCAGATGTGGAAGGAAGGATTTTCCTGGTGTGGTCTTGAGAGAACTAAACTGACACATCTTAGTTAATTATATACAAATATTTATTCATTGTATGATATTGTTCATTACATACTAGCAGATAACTAGCATTTATATATCTAGACATACACTATAATTGGTTTATTATATAAACATATTATGAATATGGACAAGGACAAGGAAGAGAACAGGAAATAAAAATGGCTTGATGTCTTAAATCATATTCAAAATCATGTCTTAATTGGCATGATAGAGATTTGGTTGGATAGTGCACAAAGACCTGTTCAGGAAAGATATTTAAGACTATTTCCAGGATGTTCATTCTTAGACCTGAAGGGCTTTTGGAGGCTGGAGTGACTAAACATTTCTGAGTAAAAAGAATATTTCTGTCATGTAGGGGACTATGTAGGCTGTAAATAAAGTTGTTAATGGAGACGAGTCTTTCTCTGTGTGATCAAAGGACTTACCAAAAGCAGAACAACTTCATACTAATGGAAAATTTCAATTACCATTTTGATGAGAAAGTGATACAAAAGGACACAAACTACACAGAATTCAGGAAAGGTGTTGAAGCACTCAGCAAAAGATGGAGAAAACAATTGGAGGAAAGTGTGCTACTTATTTACCTCTAAGAAAAGATCTGGCTGAGAATGTGGACATAATGGGCATCATAAGAAAACAATTATTAACACATAGTTATTAGTTTCAGAAAATAAAGGAGTATTAAAACAAATAATGACATAGAGAATTTAAAAACTCTCTGTTTCCAGTACCTCTCTCCATGCCCCAGTGTTTACTAAAATTCCCACAAGAGTGAATTAACCAGCAAAACTGCAACAGTGATCTTGGGCTGAGAACAAAGACTAGCCTAATGTTGTGGATGAGTGGAATATATCTCAAAACAGAGAAGCAGCAATCTGTTTTACTGAGGTAAATTAATCATTTGACAAGGTTCAATAAATTTGAAGGAATTTAATGAAGAGTGGTTTGACAAGGTTCAGTAAGTTTCATGGCAAGCTTCACCTTATCAATTGTTGCATGGAAAAAATGAAAAGAATCAATTTAGAATTTAGAAAGCTTCACATAGAGACAGGAGATGCCAAGAGTAGGGAAACCTTGTCATTGAGTTATGAGGTTCAGAGAGGACTAATTTTCTAAACCCTTTGTGGACTCAAGGTGGGGCTAGGTCCAATCTTAGTCTCAGACTTGGACAATGATTTATGTCTAAAGAAATTATCTATACAATACTTTTAATAATATTGAGTAGCTAAAAAGGATTAGTAGTATTTCACTAATTTTAATTCACCGCACTATTAGTCACTTACCCAGGATCTGTTGTGGATTAATGATCTGCCTTGGGCATGGCATGATCTGTCAGTGTCAGATAAGGAATCTGAAATCCCAAGTGTCCCAACTCATAGGGAGAGTCACCTGTCACAAAGTCCAGCTGCAGTTCAGGCAGAGCTCCAGGTGGGTCAATCCTAATGGTGATATCTATAGAGTGAAGTAGTTGGCTGCTAGTGAATAATAGAGACTAGACAGATGTCTTACTTTTAGCTATGGCGTCCTGTTCCCTTGTTGGATTTCATGCATTTTTGGGTTTTGAGACCACCACTTGAAATTTGAAATATCTCACCTTTATGCCCTTTTATGAGAGCCAGGGCTTGTTTTGCCTCACCCAGGCTTAGACTCCAAAATTGTTAATAGTTATCTGTGGGAATTCAAAGAGGATGAGAGAGTTTTTCATGGTAGGAAAAAATACATTAACTGTGCAAGATTGGACAGAAAACTACAGATTAGTTATTTAGTCTAACTGTAATTCGAGGAGCAAGAGAAAATACAGAAACAATCAAGTGAACAATATGAGTACTTATAAGATGATGAAGAGCCACCAACATGGATTAAAAAAAAAAAAAAAAAATCTTGTGGTTAGATGTTATATATCTTGGCATCAAAATTGATAATCTTCGTAAATAAACCAGAGTAAGACAGACAAACAAACAACTATTAAAAAAGATTAGTTCTGTCAGAGCCTCTTAGTATCATGTTTCTGCTACTTAAGAAAGATGTGGTTTCAAGGAGGAGAGACAGATCAAACTGAATTCACAGCATCTTCCCTTTGGTATAGTATTATTTGGTATTTTCATTGATTGCTTGTGTGAAGGGAGACAGTGAAGTTGCAGAAAGAACTGGCAAACAGATGCAGAGGAATTTATGAATGGTATTGAAAAGGAAGAGACTGGAATTACATTGGAAGTCTTCAGACTAGTCATCAAAAATTAGGAAAATTACTTCCTATGTTTAGGAATAATCAAAATCATTTTCTATCGAACATTCTTTTAAACAGCAATGTCTTTGGCTAAGTGAAGAGAGGGATTCATACCCTTATGGCAGGTCCTTCTCTTTTGAAGACTGAAGTCAAGCTTGAGTTCAACCTCAAAAGTTACTTGGGATCTTTTCAGAGGTACTTTCAGAGGTAAGAATATGCCTAAGCTTATTTGTAAATGCCACATTTCACATGCAAAAGCTGCTGTATGCAGACTAGATGGTAAGATTGATTTATCTTTTTAAGTGGTTGACTGAAAGATTGATTGACCCAAGATTGACCAAAATTTTTAAGTATTCTGTTCTGTCATTTTTTATGCAAGCAGAACATATTTGACATCTTCATCTCTGTTCAATGATTTAATTTGAAGATCTTAAAATACAGACAATAGAAGCAAATTGAATAAAATGGTGTTTGGGGGACATTCAGTGTGTTAGACCCTAGTTACTGTTGATCAGACACTGCTCATTACTAGACAGCACCCTCAGGGAAGGAGGAGGAAAAACAGACCAGAAGGCACTGTGGCCACTCAAACTGCAGCTGAACAACTCCTGCTGGTAGCACCTACCCCTGTACGGAAGAAGGAATCTAAAACCCGATCGGTTTGCTTTGTGAGGGATGAAGAGGAAGGAGGACCCTCACCACAAGAGGGAGATGTAGAGCCAGAGATAATTACCCAATCCCCACCCCTTGGTCAGCTGCAAGACACAGGGAAATATTTCAACCACCAGACAGAAGAGCCCCTGTTTATCTGTCTGCTCCAATGCTGGGATATTGTGCCACATTATATGAAACCAGATGGTAGCAAAGCCAAGCACCTGGGATCCCTGTCACAGAATTTGGGCAATTATAAGGGAATTAGGAAGAAGACAGAGACTCTCAGCTTCTGGGGATGATTTCTGTCAAATGGGAGGGATATTTTTGCAAGGAAGACCTAAGAGCTGAAACAAAACAAATTTGGAAGATAGATCATCCATGTTGCACTGCTAATTTTATATATATATATGTATATTTTTTTAATTTTTTTTTTCTAGACTGCTGAGCTCAACTATGTTTGGCACTGTTCCCCTGGCTTGGCTTGGCCTCATGTGGCTGACTCCAGCACTAGTGCTGCTTGGCTTGGCTCAGCTGGGGTTTTGAGCTCTGTGCGGCTGCTTCTGCTCTGCCAGAGCCAGGAGTGTTCACTCCACTGGGCTCAAAGGAGCAAAGAAGGGACCAGGGGTGATGTGGAGCAGGGTTGAGCCCACCAGACTGATCCTGACACCTTCTTGGCTAGGGATAGCAAAGTTAGTGCTGTATGGGTGTGATGACATGGTCTACTGCACACCACACACATCTCAAACCAAGGGAGTATGGTTTCAGCAGAAAAAGCCAAGGATCAGAAAGAAGGGGAAGTGCACCAAGAACTCCATCCCCTTTCTCTGGACACTGAAAAACGTGTGCTGCGAGCCGGCAGATCAAGCAGGTAAACCCCTGTGGTAGGGTGGATGATGGTCAAAAGAAAACTACATGGGGGTTGGGCAGTTCCATCACACTCACCCAAACCTGCCAAGGCAAGCACTACGTGCTTACAAATAGTGGCACGACCACTGGATGGCTGGAGACTACCCTGTGCCTCATGCCGCCACCTGGCCCAACACCATCTTGGGCCTTGAAAAACAAGTTAGGACATGGCAGCCCTGAGAGAAGTGAGTTGGAAAATGGGACCCATTTCAAAAGCAGCCTTGCAGACATCCCGGCCAGAGAGCATGGTATTGAGAGTGCCCTGCCCAAACAAAACCTCTATATACTGTGGAAGTGAATAAAGTCCCTATGGTCCATATGGAGAATGTATTAGGGAAAATTGTCTGGATTAGTCCTGCCTCAAGCAAAGGCAAACTCATCCATGGGACCACAGGTGTACTTGGTGGGTGACACTGAGGGAACAGCTGTATATTTGATAAGAGTATTCAACTCTGTTCAAGGTAAACGGTGGCAATTTTCATTAAAAGTGGTGGTAATTTTCCTGTAAAGTTAAGCAAAGTCATATGGAAAGACAACAATGTAATGCAAATAGACATTAGAGTTTCTAACAAATTTAAGAAATGTAAGGTGATCTAAGGCAACCTCTGTCTACCAGACTTGCATCTCTTTAAATACTGAGAGCAAAAGCAAGTGCTTCTTGATCCCAAATTATTCTGCTTTGTGAAAACCTTCATTAAAAATAGAGTAAAAGCCCATAAACTATAAACCAGTCTTATGTTTAGGTAAAACTCAATCTACACTTTTACTGTGGTACATCTAAGTTTCTTCCAAAGGATAAATGTTTCATGTGGCTATTCCAGGAAGGTCAGAAAGTTGTACATGCTGTGCTCTACCTCATCAAACAAAGCAAGAAGCAATTTGTAACAAATTTAAGTGTACAAAAGAAAATGCTAGCAGGCATGTATCATTCATTGTATTCAGGTACTTTATTTTCACTATCCAAATGCAAAAGAAACACACAGTTAAGTTTCAGGTATGGATATACAGTTTTCTAAAAATATCCCTTTCATGTTCTCTTCAATAAACCATGTGTTCAAATGTTTACATTTCAATCATAAGTAGCAGGTATCTTTTCCTCCCTGTTCCCTACCACCAAGGGACTTTTTCTACTTTAATATAAAGTACTGTAAACCTCTTATTCAAAAAGAAAAATTCAGAACAAAACTTCTTAGTCAAAGACCTTTTCAGAATTGTTGTCTGGCATGGCACAACATTTAGTAGTTTATTTTGGTATAGTAATTACTGAAAGTTTTTCAGCCAGGTTAGGTGTCTGTAAATATTTCAGACTTAAGGCAGATAATACACAGTTTAGAAATATATTAGCATATATTTGTCATGGTATGGCATTTTCAGTAGACATCAGTTTTTCATAATTCATTGTGCATTTCACATTTCAAAAAAGCTTCTCCCATGCTGAACAGCATCCTTCTTCCTTTAGTCTTGTCCTTCTACACCTCTACTTTTCCTCTCAGAACTCTAACCTTTTGTTGTTGTTGTTGTTTGTGATCACATTTTGTTTATGATCCTGCATTCCTGAAAAGCTTGCTTTCTTTACATGAAAGTTACATGTCTTCATACTTAATAGAGTAATGTCTTTTCCCATACATTTCAAGGCAGCTGGTCAGCATCTCAACTAAATGCAACAATTAAAAATTTAATTTTGGGGGAAAAATGTAATTCTTACATATATTTTCACAGTTGTATTCATCAGTACACTTAATAACAATTATCTCAACTATGGAACCTTTTAACCAGTACTAGGACTTGACAAGAACACGGGTTTCTTTTCCTGAAAATTCATTTCTCCTCTGACATGACTGTTGCATGTTTGTGGAATACTGTATGGAATATATTTAAAAACTAACTTTGAAACTTAACATATTTATACTGATAGACAACAAACCAATCCTACACAACACAATACTTGATTGCAGAAATTCTATAAGATACATTGTGTACTTATTTAAAAATTCTTTCACTTCAAATATAAGTGCAAAGCAGTAGTTAATATTTTAATTCTACACTGTAGTAGCAGTCATGTATGCATAAACCAGCACTTTTTCTACCAACAAAATCAAACAGCATTTTGGGTAGCATAATGATTACACTAAAGTATGAAAAATGCAATGCCAACAGGAGACAGTTTCTAAAACAAAGTACTTAGTCTATTAATATAAAAGCCATGTAAAAATATGACATTATCAATGCTACTATAGATCTGAGAGCTTTCAAAATATAAAATACAGTGTTTTTTTGGTGTTGTTGTTGTTTTGGGTTTTTTTGGTTTTTTTTTTTGAAAGGTTACACAATTGGCAGTAGCAAATTCAGCAAAATCACTACATTTACATCCTCAACAGCTTTTTGAGAAAGCCACCAGGTCTGCTCTGGGACCTAGATACTGGCACTGCAGATGACCATACATCCCTCGAGCCCTAAGCGCTACTTGGTCCTATTCTCCCAGCTAAGAACATCCATCTCAAATGATCAAGCCCTCTGCACAGGCCTCTGGTTGTTAAAAAAGACTGTCTCTGGCCAACAGCATGCAATTACACTGCAGTGTAAAGATATGGCTTTCTCTAAAAATGATATAGTATTAAAGTAAAAACAACAACAACAAACAACTCCACAAGACACTTAAAAATCATCCTTGAGTTCACCACTACATTTATGCAATTAAATAGACTATATAATTAGTCATACTGTAGTAGAACAAGAAAAAGACCTTTAATTCACTTGAAAAATTAGCAGACTGGAAGATTTCTTCATTGCATTACACAAACTTCCCTGAGATTTTTGCATAAATTATGTTTAGTCTACTATGTATTTGCAACCAGTGAGCTACTGTCATACAATGCAAATTTTACATAATTCCTGCATATGTTATCCAGCTAAAATGCTGTCTTGATGCTTTAAAGCTTTATCCTCTTTATTACAAAAAAACACGTACACATAACTGAGACTACAAATACAAAGACATTTTTGCACAAAATTTCAAATCCTCAAAGCAATGTATAGAAATTGATAAAACATGTTAAGTTGAACAAAGCACTTCAAAGTTCTTTGCAGCTTAAAAACTGACTGTGAAATTAGTTTGAAAAATCATCTATGCAAATGCTTGGTGGCAAGAACACTAACAGAAATAGTTTTAAATGTCATGGGCAGAGAGAAGGCTGACGCTGCTCTCTCTATTTAGCACTCTGTTGTACTATAAAATAGCAATTTTGTAGGAGTGATTGTGGGAGAGAAACATCATAGTGGTACAAAATACTGCTATACTGGCACTATGTTACACTAAGTAAGGATTTTTTGGTTTGTTTTTGTTCTTTTTTTTTAGTTTTTTTGTAAAGTTGATGTTCTTCAGCTTCTGATAAGATGGATGTAGTTTACATTAATAACAAATATTAAGGAGACTCCACAGTGAAAGTTTTCACTAACTCACTGCCACAAATTTTAAAAATGAACACTTAATTTTAAATATAATTCTGGATGTCAGGTCAGTTTGCCAAGCTGTATATCCCCTTGACCGAACTTCTCTCAGCAGAAGTCCAAGAACAGGCATTTAACTTTGCAAACAATAGTGCTTAAGTAAAAACAAACAAACAAACAAGATTATTTGAACTAAAAATAAACAAACCCTGCAATTACACTGCTTTGAGATATGAGATTATCCCCAAGTTTTATGCCTCAAGGCAAAACCGAAGCATTCTGTTGTCAAAAACTTTTGTTACTTATTTCAAAAGCTGAATTATACAGCATTCGTGTAACTCTGATCTCCTTCCAGTTCTCAGTAACTGGAATCATATCCTTGTCCTCCACTAAGTGTGGAGCAATTGCACTTGTAACTCCTCCTTCCAAATAGTCTCATATTGGGTATTACCACAGAAAGAAATACTCTTGGGCCACTTCAATACAGAACAAGTTTGATGCGGTTGTGACTGGCTGTATCAGATACTGAGTTGTATGTATTCCTTTTCTGTGCTGGAAGGAAGATATTTAGATGGTCATCTTAACACCAAAGTGAGGAATTCTGAAAGTGAGGGCATTTTCTAGATTTTTAATCCTGCTTTGAAAGTTCAAATTCATAGATACAGCATGAAAACTATGAAGATGGAAAGGAAAAAAAGAGCAGCATTTAAAAGCAGTATGTTTAGCTTTTTTTCATCTAAACTGAAGACACTGCTTTGTGTAAAATGAATTCACTTCTATGTATTATCACTGTATCTCCAATTCCGTAAAAGCAATCTAATACTCAACAAGGGAAGATATGGAAAAAGGGATAACATCTTTGCTTTTTCATTTTTAAATTAAAATTTTTGCATGGATTAGTAAATTTTCTGTCTCTCCCAATAAAGGCGCAATCTGCTCCCTTTCCCTCAATATACTTACAGTACATCACACAACCTATTACATCTCTTTGGATATACTGCTAGCTGATAACTGATACAGACAAGCACAGCAAACCACTTCTGTTTTGTTACACAGAGAAGCCAGTTCTGCATCAGCAATGAAAAAATCACAAAACTGTATTAACAGACAAAAGTCTTTGTGCAACACACAAAACAGGATGCCAAATCACTATATACTCAGTGTAAAAGCATTTCTAGAAGACTCTTCTGGATCTTCATTTCAGAAAGGAAATACACTGGTTTTTTATCTCTTACTTTCATCACATTTTAAGTCATCTTTTTTGTATTGCCAAGTAAGGCAAATAATGGTGTTGCTGAATGACCACCCATTATTTAATTTAGAAAAATAATTTCTTTCCCTATTGAGAATTTCAACATGTTCTCACAGTCACAAATATATCCTGATAAAAAAGTCCTACCAGGATTCCTTAGTATGCAGATTGAGATAGGGTGTTTGCCACACAGATTTTACATCCAGCAAGGATAAGATGTGTGCTCATGTACACATGTCAAATATACACAGCTGACCAAGTATGTTTTGTTCTGCATTCCAATTCATCCTCTGAAGGAGGGACAGCTTTCTCATCCACCCATGTTTTCCCTTATATGATCCACTCGCAGAGCAAGATCCCGAAAGGTGGGGCGCTGGGCAACATTATTATTCCAGCACTCTTTCATGATAGCATAAATCTGGAGAAGAAAAAAAGAAAATTGGTACTGGGTAAACAGACACCATTTATATTTAATTTAAACTGGACTAAAGAACATCCAGCTTAATTTTATGCTTCCAAACAAAGCTGGGAAAGAGTGTGCCTAAATTCTTGCTATACTCATCAGTTTATCTGCTTCATGCCAGTGATAGCAAGAACCTAGGATAGGTAGCTCTGCAAAAATTCTTATTATAAAAGACATTTTTTAAAAAGTTAATATGAAAATTCACTCAGTTGTCTTTTAAAACTTTTACAAGACTTATGTTATTTTCCTAAGTTTTTTTTTCCTGCCTTTTTTTAAAATTTAAAAAAATGCTTTAACATGACAAACACCAGCATGTCCAGAAATTTACAAAGATTTACAAAGACAGTAATTGTAAATAAGGCTTCCCCTGCAAAGTCTGCATATACTTCTCCACATTTATACATTAAATTCTTAATTATTCTTCATATATAATCAGAAATAAGCAAAAAACCAGTTACTGTGAAAACTGAACCAACTTTGAAAGTTATTTCCTCTACAGTAGTTACATGGCAACAGTTTTCCTTTTGCCCAGAGATGTACCTAATACCTGGTCTCATAGAACTTGCCAAACTCTTTACCTGTACTCTTCTCATTAATTCAATCCAGGTTGTTATTACCAATTTCTCATACTTGCAACAGTTATTCACATGTTGCTTAAGAACAGTCCGTACAGATACCAGGAAAAGAATAGAAACTGTTTATTATCTTTCAGCAAATTTGAAACAGCTGCATTGACCAAGCAGCTTTAGAACCAAGTCTCAAGCAGCTTGTAAGCTGCAAGATAAGCTACTGTAAGCTACAGGTATCTGGAAAATTTATTATCTGTTATGAGTGGCCTTTCAGGATCAAAAGGGGGTGAGTTTCTGACACAGAGACATTTCCACCTTGCTTTGATATCTGGAGAAATGTCAGACACTGAAACCTTTGGGTTAGTTAAAATACAGTTTCAGTAAAACCGATTATGTATTATCTCATACATATGACATTCAGGTTATCTACAAAAAGCCAAACCTTTGCAATTCAACAGTTGCTGCACTGGTACATAAAATGCAAGAAAGGTTCTTCAAAGACTTCTCTTTCCATTCTCTATACATTTTTTCTTCCCCTGTGGCTTCCTGCCTCAGTTGTAACATTCTTTCTCTCCTCTATTAGACTACTTGACCCTGATGTTTTCTTTTCCGTCAGTTTTGAATGGATTATTTCTTCACTTATTACCAAGTGTGTTTGAGTTTAAAGGGATGCAGCAATTAATCTGAGCTAGAAGTTACATATATAAACAACAACAACCCATAACTCTTTCACTTCCTTTTTTTCATTACTAATTCACCTACACATACCAACCAGGTCAATTTGACTGAACCTGGCTTTGTGCACCCTGCTCTGAAAAACAGAATACTACACAACTTAGAAGTGGAATGAAAGTATTTTTTAAAGTATCTGATGTGTAAGTAAAACCAAAAGAACACTAAATTGATTTTTGTGCTCTGAGGACAGCTTTACAGCTATACTTTAGTATCTACAAAGAACATGAATGCAAATCAGAAGACCCTGAACATAGAAAATCTGATTCATATACTTAACTGTGCCTAGAGTCTGCAAGTTGAAAACGTTTGACAGTGAATAATATACATGATAAACATGAGCCTTCCACACTTGAGAAGAGAACAGTAACAGAAGTAACAGAAAGGCAATAATCAAGATAAGAAGCTCTTATTAAGCCTGGAATTAAATGTGAAAAACCTTAGGTAGATAGTAAGATATTTTTGCTAAATATAACAGATTTCAAAAAAATCCAAAGTTCACAGCTTTGAACACATAACAGTTCTATATCCTAATTTAATTAGTTCTATATACTAATCTTTTTGCCCTAATACATGTATGATTTTGAAATAGAAGTGTGAGTGCCCAAGTACAGCAGTCAGTCATAACAGTCCCACTTCATAAATTCAGCAAGACTACAGTATGGGCTCCTGAGGCAGTACAAGCTAAAGAATAAGAAGAAAATATTATTATACTCATCATGAAACTGATAAAATAACAGCACAACCATTCCACTTGAATAAATACTTAAGTGGTCCAAGCAGAGCAAAACATAAATTTTGTATTTACAGGTACTCACCCTAACTGAGCACCATTCACACTATAGTAATATTTTAACACAGTACTTCACCTCATTAGGGCATCCATCTGGTCTTGGCAGTCGTTCATTATTCTTCAAAAGCTCTATCAAATGAAATACAATCATCTGCCCTTGTTTATCATTGCCAATCATGCGCATGAATTCCTGAAACAAAACACCAACTGTGATACATAATTTTTACAGGGAAGAAAAGAGGCCACAATATTCTTACCAAGCAAAAATTCTTTATAAGAATAATAAGAATACATTGAATAGTACATAACAATAACAAAATTAAAAATTACACCTCCAGAGAATATATCAGTAATTATAGGGGGTGTTTCGTGTGTAAAATGGAATAATGATATAGAATAGAATGGAATGATACATACACAATTTAAAGCACTAAGTGAAAAATCTTTAAAAATGTTGATCATCATCTGATGATTTGGTTACCCTGGATAAAGAGAAGGCTGACATTTTCAATTACTTTTGTGCCTGAGTCCTCAAGGGCAAGTACTCCAGGCACACCGCTCAAGTTGAGAAAGGCAGATAGAGAGATTGAGAGAATGAAGACCCTAAGCCCACTGTAGGAGAGGGTCGTGTTCATGACCATCTAAGGAACCTAAATGTGCAGAAGTCTGTAGGACCTGATGAAATTTATTCAAGGTGAAGTTTGTGATGACTGGAAAAAGGGAAAGATAACACTGATTTTTGAAAAAGGGAAAGTGGAAGATACGATGAACTACAAGCCAGTCAGTCTCACCTTGCCAGGCAAGATCATGGAGCCAATTCTCCTGCACACCATGCTAAGGCATATGGAATACAAAGAAGTAACTGGAAACAGACAACATGGCTTTACTAAGGGCACAAATTTTTGCCTGAGAAATCTAGTGACCTTCTATGATGGAGCTATCTAGACTTACGCAAAGTTTAACACTGTCTCACATAACATCCTTTTCTCTAAATGGAAGAGACATGGATTGAGGGATGTATGACTCAGTGGATAAAGAACTGTCTGGAAGCTGTGCTCAGAGCTGTGGTCAATGGCTCACTGTCCACGGGGAGAGCAGTGAAGGGTGGTGTCCCTCAGGGGTCAGTACCAGGGCCAAAACTGTTCAGCATCTTTGTAGGTGCCCTGGACAGTGGGACTGAGTGCACCCTCAGCACATTCACTGACCACAGCCTGTGTGGGGCAGCTGACACCCTGCAGGGAAGGGAGACCATCCAGAGGACCTGGACAGGCTTGAAAGTGGCTCACATGCAAGCCTCATGATGTTCAGCAAGGAGGAGCACAAGGCTCTATGCCTGGGTCATGGCAGTCCCAGACACACCTGCAGGGTTGGAGGGGATGTGACTGAAAGCAGCCCTGTGGAGAACTTGGTTGATTAAAAACTCAACCTGATCCAGCCATGTGCACTTGTAGCCCAAAAAGCCAAATATGTCCTGGGCTGCATCAAAGCAGTGCAACCAACAGGGCTGGGGAGGGGATTCTGTCCTTCGGCTCAGACCCCACCTGCAGGGCCACATCCAGCTCTGGGGTTCCAGCACAAGAGCGACATGGATGGACCTGTTGGAGCAAATCCAGAGAAGGGCATGGGGTTGCTAAGAGGACTGGAGCACTTTCCTTATGAAGACAAACTGAGGAGGTTGGGTCTATCCTGCCTGGGGAAGAGAAGGTTGCAAGGAAACCTCACAGCAATTTCCTGAAGGGGGCCTGCAGAGAAGGTGGGAGGGACTCTTCATAAGGAACTGCAGTGACAGGAAAAGGAATAATGGGTACAAACTGAAAGGGGAGAAACAAAGGTTGGAAATTAGGAAGAAATTATTTACTGTGAAGGTTCTGAGACACTGGAACAGGTTGCCCAGAGAAGCTGTGGCTCTCCCATCCCTGGAAGTGTTCAAGGCTGGGCTGGATGGGGCTCTGAGTACTCTGATCTAGTGGGAGGTGATCCTGTCCATGGCAGCAGGGATTAGGACTAGATGATCTTTAAGGTCCCTTCCAACCCATAGCATTTTATGCTTCTGTGACTAATTAGTTTTAAAAGGATGAAACTCACAGCTGATTCTAAATAGCTCTCTGAAACATTAAAATAACTTAATGCTTTGAAAAATGCCAAATTGAAAACAGATATTATCATGCCGATGTATAAAAAACAGTTAGCAGAACTAATCAGTAACTATACAGTGGAAAAATTAGTATAATTAAAGTCAGCAAAAATGGCTTAGCTAAACCTTGCTGCCCAAAAAAACCCAAAATAACTCAGAAAGCAGATTAAAACCTCACTCAGACTGCCAGACATCAAAAATAAATGAGGATGTGCTATTAACGGAAATAAATTTCTAAGCACAACATAATGGGCATTTTTTTCCTCCAATACTACAAAATTTCTTTAATGATCCTTAACATGAAAGTGTGCAACACCCATGTGTTGAATGTGCAAATGGCGATATTATGAAAACAATGTATAATTATAAAAGCTATGAGAGTTGAACAAACCACTTTGGTTAAATTTATCAAATTACCTTTTCTTGACACATATCAATCTGATGAAGTGGTGAATGCACACATGGAATTGATGCATTGAAAGAATAGTCCACCTGTGCTTGTAACTTACTCTATTACTTTTCATTTCATAATGCATCTGAAAAACTCCAGGTGTCTGCAACATTTATCGTTTTATGCTGAAAGAGCTGTCCTGAGTTCTTCCTTGTAGCTCTGATAGCTCATTGTATGGAATTAGTAAGAGATTCACTGAGGCCAGTGCAGAGATATCCTCCAAGGGCATTTTTGCCTATCATCACTATTCAGCTCTCGAAACTAGGTTTGCTAGGACTGACACTCTGGCCAAGGGTAAGACCAGCTTCAGTAAATACAGGACCCTCAACTCTCCTCTGTTATGCCCATGGATACTGCTAGGTGAAAATAACATCATGTATCTTATTTTCAGTTGGAGGATAATAGCATCTTTCTTCACCCATTGTAAATTTAAAGATACCTGTTAAGAGTCTGCAAAAAAACCACTCCTTTTCTTTCTTGTCTGCTAATATTAAATACCTTTAAGTTCCTTATTCAAGTTAACTTAAATTACATATATGTGTTTGGCTCAGCCTTAAATTTGGAATGACACTAAAAACAAAGGTCATGCAATGGAATGGTTGCAGCTGGGATAACTCTCCACAAAGGATGGGAGAGAACAACTTTTAAGAGATTTTAAAATCTTTTTCAAATGGAAGTTACAGAATGGATAAGATATGCACAGACTATGAAGTAATTTTCAGATCTTTCCTTCCTATGGCTTGATACCAGTACTTTTTAGTTACTGCTTCAGACTGGATGCTGTCTCATAAACACTAAGGTATTTCCAGAAAAGGATCAGTAAACATTAACCTATTGAGGTACACAACAATCTAGAAAATTGAAATAAACAAACAGGTTCTCTAAGATTCATTAACTATATACTTACAGCTGGCGGGCTTTTGCTTTTGTCAATATAGGTGAAGAGTTCATACAAGACCACACCAAAACTCCACACATCTGAGGCCACAGAAAATTTGCTTTCTGTCAGAGATTCTGGAGCGTACCTGCAACACACAATACAAGGAAAATGGATCTCTGCAACACGTATAATTTTGATTTTGAAAACATTTCTTTTAGTAAGACAGATTTCTTTTTCATGAGTAAGTGATCTTTTTTCATTGATATTAGCAAGTTCTCATTTCCTTTCAGTACCTTCAATTAGTAACCACTTCTTCAATAATAGTTACTTGGTTTTGAAAACCAAATCCACCTTAAACAAACACAGTTAGCGATAACTATAACCAAGTTTGATTTTTTTCAACAAAGTTGTAGATATATTTCTTATCTGTAGTGCAAATAAACAAGAACTTGATGTGATAAGACCTGCAAAGAAAGACAACTATATCCTTCCATCACTTTCAGTGAGCCCTGAACTGTGTTGCAGGCACATCTGGAACTAAACTGTACATCTCTAATAACATCTACTAGGAAGTAATTTTGTATCATTTATTCTTTAGGCAAATAGTGCCTGAGTCAGAATTAAAATACAGACTAAAATCGCATGTGTGGAATGGCATTTTCTCTTGGGGTATATCCAACAGATCTCTCAGCTGGAAGACATGGATGACCAGTGTTTAGGGAACTTCTTAGAAAGCCTAAAAATTTGAAAATGTCCAGGTGAATAGTCCATTTTAGACTTCCTTTATCTCTGAATATGTTTTCTGTTGGACATTATTTCCTTTAAATAAGTATTTTTTTTGGTTTTTGTTTTGGGTGTTTTTCTGGATTTTTAAAAATATGTTGAAAAGTCCTAGATGCTACTCTGTGAAGTGAAATATTGTGCATGTGATTTACACAATGCTGGAAAACTGATGTAGAGCTTGAAAGTAAGAATTCCACAACATGCAAAATGAATTGGCTGAAATGGCAAAAACTGAAAACATGCCATGATTTCACATACCAAAAGAAGACTTACCAAAATATAGGACTTTCACCAGGTTCTTTCACTTTGTAGTATTCTTTGTCTTGTGGCAAGACTTTTGTCAATCCAAAATCTCCAATTTTAACTCTGTTCTCATTCTCCACCAAGATATTTCTTGTTGCTAAATCCCGGTGAACATATCTTTTTGTACCCAGATACTCCATGCCCTAGGTGTAGAGGTTACAAACATAACAGGAAAATAGTTATTTTTACCACTACATAGCTGCACTTTCTCTAAGAGGATGAATTAAACTCAAAGTTAAAAACAGAATGAGGTTTGTCTTCTACGAGGAGTTAATCTTCCCAAGCTCAGGGACTTCCCTTAACTGGAGAGACATAGACTGAGCACCTGTATTTTTGGATTATGAGCAAAGTATTTTTTGATTATGTTGCTGGATAAACAATACAGTTCCTTCCTCTGCCCAAATGCAGTTGGACATATGATATGCAGAAGGAAAAAATTGTGTTAAGCTATACAATCCAGAGTACATGAGAAGGTTGTCCAACCTATCCATTTCATTTACGCTTTTTTCTTCATTTTCCACATCTGCTTTCCCGATTACTTCCATGAAACTTTGTATTATGATTCCTTGAATTTGACAATTATTCACTGTATTCCCAACTGTGTACCTTGTTCCTCTTTTGTGTGGACCATTATTCACCATTACAGTTCTGCCTACTGTTATATTTCCACAGATTGCTGTAACAAAACATTGGTCTGAAGCCATGCTGTCTTTTATTGCTGATGATCCCTTCTTACCAATGCACCTAATACTTCCACTAACCATTAATTAGAAGAAGCCAGTGGCTGTAGAGGCACTACTAAAACAAGAATATCTTGCTTAGACAGCAATAAATGGAGGACTGAAAGTCATGATGCACAACATCAAGAGATATTCAACTCACATGTGAAAGGAATCACAAAGCAAGTTGTCAGTTTCACAGTTTTATAAGAAAGCATATAATAAGCATATAAGCATAAAGCATATAAAGAGCTTTTATATAAAGCATAAAGCATATAAGCATATAAGGAGAGGTTAAATTTCACTAATAGCACTGGTGATCCCAAAAGTTCTGAAAAGCAGTGTTATACTAGTCATGCCAAGAGGTTAATTTCTCTTTTTTTTTTTTTTTTTTTTTTTTTTTTTTTTTTTTTTTTTTTTTTAATGTGAGAAATCTTAGCGTTTGGGTGCAAGTACAACCTTTCTCTCAGATCCTAGTACTGCCCAATACCATTGAGTGGCATTGCTGTTCACCCACAGCTCATTCCAAAACTGTTCAAAAATGCCCCATTCTTCATTGCCAGTTATTCACCAAACCAAACTTCTTCAAAGTGAGGCTTCTGTGTTTCTGGTACGACTAGCCTATGAAAATGCTACACCTTTTTCTTACTACAATGTATTATTCTGAAAACAGCCCTAAAGTTTGATGATAGTAACTTTTCTGTTAGCCAGGAAAACACCTAAGAGAGATCACGCAAATTCTAAGTGGATATCAATCCTGTGGCACTAGTCTAACAACAGAGTTTAAATATGATTTAAAATGTTTGTCTTTAAAACTGGGTTCACCAGTAAGGACACCTGAAACACTTCAAACATTAAGAGAAGGAAAACCCTTTTCCAATATAGTAGCAAGGAACCAAAACACAGTAAACAACCAAATACATTCATCTTAACCCCAGGTAATGGGTGTGCCTTCATCTCTCTCATACACTTCAGAGGAGAGCGGCAAGGCAGAGGCAGAAAGGTTTTTGATCAAAACCCCTCAAGATTACAGACAGACAGAAATGCACAGCAGAAAGGAGAGATGTGATATGCTGAAAGAGCAAACATTGCAAGAAAAGCAAAGCCAGATGAAAAGTGTAACTTGATCAGTTAAACAAAGAAAAAGCATACGTTTTCACAATACAAGGTACTCTCTATGTTTATAATTAAGTTGCTTCGGAGTAACAGAATGCCACAGATTAAACTGAAATCTTAAAGCAATTGATATACCCTCTACTTTGCAGATCGTACAGCAACAACAGTCCAAAGCAAGGCACATACACTGTAACTCTTAGATTTTGCTTTCCTTACAAGTGAAGACTTTTTTTAAGAGGAAGTTCTATGCAGACTTTTCACATTTTTATACTGTTTGTCCTCATAGTTTGTCATTATCAAAGCCAGATGTCTTTCCACTTCAGTATCTGCAGGATGCATATTTTACTTCCCTTTCTCTTGGCTGGTGATTGGTACTTAGGAAGGAATCACCTTATCTGCTATTTTGATTTCTCACCATCCTGAAGGCCTGTAATATTTTGAAAGTTCTTTCATATATGTGTATGTACACACACACAATAAGGTCCTTTTTATTTTGCAGTTTCTGAATACAGTTCCTTTCCCAAAGATTTCTACCATACTTGCACAGCCAACAAAGGGCAAAATCCACCTTCCGGTCTTCCCAATGGGTACCTCAGACCAGGGTCCTGAGACATGTTGCCACTATAGTTTCAACAGGCTTTGAATGAAAGCCTGAAGACTTCTACATGCTTCACAGCTTCTTATGAGAGTGCACAAGGCCAGCACCTTGAGGTCACAGGCTGAGATGGACACAGAATAAAATAGCAAAGTGTCTGCAGCCTTTGTGTGTTCAAAAATTCATGTTGCATCTTACTTTATGAATGATTTGGTCACGGCCCTCAGTAGATGGTGCTGAGTGTTAAGACTCTTCCAGAGTCTTCCAGACCAAAGACTGTTTATAGTGATTTACCAGCAGAACAGTATTTTTGTTGCAGAAATAAGTATGAGATCATTTTTTAGGCCTGTTACCAGAGAATGACTTCTTGTTTTGGAGACAGATCAGAGAGCACTTCAAGCCTCTGAAGTGGGTGGTCACCTGTTCAATCCTTTCTCTCTGCAAAAAGACTGGCACTTTCCATAGACTTGGTAACAATTTTTGTTTTCCCACATTCCATGCTGCTTGCCCATCAAGGAGCTTCTCCTGGACACTACTCACATTGCTGTGCTTCAGTGAAGCACATGACTAGGTGACGTAAGCTGTTAAGGGTGCAGCATTCCTCATACATGCAAGATGTTCAGCAGCTAAAAGGTTAGTCCAGTTTCAAGCAGGGAACCAGCAAGCTCTTTTCATCATGAGAAAGTTTGAATGTCAGGAGAAGATCTTGGCTCTGGCAGACACTCTCCCTTGATTCTTGTCAGACCTTCTCTGATACTGAGAAGCTAAGTCTTAGCATCTTAACGTGGCAGGTCACAATTACCAGACATAAGTATATCTGTGGGCAATATACCCTAGAAAATACCCCCATCCATTCTAGAGCTGATGAGGAAGCTGACAGAAGAGCTCGCCAAGTGACTCTCCATTATCTGTCATCAGTTCTGGCTCACTGAGGGCATCACAGATGACTGAAGGCTATCCACAAAAAGGGCCAGAAGGAGGATCTGGGAAACTACAGGCCAGTCAGCCTCAGCGTGGTGCCTGGCAAGGTTATGGAACAGATTATCTTGTGTGCCACCCACAGAACCTGGAGGATGGCGACGGGCTCAGAGCCAGCCAGAATGGATTTAGGAGGGGTAGGTTCTGCCTGGCCAACCTGATCTCCTTTTATGACCAGGTGACCTGCCTGGTAAATGTGGGGAAGGCTGTGGGTGTTGTCTGCCTATACTTCAGCAAGGCCTTTGACACTGTCTCCCACAGCACACTCCTGGAAGAGCTGGCAGCCCACGGCTTGGACAGGAGCACCCTTTGGTGGGTTAAGAAGTGCCTGGATGGCAGGCCCAGAGAGTGGAGGTGAATGATGCCACACCCAGTGGGTGGCTGGTCACCAGTGGTGTCCCCCAGGGATCTGTGTTGGGCCCAGTCCTGTCTAATGCCTTCAGTGATGATCCGGATGAAGGGATCAAATATACCCTCAGTAAATTCATAGACAGCACCAGGTAGAGTGGGAGTACTGATCTGCTGGCATGTAGGAAAACTCTGCAGAGGGATCTGGACAGGCTGGATTGATGGGCCAAATCCAGCAGTATGAGGTTTAACAAGACCAAGTGCCAGGGCTTGCACTTTGACCACAACAACCCCAGGCAGATCTCCAGGCTGGGAACAGAGTGGCTGGACAATGTCCAGGCAGAAAGAGACCTGGGGGTTCTGATGACAGCAGTTGAACATGAACCAGGGTGTGCCCAGGTGGCCAAGGAGGCCAGTGGCACCTGACCTTTACCAGCAATAGTGTGGCCAGCAGGACCAGAGCAGGGATTGTCCCCCTGTACTTGGCACTGGTGAGGTCACACCTCAAATCCTGTGCTCAGTTCTGGGCCCCTCAGTTTAGGAAGGATGTTGACTTGCTGGAGGATGTCCAGAGAAGGGCAGTGGAGCTGGTGAAGGGTCTGGGGCTCGGGTCCTGTGAGGAGCAGCTGAGAGAGCTGAGGTTGTTTAGTCAGGTGAAGAGGAGGGTCAGGGGAGACTTTATCACTCCCTACAACTCCGTAAAAGGAGGCTGTAGCCAGGTGCAGTTTAGCTCTTTTCCCAGGCAACCAGCAACACGACCAGAGGACACAGTCTCAAGCTGCACCAGGGCAGGTTTAGGTTGGACATTAAGATGTTGTTCACAGAAAGGTTGATTGGGCATTGGAATGGGCTGCCCAGGGATGTGGGGAATTCACTATCCATGAAGGTGTTTAAGGTAAGACTGTATGTGGCACTCATACCATGGTCTGGTTGATCATGATCATGACCAAGATGGTGTCCATTCATAGGCTGGACTCAATGATCTCAAATGTCTTTTTCCAGCCTAGTTGATGCTGAGATTATGTAATCATATGTAACCTACTGTTTCAATGTCTTTGATGTAGGTATTGGGAAAAGAAATTTAAAAATCTTTCTGGTACATGCCTTGAGTGGATGTGGTTATATTTTTTATTTTTGTCTCTCTCCCCCTCACCTCCATTTTTTTTTTCTTTTCCCAGATTTCTAAATATGCAATGAAGTCTCAGGTGCCTCTAGTTTCTTATATCCAAAGTGCAATTACAGAATAAAACTAGGGAAGGCATAAGCCCTCTTTATAAGGAAAATGAGATATCACAAGAAAGATAATATGTTTGTACTGCTTTTAGGATTTTATGAATTATGTTTGGTACCAAATAATTTATTACAGGCTTCAGTACTTCTAAGGCCCCTAGTTCCACATATAGAAATCGTGTATCTTTGCTCTTGCTTACAGTTCAAAGTAAATTTTTTAAAGATACACACGTTGTCATAGTGTTTTTCTATCTGAATGTCAAATTTCTGAAAATTCCACCACAAAATATCAGGAACAGATTGCCCAGGTGAGTATATTAACTCCTACAATATTTTATGTCAGGTGACCTTAGGCAGAAAAGAGAGTACTCTGCCTCAGTCAGCATATAGGCTAGTCTCAGCATCCTGTATTATGACACCCCAAAGTTTTTCCAGCTCTTGACTATGTGAGTATATTGCTACTTTTTCTTACGGTTATGTGGTGCTAGCAGCCCAATGACCTTATAGAAGACACACCAAAACAACAGGCTATTGTTGCTTTGAGACAAATGAGGTGAAGAAAGGAGACAAAACTTATTGAAAGATGTATATAATTTGAAATGTCCTACCTTGCATATCTGAGATGCGTACAGCAAAAGCTTCTTGTGGTCCAGCCTCTCTTTGTGTTTCTGCAGATAATCTCGTAAACTTCCATATGGTAAGTATTCCATAATTAATCTTAGATTCCTACGTCCTTTTACAGCAATAATAAAAAATACAAATGTAATATTTTCTGTAATTTTCCAAAGACAAGCTTTTGGAGTATTTAAAATAAGTATTTTAAAACATCTATCTGTAGCTGTAATACAGAACAAACTTAATACAAAAATATTAATTTATTATCTATACATCACTATGCAATTTTTCACATATTAAGTAATTGTATTTCCTCAGAAAATGCCACTTACTGAAACTCAACAACAATGTGGATATGCTTTTAAAAATAATATATCACTAATCAACACTATTTCATCAATACTTCAGCTATTATTGCTAAGGCAAAGTAGAAGTCTGTATATCTGCGTTGTCTAGACAAAACTCAGAATGGAAGTGACATCAGCTTATTACCAATGTTAACACCTTTTGAAACAACTTCCTTTGTTTTGTACTCTCTCAGTCCTGGTAGATTTAGGACAAGTCAGTGACTGTCATTAAGACTTACCTCTGAATTTCTCAGTACACGTATTTAGGTGTATTCATTATAGCACATACCTGCACTGTAGCATACTCCTTTGTATTTAACGATGTTATCATGCTGCAGAGATTTAAGTATTTCAATTTCTCTTTCAAAGTCCCTAAGGTGCTCTTCTGTGCTATGTTGCAGCTTTTTCACAGCAACCACCTCCCCAGTATTATCCTGCAGCGGGTCATATCGGCACATCTCAACACTGCCAAAATTTCCCTAGGTCACAAATGGAAACACTTGGGAATTAAAAACAAGTCCACATCATTCTCTCCTTCTGTTTCCTGGTGTACATGTTTGCTCATGTTGAGCGTAGTTTTTGTTCAGTGTAAGCATTCAGCATACTAAGCATTAAGGTGATGTGATTAATTATTTAAGTGAAATGCCACAGAACTTCCCCGAGAGAAAAAGTGCAGGACCAAGGGTAACAGTTGCAAAAGACATATTCCATGAACGGAAGCAAACAGAACAGGAAATGAGAACGAGGAAAGAGGGTGATGTCCACCTATTTTTTCTCCTTGCACAAATTTCCACTTCCACTGGCATAATCCTTTTCCTGCTCCTGCATAAATTCCTTTGTCTTAGTTCTTAATTCTGCTCTGTTTCTTTTTGGCTCCTCTTCCATTTGTTTCAGTGTTCTGTCTCTTTCTTCATTTATTTGTCTTTTGTCTTCTTTTATGCAGCCATCACTTAGCACTCTGTGCTTTCCCTATGCTATGCTATTACAGTCAACAGCCAACCATCTGCAAACAGAAGTACTTCTGCTACTTCATTTTCAGGCTGCTTCAGTACTTGAAGCCAAAGGAATACATAACTAGCATGTAAAATAGCTAGCAAGCAAACCAGCCAAGAACCACTGTAGAAAAATAGTACTTGGTGAAGGTCTGCCAGCTGCGCTTGGTCATCTGCCTAGGTATGCTTTCACACAGCCAGGCTGCAATGACTTGCAAAACTAGTAACCAAATGCTGATTTCTAAAGCCAAAAAGTTCAAGGCCTACGTGTATCTTGAAGACATACCTTCCTTTTGAACTGAGAGACTGTATATTCAGATTTCTCAGAATATGCATACACAGAACCCCCAATTCCACTGCTAGTTCTGTGCAAGACCGCTCCAGAGCATTGTTAACTGAATACCAAGTGTGTCTGTATAGATCTATATACATAAAGTTTACGCAGCTCTGTGTTACTGAAAAATACTTTAGCCTTTTGCTGTGACTGTATCCATTGTGGAGGTTAGCTAATTTTCTTCTGTCTAAGAATACTGTGAAAATGAAAAAAGAGCTAGAAGGAACTGCATATGTTGCTCAGATATGACTGAAATTAGTAACTTCTAAAACAGAAGTTTCACTGTAAACAATGTGTATGGGGTCATCAAAGGATTACTGAAAACAATAGTTAATTCCTAAACTATTACAGAATTTTGAATCATCTTACCTTGCCAAGTTGCTGTAAAAACTTAAGATGTCTTTCTTCAAATTGTGTTGGGTCCCGATCTTCAAAAGCGCCAGAAAATCCAAGTGCTCCAATTCTCATATTTGGCAACATATCACTTTCTGTCAATAGCTCGTAATCTGAGAGGTAGAAGGAAGAAAGGAAGAAAGAGAACAGAAGACACAGAGTAGTGAACAAGAGAAGGAAGAACCTTATTATAATCATGGCATGTTCTTCTTTTGTTTGGCATACTTCAAGCTCAGTAGAATATTGACAGCCACCTTTATTTTTATATAGTAATTTGCAGTCAAATACAATGATGTATTGCAAAAAACATACTAAGAAGAAAGTGGATCATTAGAAATCAGGAGTCTTTTTTATTCTAATGTATTGCAAACTCACCTGGAGTGAACAAACTGTTCAAATCACGTATAATTGCTCTAAAAGAAGGCCTGAAATCTGGCTCGTAATCCATGCAGTGGTTTATAAGATTTGCAAGTTCTGTCCAGTTGGGGGCAGGAAGCTGGTGCCTATCTTCATAAAACTGTAGTTTCTGGAATTAAACAGGTAAGTCATTTTACAACCATGAAGAGTTGCAGAATCATTAACATTCTCGCCAGAGTAGCCAAAAATTACAGCTCTAAACCTAGACTTGTTATCTCACCAAATGGTGCATCTCACCGATTTTCATCAAAAGCAAGACTGGTATAATTTAGAGTGATCAGTTCAGAAATTTCCAGCCCGTTACTGGTAGAAGATAAAAGGATAGAGAAAGATGAGAAAAATGGTGTCTCCTTTATTGGTAATTTCATAAATCCTCAGCTGGATAGGTCCAGCAGAAAATTCTGCTGATCTGTGAACTGGCTGAACTCACAGTTGTGAAAAACTTTGTATTATGAAAGAATGTAGGGCAACTTCTTAGAATATTATTAGAAATACTTAGATACCTATAAGCTAGGTCTAGGTAAACCCTGGCGATTATTGTAAGAGCTGATCAAAATATTTGAGAAATCAGATCAAGGCTTTATGGGAAGGTTACGGTACCTTTACAAAAATAATACTATCAGTACTCTTGTGGCATAGTGAAGTATTCTCTTTGCTTCTGACTAAAGAAGCAAATACATATGAATTAATATTTTTTATGGAATATGTTTCCCCTCAATCTCTGGACCCTATCTGAGATAAAAGTTAACATTTCTTGTTTAGCTAAAATAGTAGAATTTTACAACTAACAAAGTACTACTGCATTTAAGATTTCAATTAAAAGAATGCTAATTAAAATCCATGCACAGTTAGGAATACTTTTTGGTTAAAGTGATACATTACTGCAACAAAGCAACAAAAAAATGAACTAGATAACACTGACAATTCTGTATTTTGTCCCCCCACAAAAATTAAAATAAACAACATAAAACCAAGCTTCAAAACATCTCTTCAGGTTACTATCTACAAGTAAAAATGTTTTTTTCCTACAGTGGTCATAAGGCCACATCACTTTACATGCTGATGTAAGCAGTTACAACAGCAGATGTTTTAAATTAGAAGTGTTCAAAAAACTGCTATGACTGCAGACCCAGTATTACTTACCCTTGAAGAATCCAGTGCACTCAGGGGTTTGTCTCCTCCGCTGCAGATTTCCCACAAAGTGGTACCAAAACTCCATTTGTCTGTAGCGAGGCTTAGTTGTTTGGGATTCTCAATACATTCAGGAGGAACCCATGGTATTCTCTCAAGAAGAACTGTGTGATCACACAAAGAAAACTTGTTAAAACAAATAACAAGACCAGAACATTCTTTAACATTTTTGATTTGGTAAAAATTAATATACGTAGGTATTTCACTCTGCAATGCACTAATAATACTTTTCCCAGTAGTTGTTCCCATCAAGAAAATAAATTTATGGGATATGGAAAAAAAAATAAAAATAGTATTTGTGAATCAGAGAGGAGGTCCATTAGCTTTATTGTAAAATAAGTCTAAAGGTATACAATTGCCTTAATATCATTTCCATGTTACGTTTTTTCTCTGATCCCTCTATTTCCCCCAATCTTACCAAGACTTAATAGCTACCACAGAGACCTAAGACATCAAAGAGTAAAAAGTACTTTTGCTAGTGGTTGGCATATTATGGCATAGGAAAAGGCATTATGAAAAGGAATTTTACACTATTTGATTTTTAAGCTATTACTACTGACTGTAGTAACAAGTTAAAACATAGGATTATACTGATTTGGATTTACAGCTCCTTAAAATGTGACTTCATAAAAATAATGTAAGCTTCATATTTAAACAGGGAGAATTTAAATAGTTTACTGGCAATAATGACACTGCATTACTTATAAGCTGTTAGATACATTATTTCTTTAGAAATCAAAAGAAGTACCAAGTATGAAGTGTTCTTATTAAAAAGAAAGACCACAAAAATAATAGTAAGGTTACTTCCATTCCATTAGCACACATTTTCCATTTAATTTATTTTGCTGTTTATAAAGCAGCATTGGAACAGTCTTAGTGGTGGATGATAACCCAGTATTTTTAACATCAAGTCGTTCCAAGTATTCACCAAGAAATGCACTGAAGATGCTTTTTAACTGCCAGTCAGCATTTTCAAAAGTGCATTTGGTTTCACTTGCGGAAGTTCCTGCAAGCTATAAAAGACTTCATCAATTACAGTTCAGCAGTTACTGCAAATGTAACAGACTATATTATATACTTACAATATGATATAACAATAGTACTACCAATGAAAAAGGGTTGAAAATGAGAACAGCTGGGAAAAGGTGCTCACACAATGGAGAATTGTGGCTTTATTTCCTGTAGCTATTTGCTAATTAAAAAGATACACTCAAAACTGCTTGGCTAGGACTGTAAAGATAATTACAAAATGACAGATCAAGGAACTTACTATAGCAGAATTATTTTAGATGGTGGCCAGAAAAAAACCCCAACCCCAAACTTATTTTTCAAGTCAGAATCACTGAACAAGAAAATTGATGCAAAGACTTACTATCTCTTGGCAAAACTGTAATACTGATGCCAGGATCACTTAGCTTTATAAATGGAAGGTTTCCAGACTTCCTGTCTTCCTCTCTGATAAGCAAGATGTTTTTTGCACAGACATTCCCATGAACAAGGCCTTTATCCTCCTGTAAACAGAAATTAATATTTTACAAACTGACAAAAAAGTCTTACTGTTGAAGAGATATTTAAAAACAAATACTGTACAGCATGAGGGAAACATCAGCAAATAAAATGACGACGGTAGATTAAGTTGATCAAACTTCAGGTACTTCACCAGTTTCTCTCAAAGTTACAGTTTCCATCCAATTTTTGTTATCTGCCTAAAGTCTGAAACAACTTGACATATGTTAACTCAGAAGAATACTCATCCATCCATTTAAAATTAATGTAAGAACATTTAAATTCTGTTAAAGGAAAGACTTATCTAGTCACATAAGAAGAATGCACTAGCAGAGTGAACAGTACAGTGTTTTTCCCTCCCAGTAGTTAACACTACCAGGAAATAGTTTATGTTCAGCATCATGATCTGAGGTGGGAAGTTCAGACAAGACTGATTTGTGGGGGAGCTGGGGGGAAAGCACTACTGCAAATGTGTTTATATTTCATGCTAAAACATAAAGCATTAAAAAAGAATGGACATCCAACTACACTTCGTGGAAGATACAAAGTCTGTCTCTGAGTATCTACTAAATAGCTGGTGTATGGCCAATCCATTATCAAAATCCTCCAGAATTTCAAGAATTCGGGTAATAGCTCAGGCTTTCTACATGCATTAGTTGGAATCACTTGAATTCTGCCACAAACAAAACTGAACCACTTACCAGAAAATGCATGGCTAATGCCAACTGTTTGGCTACTTCCAGCTTCCACAAAATATTGATACTATTTTTGTTCTTTTTCAAATATGTGTCCAAGGATCCAAATTTTACATATTCTTGTACAAGGATGTCTGATTCATAATGATAAAAAAGAGTAACAATTGAAACCAACAACAAACAATGAAATTTCAGGACAGAATCATGACTTTAGTATTCCTCTTTTTTGATACCTTGTTGGTGGTCTACTTTGAAATTTCAGTCTCTGTGGTATCTGAGTACTGCCATAAACACTATGTTCTTTATACTTCTTTGGAGTGTGAAAGTTCACCTAATTCTTCTCAAATGCAAAGTTACTAGATTTAATCTTTTAGGGTTAATTATTCAGATTAATTCTTTTACAGAATAGGTAAAATCCAGTGAGCATCTTTCCACCCTCACCTGAAAGGCAGAATAATGTAACTGCTGATGAAGAAGAGTAGTGTACAGCACTGTCAGTGTGATGAGTTGAGTAACATTCAAGTCATTCACTTCACAGTTGTTTACAATCTATATTCTTACTGAAAAATGCAATGCTTTATTGACAAAAGATGCTTTGCTTGAAAAAGACAAGTATCTGCCCTAAAATTGTGTATGTGTATATGACATATACCTTCATGCAGCCATCAAGCAAATAACTCCAGAAACAAGAACTACTGTCTACATCACCTTCAACACAACAATTTCAAATTACATGACTGAATCTTTGCCCTCAGCTTCAAGATGCTCACATTGGAAACTACTAGTATAATATCTGTCTGTAACAAATAAACAGGTTTTTTAACAAATTCATTTTAGAGACAGTAAACTCTTTCTTCTTTTCTTTTGCAATTACATGAAACAATTCTTATCAAATTTGTACAACAGGTCTGTAAATCACAAAATCAATAAGAGCTACTCTTCCTATTTCTTAGTAACTGCCTCTCCTTAAACTGCAGTAAGTCTCCTGCCCTCAGAAAGAGAATAACTTCTAGAGGACACTCTTAAGGTGAAATAAGTACAAGCTACAGTCTTAAGATGAAATAAGTAACCATATACCTTCTTTCAACAATCTCTTTTCAATCATAAACTTGATCTACCTGAAATTTTATATATAGTCTCCATGTGTGGTACAATGAATAAAATACAAAAATCCTATGTGGTTGTTTTGACACAAGTTCTCGGCCAAACATAATGCTGTGCCTTTCCAGCCTTCTAAGAGAGGTAATATCTGATTATAGAGATAAATTCTGATTACCGAATCCACCATCTCTTTTGGAAATTCTTTCTCCCTAATGAAGGTAACCACCTACATAATGTGCTCATGTTACTATAAAATGCTTCCTTTCATCCAGATTTCTAATCACAGAGGAAAAAAAAAAAAAGGGTTTTGGCAAACTGACATTTTAGCCTAAAACTGAATGAAGAAGAAAAACTGTCAAAGTGAGATCCAGCAGTCACATTTGAAGACAGCACACATTAGCATATGACAACCACCCAAAATTAAGATTTCATTACAAGATGGTATAAATGTATTCAAGCATTCTTAAAAAAATCTTATTAACACATAGTCACAAAGCTGTAAGCTAAACTGAAAATACATTCAACTTTTGCAGACGATAAACTTTACTGCTGCTAAAATTTCACAGTGTGTTTGTTGAATTCCCAGGACCTCCTCTTTTCAGAATGGAACCTCTAAACCAAACTTCACAAAGTTATATTTGTGCTTACAAAGCCAGCACGTGTAGAGAAGGGCAGCAATGTCTGTTTCTAATCACAGTAAACAAAGATTTTTCTTGGTAGCACAGTACCTCCCTTTCTAGCTAACCACAGTTGATACAATGTAGGGCTGCAATTCTTCTGGCACTTTAAAAGCCCAGAGGCACAGCAAAACTGATCTCAGATAGAACAGACATGACTGAGTCATTTACAGAGGTTACTATTCACACAGACTGTACTGTAAATAATTTTCCCCTTATATATATATATATTTACTGTTAACTAGTTGTCAGATACCAAGACTAATACTACTGCAGCATGAACATGTATTAGCAGTCTAGCTGGTGTTGAACTTGCATTGTTTTGTTCGTTTTTTCCCTGGTTTTACCAAAAACCAATGTCAAATTCTAATAGAGATGTTTGAAAATTGGTAAAAAAAGACAATTAATTTCTACTTACTCTCTTCTCCACAGACACAGACTCCATAATTCAACACCAAATGTTTGTAAGAAAGCTGGCTCATCATACTTGCTGCTTCAAAAAAGGACTTTTTGGAAGGGGAGGGAGAGATCAACAAAGAAAATATATCAGTGAAAACAAAGTCCTCAAATTCTAATAAATTTACTAAAACCATTTTTTAAAATATCTCAACTATCTCTTTGCAAAGAGATAGTTGAAATATTAAAACATAACATACGTTTTAATATTTTAACGTAACATATTTTATATTGTTGTTGGTTTGTGTTTGGCAACTGTTGCTTGTTTGGTTGGTTTTTGCTTCAGTTTTTTGGTTGTGGATTTTATTTTCTAAATAACTGGTTGTACATATTCCATATAGGTCAATAACCTCTTTTTCTCCGTGGGCAAGTATACCGGGACATTTTAAAAATAATCTTTTTTTTTTCAGTGTCAGTTACCTAGGTAAACTGAAGGCAAATTCATCATACACTATTCACTTTCTAATTTATTCTGCCATAATGCACTATTGAGTTTCCAATTTATTTCTTTGTAGCATATTTTTAAGATAAAAGACAAAAAGTGTTATGTAATTCATACACTATTGCAAGACCTTTTCCAAATTTGCCAGGAAGGTTTCAAATGCTTTTATTGCTTTCCTTTATTTTCTTATTTTGTTCAGTGGCATCTCCACCTACACTTGCTTGTGTACTGATTATTCACCCAACAAAGTGAAGTGAAAATGAGAACATTTTCTTTCAGGTGACTATATTTTCATTTCTATATTCAAAGCTTTTAGTAACTGATTCATACTTAACTGTAGAATATAAATATATTACCCATGCTATCAAAATTATAATTTTTTAAATTATTTTCAATAGGTCAAAGTGTATGCATACACTGTTTATGAATATCAGCCATCCAAAATGTCTCTTCCTTTTTTACTTGTATTTTCATATAGATTTATCTTAAATAATTGAAAACTGCACTAAATAGTGTACTGGTTTTCTTGACTTGCTGTAAACATAGGTAGATAATTAGAAACTTGAATAAAGTACACATGTAAACAATAAGCAGTATATAATGTTACATAAATATAATAAGTTCTACTACTTCCTGTGAAAATCATTAAATTCTCACATACACGGTCTTGGGCTTGATTACACTACTAGTTTATTAGTTTTTGCACAAAAGCATTTCAGGTCTACTAAAAGGTTCACTCAAAAAGTGAGAAGGCTCAGTGATTATGGGTGAATCAATGTATGATAAGATTTTCTCATACATAAATACTTTTGATTACTTGATTTTACTGGAAAATCTGAAGACAGTCTACCCAGAGAAAGTGTTTTTCCATAAATACTGGTCCCTTTGTCCCTGTAAATAATGAATTTATTGGTTAAGACAATCCTGTGATCATACCACCCCTCCTCTGGTACTTTAATTGTATAAATGGTCTGTTCTCCAGTTCTCAGTGAGTAGGTCTGAGTTCTCTCACAGGTGGTGGGAACAGGGGAAATAAAATACATAGGTGTACTTCCCAAATCCAGTCTCGAATCCATACTCCCAGTATCACAAGTCTAAGCATGAGCTTGGTTCAACATATAACCCTCTACCATATAACAAACACTCATTTATGAAGTCAATGGGTACTGCTCAAAAAAAGGAGTAATGTTCAACATCATGGACAAATTTTGTATAGCAGTCAACAACCACACCAACCTCAGAGTAGTTTCTGTGCACTTTATCCAGCACCTTTAAAAGAACTTCAGTTTGATGGAGCTGGCCATAGTCTCCCACTTCTTTCCTTACACCTTTGAAAATCTTAGTGAATGTGCCCTGTCCAAGACTCTCCTCCTAAAAGGAAGGAAAGATATAGATAGGAAAAAAATAGAAAATATCTGCCTGTTTTAAAAGACATTTTAAAAAAACCAAAAACATAAGCATATGCAAGTCTTTAGAGATGTGTTGGCTGTAGAGCCCAGCCGAGAAGGAAAGGAAGCAACTATACCAGAAACATCTCAAATTTTTGTTCATTTTTTATTGAGTACTCAAGGATCTCAGAAAACAACTTGCCGCAAGAACCAGAGAGGAAACAATTCCACTAAATATGTATAAAAACATCTCTAGAACAAAATAACTGCTATTGCAGTCAAAAGGATTTCTTCTTAATTATAAAAAAATAGTTATTTGTATTACTGGAAAATAAATTCTTTTCTATAACTCTAGGGAAACATTACAGCAAAATCTCCTAGCTCAGGTAAGATTCTTTTAAACACATACTGAGGTTTTTAAAACTTGGTGCATATTTAACCCAACATCTGCAGTGGAAAAAGACTCAGGGACTTACGAATACCAAGTCCTCATTGCGGATTTTGTGGAAGACCATCTGATTGACATTATTGTGTCTCTGTAGCGTAGGTGATGAAGGTACATCAGAAACACTATTGCTTCTGACGACTAGGAGATTTGATTTATCTGGAAGAAGAAAGAGGGAAAGGAAAACCAAAGTAAATTTGTAAAATATAAAAAAAAACCAATATAATTTCAGATGGATTATTAGTGAGGGGCTCCTAATTTAACACAAACAAGATATCACACTGAGATTTAGTATTTAAAACACCATACAGTATTTAATTTAAATCAAAGTCTTATATTTTCTAAACAGTAAAATCATCTAGGTTCACTTGTGAGTTTTGTTTTTAAGTATTCATATTTAAGTATTCGTGTTTTTAAGTATTCGACAAACATTCTGAAAATATCGCTACCTCCTTTCACATTTTAACTGCTGCACTACTTGTTACAACAGTTGAGGATGGAAAAGAGGATGGAAATTATCTCCTTTTATAATAAGAAATAGAGCAAGTCTGATACTTAAACTAAATCTGAAAAGTATGTCTTTGTGGGTATCTGCTCACATCCATGATTACATTTATTCAATATTTATCATTCTGATGCATATACATTTTTTATTTCAATGGAATAATGTTACAAAATTATTCTCTATAATGTGCATGCATATTAACTTGTTACACCTTTTCAAAGGTTTTGAATCCATTGGCTATTTTCAATCAAATTTGAGAGAAGTAAAATTTATATAATATAGTCTGTCTTGGCAAGTTTGTCTTTAAACAGGAACTTTGATAGAGACAAAGATTAGTATTAACTGTACATAGTGCTACTTAGAAGGGCAGATATTTAAAGATTTCATAAAGAAGAAAGATATGAACATCAAAGGCAAGAAAATTAAATGCAAATTCAAGAAAAATCCACTCCTCAGGCAGGAGCTCTCTTCCATGTGTATCTTTTCAGTGTTAAAAAGGAGCTGAAACTACACTGCAGACTTGGCATAACTCAGCTAAGATCAACAATGACAGAAATTCACTGATATTTTTGGTTCTGTTGCCTATGGAAGTATTCTCAGTGATAAATAATCTATTTAGTAGCTCTTTCCTTCTTAAGACATGAAAACATTTGACATAAGAAGAAATGCTACTGCACACAATCCACTACAATTAAGAAACCAGTTTTGCTTCTAGTCATGAAACAGGCTCCCATGACTACTTCTGGAAGAGTATCTTACACCAAGTTAAAATTTGGCAGACACTGGAACTGAAAACTATGACTAAGATGATGAATAAATAGGTCAGTGAAATTAGAAAAAAAAAACAACAAAAAACCCCACAAATATATCACAGAATATTCTGTGACATATAATATATTAATAATATATGATATATAATATAATAATATATATAACTCCTGGCCCTGCACAAGACCATCCCCAAAAGTCACACCACATGCCTGAGAGCATTGTCCAAAAACTTCCTGAACTCTCTCAGGTTGGTGCTGTGATCACTTCCCTGGAGAGCCTCTTTCAGTGCCCAGCCACCCTCTGGGTGAAAAAGCTTTTTATAATATCCAACCTAAACCTCCCCTGACACAACTTCAGGCCATTTCCTCTGGTCCTGTCACTGTTGCCACAGAGAAGGGATCAGTGTCTGCCCCTGCTCTTCCCCTCATAAGGAAGTTTTAACTGCAATGAAGTCTCCCCTCAGTCTCCTCTTCTTCAGAATGAACAGAACAAGTGACCTCCATCACTCCTCATACAACTTCCTCTCCAGACCCTTCACCATCCCCATAGCCCTCCTTTGGACACTCCCCAACAGTTTTATATCTCTCTTATATTGTGGCACCCAGAACTGCCCCCAGCACTGCAGGTGAGGCTCCCCCAGGTCAGAGCAGAGCAGGACAATCCCCTCCCTTGCCTGGCTGGCAACACTGGGCCTGATGCCCCCAGGACAGGGATGTCCCTCCTGGCTGCCAGGGCACTGCTGGCTCATGTTCAACTTGCCACTGACCCAGGACCCCCAGGTCCCTTTCCCTGGTGCTGGTCTCCAGCATCTCATTCCCCAGTCTGTCTGTACAACTGGGGTTGCCCCATACCAGATGCAGAATTTTCCTTGTTAAACCTCATAATTGTTGGTGATTGCCCCATTCTCTAATTTGCTGAGGTCTCTTTAAAGGACCTCCTTGCCTTCAAGGGTACTAACAGTTCCCCCAGTTTCATATTATGCATCTACCTGAGAGTCATTTCATATTAATTTATTTTAATCTAGAAGTTAGAAAGCTTTCTGCTTGGAAATAATTTGTCTCTTACCTTTTGGTTTTGGAGGACAGCATTTGATGAACTGGAAAATTATGCTGTCTGAACGGACAGTTTCTGTCTGGTAACAGGTCAAGAGATCCTTAAGATTACTAAAACTTCTCTTGGTTCCACTAAGATTATATTCTCCGTTCTCGTTCTTCGTAATTAAGCAGTGCTTATAATCTGTAGTACTGTCACGCTGCAGAAAATTTTTCCATTATAAATGAAATTTATTAATATTTAATATTTGAAAGCTTATTTAAATGTATAGCACTCTACTAATTAAAGAAAGGATGCTTCAGGAAAATATGATCATACTTTGTTATTTTGTTCTCACTATGTAATACTGATTCTGAGAAAACATGACTCTATGCCCATCACTGGAACTAGAGGAAAACAAATGTGAATGAAATCTGAAAAGACAGAGCTGAGAAAACAGATAGTAGATCATAGGAAAAATCCTTCAGAGCTATTCATGAAAGCTTATTTACCCTGACATGGGGTTACATCAAAACAAAATTTTGTTGGAAGCAATAGCCCTAATGCTTATACTCTATGTTTGTTTGGCAGGCATTTGGAGATCTCAGCTGTAGTTCTGCTTTCCTGTCATCTCCAGCACAGTTCTAAGAAATCACTTCCTAATACATATTATTAATATGCAATGAATTATTCCCACAATGACTCATGAAAAGATAGCATTAAACATTTTTAAGCAAGATGAGCTTTTAATAGTGCTTTTGTGGCCCTCAATACTCAATACTGCAGCAAACGTTCCAACAAATTCTGAATATAGAAAGCCTTCCAACGACTTGCTCAAGACTCAGGAAAAAGTTGTAGCAAAGTCATTTAAAGGCAATGGTAGTCTTCTCTCACAAGCTTGACTGGCAAGTTTGCCTCTCTAAGCTTGTTCAGGAACTCATTTCTTTATCTACAAAATTCCCTACCAAGCACACTTCATTAACTGGACATAACATTTCTCCATTCACACATCAGCATTACTTGGTCATTTTCAGAGATGCACCTATTCTCTGACAGTACTAGCAAATTTGCTAGCTTGCTCTACATCAGCAGGAAAAGTCACGTATTATCTTCCCTAGCCAAAAACACAAAGCTGGCTCTGCTAATCTAAAAAAGAGAAATTCATTATTGAAACAAGATCATGCAATTATTTAACAGCAATATTAAAGCATTGTATTATAACTAGCTGCAATGTCAGAGAGAAGAGGTTCATCTGGTTCCCTGGCTTCATGAGAATCATATGCATTTCCAGGGTGGCTTTCTCTCTAGCTAACACCAGATAGACCCAGGAGATTTGTGTTGATGTAACAGCTGCAAAATAACATGGCTGGCCCAGCACTGGGGGTGGGGACAGGATCCAAATCCAGAGGAACCTGTGAAGGAGGCACTCTCAGATTGTCAAAGGCTGTACACTCAATCTAATGAAGCCCTGCTTGTGAGGGAGGAGGAGGTGCGTGGGAAAACCCAGGGAAAAAACTCAACTAAAACTCCCCAAACATAAAAAAAATAGAAAACCAATTAAATTGCTCCATCTCCCAAACATTTATCACAGTCCCAAGATCCATGTCACTATCTCCAGAACTCTTAAGCTCTCTTCTGTCTTGGTCTCCAAAGCAGTGGTAAGTGTATCAGCAATTCTGTACTAACTCTGATGTTTCTCACAAGACCCTGAATGTTAGCCTGTCTGACAAAAGTAGCTATAGAATATATACATATCAGATAAACACTCTGGAGGGAAAATTCAGAATAATTTACTGAACATCTCAGGCTCATTGTTACATCACAACAAAAATCAAATAGGCACTTAAGAAAGAATACAAACCTCTATAGCAAAGGTAAGGAAGTATTTTTTAAAATCTTTAGGACTGCAGCGAAGGACATAGAAACCAGTCTGATTTCCTGCTTTCTTCAGTTTACTGATAGCAAAGTCCATGCTACAGTAAAAAGAAAACATTCAATATCACATAATTGCAGAATTCAGCAATATAAGAGGTTGAGCAATGAACGGTATTAACAAATATCTAATAAACCAACAATTAAAACTTTATTTTTGTACATCTTTCCTGAAGTTAATCTTTTTGCCCTTTATTTCCCAATATATAGGGTGATCTTTTATGTTGAGAGCAGTATATTAAAAATTTTTAGTAGTAAACCATCACAATTATTTATCCAATAGGAAATGTTAAGGGCTAAAAAAATACATTCCCTACAGCTTATGATAAGATTTTCAACATGCATTATTAAAGAAGCTATAATAAAACTGCCTAACAAATAAGCTTAAATTAGCAAAACATTTGTGTGGGTGAAAGAGGTGGGTTTAACTAGGAAAACAGCTAACAAGAAAAAAGAGCTGAAATAAAACATTTGTTATTATAAGAATGAATTTCCTCTTAAGCAAGCCTTGCTAACTCACTATTTCTATCCATATCAAGGAATGATCTTTCCACTTAACGTTTATAAATGTCAAGAAGGCACTGTATTTTACAAAGTGAAAAAAAAAAGAAAAATGTAAAGCATTTTATGTTACATAAATGCAATTTATGTAAAAAAAATACTTACAAAATTGGCCCATGACAGTTGCTTTGGATATTTTCAAGGACTGATGGTGGTGCTACTTCTTTACAAAGATAATGATGGGCATCTGCTGTTAATCTGTAGTATCCATCAATTAATGATACAAAGGAGAGAGCTTCTCTTAATGACTGAAATTCAGCCTCCTGTTCAATTGCCAGAGAACAATGCAGGGCAGGGAGGGAGAGAGAATTTCAATTTTTAATAGGCAACAAAAAATTCCTGGATATGTTAATGCTATAAAAGATATGCCTATATACACACTTTAAAGACATGAATAAAAACAGTTTTTAACTGATGTTTTTACATTCTACCTTCTTGTTATCTTTCAAAACTTGATAGCAACCTTCAGTGTTCAAAATCAAATCCAACCCAAACAAAACAGTGAAGCTGTGGATGCCTTATCCCTGGAACAGGCTTTTTAATCATCTGCTCTAATGGACTGTGTCCCTGTCTATGGCAAGGGTGTTGGACCAGAAGACCTTTAAAGTCCTTTCCAACTCCAACCATTCCATGACTCTATGAAATCTTCCATAAAACACTCCCCCCTTAGTCTAAATAGCTGAAACAGCAGAGGAATGCCAATATGAAAGAGCATTTGAAGGGGAAAAAATAGTAGATACAACTCAGCATGCAGACATCTATGCACTGGCAATACAGTGCTGCTCTTCTCCCTAAAGAAAAGCCTTCACTTACCAAGGATTTATATGTTTGCCTTCAAGTAAAAAAAAGAATGTCCAAGGAAGTACCTGCCTGAGAATTTAACTACTACTCAGCAGAAACTGGCATCCTGTGCTGGGTCATAGACAGATGACCTCTAACTGCAATGAATACAGGCACACTGGATAGGAGCAGGAAGAAAAATAGTGTGGTCAAAAGAAAATAGGTGGGGAAAAGGTGTTATGCTCACTATGATTAACAGATAAAAGCAGGGCAAAATTAAATTCACATGCAACAACATATTTATTGGTGCAAATAAAACAAAAATAAAGAAGCACTTTCTGAGTCGCCCTAGATTTCATTCAGTAGTGTAACCCAATAGAACAGGCTTTAGTACGTGTTTGCCGGTGACAGCGGAGACATACCTAGTATCTGAACACAATTATTTGGCAAGTTCTTTGCTAAAGAGCAATAAAAAAAAAAGTTGGTGTTTTTAAGTAAGTGTCAAGAATTTAGAGTCTTCAAACTCCTTTTTAAGAGGACTCAGAAATAATTGCAGCCCATGATGCAACCCATGGTGAGGTAGCTGTGCCTCTGCAGCCCATGGAGATCCATGGTGCAGCAGAGATCCCCCTGCACCCCATGAAGAACCTCATGGGGCAGAAGGAGTTGTGACCTCACGGGAAGCCTACACTGAAACACACTTGTTGGCAGGATTGGTGACCCCATGGGCCCCTATGGAGCTGTGGAGCAGTCTCTTCCTGGAGAACTGCACTTTCTGGAAGGGACCAACAGTGGAGCAGCTCATGAAGAACTGCAGCCTGTGGAAACAATTTGCATCAGAGAAGTTCATGGAGGACTGTCCACCACGGGAGGGATCACTTGCTGGAGCAGGGGATAAGTTGAGGAAGACTGAGAGGTAAATACAACATATGATGAACTGACTGCACCTCCCATTCCCAATTCTCTGCACTGCTGAGGAGAAGGAGATAGAGAATAAGAAATAAAGTTGGCCCACAAAGATGGGAGAGGTGGAACACGTTTTTTAAGATTTTTTTTTTTATTCTCATTACCCTACTCTGAATTGATTTGCAACAAATTCAATTAATCTCCCTGAGTCAATTCTGTTTTGTCCATGACTGTTAATAAGAGAGTGATATCTATTCTTATCTTGATCCATAGAACTTTAACTATATTTTCTCTCCCCTGTTCAGCTGAAGAGGGGAGTGATGAAAGCAGCATCGGTGAGCACCTGGTGCCCAGCCAGGGTCAGCCCACCCCACAACTCCAAGACCGTTACACCTGCTAGAAAGCCTGACTCAAGTGCAAGGTTGTAGTTCAAGTAAAATTTTTTTTACATTTGTGTATAAAATACTTTAAGATCTTCTTCAAAGAATTGTACAGAGTAAAAGCAATAACATTAATTTTGAACTCTATTTTGATAGACCTCTATTTTGTATCATCATTCTTCAGAGCATTTTGAAGCCTTTTTCAATGTGTTGGTCTCTAGCAGACAGCTTATCAGGACACCATGGAAACAGCACACTTGAGAACTGAAACCATGGACTCAGGTTTAAGACTAATAAACAAAACAACCAATCTGTGTACCAGAAATTTTCCTCAGATATAAATACCTATGTCTATTTCATTCCAAGTACACAGCTTTGAATGCAGAAGATCTTTAGTGTTCTGATATACCCCTTATACTGCTGATATGTGTTTTGTTTCATCTCATGCTTAATTTATGTTGTCATGGATTATACAATACTATATGAACAACAATAACAGTCTGCTCATAGCATTGTCTATTTGAAAGAACAGCAACCAAAGTAAACAGACCAGATTCTTGCTGTCTTGTTTGTGAATGGTGACAATTCTTCTCTCACTGGAGCCTTCTTGGCTTGCTTGCTTAATACTGACATCAATGATATCAGGAAAATCACAGTATGTTTGTAAATCCTGCAACAAATATTATATAATTTCAGTAATAACATAAATGGCGATTAAAAAACCTCACTTATTTGCAGCATTGGAACTCCTACAACTCTGAACTCGTAAGCCAGCAACAAAGAGGATTACAAAACTTCAAACGTGCCATTACAAGCAAATAAAGGACTTTTTCTTTATGGAATCATAACTAGGAATATAAATTAAAGAACAGAGATCCAGGAACCATAAACAGAAATATACATGTATGGGTTTGGGTTTTTATAACTGTAGGTATTTCTTCACTCTGTAGTATTTAGCGGACAGTGGAACATTTTGATGTTTAAAAAAGGTTTTAAAAAGGTTTTTTTGACTGTTGGGTTTTTAAAGCTTTTTTGGTTGGTTGGTTGGGTTTTTGTGAGCTTATTATTGGCATCCTGATTAAACAGGTTTAGAAAGCCTGTTAATAATACAAAATTACTTAATTCATAGTGATACAAGCAAAATCTGTAGTTGGAATGAACAAAAAGTGTAAGAAAAGGTTGTCCTCTCAGTCCTATCTACTTCTTCATCTGGCTGTTGAAAATGTAAACTTGCAAAACAGATTTCTTCACAATCTACTCTACATATGTCATTACATAAATAAAAATTATCTTTTGGTTTGGTATCTCAATGACAATTCACCAGTAAAGTTTACTGAAACAAGTTATGATCATTGTTTACAGGCAGCCATATTAATTCATTCAGTTTTCAAAACCGACTTTAGAAATAGTTTCTTTACCAGTGAAAGTATATGTAGTGTCTGTCAATAATAGAATGATAACATTTTTTCTTATTAAAAAATAATTTGGCAATCTTTATAAAAAGTATGATTCCTTCAAATACTACTCTTATAGAAGGCCTGGTTGCCAAGCCCATACAGCTTAGTATGCATACATTTTGTACACCAAAAACTGCAAATTGCAAAATTTGACATTTATGATAGCTCCTGCCAGAGCAACTGGCACTTACAGGAAAATTAGGGAAGGCAGACGGCTGATACATAACAACTATGAATGAGGTAATTGTCAATCTACAAATATTCTAAGAACATCACACTTTAGAAAGCATGAGCATGTAATCAGATTTATTTTTTGCCAAGTATTGAAAAAATCCACTTGCATATAGCCTTTTTTACAAATAATTACAGCACACTGTAAAAATACAACCTTTTACAGTTTGGTCTTGTCTGCTATATTTTATGAATCAAAAGTTCCAAACAGATACGATTATTTTGAAAAATTCACACATTCTCCACTTTGCCTTTATTTTCACTTTTGGAAAACTCCCAATGTACACTGCTTTCAGTTTCTATCAGGTTTTGGTAAACCAAACATAATGAACGGTCATGATGGCAAATCTCACATACACAAAATAATACTGATAAATAAAAATGCAGCAGTATGTGATTATTAGCACTTATAGGAACCATTAAGCACATAATTCCTGAACAAAGACTATATGGACTCCACAGTCACACAGATGTCATTTTAAATTTGTTAACTGAGACCCTGGTAGGTGTCTAACTGCAGCAGGAAAGAGGTATAGGGGAATTTGCCTGTTGTTAGGAGTCCTTAGATCCCTGCTGTCAAAGAGAATTTGGGGAATTTCTGCATTTCATCCACACCTGGGGGCACGGTCATTACATTTCTACATTTTTTATATGTCAAGTAGAGAAGTATTACACAATGTTTTTCTAGTATTTCAATAAAATCTAATTTTAAAATCGTGTACTGTTTAAGTCAATATATTTCTGTGATCCTCAGCCATATGGAAGCTTATCATTATTGTGAAGTAAGATTTACCTACCAAATTTGCTTGAGGTAAATCATAACTTCTAAACAAGCTTACTACCCTGTTACATAACAAACTGCACAGTTATTAAAATAAATTGTTAAAATTACCTGCTCTCCAAGTGTCTCAGAGTTTTTAAGTTTTCCCCTTGAACACTGAATTCCACCATTTCCAGTTATTACAACAGTTGCAAAACTTTCCTCTCCAGAAGGACCTCCACCAGGTTCTTTTACTTCAAAAACCTCTGAATAGAAGGCAGGCTGAAGAGTTTCCAGGTTTATGAGATACTTAAGTTTCAAGTTTCTGGCAGTAGCTTTGCATTGGCCAAACTGTTGTATAAATTTGCGGAACCTGTATCTTATTCTTTTTCGTGTCAAAATGTGGTAGTCTTGGATTTTTGCTCGCACACACTTAGGTAAAAACATTTTATAGCTGTGAATACATAACAAAACAAAAAAGCTACTAATTTTATCCATGAAATCCAGTAAAGATAATTGGTTCTGTGCTAAACAAGTCAACATTGAAAACACCTTTCTCTCTAAATGTACTGTTATTTTTTCAACTGTAACATAACAAAGACCCTTTCTTAGATCTGTAGTATGTTCTTTCAAATAGAGCCCCTTATCTTCTTCCATTTTCCATTTTTCCCCCTCATTCAGTTGCAACATAAACTACATAATGCATTTTCCATAAATTTAAAGATGTCTTTTCTTCCATTAGTGAAGTTCTGAGATAAGGCAGCAGAAGTTACAAAATTGCCTTGTTTGGTGTAGAAATTGTAAAGGGGATAAAGGGGATACTGCATGGCAACTATATGGATAAAGGACAGATTTCCTGGCTGAAAACACAGGTGGTAGAATACAACATTGTGGTTGGTTGTCACTGAAGCTCCTATGTCAGGGACAGAATTAACTCAGCTGGAGTAGGAATTGATAGGATTGATAACACCCAAATGAGTTGATAAACTTAAGAAAGTTTAGCAGAGATCTGGCCAAGATGGTTAAGAGCCTGGAGCACATGACATGAGAGAAGAGGCATATGGGAGCTCGATTTGTTCAGCCTGGAGAAAAGAAGGCTCAAGTATGGTGTTCTACTAATTCTCTTCTAATAATGTGAAAGGGCAAGAGAGGATTATCAGTATCACAGAGGAGACTGATTAGGTACAGAGAAAATCTTTCACAATGACCATGGTCATGCACAGGACGAAGCTGTGCAGAGAATCTCCACATCTGGACATTATCAGAACTTGACTGGATGAGGCCCTGAGTCACTTCATCTAACTTTGAATTTGGCCCTGACAGGAACAGGGGCTTGGATCTGATGACATCCAGAAGGTGTTTCACCTAAAATTATTGCTTACATATTTTCTCACATAAGAAGCTGCCTTACCTTTCATTAACAGAGTCAAATTCATGTCTCCAAATGAAAGGCCATCATGACAGTCTACAGGACACGTAAAATTATGTAACTATTAGAATACATCAACTGCCAACAGCTGAATACCTCCTCTGAGATACTAAGGTGCAAAAATACAAGGTTTAGGTGTCAGATAGATGTGAAACAGTTACAAATTACAGAATCACCTGACTGAATTGTAAATAGCCATTGGGGTTTGGTCCTTTTCTTTGGCCACTCTCATCATATCTAGAACAGCCATTCCAAGGCATTCTTCTTGTGTTTCATGAGTAACAGGCATCTGCACCCATCCATCCAAAAAATCAGCTCGCCACTAAGAAAGAATGCAAGAAAGCAAATGAAAATTGGTGCACTGCTGCTTATCAAGAAGAGATATTTGGGGTGCAGTTGTTGGAGGGAGCTGTTGTGTTGTTGATTGTTTACATTTGGTTTGTTCAGGGGGATTTATTGGCTTGGTATTTTAAAGACTGAATGACCTGTTTTGTCCACAAAAAGATGTACTTATTCATAAGGAATACCAGCTGCTATCATGCTTAGAAGCACTGTTTTGAACTTCATCTCTCCAAATACACAATAGGACATGGAATTTAATTTCCAGCTTGAGAGGCTTCAAGCTTTCAAGAGCCTACAGACTTACCAGGAGAAGATGGAAAAGGAATAAATACTAATAACCTTTACCAATCTGCATGTAAAAACAATCATACCTGTGCGAACAAATAAGACATGACAAGATCATCAAGGACGGGGCTTTCTGCACCACGAAGAATGCCATACCGGTATGCTCTGTTGCTGCCACTGCAATACCAGTGGGGAAAGTAAAACCTGGCAGGAAATATATTTAGGCAAATGTCAATAAACAGACATTTTTGCTACCAACATTAGACATTATGGCTCTCACACACATGTAACTAGTGCTGCTGATCTGGAGAACCACTATGAAACCCCAGTTACTCAAGGAAGACTTCAGATCCAGTTCTTGGCATTTTAAAGTACTACAATATTTAAGCAGGGTGATAAAACTGTACTGATAGGAATGAGAACTTCTACTAAGTGATTCTCACTAATCAGAATAAGAGAATTTTATTAGAGTCTTCTAGTTTCTTTTGAAACAGTTCCTAAAAACACTCAAGTCAAATTATATAATGTAAATAAATTAAGCAATTTAGAAAAGGAAAAAAATTACTCTAGTTTTAGTTGACCACATTCAATTACAAGGTTAAGGAAAAATGGTTGTATTGCAGAAACATGCCTGACTATGCAGGACAATTACTCTACATTTCAGAAACTGCCACTTAAACAGGCAAGCACAGGAGATGAGATGCATCATTATTAAGAAAGTTATTGTTTTTACTTCTAGTATATTTCTATTGTTTGTTTCTTCTGGCATCTGACACGGGTAAGCACGTGGGATAGAGAAAATTAATAAAGTACATAATTCAAATCACTCCAATATTTTTGATACTTTTAGCTCCTTATACTTTAGGAAATGCCAGAAATCTGTTCATAATTTCTAAGAGAAACTACAGTTCAGCTAAATATCATGCTGGTTCTATTTTCTCACAAAGTCTTGTTTTATCATGAAAAGTGTACAACATTTTATTTAGATTACCTTATTCGGTAAATTAGGGTGAGTCTGGTTGTTTCATCTACATGGAAGATGTGATTTGGGGGATACCACATTCTATCTGTTTCACTCATGAGTGCAAACATGTTATGATACACTGGCATAATACCTACATGAAGAACAGAGAAGCAAACATCAATAGGAAACTGTTTTCACAAAATATTAAAAAATATTGTGGGTTAAAAGTACCAGATTGCCACAGTGCTCAACTACTGTCAGTAACAGGTATCAATATTGCCAACAACACTGCAATCATGATCCCGTAACCTGCAGGCTGCTTTGCTGGTGAAATTTCTCGTTCTTCCTTTACGTTGTCTGACTGAAGACTCTGTTGACCTGTTCTCCAATACCTGCTAGATTACAAGATTTTCTCTGTATGGTATTTAATAAAATGTCCTCTTAGCCTCTCAGTTTAGAAACAAATTACAACAGTAGATTTTTTCCCTGCTTTTCCAAAATCAGATTATTTGATTTGAGCATTGATTTTAAGATTTTAGACTGGTTAAAAACTGGAAGTTAAACAACACAAAGAAAGTTATAATGACTAGGACAACCACCGGTCATTTCCATTTTAGTAACTCGGTTTAGAACAAACCCAAACATATATTGTTAAAATAAAACAGAACTGAAAAATATTCTCTTCCCTCAACAACTTTAAATTATGCTAATGGTAACTAACAGGCAATCCTACTTAATCAGAAACTATAAAAATCAGTTGAGCATCAAATCTTCAGCAGCACCAGAATTTTAATTTGTCTTGGATGATCCTAGCTGAAACACAGCCTTTGACTCAGCATTGCACTGTGCTTCAGTGTTATCATTCATATGATGCCAGTGTTAGATTTGGAAAACAGGTTAAGTGCCTGCAAACCGACAGCACAAAAGAATAAACTGCAAGTATTGTCATACATATTCTGAAGACAGAAAGACACAAGTTGAAAGGCCAGAGAGTAGGATGAAAAATTCCAATGTCAAAGTCACAATTGGTCATATCTAAAGAAAACTTTACATTAAAGCAATTTACTTTGGGGCAAGAAGGCAAAAAATAACAGGTAAAGACAATAAAAATAATTTTAAATGATGTTAAGAGACAAAAGAATTCTGGGAAAAGGCAAAGTACCCACACCCTTGCTCAAAGACTTAGAATGAAGTAATTGAAATTCCCACAAGAAACCAGGATTAAAAAAAAAAAATCCTTTATTCCTTTCTCTTCTGAAGGGGCAGATCCCACACTTCTTTCATCATATCTAAACTGCATGTAAGACAATCAGAAGAAACAACCAATCAGCCCCACATATAAGACCACATAATCCTTTGGAATAAAACATATTTCAGTCTTAAACAACAACTACCTTACTAAATTTGATACAAAAAAGAGTTTGCTTCCATAGGGGTCTGGTAAGAGGGCTAAGAACTAGAGTTCTGTTCTGTACTATGTGAAGATTAAACTGCTGAAATCTGCAGGCCAATCATCTGAGATCATCTTAAAGCTCTACCAAACATACCACAGTTGCAGGTCTTAACCCATGATTTTCTATGAAAAGGAGTCAGACTTACAGGAAACTAGAGAAATGGAAAGTATTATGTAAGGCAATGAAAGAGGAACCAAAATGAAACAACCCCCCTCCACGGGAATAAAACTGAAGGGATAAGTAACTGTAATTGGCTGTAATTCTAAACGTTGCAAATTTATGGCACAATATGACATATTCGATCCTCCAAGTTTTGAGAATTTTTTTATGGAGTTAAAAAGAAACCTATCCCGTGCAACTAAACATGGTTCTAGTTTGATGTGTAAAGTGAGATGAAATATACTATACTACATGTTGGTTGTCCATAAAGCAGTAACTTAGCAGTTACTAATTTAGCAGTCTGTGGTTGCTTGGCTGTGTGGTATCTGTATCCCAAACAATTTCAGATCAATTACAGCATAATGTACGTGAGAATTGCTAGCCTTTTTCATGACTCTTGCCAGATGCTAAACACCATTCAGGGCAATGCTGAATATTTACTATATAGCTAGTGAGACCTACCTAGTCTCCCTAATGCATTTACCCCAACTACTAAACATCCCATGTATGCTTATTGAACATTTCAAAACTATGTCCTTACATTCAAATACAGCAAATACTGTATTTGACCAAACACATTACAGACACCACAATCACCATGCCAAAAAAACCACCACCTCAAAAAAAACCCCACAGGTATTTCAAGATTGTATCATTCTGAAACTTTAACCAAGACATGACTGTGGTACTCCCCCTACAAATCAGAAATATATACATTAAGCCCTCTCCCCACCACTATCTTCCTTTGCATGAAAAGTTAACCGGGCACTCTTCCATCCCTCATACTTTGGCATTTATAGTTCTGAATGGTAACTTGCACCATTCACTGGCAGTATTTAAGGACACAGTGATCATGCATATTTTTCAAGAAAAGGAGTTTCACTTTTTTATCCCTTCCCCTTAAGAAATATTCATTTGCTTTGCTGCACTTATAGAGTCTTGAAAACTGTGCACAAAAATCTGACAAAAGCAAAGAGGCCAGAAGCTTCTTTTCATGCAATTCTTACCACCACTATTAACTGCAGGGCCTTTTCAAGTGATGATAACTGCTATACTTAAACGTTTTCTCTAGAAAAAATGAAAATGAAAAATTGGTATCGGGAATAGAAGTCTTCTGCTGAAGCCTAGACATGTCAACAATAGTGAAAACTTAGGAGAAATGTATTTTTCAACACAAGTAAAATCCTAAGAGTTATTTACAACAGGTACTTAAAAGCCTCTCCTGGATTTTTGCACTGCATTAAGCTCAATTGGTGAGGAATTAGGAGAGAGACAGTGACTCAGACATAATTAGTGAGAATTTTCTCTGCTTTGCTTCTCCAGAAAGGGCTATCAAATAAATTTTCTGGACTCTTGCAATGACAAGACCTCTTTACAATTTATTTATTCATTACATAAGGCTTAAGAAAGAAGACTTGTCATACTATACAGTCAACTAACATCGTGTAAGACTACAACACAGCATAAGTTTATACTTTGAACTTCTGTTTCAAGCCTAAAAAAGGGTAGATTCTTCTTTTCCTAATTATGATTTTAGAGCTTCGCATCCAGACAAGTCTCACTATTTCATTTATCCTGAAGCAGCTAAGAAAATACAGTTTTCCTGTATCTCCTCCTCTGTTGGCATTAGGAACCCTTTCTCCCATATAGTTTATTTTATAAGGTAATGTCCCTTTTCTAAGAAAAAATAAAAAACAGGGAATGTAAATCACAGCAACCCATGATACCACTATGAAATGTAAAAGTCACGCAGAGTCTGCAATAGAAATACTGTCACATGAAACTCTCAATTAAGCATGTAAGTTATTAGACATAAAAATATGAAAGCAATTAGTTGAATGATTAAAAAAAAATTTAAAAATCTCAAATTTTCTATATAAAAATTCAAATACATATATTAGTTCTCATACAAGTGGAAGCAAACTATATAAAACTTATGTAGCCTTGCATATACCAAATGAAAATTTGCTTGCCTCTTCTGACATAAAAATAGTATCTTGCATTCATCATCCATACAAACTGAAAGCTTACCAAACCCTTAACATCACATTTAATATCACCATCCTGTCAACAAAATGCTTTTTGAATAGTCATCAAAGCTTCTATTTCTTTTCCTGGAAAAACAGAATTGCTCAGAATTCTGATTAATTCATTCCCCAGCTAGTGGGGGAGAGAGGGGGCTGGATGTTCTGGGTGGATTCTCAGGAAAGGCTATCACCTAAAGGAAGACAAACAAACATAAACCAAACAACACCACCACCTCATAAAAACAAGCAAACAAACACACACACTCTCATACACAAAAAAAAAAAAAAAAAAAAAAAAAAAAAAAAAAAAAAAAAAAAAAAAAAAACCACCTCTCAGTGAACAGCTATACTCAATGATAACTCTGAGCTGGGTGAATCCTGAGTCTGGCAATTTGGAAATTCTGCATGTTCGGAAAAATCTGCCTAGAATTCCCATTTAGCAGCACAGAATCTCTTCTGAAGCATAGAAGCAAAGAGGTACTACAAATCATCACATTATGCAATGCAGTCTCTCCCTTGAAAACATTTAATTGACTGCAAACACTATCATCATTTGTCATATTAAATGCTTTGAAACAGTGTTTTAACTTAGTTATAATTAAAAATTCTCTGCTATTTAAGTTTTCCAAGACCAGCATTTTTCAAGGGTAGTACCATGGAACTTCCAACATATTTGCAATTCAGATGGGTGAGAATTAAAATGAAGATAACACTTAACACAATGATTCTGCAGCCTCTAGAATGATTTCTCTGGTATATTTCATTTCCATCATCTGTTAGTTCCTCTAATATCACTTTCCCCCTCAGGCTGAGAGCAATAGCTTTTCTTCAATTTGGTGTGACATTTCTAATATTTTACTTGGCAATTAACTAGCTAACACGCAAGAACTGAACTATGACCATCTCATGAATTTAAATTTAATTTCAAGACACCTTATTTATTTTTGCATTTCTGTTTGGAAAATGTGATAATTACTTTTGTGTACAGTTTTCCTTATGAAAAATACAAACCCACAAAAATGTTTATATTTATTTTATTTTTTCAAAACCAGAAAACTGTTTTAAATAAAGTTTTTCTAGAAAAGGTCAAGCTTTTGCATGCATGTATCAAACTGGCAGAATAACATTTAGACAGACTAATATTTTTATAGCCAATACATACCAGATACAACAGATCTAATGTCAAGTTAGCAGTGACTGGAAAATCTTCAATTGTTTGAACAATTTGAAAAGTACATAAAAAAGTACTCTCTCTGTTGATGTTTGCCTAGATGCAGTCCTGCTTGCCACCAACAGCAGTCATACTTGGATGCAATTAGCTCTGCTATCAAAAGATCTCTCAGTTGTTCAGATCACAATATTCATTAACAATTACCAAATTTGTTATATTTCAGTCTTGCTTACTACCCAAATCACTCCTTTCTTAATGAAGTATTCTGACTCATAGCTTACTCCTGAAAGATGAGTCTTGCCAACATAAACATTAATTGACTGTATGGAGACATATGTGTTCTGCTGTAGAACCACAAAATCCTCTCAGAGAAAAAAAAAATTAAACAATAGGAAGCAATGCCTCATGATTTAAGCACTAATAATGGTTATGAAAAACAAAAAAAAACCCAAAAAGATGGTCACTTTCATGCCTGGAGATTATAGGAATTAATTTGTTTTATTAAAAATTTCCATGTACTTTTGCAAAAAAAGAAAGATGCATGCAAAAAATGCATGCTTGAAAATTATTCTACAACAGATTTCAGCCCCGGTGTATGCTAGGCTGGGTAAATGCAACAATTCAAAGGCATTCTTAGATATTAACGTATTATTTATTTATTTATTTAAAATATACCACCACGTTATTTACACACTTTATTTCCTAAATTATTATGAAGAGCATTAACACACACACAAAAAAGCATTCATTTTATATCTAATAGGACAGTTTCTTTCTGCAAAGTGATTAAGCATGTATGATATACAATATATGCATAACTTCCAGGACCAATCTGTTTTGCAGGGCTGCATCAGGAAGTAATTCAAGCTATTTACAGCTCCTGCTATGATTTAACTATTTAAACTGTATCTCAGCTCAATGAAAGATGACTTTCAGTTACAGGATAGTATGCCCTTAAATTATTTGAAAAAATACGGCAGTCACACAATTCAGTTTCACGACCATTCTAATGGGAACAGTTTTACAGTCTGGGGCTAAATACTTGTGAAAGAACAGAGAAATTAGCATTTCAGTCTAAATGCCACCATTTTGATGAGCTTTGGATTGTTAAAACTTCCTTGTATGAAGTTGGATTTCACTGCTTCATTAGATAAACTGTGAGGTATATACTTACCACAGGCTTTACAGGCAACAGCACAAATCTCTTCTGCAACATATTCTCCAGCTGAAAATTGAAGGTAATCTCCTTCGGTCTTCCCAGGAGAATGATAAAGGTACACTTGAAGCAATGGTTCTGTCTGCTTGGGTGCACTACTATTCCCACGGAGATCACCGTTCTGGTGGACAGTAGAAGCTGCTGCACTTTCCATATTTGTCATTGTAAGACAAGCCATAGTTTGTTTTGTTTCTGTTCAGAGCATCTGCCTGAAAGAAATATAAGAAATACTTCTTGACTAACTGTACATGGTTTTATTTGTACTATTCGTATTTAGTGACAGTACTTTTCTGACACTGAAAAAACATTAAAATTAGAACACAAGAGAATAGCTTAGGTGGTTCAAGAAAAGCTAAGTTTCAGTTTGATTTACTACATAGCCCTAGAGAAAAAGTAACTGACAGTATTACAGGAAAAAACCAAAATATCAACTGGGAGTCCAGCTAGAGGATTATCACTTTTCACTGGATTTTAGACAGCATGTGCTCACCTGCGACATGCTAATTAAACCTGAAAGCTAAAAGAATTGCTTTAACGAGATCTGTACAACTCATTTTATTCCAAATTTAAACTTGAAAGACAAAATAACTAGTTGGGTCACAAACTATCACTGATGAAGAGAAGGATAGAAATAGTGCCTTTCAGCTGAATTTTCGCTGTAATCAGATACTTTCAAAAACAAGTGCTAACTGAAATGAGAATCTAACAGACTTAGTTTGTACCTAGGAATGGGAGATCTTCCAAGAACACCTTCTTTCAGAAAAAAAAAAAAAAAATTTAATCTGCTCTCAAAATAACAATCCTCTCTGATAAATGTAATCAAAGAAAAGAAAACTAATAACATAATAAGTAACCACAGATACACCTGATAATGAAAAAAAAGGTTTAAAAATGTGAGATTAGACAGCATATTTCAAAGGCCATCTGAAGAATATCTTTGCTTCCTGTGACTTAAAATTATAATTTTAATTGGTTTAATCCATGCTTAAGACAAAAGCTTAGATCAGTCTAAAAACTGGCATTTATTCGAAGTGATTCCAAGTAGCTACCACCTCAATTCTGCATTTCGTATTCTGAAAATACAGAATAGGTCTAAACAAGACAATATATAAAGATTCAGTTTTTTAGAATTAAAGAATGGTTTGGGCCACAATAAGGTTGTCCTGATGCCACCTTCTCTTTGAGCTGAACAACCCCAACTGCCTCAGTCCTTCCTCACGGAAGAGGCACTCAAACCCTCTGATCATTTTTGTGATCCTTCTCTGGACTCACTCCAACACTCAACTCACTCTATGTCTTTCCTGCATTAGGGGTCCCAGAGCTGGGCACAGGACCCCCCAAGTGCAGTCTCACAAAAGCACAGCAGAAGAGAGGAGGAGAATCACACCCCTTGACCTGCTGGCAGTGCTTCTTTTTATATGATGAAATTGGTTTTCTGGGGTGCAAGTGCACATTGCTAGGTCATGTCTCACTTTTTATCTCCCAAGATCCCCAAGTCTTCATCCACAGGGCAGCTCTCAAATCCATTCATCCTCCAGCCTATACTGATCCTGGAGATTGCCCCCACTCAGCTGCAAGACCAGGTGCACTTGGCCTTGTTGACCTTCATGAGTTTTCCACAGCCTCACTTCTCAAGTCTGTCAAAGTGCCTCTGGATGGTGCCCCTTCCCTCAATCCCTTCATCTGCACTAGTAAGCTTGGTGTCATTCCCAAACTCACTAATAAGGGTCTGCATGTTGCTGTTGAAGATAACTAAACGGTTAATAAAGATATTGTAATTGAAAATGTAAATGTTTAATTTAAAAATATGTTTATTGTTTTGCATAGGAATATGGGTGTTACGTTCTTAATGCATTACTTTCAGCAGCTTTCTTTTGTATTGAACTATGTTGCTTTATCATTAAAGAGCTGATTGGAACATGTTTAGGGTTTTCTTTCTCTTTTAAATGTTCTGTTCCTAACTACAATTACTTAAGAAACGTTGAGTGTATGAATATTCATTAATATGGGCTAAAGAAGATGTGTGCTGTGGAAATCACAACAGTTATATCAGCAGGAAGAAAAGGCTGAATATCTTAAATAAGGAAAACATTAACTTAATGAGTTACAAGATGACAAAAATACTCAGTTACACATGCAAGTGGATAAAACTGTGTAACCATTATGCTAATTCAGGTGGAAAGGGAAAAAAGATAACATCATTAAGTGAAAAATGTATCCTTTTACTTTGCAAACTAAGCGACACAAAGAACCAGTGTATCATAGATACATAAATATGAATGTCTCGATGCAAATGTCATTCACTTAGGCAATTACATAGGGAATGTACAGATTCCCTACACCTCATTTACAAAGCCAGTCAATTTTAACTGAAAGATATGTGCTTTTAGCACCAAAGGTAGCACAGGTATCAAGTTTAACTAAGGAAGAAAGCATCCCTCTCAACTCAACAAGGAATTATTTTTTTAGAAGAAAATAACCACCACGTGTTTAAATATAAACATTTAAAAGATTTCTCACTACTTCTGTCAACATTATGCAAGAAGTAATGTTTGTGCTCTACAACTCATTTTTATAAAACATTCACAGTTTTAACCCACAGCTTTAATCTCCACAGGGGGCTGTCTTTAATTACTACAGTAGTTTTCCCAAAATACTCCAATATTAACTCTCTGTTTATTCAAATCTTGACCTGAACTGACAAATCTCTTTATCTTGGTCACTTGGCTTTATGTCTATCCAATACTGAATGGAAATATAATTTGTAAACCTAACTGAAAACCTGTCCAGTTTCAGAAGTGTACTAAACATATGTGCTTGTGCCTGCCTTTCCTTCATAAAGTCTGTGTATTTACAACATATTTGTTCTTTCAAAAAACTCCCATCATTCCCTCTTTGTGTCTGTATTACAAAAGTCAATAACCCGAGAAGGGAACCTTGCTTAATCACACCTAAGAATGTGAAATACCAGTAAAATGCAGTAAAAGATGCAAAGTAAATACTGTAACAGAATACTCTACTCTGTTCTATTTGTTGCACTAATTTCAAAGATTCCATGTGACAAGAGATACTATTTGCAAAATTGTGTCACAACTTCAAATTAAATAACTTTCAAGTTTAAGTTTGTCTTTTATGTCAAAGCGCAGGCAAAAAAGTTGAACCCAAGGAATGTTCCTACATAATTTTCTTCACTGAAAATAGAAAACACATTTTCTTGGCCTCTGTCTTATACATGCAACTAAAGCAGTTATAACAGCAAAGCCTCGTGTGTAAAGTAACTGAAACACAAGGTCACCACTTGCTGGAGCTGTGGAAAAAAAAAAAACAAAAAAAAAAAACCAAACCACACCAAACTGTTTTCACCTGTTTTTCTTAGCAGACAAGTCTTCAATTGAACACACTTGGTTTTCTCTGCATTGCCCCATTCAGAGAACACTGTATTAGCATAACAAACACTAAACATGGCAAAAAAAATTAATTGCTGTTGATCTAGTATATTTAAAATATGACCTATTCTTCTGATGGAGTTAAGCATGTTGAGACTAAATATACTGGGAGACAATTGTGTACCTGTTAGCAGAACACACTGAGTAAAATTTTCTGGGGCATACAGATTTGTTATCATACTATAATTCAAAAGAATTTCTGTGTTTCTGTAAAGAATGTAAGTAATTCTCACAGCCATATGTAAGGATTTAATATACTCAGAATATAACTTTCGTAGGTAAGTTACTCGGTACCACAAAGGTATTTATTTGAACAAAAAAACCCTATACTGTTGCTAGAGGACACAAAAAAGAATGACATTCACGCAGTCAGGTCATCAGGGCAAAAAGAGGGAAGTTTATTTTTTGATCTCAGTTTATAAAGATTTTGAACAATGACCATGGATTGGACAAATGAGGTTGACACCTCTCCAACCACACTGGTCAAACTAGAAGTCCATCCATTGTCCTTCTTCAAGAGAGGAACATAAGCAAGAACGACAGTTTACAAAACATTATTTTTGTTTACATGAAAATCTGTGAGAAACTCCACTACAAAAATGCAAACATCAGAAGGCTGAAAAAGATCAAAGTGACACTATACCAAGTGCACACATATAGTAAGAGTGGATGTCTGACATAATAAAGACTAAATGAAAAAAAAATGGCCTAACCAATTATCCAAGTAATAAGTAGGAATAAGTAACAAAGTCTGAGATATAAGGATGATGTTTTGGAGATGAAAACGACTAGCTGTAAGAGATGTGATTCTGGCACTGATGAACAGATGATTTGATTCAATAGAATTATTTTATGTTCCTAATCTGGATAATATTTTATGTCATGGGTTTTAAAGGATAAGATTAATCATTCCATACATTGCTCTAACAACAATCAAAAGCATCTACAACGGAACATGTCTACATACAATTCTCTGTCAACGTTTGTACCAGCAACACGCCTGAAAATTATTTTCACCAGCCACACTGGGCTGCAGTAATTCATACAGTTCTTTTTAAGTCAACCACCAAGAAACTTGCTAATGATATGGAAAATCATGACTTATGGGAGACATTTCACTAAAACATGAAGGACATACAAAACTCTCACCATTTCATAATATGTAGCATTCACAGCCTTCAAAAGATTGCTCTTCGACTTATGGGGAGGGTTGGGGGAGGAAGGGAAGAAAGGCCATTGTGCCAATAGGTGGCTGTTGAAGGGAAGGCTCCTGAGACAGGGTCTTTGTCCACACTACTCCAAATGTACAACTTTTAAGGGTTAAAAAATGAGAGCATCCTCTCACTACAGATAAATCCACAACAGTTAATTACCTTTTTATCACTTGAGAAATCTCTAAACTAAACATGGGAGTGATTAAGACTTTTAAATAAGCATGTCACAAGATGACCACTTGCTGCAGGAATCCACAGAAAGTCAGACAAAGCAGGCACACAGGCAGAAGTGGAACATAATGTATCTGCATTAAAAACACAATATTAAAAAAATGTTAATGGCTGTGAACAATACATAATGCATGATTATTGAAGAAATGAAATCTGCATTTAGATACAGATTAAATGATACCCTCCTGTCTTTTTTGCCCAAATTCCTGTCATCTTTGCAAGAAATTTTTGATTTTAGGGTTTTTAAAATGCAAAATTTAAAAAAAAAATGAAACCACATTTCTGGGTACTGAGACTGATTCTCAGTTCTAACAAGAAAGTGGTGTAGAAGCCAGGTATCTGACTTCAAATGTAATTGCCAGGTTTTTTTGCACACAACATGTTTTTCTTTTCTGTGAATAAAGCATCAGTTTAAGAAAACTGTTGATGGCATCACATGGAGAAAACAGGAATTAAAAAGGGAAAGTAATCACAAAAAGAGACATGGTATGTTCACCTCATCTCATGTAGCAATAATCCCTTTAGCCACAACAATTCTGTTTGAAAATTGACAACATCAATTCCTTTCAATTCATGTTGAAGTTAAGATCATCTGTCTCGTAGCAGGAAGGGCAAGGGCACACCCTCCCTTTGCTCTCTTTGCGCAACACTTCTGTGGTTGCAGAAAACTATCAAAAGCACTTAAGCAAAACAGCAGCTTCCTGCAGCAGTGAAAAGATACATACATTGCCTTTGTGACCCTCCCAACACAGGAAGGGCCTGACAGAGAACCAAAAATTAATTTTAAACTGAATAAAGGTGGGGGAAATACAATGGATGTTCAAAGGGGGCAGAATTCAGAATGGAAAACTCTTCAAGTTTTATGTTGGATGACTCTTCAGATGGGTATCTCCCTGAACAGGAGCAAAGACTTCAACACACCTTTTCTCAGTGCCATGCGTTGCGTTGACTGAGTCTGTCATGAATACCACACTCTCTCCTTTCTTCCCTCCCGAAAAAAGAACCCAGTGAGCAATAAATTCAGCTTTCCCCACAGAAGTCAGACTGATGGCAATGATTAACATTTCTCCTCTTGCAATACTGGCTTTAGAGACAGACAGTGCACAGCTGTGTATTTTGTATGCACCTCCTCCAAGTGCTTCAGATCACACCAGAATCTGATCCGAAGGCCAGTACAGTCAGTGCAAGCCTTCCAGACCTGTGCTGAAGTGCCAGAAGGAGAGAGGAACGGTTCTTTGGGGGAGAGCTGTCTCTGACCTACTGAGCACACATTCCATGCACACTGATCTGAGAGCACGACCTTCAAACAAAGCAGAGAACAACCACATGTTCATGCAGGTTTCAGATCAAAGAACATTGCGAGTATTCTAATATATTTTCTATTTTAAAAGTACTGTTCCATGGTCAGAACTGCTGAACATGCGTAACTCCCAGTCAGACTCCTAACTTCAAGCAAAACTGCACGAAGATTTATCTATGTTTAACTATATAGTTTATCCACAAATCCAGTAGATTAAGGATTGCAACATTTTGAATAGCCTCAGTAACACTGCAGCTTGCATTTCACAGGCAAAAAAAAAAAAATCAATAAAGCAGCCTAATATGAAGTGTATTCTTCCCATGACATACAAAAACGAATGCTTGTTTAAGAAAGGGCAGCTTACAGCTGTGAACAAGAAGCATGGAAACTCAGAGATGAAAAACTCTGAGCTGAACAGGTTTGTGTGACATTACTCAGTTTCTCCCTTTCCCTTTTTTTTAAGAGAATCAGCTACTCTTTCTTCAGCACACATTTACTGACACATGCATTTACAGGATCTGCATCAAGGCCTTATAAAACTATTCAGTTCACACACTTTCAGACTAAGTCTCATCTGACAACTTACTCTTTCAGAAGCAGAGCTGCTGTACCAATCTCACAGTGCACCATCTTATCAGTGACCTAGCTCCCCTATTTCCTCCTCCTCTCTATTTGTTCAAGTCTACACCATCTTACATTTCTGGTAACTGCGGGGATTTAAATGCCCAATTCCAAAAGGAACTTAAAAGTCTAATGAAACTCAGTCAAAATAAATTAGTCCACCTTTTCCGAGTTGCCACTGTCTGCAAAGAATAGCAAGCCTTCAAAACTGCTATAAGTACAACTAGTGTTTGTGCCTGTGTCACCAACTACTCAGTTTACTAGTGAAAGGAAAGATTAAATACTATTTTCTATTGACAAGCAAGGTCTTGAAGACACAGACTGTCTCCCAACAACTCAGTATGTTTATTGCCAGTAAACAATGTGCACACTTTCCATCTGCTTACATACACATCCCTTTTTCATGAAATTTGAATGAACATCAAAAATGAAAGCCTTCTGAAGTAATGATGGGTAGGTGGTGCAGCAGAATGCTCTGCCTGGAATGGAGTAAACCAACTTGGAGCAATGCCCTATTTTGCAAAGCTCTCTGTAGTGAACTATAAAAGGATGTGTCATGTTGCTTTCAGTGTTGAATTATACTAAAACCAATATGACTTGTCAACATCAAAGTTAAACATCCTGATAGTGAGGTGAAGATGTGGCAGATATGGTAAAGTATCCTTATCTAAAAATTCTAAGGCGACACAGTTGGCCTGGATAATGACTGACAGTCAATCACTTTATATGCAGAAAGTCCAGTTCCACTATAATTTCTTAGACCTAAAACTATTAGTTTGGCCCTAAGATTGGATCCAGCCACATCAGGCTCTTCTTTGAGAAGGAGTTTAGAAGACAAGGGAGTCCCTTCTGCACCTTGTGACTCAATGGGAGCTTTTCTAATAAAGAAAAGACCTTTGTCTGAAGGTCACACTCTACCTGTGACAGGAAATTAAGATTGCAGCAAAGTATCATAAAATGTGCCAAGAAATCTTACATTAGTCAGTAGCAATAGAACATCAGAAGGTTCCAAAGGGTATTATGTATCTTGTTCCAAGACAACCAAAATAAACTTTTTTACCTCTAAATCTAAACTTAGACTAAGAAAAACAATCAGTTGGCTTCCCGCTTGCCATTATTTTGGCTAGTTTTTTTGATTTATGCTTAACATGTATACTTAACATTTAATTATAGTCTTTGCAATTCAGTTTGAATACACAGACAAATGGAGCACAATTAAGCTTCCCCATAACATGTGCTTAGCATGGCTTGTTATGTTATCAAAAGTTTAAAATCTTACAACAATAACAACAGTTTTCATATTCTGCATATATGATACGGTATCCTTGCAAATCTGGTCTGATTTTCTTTGCATATTCAAGTTTGTTTCAGCGGGTTGCTTTAAAAACAAAGAGTATACTAAATTCAAGGAACCACATGCATACATTATTCTGACAGGCAATTAAGTACTGTATTTTAAAAATATAACCTCATACAGAATGACAGTGCTTTTTAATGGACCAACAAGAGGTAATGAAGCGTTTGTTCAGTCAGAACATGCCACATCAGCAAGAATTTCACAAAAAATTCACAGCAACAGGTTCATATAGTCCCAATTCATATTCATATGAAAATATTCTCCCAAGTAATTTTGTCAAAATATTCAGCAATACTTTTAAAAATACTAAGCAATCTGGAAAATCTGAGAACTTTTTTCCATTATTTGGATAACAGGTGCCTAGTTCATAGAGTTAATTTGTGCTTTAAATGCACCACTGCATTAAAACTTTGTTGTCTTTTCTCAGGTAATATTTATTCTGACCTTAAAAATGGCTTTCACAAAAATATAAAATATTCTTCTAAAGCATATCCAAAGACATTTAGTGAACAAGGAGTGCATCTTCAATTTTCATGGTCATTTTTCTAATATGCTCTGCCTATTGTTGCCCTGGCATGAGGTAAAGCCACACAAGAAAACAATTGGTCCTACAAGAAACAACCCCCAAAAGTAAAGTAATTCTGAAGGAGTTTTCCTGTTTTATCACCTGTATACGAATAGCACACAAGAATTGTTGATACACCAGAATTTGAATGCATGTGGTAGCAAGCAAATACATAAGGAAGGTGACAGATTAACAAATCAATGACATAACATTAAAAAAAAAAAAAGGTATAGAAGCAAAGATAATATTTGCTTACAGTTTTCACTTGGAAAACCACTACCAGTAGCCACAACTCAGTCCATGAACTTTTGTGTCAGAAAAGAGTAATGGTCCTGGCCTGATCTGCTCGCATGACACACAGGGACTAAGGGGATAGAAGCTCTACTGATAATATGAGGATTATTATCTTTCTATTCTGATTAGAAATTTCAAAGTTGTGATTTCTAAGTTCTTCACAACAGAATGAAGATGAAGTAATTGCTGTACTTATTGCAGAAAGAAAACTATCTGGGGTTGCTCTCAGAAAATTAATGAACACCAAACTCAGGTAGAAGCCTCAGCACCACAGTAACCTGCCAATCAGGTGAGTTATCAGGGAAGTAATCAAATCAAAGACCTGCCCAGAAGCAATAGCTCTGTTTAGATTTCATTAGAACTTTGGAGAAAGTTGGTCCATATCTGCAAAACATTTCAGTTTCACCATGGTGATAAATTTCAGCAAAAGTCTATTTCATCAGAAAATTTCCAAGCAATTCAAATACTTGCCCAATCATTTGGCACAGATTATGTCCCAAAATAATGGCATCTGAGGGTTCTTAGTCCATTTAGAGCCACAATTATCTGCACATCTTTATATACACAGAAGACATAGGAAAAGTAACGATAATGGGTCAGGAAGACCTTTGGCATGAAGCATGTGAAAAATATCACCAATTTACCTTTACATATCTCCCAAATTCTTTTAAAGTGATGCAACAAAAGATGACAACACCAAAATTAGGACCAAGTGATATTTTCACAAGTTTACCACATCATAATAGGGGTGGTTTTTTTGTTAACTGTACTTAAAACTGAGTACTGTTTAATAGCTCAGATCATGAAGCAAAAGTTACTTACTTGAGCACAGGTCGTCCTGAATTGATTAGTTGATTTCTTTCAGAAAGACATTACACAGGAATTGCCAATGCTCCTGTGTACATGGAGGAAATTAATTCAAAGTGAAAAGCAGGACTGCTTGCTACTGGTCTCATTCAGTAGCAAGCAGTTGGCTTTTGGTTACAAAAAAATAGTGAACTACTGTTGTAAAGTGAACAATCAAAGTGTCAGTTTCTACACAGGAAAAACTACCAATGCATTATGGAGAAGTTAGGAAATGATAAAACAAGGTTCAATGAAAAAATAACATTTTGATATTGAAAAAAATATTGCAACAAACCACTAAAGCAGGGAAAAAAAGTCTTTTTCTATTAAAAGGCATTTTGTCAAAAATACTGTCTTGGGGAAAAATCCTTCAACAACCTCTAGAGAATATATAAGATAGTTACAGCTACACTGGTAAGTTAAAATGAATACTGGAAGTGCAAACAAAAACAAAAATTACAACAACAGCTAAGTAGTCTGTGAAATTACTTCACTTTCTCATATGTTACAAGATTGAGACAATCAGGAGGGTGATGCTGAAGACACTTTTGAAGAAAGCCAGCTATTCTGTCCCAAACGCAATTCCTGCTGTCATAATGGAAAAGCAATTTGTGAAAACACGAACCAGCACTTGTCACCACAATACTGCAGGGCCAAAGAATAACATCAACAGTTGCAAAACAGATGCCAGTTTACAGATGCTGTCAAGAACCACGCAGGCTATGCTAAGCTATCAGAAGTCACACACATTTCACTCTGCAGTCAGTGAGTGCTGAAGAGTGGCACAGCAGGCACCAGCTGTATCACAATGGAAAATGTTTCAAATCAGTTACTCTTCCAGCCTTCTGTGGCAGGCAGGGATTTCTCAGGTATATTCTGATTTTAGCAGCTTAGCTGTGGAATAGATGAAACAGAGAACACCCAAGACCTGCCACTTGCAGTAGTCTGATACTTCTGAAAGCCATTAGACCTTTGACAAAGTTCTTTATCCTCTCCCATTACAGACGCACTCTGGAGTTCTGAGTCTATAAAAAATATTATCTTCTAAGCAAATATCAACACAACAGTTTAATCAAGCAGAGTTATTTACTCGTAGAAATTACAAGGTTCTCTTCCTCACAGAAGAAAAAGAGTTTCTCATAGCAAACATTTCTGTGAGGAAAACCAGTCATAACTCTTTCCAGTTACCATTGGCTATTAGTATAAATTTCCCTGCTTGCATTTTTTCAGGAAGCTTTTTCCAAGACCTGGATTTTAAAAAGTTAAACTCTTTTGGCCTTCCTTCTCAATTCTACCATCTCCATTTTCTTCAACTCTTATCTCACTTCCCCAGTCTGGCAACTTCCCCCCTCAGAGCTTAGTAAAACTACTGCCTCTGCAGTATCTGCTTATGTGTTTACACTAAACACAGAACTCAAGAAGGCTGAAGAGCTAGAATTTTCCTGAGAACAGGAGCAGAAGATTACGTAGTAGGGGGAAAGGGCACTAACATCACTAAGTCTCCTCTAGGCAACTAGGAGATAAACAGAAAGTGGAAGAGTCATTCTAAAGGCAAGAAGTGTCAGAACAATGTTTAAAAACATGCTTTCATCTTCAAGGTTTATTTTGTGGCTTTTCTCTTTCAACGCAGATTGCATTTAGTAATATAAAAGAAAAAAAGAGACAAAACAAAAAAGAGGGGAATGAATGATCCTGATTTCTGCCCAAGATCAGAACATCTTAAGAAAAAAAATCTGTTATGCAAACCTCAAAGACTGTTTAATGAAATTTTCAGTCACTTAAGTGAGAAATAATTCCATGGAATAGCATCACTAGATCTCTTCCTTCTACCATTTTAGGTGAAATGTTGCCTCCAGGTTCAACTCCAAAGTATCACAACTGAAACTACTACTCTTTGCAAAACTTCTAAGTATCTATCTTTAGAGATTAAGGGTACATTTACACTCTGCCATACACAGTAAAATACCATGGAGAATATAATAATCATAACCCCAACCAACTCTTCTGCCTATAAAAAGAGAAACCACAATAAGATGCACTGTGTTATTCACAATGTTTCTAAGAAGCTACTCCTGCTGCTCCCAATTTCATAGGTTATTTGGCTTCTTGCCTCTCCCAGTTTTCATCACCTGAGCAAAGCAAAGGGTAAAGTGGTCTTGGACAAGAAAATTGCAAAAATAAGGTAAGTGATAAAACATCCATTACCTTGATTCCTGTAACTTTTTTTTTCTCTGAAAAATATGGGGGAAAACAAATCTACTAAATCTGAGACAGAGACATCAAAAATGTGAAAACATCTGGATGAAGGAACTACTCCTACACCAGCGACACTATCTGAACCGAATCTGGAAACATGTGCTTCAACAAATAAGCTCTGCAGAAATAACTGTCAGCATGTAAACAGGATAACAGTTAAGTCAGAGTGAATCAGCAAACTCTTCCAAACAGCCAAGAGCAATAGATGTTAGTGTCTCTTCTGGACTCTCCAGAAATACTTTCCTCAGCCTATCCTGCTTTTTCAGTTTCAGTTAAGAAATTTTATATCAAAAGGTCAGATCTAATGCAAATTTCATTGTACAAATTCACTCCTCAAGGTGCTGGGGCTTCTAGGGGATTTTGGTGTCATTGCCCTCCTTCCTCCTTGTCTTTGGAAAACTGCCTGAAATTTTGTAAAGGAAACCAAGCTAGCTTTTTACAGTGACACATCAGTTACAGGAAGCCAAGACATTGATATTATTTACAACCCTGCCTTAAAAAACACCCTGCCCCACAAAAAACCAAGCAAACAAACAAACAAAAAAATCCCCCAAAAGATCCCCACAAAACTCCAACCAAAGGAAAAACCAACACAAACCCACAACACTTAGCTCCCTGCTCTCCAACTTAGATCTTATACGTTTCAGCAAAGCTATGACTAGGTCCTTTTATAAATGCCTAGAGAGTCAGGGCCTGGTCACATAATATGAGACAACAAAACATAACAAAGGCCGTCTGAGACAACAAGCAACACTCTGAGATATTCAAGCAACTGCCACAGAAATATTTGAAATCAAATTACTTCTTTAGAAGTTTGATTAAATAGTGAAGTCAAGACTATGTAAATGCATTCACAAGCCTATCAAATAATGATTCAGAGTTCAATTACTGTATCAACATATAAATCAATATTTATATCAATCTATAAATATTGTAATTATACATAGAGATATAATAACATATAAATATTGCAGCTTCTTGTTACTCTTCAGCAGAACTGAAGTATTTTGGTAAAAGAATACTTTTTTTAAAAAAGCCTATGTTAATGCTTCGTACTGCTGAATAATTTATGACAGCAATATTGATGTTTTATCTTTACAGTTTAGGAAAATGTACTTGCTTGATAGTTTATTTAATGTTTCTTTAAACATCAATGGCCTGTGAGTTCTCCACTTGTTCCCTATCTGAAATACCAGACAGCTTTTGCAAAGATACTGCACTACATGCTTTGCCAAGATCATGTTATCTCTATAAACGCAGATTGTTAGAAAAAAAGGCAGGCCAGAAAACCCAGAAAACTCTGAAAGTAAACAAAGGTTTTTCACAAAATATACCACTAGCAGAGATTCTGTAAAGGTCTAATAGAAGTGACAAGGAGAAAGAGACATTAAGACAAACATATCTTCACAATGTAACATTTCAAATATTCTGTGTTCTCTTGAACTTTTTCACTGGATGTACATTTGAACATATCACCATGTATCTCCAGAACTTACAGAACTCTGTTTTGAGCCTGATTAAGCATTCAATCGTACACTTCACTTTTAAAGAGAGAGAAAATATTCCAAATTAAGATAAACTTAGAACCGCCTATATTCACGTTGTCTTTCCCCCAAGCTCTGAAACAAGAATGACACAAACCTTTCTTCACTATTTCTGAAATTATATCCTGAAACACCATAAGAAAACTGCAAAAGGCAAGAGCATGAAAACTGCCTCAACAGACTAAAAAGATCACAAACACTACTTGACAGACTCTAGAAACAAAACAAAACAAAACAAAAAAAAAGAAAAAGTGCAAAAACAATGAACTGTTTAAATGGGATATACAATAGCTTTAGAATAAATACCTATTTAAAAAATAGTTTCTTTTTCTCTCAGAAACAAGAGTGCCAAACTATCAGAAAAAAAAAAAAAAAAACAGTTAAGAAATAAGTAGGTTCTGCATTTCCTGATTTGAAAACATGAAGAGTAGATGCATTGTTACAAAATAGGTTTTAGATTAGATAATCCTATGTTACTGAAGTTGACGAAGGGAGGAAGAAAGCCCAAATGTTACTGACCGGTCTATGATATACAGAAGATCAGACAGGAAGATACAATGTTCTTTTCTAGATATTAAAATGTGCTGTTTCAGATTGTGCTATTATCAGTTCCTTTATGACAAGGCGTTATAAAATAAAGATTAAGCATTTGTAGCACAACAGTATTTAATAACTGATAAGTTGTTTATAAAAATGTTACATTGCAAAATTCCCACTGATCAATTATTTAACTCCTCTTAAAACTTTCTGATGACAGAACACCAGGGAAAAAATCTGAAAACACTAGGTCTCTCAGTACATAAGTCAAATTCCAACACAAGTTTTGCTCTGAGCCCTGAAGTCTAGGGCTTTCACTCATATTTCAATGTCTTTAGCATTGTGGGATCCCACCCAAAAGTCCTGCAGATATATGAACTCCGTAACGTGAACCAAGGCACCTCAGCTCTACCTGCAAGTCCTCACTTCAAGTCAGCAATCATGCTGTTCTAATCTTGTCTAAAAGCATTATTTTCCCACTCACTTGTGGATAGGAAATTTGAATCTACCTAAGGTGATCTGTTCAAAATCTAAGATACTCCATTCTCCAAATTACAGAAGGACTCTTCCCTAGATCATCTCAGACTTGTAAGCCACTTCACTTTTCTACAGAACTTTTCAGCATATTCTGTAGTTATTTGCAGCTTCACCTCAGCTCTGATGAAATAAGAATTTCATACTTCTCCCCCGGTTTTGGAACTAGCTGTTGCAAAACAGTATGGACCTCAAGAACCACCTCCCAAGGTAAAGCAGAATGTGACTACTGCAAAGTTGACAAAAGCAAGCTGTGACCATGATGCAATGAAAAAGTCAGCTAGGATCCCCCAAAATGCCTGTAAAAGATACTGCAGATTCTTTGACATTTTTTATTTCATTGAGTCCAAATAATTAGATAAGCTAGAGCTAAGTTTGGAATACAAGTGCAACACAGTTTATTATAGCCAAGTTTCTTTGTAATTTGCAAAGTATACTGAGTAAGAATTCTTTCCATCTGAACTAGTTGCTCCAAGAGGTAAAGTTTTGTACATACATTTACAAGACAAATTGCTGAAGCCCACTGAAATGAATTTGAAGTTTAAAACCAGCCATGGTCTCTCCTCTCTTCATGCATGCTTTGAGCTCCTAAGGATATTCCTAAATGAAGAACAAATCAATGTAAATACTAGTAGTTCTTTGATTTGTTAAATATATATTTCAAATAGCAAACAAAAGCCAATTAAAAATCTTAGGCAGGAATTAATAATGTCTGAATAGACCACTTCTGACCAGACATTCCAGCAACTATAAATGGGCATCCCTCTCCTCTCTATACCCTTCAGAGTTTGGCACATCTACTAGTAAGCAGTCTTTTAAGTACTTTTTTTCTTTAATTGGTACTTAGTAAGGACTTTGATGACTAGTAGATGCGAGAAATAGTCCATCCACATCTAGGCCTAAACTACACATAACAATATTTGTCTGCCAGTCCACCAAATAATAATTTTCATGTCATTCAAGTCACAGGGCACTATATCCCTTTGACTGGCACACAAACAAAATGAAAATATAAAAAAAAAACCCTAGCCAAATGACTGAAGTCAGACCAAGGCTTCATTTTTTAGATCCTTGATAGCACTCTTTAGTATCAAATTTGGTTTAAAACAAGCCCCTACAATGTGGCTTTGCTGCAAAAGAGAACACACTTCTGTCAGAGATAAACTTAGCCTCACTGTCACCAGAACACTTCCCTTATTCTAGACAATCTCTACTTATTTGAACAAGTCTGTAGCAATGCATAATAACTCTAATATTTTCAGTTTCCACTGCAGTTCAATACTAGGATGCTTTACATGAAACACAGTTACTTCTCTTACTTTCTGGATCTAATACGAGGGTTTAAGTCATTTCCCTCGGCTCACACTGTGAACCACTGGTAGGCCAGATATAAACAAAATTCTTTGTTTCATGAAATATTTAAGAGAAAAAAATTCCATAGCAAAGAAATATTTATCTCATCATTCTTTTTGTAAGCTAAATAGTTGAAAAATCTCCAAATTGCTTGAACACTGAAAAAAAAAAATTTAAATTTCAACCCTTATTGTAACTTTTCCCATACAGTTTCTCATGTTTCATTTTTCAGTTTTAGTATACGGAGAAAACCTCATGGAGAGGAAAGAGAAAGAAACTCTCCTGAACACACAGAGTTCAACACAAAGGGCATAAATAAGGAAGAAACCAAGTCATACCAAGGACAAAAAAAACCCGCACTGAGTAAAAGACATAGATTATTTAATATATCAATATATTTAACACCTCTAACACAACACACACCACACAACTGTGATTCAGCACAGTGTTTATTACTTCCACTCTTAATTGCTCTTTAGAGTTCGGAAAAGACATAATTAGGTAACAAATGTGAGACAACTGTGAATACTCTATCACAAGCTGTAAGTGTATTGTTCAGTACCTCATAGGTCACCAAGATATTCTTCATGCCTACAACAGAAACAAAATTCTTAGTGACTGTGGCTCTGCCCAACTCTAAATGCCATTACTATATAGGATGTAATTATTTCAATTAGTAAATAAAACAAACTCACAAAACCATGCTCTTGTTATCCTTCCACCTGCACTCAGGAATGATAGGTTTTCATTTACCAGATGCTTCCCCTTTCCACCTCCCTGAAAACTGCTCATAGACAAAGATGACCATTTTACACTTGGCCTAACTACAGGCACAAGCAGACCACAGCTCAGGTCAGTGTGTAGGCTGGGATAGATTCTGCCAGTCACTTCAGACAAGCAGTCAGAATTGCAAGAAGGATCTGGTGGGTTGACCTTGGCTGGAGGTCTACCAAGCCACTCTACCACCCCCCTTTTCAGCTGGACAAGCAAGAGAAAAGATGGAAAACAACTCATAGGTTAAGATAAGGTAGTTTAGTAAAGCAAAAGCAAAAGTTTGTGCACACATAAGCAAAGACAACCCCCCCCCTATTCTCCATTTCCCATCAGCAAGTGATATTCAGACACCTCCCAGGAAGCAAGGGTGCAGCACATGTTGCAGTTGCTCTGGAAGGCAAACATTGTAAACAACCAATGCTCTCCCCTCCTCCTCCTTTACTTAGCTTTTATATCTGAGTTGATGTCCTATGGTATGGAACATCCCTTTGGTCAGTTTGGGTCAGCTGTCCTGGTTATGTCCTCTGCCAAGATTTTGCCCACCCCCAGTCTGCTAGTGGGAAGGTGGAATGATGGAGAGACATTGTTGATGCTGTGCAGAGCTGCTCAGCAGCAGCCAAAACACTGGTATGTCAGCAACACCTTTGTAGGTACCAATGCAGAGCGCAGCACTGTGAGGGCACCTCTGGGAAAATTAACTCCATCTCAGCTAAACCCAATACAAAGAAGTGAAGCAGGGGTTATGGCAGTGAAATTACTCTTGTAATTGACAAAGGATTTTAGAAACCTAGAATCTAAAATCAAAGTCATGTAAGAATTGGTTCTTGAGTTTCTTCTTACCAGACACAGGCTTTTGTGGACAGCAAGACAGTGTAATGGAAGGATGCCTCCTCTGATGAAAGATCCTATGTCATCTGATATGGAAACTTCCTAAAAGCAGATTATCTCCCTATGTCCTGTTAAGCAATGTAAGCACAGCTGAGTCACACTGAAGATTTGAGGTAATTTAATGTGTTATAGATGGTCTCCACCAGAAAGAAGAAAAAGAGTGGGCAACAAGTAAAACAAGCAAATCATTTTTTTGAGGGAACAAAAAAAGTGAATCAAGAGAGAGAAAGGACAATAAGACACGTATTAGAAACTGACATAACAGAACATCGAATTTCCAGAAAAATCTGAGTACCCTTTACTCTAAGACCTGGAAGTTGCTTGAATAGTCTTCAAGTTTAGAATGCATTACTAGGCCAAAAGTACAGATTAGTATGTCAAGTCTGAGCCCAAATGCCTCTCAAAAGCAGTTGCTTTTCTTCTTTTCCCATCCCCACTCCCCCTCCTGACTAAGTTTTCTAATAAAGAGAAATTCTCCTCTCCTCTCTCACCCACAACTGGATACAAAACCAGGTTCAAATTTTAGCTGAAAGAACCTCAGTGATTTAGCACTTGCTCCACTTCCTTTAAAACTAATTAAAAATTAATTTAACTTGTTTAAAACTAATTAAAAGTTCATGATTCAAAGGTAGGCATAACATTAATATGAAAAACGAAAAAAACTAGAAGGTTGGAGCCTGCTTCATCTTGATAGGCATAGGAAAACAGTAACTACTGAACATGACCAAAGTCTGGATGCCATTTGATTCCTAGAAAAATCCAAAAAGAGGAAGGAAATGAAGGCTTCTTGCCAAAATTAAGTTCCTCCAGAGCATTATACTTTAAACCTTGGAAACATATCTGAACACAAATGAAAACCTAGGAAAAAGCTCCAACTACTCCTGAGAAGAAAATATCTTCTCATGGATTATTTGCTGGGAGGCAGTGACATGCACCAGAGGAGGGGGATACTCCATAACAGGAGTATTTAGTAAAAGCACAAGTCTCAGTTCGGATGGAAGATGAAGACAATGGACTGACTCACATGTCAGAAAAAAATCAAGAAAACCAGTAAAAGTATAGATATTTCTCCCACTTAATCTCCTGCATCTCTACACCATCTAGTACAAAAGAGTATTTAGGACTCTTCCATTCCCTTTCTATCTCTGACAAGTATGGTCTCTCCTCATCAGGTCCCAGACTCATCCAACAAAACCAATTCTACTTCCCTTCCCACCAAGGACATTCCTTTTCCAGTTTTCATGGGTTCTATTGGGTCTCCAGCATTGCCAGGCTAACAAATCAGATACTGCAGGCCATATGATAAAGAATACTTCCCATACTAAGGTTAAGAAATTCACTGACTTCTCATTCCTATGGTGTCCAAATAACAGCTACATGTGAGCAGAAATAAGAAGCAGGAATAGCTGAAGTTAAAAATATACCACAGGTGGTTCAGTGCATCCTGTTCCTCTCCCTGTCCCCACTCTACACCCCCCATCTACAGGGAAGGAGAACTGACTCTTTTAAGCCTTATCAGATATTTCTTCAGTCACTCTCCAAGCAGTATTTACTTATTCCCTTAGTAGGCTGGAAAAAGTTGAGAAAGGAAGAGATCACATTGCTGAGCCTCAGGGGGTGGTGATTAGGGACTCTAAGCTGAAGATTTCAGTCATTATTCCCTCTTAAAACATGGGAAGGAAACCTCAGAGGTAGCTCATGCCTTTGAACACTACTACCACTTGAAGGCTAATGCCTTTAAGCATTAAAAATGCTACCCTCCTATTGCTGACATTTTCAGGCCTTTTTTTTAATGAATGTAGAACAAATGAAACTTACGAAAATCATATTTTAAACTGACATGAAAGTAGAGGAAGCAGGAGAAAATACCTTAATGGGGAAAAAAACCCCCAAAGATCAGGAGTTAATTTGGAGAAGAAGATAAAAAGGAGAAGGTTGAAGGAATCTGTCAGTAGAGCCCTTGGGCAAGACCGAGTTAACACAGACATTAAAAAACAAGTTTTAATCACCGTTTTAATCTTCCCATTGTGGAATGAGAAAAAATACAAGTAAAATGACTGCTGTTTCTTAATGAACTTCAACCACCATGGCACAAGAGGCCATGTACCAGCAGGACCAGGGCACTGATTGCCTCCACACTTGGCACTGATGAAGCCACACCTTGAATCCTGTGGTCAGTATTGGCCCCCTTACGACGAGGACATTGAGGTGCAGGAGCATGTCCAGGGAAGGACAATGGAGCTCGTGAAGGGTCTGGAGGAACAGCTGGGGGAGCTGAGGTTATTTAGCCTGGGGAAAAGGAGGCTCTATAGCTGGCCTATGAGAAAGGAGGTTGTTGCAACCTTCTCAGTCCCTTCTCCCAAGTAACAAGTGACAGGACAAGGGGAAATTACTCAGGTTGTGCAAAGAGAGGTTCAAGTTGGATATAATGAAAAGAATTATTCTCTGAAAGAGTGGATAAACATTGGAAGAGGCTGCTTAGGGAGTGGTGGATTCACCATCCCTGGAGGAGTTCAAAGACGTAGACATAGCACTTTATGCTATGGTTTCAGTGAGCATGGTGGTGTTCAGTCAAAGGCTGGACTTGGAGGTCTTTTCCAGCCTTTATGATTCTACATCTCTATAGCACGCTTTGCATGCTCCGAATGACAGAATTGTTTACTCTCAACTACTGGCAAATGTTACCTGTTGCAGAGCCAACTAGCCTTACTGAAAGAATTCAGAAAGTGAAATACTTGTAACAATCATCCAGAAGAACAAAGCAGCTCTAATCCTCACGGTTCCAGCTGGGTACCCTCTGATCTGCCACTCTCAAACAGAATGGAGAGATAACAAAATAGCTAGGTTATTTCCTTATCACTTGGAACATACAATGAATGAAATAAATAATTATAAAAACCTGACTTTCTCACAAGTACATACAAAATCAAATTGAAGAAATAGTTCTGTACAGTCCACAAACTCACAGGTATGGATTTTGCACCTACTCAATTTTCTCTTGGGCAGTCTGTGCAAACACCTTGCTCAGATAAACCAGTTTTGCTTCCTCCTGGAAGGAAAGTACATAGTTTTCTACGGAGCTTTTAAAACACCCAGTCTAACAGGGTGGTGAAGATGCTTTGGCAAGTTGTGCCAGCTGTTACAACACTGGTTTATAAAACACATCCATACCAGCCAATTTCTTCTCTAGTCAACATATAAAATCACCGCTATGAGTTTCAATATCCTAATGAAGCACTGGTGGTCTTGAAGGATAGTCAGGTCCCAACAGCTTCTGAAGCAGTTAGTCATTTCCTTGTGTCTTGTCCCAGTTTTCACCCCACCATACCTTGCTTTTGCAGTATGAGTCTGAAGGCTGTGCACTCATATAGAAATTGAAGAAGTTAAAGCACAGACTGCAGAGAAACAAACCTAGATGTTCTGAAGCAATGAAAGCAAGAGCAACACAATTAGCTGATTCTCACCTATCAATGCTAAGTTAATATTGATCTTTCTACAGCGTGATTTCTCAGTCAGCCTGTTAATTTAAGTTTGAAAAGGGCTGTATTACATCGAACACACAACAAGCCTTCCCACAATGTGCATGCAGGATGTTAGTTCATGTTTTATCTATTCAGCCATCAAAGTTAATTAAACACAATTGCAGTACATCGCCTTTCCTCAGTTGCTTTACATACAATTATCATATGATGGATTTATGGGAAATCAGAGACAGGTACTCGCCTTTAAAATAGTTCTCTTTCTTTCAGTTTTTCAACAGAATTTGAATTAAAGATAGCTGCTTTTCTGCTTTGAGTACTTGCCCGTATTGCAAAAGTCTTCTTTGTTAACAGTATGCAGTTCTACAATCAGTTAAGTATTTGCTTTGTGATCAGTATCACAGCAAGAAACAGTTTATCACAAATGATTCTGTGATTATTAAATTTCCCTAGACTATGATGGGCTAGAATGTGATGGGCTTTCCCTAGAATGTGATAGGCTTGAAAAATTTAATTTCCTTTTAGTACCAGTATGTGACAAATTTCTTATCAACTACTGCCCAGATTCAACTGTCTACTGAACAGGAAAAGAAACTGACAGAGTGAAGCCTACCAAGTTCCTTCTTACTACTACTTCATACTTCCTTGGATTTTGCTTGCAGTGTTTGCTTGAAGCTCAGTGCCCATAGAAAATATACCACAATACAACAGCTTTCAACAAAACTTCCATAGCCTGACATTCTCCACAAGCGTAGATAGTATGAGAAAAATTAATTAGTGCTTATGGTCATATAATTTTCAAGTATGTGATCTTGGCAACAAAGCTAATAAACATGGGCCCTATTTTTTGGATGGATACATCATAAAAAAGGTATCTTGTTGCATGCATTTTGCATTACAGCCTTTGCCTAACTGCATTCCTTTCCTCCTTTTTTTGTTGAAAATTCAGAACAGGGATCTTTCTTGATTCGAAACCTGAATCTCTAGTTGCGTGTTTTCTTCACCATTCTCTGGTCTTTCATATCCTAGTATTCTGAGATGCTGCTGTTACTGCTACAATGAAGGAGTACCAGTAAGTATTTCTGGAACACTTACATTCCACTATAACTACTGAACATGAAAAAAAAGCTTAATTCTTCACACTCAACTGGTTATGAAACATTTCTTTCTTAGTCTACCCCTTCTGTTTCTTTCAGCTATATGAAGCAGTCCTTCCTTCGTTTCCCCAAACTGCTATCTAACAAATTGTGACACCTGTAAATCCAACCCCAGTTCTGAATATCTCTAGAGAATTTAGCAACAGCAATTAAGGGTCTTTTATTTATTTATGAAAATACATTTACAGCCATTTTAGAGTGGCTTTGACTTAACGCACACAAAGCTAACTAGATGTACTCAGTAATCTTTTCCTTTTCTAAACCTTTGTAGTGGTTAAGGAATAGTACTCTTCAGTTCAGTGCCCCCACCAGTACTCTCCCAAACCAACACCACTTGCTTGATCTTCCTTTGCCACTCTGGCAGGATGGAGTTGAGAACTGGAGGCACAAAAGGTGACAAGTACAGGGTCGAGATAAGAATAAGCTATTGAAAACAGCAATGAGATAAGAAAACGCAGAGTAACAGCAACAGAAGTTCTACCTGGATACAAGGATGAATTTCTTTACTGTGCAGGTGACTGTGCACTGAAACAGATTGTCCAAAAAGGCTGTGGATTCTTCCTTAATAGAGATATCCAAGAACCATCTGGACAGAATCCTATGCCATGTGCTCTGCAATGGCCCTGCTTGAGAAAAGAGGTTGGACCAGATGGCCCACTGTGGACCCTTCCAACTTTAAACACTCTTTGAGTCTGCATGTTTTCTCAGCTACTGTCAGTATTTAACACATTGTATAACTTCAGACTAAATTTCAACTGCCCATGGAATAATTCTATTACTTGTATTTTTTCTCTACCTAAATTACAACAGGCAAATTGATTTTGAGAGTTAATTCTCTCCCAGTATATGTTTCCCAGGTAATTTGTTGGTTCACTTGTTTCAGAACAGGCATACAGAATGAGACCAAAGGCACATCCAGTTCTTCTAGTTCTTCTATTCTTCTTCCAAGAATAAGTGCCCAGAAAAGAGCTTAGGAGCAGAACAAGCCCACAATGGTACTTCTCCAGAGTAGTTTCATAGTGATCCAAGATTCACAAATATTTTAAGCCAAGATGAGTAAAAAACCCAGCTTTGTGGTCTTTACAAGCAACACCTGAAAACAAACACCCTCCTCCCTACAACTACCTGAAAGGAGGTCATAGTGAGGTGGGATTTGATATCTTCTTCCAAGTAATAAGTGACAGGACAAGAGGAAATGGCCTTAAGCAGTACCTAGCGAGATTTAGATTGGATAATGGGAAAAATTTCCTCACTGAAACAGTAGTCAGGCATTGGAACAAGTTGGCCATGGAGGTGGTGGAATCATGTGGACATGGCACATAGGGATATCATTTAGTGGTGAACACAGTGTTACTAAGTTGGATTCAGTCTCAGAGATCTTTTCCATTCTTAGCAATTCCATTTCTCTATGAGAAATGATACAAGTGGTTGTCCCTTCAGACAAGAAAATCATCAGACCAGAAGATATTAAGGTCCTAGAATTAAGTTAAGAATTCTGACTTTTTTCTCCCAAAATTATTAACCTTAAGAACACTCAAACCTCATCTCCATGTAATTTCTTCTGTTTCCTTTCTCCATCTTTTCTTCTTTCTCCCATCCTACTGACTAGCACTCTTCTTCAGTGACCCAAAAGGAGAAAGGGAATCGGAGTAACTTAAAAGGCAGATAATCATGATTAGCCACTCATGAAGTCAACTTTCAAGGAATTAAATCAAACTCAAAGCAGGGCATCTGATAGGTATTTTCAGACAAGAAAAAATACATACATAAGCAGTCATTGCATGACCTAAGATGAATAAGTCACAATAAAATAACAACTCAATACTAAAATAACTGGGTAGGCAGGGCAAGAAAGGAAAACAAAGCATGCAAGCCATTTTGCTCTCAGGAAAAACACAGAATATGGCAGCAAAATCAGGCAGGAGGCAGATCCATTTGGCAAGGACAACGACTCACACTGGAACACAACATAGAGTGAGGCAGAACTACCTAAGTTAATTATCTAGAGATTTTTAAAGGACATGAGGAGGAAAGCAATTGACCATCTCCAGTGAAGCCTCCTGGCCTTAAGTAGGAAAAGACAGGCATAAACTAAAGGAAAAATCCTGGCAGTGCTTTTATTGAGGCATAACTGATTATACAGGCTGACCAGCAGAGAGAGCTGCATGAACTGGAAAGCCTGCATCTCAAATGGGGCACCAGTCTACAAAGACCTTCTGGAACAGCATTAGGGGCAGCCTTTAATTAACAATGAAAACTATAAGGTATGCAGATGTGGCACACACACAAATTGACAAGAGAACTGAACCCACACAAACACATTAGTTCAATTCTCATACAAAAGTGGTAGGCCTCCTGGCAACACATGAGATGAATGCAGTTATGAAGAGTTCTGAAAAAGCTCTTATATGAAAGTGGCGCTTTTAAAAACAGCAACACAATTTACACTACTGAAATACATGAGCTGCTGGCACAGCTGTGGAAGCACAGGAAGCAACTATTAACATTACTGTAAATTCAAACAAAATATTTTGAATGCATGAGGGATCAAATTTATGAAGTCCTAACAAACATCACTTCAATTGTCAACTTTCCAATTAACTCTTCTACATGCTATCTTTCAGTACATAAACAGATACACATAACCCATTAAAAACCAGAGAAACTGTGAAAGGTACCTATTCTATAAACATGCCCAAAAAAAAAAAAGAAAAAAAAAAAAAAAGGTACAGTGAACCAAGGGCATTTACTTGAAAATTCACCTGTAAGAGAGCATGTTCAGACCTTAACAAGCAGCTCAACTAACTTTGAATGCCTAGAAAACCAGCCACACTGCTATTCTAACATCAGCAAAACCTAAGATTACTGTAATTATTTAACTATTAACTAACTCTAGTAGCAAATTTACTAAGGAAAAAAAAGCCTTAAATATGAAGGTTAGTGCAGTCTAGTTTTTGATTTTATAGGTTTCACACTAGCTTAAATCTGTGCAATTCTGTAAAGCTAAAGTCTTGTTCTCCCTTTCACCTGGGATTCCTACTTGGCCCCTACTTGCTCAGCACTTATCTTTGTATTGGGATGACATCCAGTAAACCAATTTCAGTTAGTACCATTTAAAAGTTTTCAGCATTTGCTGAAGTTTTCTGCATTTTTTTCCACTCCAAAACCACAGGATTGCTAGCACAGACCCAGAGATATGTATGTATGGGAAGATGCTGCATTCTAGCTGCCATATACCAAGTTGAAAATGTATCCTACTTGAAAATGCACCACAGAAAATGGAAGTTTCTCTAAATCTGCAGAAAAACCAGCCGAGTTAAGAAAATGCTGGTTTGTGGCTGGAAATTTCTATTTTCTTAGAAAGATACTCAAGGAAAATCTGAAAATAAAAGGTCTCATACAGAAAAAAAGCCATGAGCTTTTCTACATAGTGAGGCATTTAATTTAACCACAAATATCTATACAGGTTCAGCAGATATTTGCAGGCATTTAGACTTAATATCCCATTGCACCCCACTTGGAGAAACAAGAAAAAACCCACACATCAGAAAAGTTGTTAGATACACTAATTAGAATCTCAAAGCAATAATCAAACCCAAGCAATATAATTTACCCTAGTGTTATGATTATTCATACACAGGTGCAATTTAAGCAAATATTCTCTTTGGTGTGAAAAAATACACTGTTTTTATATAGCAACAAAATTGAAAGCCACAATTATTACATGTGAATGCGAAAAAAGAACAGCATAATAATAAAAATAATAATAATGAATCATAGATTAATACAGTTGGAAGGAACTTATGGTGGCAATTTGGTCTATTACCCCTGCTCAAAATAGGGTCAAATTATACCAGGCTCAAAGCCTGTCTAGCAAAACTTTTACCATGTTCAGAGGTGGATAGTTCACAACTTCTTTGAGAAGTTTGTTCCAGTTTTTGACTGTCCTTCTGCTGAAAAAGATTTCCTTAATACCTAACAAAAATTTCCCATGCTCCTTGCATTTGTTTTCTCTCATCCAAACACCCTGTGCCTTCAAAAAAAATGCCAGATGCGTATTTTTTTATAGCCTCCCACCAGGTAGCTGAAGACAACAAACAGATGTCTCCTTAGACTTCTCCAAATGAAAATACACAGTTCCCTCAGCCCACAGTACATCATGTACTCCAGCTGTATTCATCTTTGGTGGTACTTCACTGAACTTTTTCCAGTATGCCAATGTTGGAATGATCTAGTATTAAGAAGCTTTGAACTGGAATGCACAATCAAACAAAATTAGATAGAAGCCTTTTGAATAGAACTTTCTTTTAAAAGAAATGCATTTTAGTGATATCAATGTTATATTAGATACTTAAGAAAAACGCAGGCTACACTGAGGAACAAATTGAGCATGTCCTGAAAAATAGCAATCACAGTAACTTCTGGTATAGTGAGAGTTGAATTGAATACAAATGTAATTGAGCAGTTAACACATCTTAGAAGCACTACCTATATGTATGGATCAGATTATGTGTTCTTTATACATACACACATATAATAAATATTACATATTCAATTTTACTTCTATACTTAAAATATATAAAGGACTTAGTCATCATGGGTGGAAAGCTTTCATACAACCTGGCTGAAATCCAAAAAAAAAAAAAGTACAGTTCTACAGTACCTGCATTTATTTAGGATTATTCTAGTTTAAAGACTATCTAGAAAACAAATTACAAGCATAAAAATGCTTAACAACTGCAAAAATTCGAGACTACATCAAAGAATAAGAATATAATTCATAAACATTCACTGTCTCTGTTGAAGTTGTACATATTTGACACAATCACTAAACTTGCTGGAACAGTTTCTAACTTGCAAAAGTGTGCTAAACAATAGCAAGACCTGTATACAAAAGAAGGAACAGTAACCCAAAATTCTCCTTTTATGTAGGAACTTTGCTGTGCAACGAAAACAAACACAAAGTAGCTGGTTCAGTATTAAACTCTCTTTGAGCTAATATAATTTTTTTCCAAGCAGTGCAGACCAAACTTTAAAATGAGAGAGCCCCTTACCTCAGACTTGAAGAATGATTCATAATACTCTACAATAAACTGTGCTAGACCACATGAGAGAAAATAATATTTTACTCTTCAAGTAAGATCGATGACCAACAAACTCAACCTGCAAATGGGAGAAAAAACCTAATACACAGATGCAGACTGATTCTTGGAAATAAACAGTCTCTTTCTGGATTGTACATAAAGATAGAAAAGAACTTAAAACCACTTTTTTGTGTGTGGGAGAATTTTTTTTTGTTTTATTTGTTTGTTTGGGGTTGTTCGTTTTTTGGGGGGCTGTGTTTTAGTTTTGTTATTATTGGGGTTTTTTTGTTTGTTTGAGGGTTTTTTTGTTAACCAAGAGATTAAAGGTTTTTATTCCCTTGCAAATACAATAAACTATGTCTCAGTAACCCAATCTGCCAATGAATGCAAGCAAGGACTATAATTTCTTTCATGCTGTCCACTGTCTGTCCTCCAGTGCCTAATCCTCTGTTATCATTAGAAATTTCAAGTGGAAATGCATATGGGAGTTATCTCAACATTTAGCTTACATTGCAGGAGAGTTCTGGGACATAGAAGCTTGTTAAACTTAGACCAAGAACTTCAAGGTTTTAACAATAAACAGGACCTGCTACACAGAAAAATTGTCAAAGTAACAAATCCAGTGAGTGCTAAATGATGGTATTCTCAAAAATGCTCCATCTGATATTTTATCTAGAACAGTGACCTTTTAGTAACCTCCTTACACCTCAGCAATAACTCAGAAATCAATCTAAATAAAAAGATAATACACATAAACCCTGCCTTGATTTATTAAGCAACTACCTGAGCCACATATTACTCAAATTTGTATCATGTCCATTTGTATCATGTACCTCAAAATTAAAATAGTTTAGTTTCAAATGAATACACATAAATTTTGCTGATTTCATAAGGTTGACTGACAGCCCAAGAAGTGAGGGCTCATATTTGAATCCTCCTAGAAAAAAAAAAAATCAAATTAAACAAGTTGCAGCTCAGTAAGATTAGGGAGTCTAATATGCTTGACTGTTGACTTGCTTTATGATTTGCTTTATGCGTATTAATCTAATGTAAATTTAGACTTGAATTCCAAAAGAACAGAAACCAGGTTTCTAGTGATAGTACTGAATCTCTTGCATATAGGTGTCTGGTTATTTTTAAATACACAAGAACAAGAACAACAACAACAACAACAACAGCAACAACAACAACAAAGTGATCTAGATGCAGATCCTCTCCAAAAGCACTTAAAAACATTTCCTTAAAAGCCACTTCAATGGCTGTAAGCACGCTTGCAGTTATGATTATTCTTTCATTCTAGAATTTTAGGGACCTTATTTTATAGTGAATGCAATCAAATAACATTCTCCTCGCTTTGATGAAAGCCACCTATATATTGAGTATTAGAGTATTTCTTCTAATTACTTCAAGTACTTAGTACAATACCTGGTAACTAGGTACAATGATGTTGTCTGTTTAATGACCACCCCTTCTCACTGCAGCAGAAGTACTAGAAATAAAACAATGACAAATAAAAATCTACTGGCATTCTTCATCTATGGTGCTCAACTCCAATTAATTCAGTTGTCCCTTAACTCTGTCAAAAGAGGATCACTGCAGCACTGAAAACCCCATTTCGTGGAGCCCTTCAATAATGTGTCTGCTAGGCCTTTGACATGGAAGAAAGTGTCAGTACTCCAAACTTTTAATCCCACTCTCTTGTCAATGTGTTCTGCTCGAGGACTTCAGTCCTCTTGTTTGTAGGAGGTGTTGGTAGAGACTGACAGCAAGCTTCCACATACTTCCCCCATCCCAGCCTTGTCAAACCCCTTCCTATTAATGCTGTCTATCTCACCACATTAGCAATTCTACTCTATAACCAAACAAACACAGAAACACTTATGTGGCTGTCTTCCTTTTCACTCTGCTTTCAAGAGTTTGTGACTAACTGATAGATTGGGCAGGAAATTTTTGCCAAGTCACTAACACAGGAGGTACCAGCTGGGCAGTCAGAGGCTTCCCACACCAGAGCCCACATCCTGGTGAACGGACACGTTATTGAAACAAGGGTGTTTTTCACTATGACTAAACCAGATGAAATATCATTACGTCTTATTCCTTTTACAAATCTAAAGCAGTCCCATATGCTTTGGATTTGGACTGCCTCAAGGCAGTCCAACTGCCTTCCTAGAGCTATAGTTGCTCTCTAATCAGTCCTTTCTGTACTGCCTTTACTGAGCTACTGAGGGCCCCTTACTGGCCCTTTATTTCACAAGCTTTTTCAATTCAGTAGCTTGACTTGGGCAAGTGGTTAAATATTTTTTCCCCTTACCACACAAATGCAAATATATTGCTTGTACTGGTTCCTGTAAAACCTCTAAATACATCTCAAGCTGAGCCTTTAGTCCAGCAGTACTATAATTACACTGGCAGCTAAATTCTCTTCCATTTTTTTTCTGGTTTTGTTCCTCCCTTCTCTTTTATATATCATAACCCTCTCCCTGCTCTGAAAAAGACAAAAGGAAAAAAAGGAAGACAAAACCAAACCTGCTTTTCTTCTTTCCATTTCACTCTATATCCTTGCTCTATTCTGTATTTTGTAAAACTTCCCCACTTTAAGTCTTTTTTCCTTTGTTTATTCAGGGCATTCTCCATTTCCTATTTCCTCCTTCCTTTCCTAGCAGCTGGACTCCTCAAAGGAACTTGTTCTGCTCCTCTGAGAGCTTTAGGGTTTGTTTTTTTTTTCCTTTTGGTAGAAAACAAAAGAGCCAGCTCTGCCTGGTATTTCATTTCTTTATCACTCAAGAGCATGCAAGTTGCTTTTGGAGTTGATAATCTTCAGTGTCCTCTTGTGTAACGGCTCTCAAGTCAGTAATTTTAAATAAACCATTGCAAGTAGAAATTATTGATCAGGTCATTTATGTGACAACTGAACTTTAAAAAACAGGATTAACTGCAAACAGTTTATCTGCAAACAAGATTATCTGCAATACTGAAAGAGTGACTTATAATGGGGAAACAAGTCAAAAATTTATATAAACCTTAGAATATTCAAAGAAATATATCTAGAAAGAGGTTCTAGAAAAGTCATTTTAATGTAATCACTAAAGATAGTGTTGCCACAAAGAAAGCTGCCTTTTTTTTTATTACTTCTGCACTGTAAATTACTTCCTTTCTGCCTCTGATGAAGCTCAGATTACTGATTTCATTAGTTCCAACACTATTAGTGAGCTAAAAGTTACATAAGACGGGTTTTTTTAATCCTTTTGTGTGTGTGTGAAAGAAACACAGCATTGTAGATCCCAAAAGATGTGCTGCTGTTACTGAGTCTACATATCATGCATCTGTTCCTAATAAATGGTCTAGTCATCACAGTCATCTTGACAGTAAACATATATTCTTAAGTCAGCTAGGATTTTCATGTTACAAGGACAAAAATGAAAAGATAGACAAATTACCAAACTGACACTCCCACATAATGTGTGTAATCCACAGCTGACCTGCCATTTCTTTCATTACTTGTATACACAACTTAACACTTTAAGTATGGCTGTAATCATATAATGAGATTTGCTAAAGCCAGACTTTGTGTGAACTAGTCCAACAGCAGCACTTTGATGATCTACTTGCTGAACACCAAGAGTACTTTTGAAATGTTTTCAAACTAGCAGAAACAGTAGCATTGGCCATAACACATTTGAAATGTTCTATCACATTCTGAAAGCATATGGCATTCTAATAATTACCTAGAACTGACTCCAATACCCCATGAAACAGAGGCATGTCATAATTTAAAATACAGAATGACTAATATTATGTATATATAATGACACTCTATTAAAGATGCCATCTCATAAAAACAATAGAATTGTATAACATTTTACAGTAAACACTGCATTTACAACAGTATACTTATGAGTATGTAATTGTTTCAGTAACAGTTATATTATGCAGCAATTCGCCCAGTGAGTAAGTACTGTGATCTAATATTTTAATTATGACTTCAAAAGGGCCTCGTCCATTACACAGATAAAACAAAACTTTAAAATAAAAGTATGTAGGAACAATCAGTTGTGCGAGATCACAAACTGTAATTGCAAAACCAATCCTGTACACGATCTGTGTCAGTAGATGGAGATGTTATAAATAAAAGGTTTATTAAGCTGCTACTTTATTCCATCACATTGCCTAAAAAATAGAAGGACTACAATCTGAAATACATATTTCTGCTTATTCCCCTGCCAAAAAACCATAAAGGTATTGGTGAAAAAGAAGTAAGGAATGTATGCACACGTATGTAAGATACAGTATTTTCTGATGATACAAACACTAGTTTAGAGAAAAATTCAGTTTAAATTATGAAATCTTTAATGCTCACATACAGCCAGAGTGTCTGACTCTCAAACATGGTTAATCAAAACTGAGCAAAACACTTGCAGACAGCATGAATGCCTGCTTCAATCACCTACCAGAATCAACCTTTTCCTAGATCAATTGTCTGTACTGAGGTTATAAAAGAACATTTCCAAAGTCTTATCACAAAGGACCTCTCCACTCTCGACACAGCAGCTGCACTGAAATTTGACATTACACAATACTTTCCAACAGTTACTACTGCTGGAATAATTAAACATGTACAATAACAGTTGAAATTAAAAAGGTACACAAGGACTTGCACCCATCTGTATTTTCATACAGAACCACTCATCTATCCACACCTTCACAGACCATTCAGTTCGCTTTTGTGACACTTCACAGTCAAATCACGGACACTTATAACTTTAAGATTCACTGAATACTCTGAGTTAGAAAGGACCCACAGAGATCACTGAGTCCAAGTCTTAAGCCCAAGGCCTGTGTGGGGACTGAACCCACAAGCTCAGCATTATTAACATCATGCTCTAACCAACTGAAATAATTTCAAGGTTTCTTGCATCTTCTTCATTACCTGTTATCTGTATTTTCTTTCTTCCACTTGTAATACATTTTGACTTCCTACCATTACCCTTGTATTCAGACTAAACATCAGTTGTCATCTACTTCCAAGCAACCTGCCAGCTTCTGTTTTCCTTCCAAACGAAATTTCAATACTTCTCCTTCCTCACACTTCAAAAGAAATTCTAATCAAAATGCCACACCCTTACCCACTGAGGATAACAGAACTGAGTCTTTTCACAATCTGTTTTTTCACAAGCAATTTGTTTTTTCCACTAATAAATCAAAACTAATTTCTTCTTCAAAATCAACAACAGTTCTCTTCCAACTGAAAATCCATTTTCCAACCCCACAAACTATTTTAATATAGCTTAGCCCAGCTTGCAAATCTAATCATACTTAATGTGCTGTAAAGTGCTTTTTGTTTATCTTATTTTTTTTCCAATTTTCTCTCCAGAGGCACTCAAAACTTGACTGGGGAGTTGGCTATAGTAAATATGAGGACAACAGATCCAGAAAGACAGAAGGTTGTTTCAGCAATGTAAACTGAAAGACAAAATACTTGGCTAGATTTGGGCCATGAAGTTTGATTCCAAGTAGGTCAGACATTGACTACTGTCAAGACCAGAAGGCAATCTTAAAAACCTACTTGATTCAGAGCAGAACAGCTAATGGCTGTTTTATTAATTAGACCAGAGGAAAAAATGTAAGAAAGCAACAAAGCCTCAACAGGAGAGATGTGGCTGAAGATGAGAGAAAAGTTCTGAAAGAGAAAAGATATAGTAAGAAGGTAATGAACAGAGAAGCATCTGGAGGGATGATGAGATAAAGCCGTTTACATTCTTGCTCTCTCCTTACTTTAAGCTGATATTATTTCCAGAATCCTATTGAGTTCCTGGTTCTGCCTGTACATTCACCTCATACTCCACTACTCTGATAAAGGAATGCAGAAGTATTTTGGCTGTTGTGATAAAAGAGGAAAATTCCTTTTCTTACAATACTAGAAATATAATGATTTAGAAACAGTAAGGCTTTATTATGCTTATAACCTTATATATATTTTATAATATATATATAATATCCCAGTGTCTTTGACTAAGACCATCTTATTTGTAAGTTCAAAATAGTTATCTTGTGTGTGGTGCAGTATCATTCATACTAGAAAATCCAAATTAACAATTTAAACAACCTTTTTTTTTCTACCACTTGCTGTGTAAGCTTACCAGATGAGTCTACAAGCCTATTTAACCTTGTTGCTGCATCTTGTATGTTTTTGCCAGGATGGCTTTAATACTTTCTTCCCTTAGTTTCTCTTCTTTCTCCTCTTAAGTGTCATCGGTGACAATGGTTTACTTCTTACTTCCCTGACAGCAAGAGGACATGCAGCAGTTTTGCTTGCTTAGTTTCTTCCTCTGAAGGCTCAGTGAGTAACTGGAAATCATGTTTAGATGAGAAGGATACTGTACCAAACAACAGGTAAGTATTCTAGAATCACTGTAATGTATTATAAAAAACTCAACTGTTAGATGAAAAATAAGATTTTCTTCTTAACCAGAAATAGGCAAAATATTATTTCAACCAGTAACACCTTAGTGATAATTTATGCATGTTTACTGCCTCTGAAGATATACTTCCACCTAACGGGAGAAATAATTAAGATGTTGTTGTGCTTAACAATGCAATTTCCTAAAATTTCTTCTTTCCCCTTAATATTTAAAAATTAAGAAAGTAGCCTAATAATTTAGGTCATTATACTAAGAAAAGAGTCAGGAACATGAACTTTAAAAAGCAATATAAACCAAAAAGAAGTGGAAACAGAAGGCAAGTGTTCTCACATTACATATATACTTAGCTCCTCAAGTAGAAGAGCAAACCTTAGCAAGAAATGGAAGAAATTTAGACACAAATAATATTACTAGTACAAGCTCTAATTTTAAAAAGTTTAGAGGTCATTAAATGATGAAAAAAAGTGGCACACTGATCCATGTATACATATATTTATGTTCCTTAAGGGAAGAAACCTGCCTTCCACAATTAACGTTATTTGTATGCAATGAGATTACATAGAAACTGTTAAGAAAGGCAAATATTAAAACTTGATTTGTGAACTTGCACTCAGGAATCTAGCTTGATGAAAGAACCAAATTGCACTGGCATGCCCTTGTAACCAGTTGTAGAAGACATCCATTCCAGCAGAACAGAATGCATTACTCTCAACAGGTTGAAATTTAACGACCAAAAACAAATGACTGTAACACTCAAAAAGTCCCAGCTGGTTTAACAGTCTGTGAACCTTAAAGACTCAGAGAAAAATTGAAAGAAAACAAACAAACCAACTAAAACAAAAAAACAAAACAAACAAAAAAACCCCAACAAGCAAAAAACCTCCAAAACAAAACAAACCACCAAAACCCGACAAACTTACAAATATGAATGCATGTGCTATATGCATGTAACGTATAATTAAGTACTCAGCAGTCTAATGGCCAGATAAATTTATTTATTCAAATAAAAAATATCTTCTTTAAGTTATGATGGAAATTAAAGAGAACATTTAATGTTATTAATATGTTATTTAATATTAATGTCATTTAATGTGTTATCAATAATTAATAGCATTTAACACTCACATTGCACATTTACTTTTTAAACTGGTGTTCCACATGTTTAATTACTCAAGGAGCCAAATAGGTCTTGCACTAATGTTTTTAATTAAACAAGACACATTATGGTGCATTTTTACATTAGAAGAGATGGAACTTAATGAGTTCAACATAGACTTTGAATTTTAGTTATTTACATTATGACAAAAAGCACATTGGCTGTAGTTTTCAACTATAGTAATTTTTAACTTATTATATGCAATTGGCATATTGCATTTCTAAAATTGAAATGTAATGAAAGCACTGTCAAAAAAACTACAGTTTACAATACTAATACAGTACTTAAAAAGAAACGTTATATAACCAAATGAATTTATCAAAACATATTATGTTTTTCAACCTGTGCAGTACATTAAAGAATGAATGCTTGGTCAATTACATGAGCTGAACAGCCTGTTTCTGGTCACAGTATCCTTCAAGGATTTAAAACAATCATAGTTCATTATTGTATGATTATTTTTACAGAAACTGGGGGAATAATATATTCCCAGTCTGGTTGTTGGAAAGTTTCTGGCCACCTACTGTCCTGGCTTTTATTTGGAAATCTGCCCACATTCAGATCTTAGCTGAATTTAAAATTCTGCATCTAGGTCCTATTCCACTGCCCTAACACTGACAAGCAGGAAAAAATTCACAGCAGAGGCCACCAACACAGCGGGAGGCTGTAGCACAGACCCTATGAGGACAGACTGAGAAGCAGGGTCTATTCCACCTGGAGGAGACTGGGGGAGCCTACCAGCAGTTCCCAGTACCATCATGGAAGTTTTTGAGAAGGTAGAACCAAGCTCTTTTCCTCCATCCAAAGGAGAAGAGACAACAGGAGCAAGTTGAAAAATGTTTAGAGAGGATATAAAGAGTAAGTTTGATATCCAGACAATTGCCCAGCAGCCGATGTGCTGTCTCCATCCTTGGAGATTTTATTGACCTGTCTGGATACAGCTTTTGTACTTTTTATGACCTCCTTACTGACCCTGGTTTATGTAGAACTTGGAAACAGAAACCATCTGAGGTCCCCTCTTCACTAAATTATTCTGTGCTTCTATACATACAATATCTGTCTTTAACTAGAAGTTAGATTATTTGACTAAATTTAGGCTTTAGCAGAATTGTAACTATAATCTCCAAATGGTTTTCTTCAAAACAAACAATAATTTACAGAAATCCTTTTCATATCTATTAGCTGCCTGTCTACTGAAGATCAGGGATGACATGCTCTTGTTTTCATTCTGAATGTCCCCTGAGCATAAAAGGGGATCATCACTTTTCCTGGCTTCACAGACATTTAATCCATTAACTGCACGATAAAGGTGACTTCCCCTTAGGCATTCTCACGTAGAAACATTTCAGATACATGGCGCCAAATCAAAATAATACTGAGTTTCTTATCCAAGACATACTACAGATGTTGGAGAGGGAATAAAGTAGTTTGACACATTAACACAAAGCACCAAGTCCCTTACATGTTGTTCAAAACTAATGTTTTTCTGTATTTTCTGTATTTCCAGAAATGGTTTCAAAAAATCTAAATATAAACCTGCTCAAAGGCCTTTCATTGAATTTGGCTGAGAAGTCCACAAGACTACTGTAAGGATAAGAAACCAGACAGTCAATGCCTTCTAGCATATTATGGCATGAAATATCAAGTCATGACAAACTTCAAATATCCTTCTAAAAAGTCTGATTAAAAACCATTATTTCACTGCTCTGCACAGCCATAGCAACTGCACAACCACATCACAGCATAACAAACTACAAAGAGACATCATGTATTATCAACCTTCCGAAAAATTTTACCTCAGGTCCAAGAGCTCAAAAAAATTATGTCAAAACTCATCAGAACACACACACACAAAAAAAAAAGAAATCGTAGGAATAGAATGTCCTAATGTTAGCCAGCTAATAGTTAGCCAATTACCTTGAAATCACCTTTAACTGAAGAAACCAGGTTAGGAGAAAAGCAACCAGAAGTACATTTTCACAAGCTTCCTGACAGAGAGCATAGTTACAAAGGTTTATGAAGACCCAGGTATATGGGAATTAAAAGATAACCATGCACCTATTTACACAGTAGTTACAGTAGTTCCAAAGTCTGTCTTTGGGGAGCCAGCTGTTGGATTGACACATGCTTTACTTCCCACAGCTGGGGATCTGGGTCTTGTGCAATGCAGTGCCCTCCAATTCCACTGGGAATCCAACATTTCTTTTGTAGCTCAGTCCATCTTTGGGTTATCCAGGATGTGATTACACAACATTTTCTCTGACATTGCAAACCAGCTTAAGAAGTTATCCTGTCGGTTCCCTTTCCCTTGTGCCATTTGTTCCAAATGAGACAAAAAAAAAATTAATTTTAACTTAGGTCACTGGTGATACAGTTTACAGCACAGCCCTACAAAAAGCTGATGTGTTCACACAACCAAAGGAGCTGCAAATTCCAGTGCTTGTGAGAGGCTGAGGAAAGAGAAGTCTTGAGAACAAAGAAAGGTTAAGAGAACAGTTAATACACATCATGAAACTACAACTCCACCTTATTCTTAGATCTCTGTAACTTCGTGATTTATAATTCCCTCTTTATGGTTTATAAATCCCTCTTTCATCAGGAATTAATGCTTGTTTTCCAAATGTCTTTTCAGGAATTAATGTTTGTTTTCCAATTGTCTTAGTCCTCAAATGCTCTTGCATTAGTCTCCCAGTCAAATTTTACCTAATACGTAACTCAAACACCACCTGCAGCCATATCTCCACAGCTGAATCCGTGCAAGTAATCCCATGATTTCATGTTGAAATTAAAAGGCCTCCCAGTATAAATGAACTTGAAAAACAAATGTTTGATAAATACAGGTATCAAATGCACTGTATATTTATGTATCAAGACTGGGTATTTAGAAGGTAAAGGGTTTCTTACTTTAGAAATATCTGACAGTACTAGAAACCCAAGCTGTAGCCAGTGTTATGACACACTAAATGCTGATGAAAATTTTCATCATAACTATGAAGTCCTTGTAGTCAAACAAGATAATGGACATCAGAGATAGAAAATATTCATTTAAAGCATAGTAGACCTGCACACTTACACTATTCCTCTAAGATATTATCAGCCCACCAAAAAAACCTCTAAATTCTTGCATTTTTTCTGGTGAACAGGATTATATAGACTGTGTAAAACAGGTCTAAAAAACTGCTTTAAACTTATTTGATAGTTACTCTCACTAAAGACTATAAAAAATAAATCCTTGAGACCAATTAAGTCACATAAAGAAGCATTTTTAAATTTTTAATCATACATGCAAATTACTTTAATCACAACACTTTGAACACGTATCATAAATCCATTTGCTTAAAACATCTGTAAAAGAATTTCTTAAGTCCTGAAACCTACTGAAGCTGCTCAAGCACATAAGCAGTATGATAAAGGTAATACCAGCTAAATCAGCTTCACTGAGTTGTTGATAAAAAACCTTACACCACGAACAACACATAGATCAAGAACTGGGGTAAATTTCAGAAAAGATCCCATGAGGGGTTGCACACAGAGCAAGACATACCACACCATACATATTTATGCAAGCATATAAGCACTTTTAGAGTCCTAGACTAAAGACAACCAGCTTACGTGAGACTTGCACAGGATCAAAACTAAGAGCTAGCCAAGCAAAAAAACCCAGAACACAGATAGCATCTGATGTCAACAAACACAAAATAATAAACCCCTGAAAGAATAACTTGCATTCATTCCCACCTGACATTAAATTTTAAGCCAAATGTAAGCAGATAAACAAAACAACCACTCACAGGATGTGCAGCTCAACAGAATCTCTACTTAATACAGGCACACACGAGACAAGAAAAACTGTTCTGATGAAAAAAGGAAAAGTATTTAAAACATTCTTAATTCACCTGGAATATTGTCTTCTGTGACATCACAAAAACCACAGAAAAACATAATCAGTTCATAGATTTGTATGAGCTACAAACAAATACTAAAGACTCAAAGAAAAAAGAAGATACACACATATACCCCCCTTCTCCCACCCCTGAAAAAAAAATCACCACACAAAACCAGAAGAATACCAAGAAGACAGAAAATCAAAGTACCAGGATCTAACGCCTCTCTTCCTAATAAAAGGAAATGTGCAACCCTGATTAAAAAGCAATCTACTGACAACAAAAGGAACCCTGTAATGCTATTGTGGAAGCTGTTGTCAGACAGATGCAGACACAACTCACCTCAAAAAAGAACAATGTTTCTATTGATTTTAAATCAATAGTTGCCTGCACCAGATTGGATTTTTTATTTTTTATTTTTTTTTTCCCTACAATTAGATTTAGAGATTCAGCTTCGACTGTGTGAAATAGTAACTATGTAACCAAAATTAGATGGACAATTGCCTCCTAGGCAAGTCATTCCACATAACACATGGGGGTTATCATCCTCCATGTGAACCAGACTCTCTGCATCCACCACTGCACAACCCACAGAGCTTGACATTTGAGTGAGGCATCATCCTTTTCCTTTGAGCATCTTACAGGTGGCAACTGACAGAGATAACCTATCTTACATTTGTACCTTGTAGCTGTCACTGTACTAAGACGCACAGTCTGCTCTCTAGATGAATGCAGTATGCAGCAGGAGGCATCTATTTGTATGCAGCAAATAAAACTGGATTGCAGTTCCTTCAGCAGAACTACTATAAAGAAGCTTCTTTGCATGTTCACATTTCTTTACTGTTTTTCACATCTGCATAAAGACAAATCTATCTTCTAGAACAATTTTGAAAATCTCATATTCAGAAAATCAAGAAAGCTCCTCATTTACCTTTTGCTAAAGAAATTGCAGCTGAAGCAAGTTAAAGAAATACGAACGTAAGCACGAGCTCAAACGTTGACTTAGATCATGCTAGCATTACTCATATTAGTCATCTTACTGGGCTCACACTGAGAACCCCACGAGACATATGAACACATAAAAATCCACCAAAATCAGTGCACAGCCAGGGTCAGAGGCTTTGAAACAGCAGCTATATTATTTCAAATGAGAAGATACAACTGGTACTTGCCTAATGACAGTTGTAACTCGTGCATGCAAGCCTAGGTAAAAAGTAGCAGGTGTGTTACAAGAAAAATGCTAACCTGTAACAGAACAAGAGCACTAGGATAGGACAGTTTGGGTTGAAAGGCACTGCAGGAGGTCATCTAGTTCAACCTCCTACTTAATGTTCCAGTTACTTTTCTAAAAAAAGCCACCAGATTTTGGTTGCCTTCTGCCAGTTTTTTTTGGGGGGGACGCTTTTTAGAACATCATTTTTTCAGAACAAATACTTGTTTTACTGTTGCATGGTCAATTCTGTTAACTGCTTCTTAATTGCAAGTTTTTAAACTTTTGATATTCCTCTATTCATAATGAATACCATTTAATTACTGTCTCTGTTTAATACTACTACATTTCTGAATTTTATTTTCCTTTTTCAGATGAGAGCTCAGGTTATTTCTTGTAACTGCAAACATCATCAGTTAGCTTTTTGTTTACAAGAGGTAAAACTGTAAAACTGACCCAAAGCTGAGAGAAAAAGAGACCAATGGCAAAGCAACAACCTCATTCAGCAATTGCTTTTCTCGTAATTTCAGAAAGATGATGCCACTGCTAGTACCACACGGCAGAAACATTCACTTAACACTATTCTGTGGTCACGCATAACATGCCCCACACAGCTTGGAAATGGTTATTCTACAGAGATTTCAAGTTTTTATTAGCCTAATCATCGCTTTGAACAACTACAAGTAAAAAGCAGTAGCAGCTTCCTTTCATTTTCCATTCAGCAGTTCCAGTCAGTCTGATTCGACCAACAAGGATGTTGGACCATTTTTTGCATTCCATCTACTTCTTGCTCATTACAGCTTCCTCTCCCACAGCAAATACCCCTTCCCCATGCTGCTGTTGTTGGCACTTACAAAAAATGAAAATCTGTAAACAGGCCGAATTTAGATTTCTCTGGAAAGTACACCACTGCTGAGAATCCCTGAAGTTGTTTAATTTAGATTGTTTTAGATTTATGTTATGTAAGTCCCTCTGGATGTATTCCCATCAAGCGGAGGACAGTAGTGGCTACTGTATTCCTACTGAATCCTCAAATTACTGCCCCAAACCCTAAAAATGGAAGAAAAATGGGCATGCCCACAGAACATCACTATGGTGCTATTAGCACTATATCAGTTATGAAGAAGACTGAGATGCACGAAAGGAAAAGAAAGGTAATCTATAAAACAGATCCAAAATACCTTTAAGTGCCCACAGAATCTCTCTATAATCTTCTGTCAATACTGATTTTCCATAAAATAGAAACTTAAGAAATACTTCTCTCACCTAGTTACATACACATTACATTTAACTAGCAATAGAGCAAATGAAGAAGTAGATGCTAAATCGATAAGCTTTACAGAGCTAAGATGTACACAAACACTGATCATGAAGCAAATAATATCAAGTGCAAAATTACACTCAAAACTGTTAATAGCCAGTACAATCTTCCCAATTAAGTTCCTGTCTATCCAGCAACCACAAGGAATAGAGTCAACAATTCTCAGCATAAAACAATTTGTGAATAACCAAAGGAAGGTGTTATTTTCTCACCTGTCACTGACTGCAGAAGCGAGAAATTTGAAGACAATACCACAGTCAGGTTCTAATTAGACTTCAGATGCAAAAAATCCCCAAACCAAACAAAACCAACAAACAACAACAACAAAACCAACCCAAAACTGAGGAAGATTTATCTGAAATTATTTTTTAAAAAATCTTGTGAAAATTAATCAAATTAATCAATTAATCTATTAATTCACAACCCACACCTAACGGAACATTTCCCACGCAGAAGCAAATTCAACAGACATATAGAGAAAAAACACAAATGTGTTTTTTCGTGGCTGTTTGCCCTCTTCCTTCTGCGAAGAGATTTTTTTTTTTTTTTTTTTTTTTAACAGCACAAATAAGTATTGGCGAGGAAGTTCTCCCGAACACACAGCACCTCCACCGACGAGGCGCGGCAGACACACTTCAGCTTCCCCGCCGCCCAGGTCGGCCCGGCCCGCCCCCCGAGCCCTGTTTACGGAGGGGGAGGAAGCCGGCTCGGTGCCCCGCTCACAGCCCGGCGGCAGACCCGCCCGCCCCAGCGCCCGCCCGCCGCAGCCCGCCGGAGCCCCCGCCCGCGGGACGGAGCGCGGCGGAGCAGCCGCCCCCCCGGCCCCCCCGGCCCCCCCGGCCCCCCGGCCCCCCGGCCCCACTCACGGCGGCGGCGGCGCAGCGCGGAGCGCAGGCAGCGTCCCGCCCGCTCGCTCGCTCCCCATGCACGGCGGCGCGGGCGGGGACGCGGCGGCAGCTCCGCGCCGACCCGCGCTCTGGCCGCTCCCCCGGCGGGGCGGCGCTCCCTCCGCTCACGTCATCGCGCGGCTGCGGGCGGGCAGAGCGGGCCCAACCGGGCTCTCTCCGTTCCGCTCCGCTCAGCTCCGCCGGGGCTGGCCGTGCCGGGCGGGGCCGGGCGTCCCTCGGCCCGCGGGGACACCGAGCGGCCGCGGGGCAGGGGCAGCGCTGCTCTCCCGTGGGGGCGGCAGCCCCTCGTCACAGAATCACGGCGCGCTCCGAGCTGGAAAGGGCAGGGGGGCACATCGAGTCCCAGCGCCTGGCCCGGCACGGTACCACCCCCAAGAGTCACATGTGTGCTTGGGAGAGTGAGCGAAACTCGTCTGGAGCTCTGTAGAGCTCCGTCGGCACTGGAGAGGGCACCGGGGGGTTGTCGGCGGGAGAAGCGGAGCCGCCGCCGGGGCGCTGGTGTTTGTTTGTCCCCCGCCGGGGCGCTGGTGTGTGTTTGTCCCCCCGCCGGGGCGCTGGTGTGTGTTTGTCCCCCCGCCGGGGCGCTGGTGTTTGTTTGTGTCCCCCCCGGGGCGCTGGTGTTTGTTTGTGTCCCCCCCGGGGCGCTGGTGTTTGTTTGTCCCCCCGCCGCTCCCCGGCCGGAGCGCGCAGCTCGGGCCTCTTGTCTCCCCCCGCCTCCGCCGCCCGCTGAGGTGAAAGCTGGACACGGCGAGGCAAAGGGCATGGGACCAGCGAGTGTGAGGGGCAGATCCCGCCTTGTTCAGCCGTGGTAAACAAGCAGCGCGTCTTTGCTGCGGTCTGGCTGCAGAGGAGTAAAAGTATGTTAGCTGGGCCAAAGAAAAAATGTACGGTTGTTTTTTAAAGCCAAGTGTGTGTGTGCGCGCGCTAGTTCTGTCCCACCTCCTCCGATTTACTGCACAGCTCTGACTTCTGAAATGCACACTTTTCTGTCACTTCCTGTGTGATGAGTTTGTTATTTTCTTGTCCGTGCCAAGTAAACCTTGGATCCTCACCTGAAAGCTCAGGAACTGGATTGTCTGTTAGACAAAGGAAAAACACAAGTTGGGACAGGGAAGCCCTGTAAAAAAGCCGTGTAAAAGTTTGATGGATGATGAGTCTCAGACTGCTAACAGGCTCACGCTGATGACATGCATGCTTTCAAAGCAGGCTGTTACATGTCAGCTAGCAGTTTGGTACTGTCAAAATGTAATTCTTTAAGAACAATCTTACTTTGTCATGTCACTGTCGTTTCTATGATGTGATGTGTGGTTTTTTGCTCTGTACAGAAGAGTATGCCCATGTGCTATAACATCATTTCACAGGTGTCATGTCCTGTAAGATCATATCACAAAATCTAGGCCATTTCAGAAACTAGAAATTGTATCAGTGGGTGCATTGCTTTGTTTTTATTGAATGTGCAGTATAAAAAATACCTGGTGATTTTGAAAGAAAGTCAATTACAGTATGTTTTCTTCTATAATATCTAGTCTTTTATCTCAAAGAAAGTTTCTGTGGTACTGCATCCTCTAATAATTTCCTTTTCCTGTTTAAAGTCTCTTCTCAGTTTACAGTGTGGAAAACACAAACATGATGCAGTGACACTGGAAACGTCTTCCAAGCAGAGATAGGAAAGAAACTCCAAAATAAAAAATTCTGATACCTCCCAAAAATAATTACCTAACATGCCACTGATATTCAGGCAACTCAAGAGAGAAGGAGAGTAGTGTACTTCATTGGTTGTGCTCACTGCATAACCTAAGACTCTGCTTATCAAGATTTCTGTGGACAGACTCCTGCAAATACAAAGAATTCACTGAAATAGAAGACAAATCCTTGTTAAGTTTCAGTAGTTCGTCAGGGTCAGGTGTAGTTGGACCTGCAAAATTTCTCAGCCTCTGGAGTGATAAAGCACACCATCACTTGCTTTGATTTTGAAAGTCCAATCTGTGTTAGGACTCCAAACATTATAGTGTATCTAATGATGCCTGGCATTCTTGTTTGTCTTCTATTATAATCAAACATGCTTTAGTATAACATAGCAAAACCCAGTATTGTCCTATGAAATATCCTTTTTCATTAGTCTGTTCACATTGTTCATTACTTTCATCAGAGTTCTTGCTACTACAATTTTCAACAAATCCTTTAAAAGGTAGGTATCTGCACTCAAAAACTGTGAATGTCTCAGGTTTGCATCTAAATACCATTCAAGCACACCCCCCTCCTCCCTTCCCTTTTTCCTTGCTAAATGATCACAGTGTCCATGCATTTGCATGTTAATAGGCTTGGACACAAGTGTCCACCTGTGGCAGGGAGTTGAAGTACATTTATCTCCGTACTCTTCACACACTTCATTTTGCATATTCACGCTGTGTGAATACCCTCGTGTGTGGGGTGTAGTAACAGAGGCATAACCACAGAATCCAAAACCAAGGATGTTAAATAACAAATTTAGTAAGCGTATTCCCAAACGATGGACAAATATACCACTAATTATGCACAAAACATTATTTCTACAGGACGTGGAGCAGCTTCAAATTTAGCTTGCTTTTCAAAACAAAAACTTGCCATCTGTGTAAAAAGCATAGTTTTACTTCCTTGATTACTTCTGTGTTCCAAATTCTGAGATTAGTGTGCTAGCCAGGAAATAGACTTTGTTTCATTGTCATGTTCAAAAAGCTGAAAATTACAGAAATAATTCTGTAGTAGTTCCTTCAAAAAATCTCATAGTTGTCCTTTGATTTATCATTTTCAGCTGAAATTAAAATCAAAGCATATTTTCTGTTCAGAAGTAGGGAATTATTTCCAAAACCTTTACAAATCACAACACAATTACTTATTTTAGTCAAATCTGTGAAGTCAGACTGCATGTATTTCACTTTTTTTCTACTTTAGTGTAGTAGTCCCTGCCTTGGAGAAAAACATATTTTGGTTAAAAAGCCATGCTTTTCCTTTAAATATATGGCACAAAGAACAGTCCTAAAGGAAATGTTTTTATTTTTTGTAGTCATTCTCTGAAACCTATTTCCTGAAGTTTTATGAGTGATTACCTCCTTCCTGGAGGAGAATTGAAGAAAAAGCACCTGTAAACACAGGTTTGTCTATGACTTGGCTTGCGAAAGGACACGCTTCTAATTCATCTGCTTTGGCAAAATATAACTTAGGAAAAGAAGACATCTCTTGGCTTTGAGGGCCCCAACAGCAAGCACAAGATTGTTCCCTTCCAGACATCCATTTAGTACCTGTTCCTCTTAGAGACTGTAGAAAGTACCTAAAAATACCTTCTGTAATGCACTTCTGCAAAGACAGCTTTTGGAGCATATACCTAAGAATGAAAAAGATACTTCTCGAGACACTAAATTGTACCCTCACTGCTGCTCCTGGTAGAAGATGCACTTTGTTAGCTACTTTTCCAACAGCCCACTGTGTTCTTGATCAGATACAAAATACTGCATTACATAACAATCCCATAGGGAAAAAAATTAAAAACCCAAAACATGGAAAAAAAGCCTTACAAGAATAGGCATTAGTTCAATTGCTGAGCAAGTAAAAAGCACTCAGGGACTACAGGGACTAATGCAGAACTGTGGCTTCTATAAACCAGAGGAATGGAATCAGATAATGCTCCCTGTGTGTCCAAAACTGCCCTATTTCCTTTCCCAGAAGTTTCCAGGAGCAGGATAAGTGATACAAAGACAAGACAGAGAAGCCTGCTTTGTAGCCCACAGTGATCAGGAATAGTACTCTGCATGGCAGATTCTTTGTTTGTATGAGGGATGGGTGTGTCAGATGTCCAGTAGCATTAAATCTTGGATTAAAAAGGGCTGCATAGCAGTATTACTATATTTCTTACCCATATTAGTAGCATATGCACAGGTCAACCACATGTAGTGCAAGAGATTTTCATCTGCACCTTTAAAATTGAATTGTTCCAGTTGCATGAATTTCAATAGTTTCTGATAGGTTTTCTGCAAATAAAGATTAAATCATTTGCTTATTTACTGTTTAATGAAGCCAATTGCCTCACGTGAGTAGTAAGGCCTGCACTGATCTCCATACTGTTTGTGGTTCTATTAAATGTTGCAATCCTTTGAACACTCCCATCCATGTGGCTCAGCACAGGTTGGTGTGGATCTGATATGGAAATGGAGTAAATTAATTTCTTGCCAAGTTAGTTGAGTCACAATGGAGCAGCGGCATGGGATTTCCTTTTAAGGAACATGTGCTTTTCTCTTATTAGAGGATAAAAGCTAGTGTGCAGCCAACAGTTTTGTAGCTGGAAAAAGCAGACAGGCAAGTAAGTGCAAGCATTTAGTTTAACTGTAGTTCTTCAAAATGAATTTTTGAAATGCAATGCACTGACAGGAAATGGCTTGGTATAAATTATATTACAGGGAACCACAAATTTACTGACACTCTGTGACTTTTTTGCCTAGTAACCATTTAGGTATACTAGTACCACAGAATGAGGAAAAGAGTCAGTATATCTGAATTTCTACTCCAAATCTGTTAACAGAATGAAATAAAATAAAACTAATAAAACTGCAGCCTGAGGCTGAAGGAGAACTGTCAAGCATACACACTGAAGACTCAGCTTGCAGTGTTTGTTAGTGGTTTTGCTGTCAGAAGTCCTAGTGATGGCTTCAGGAGTCCATCAGTATGCCAGGTCTCCATCAAATAACAGTTTGTTTCCTAATCAACTTTTGCTTGCATAGGTTCTGTTTTGCTTTGTTTTCCCTTTCACCTTTAAAGCAGGATATCTTCTGTGCTTAAGTGGCATCTTGTGACCACCTCACACAGAGGGGTCACAAATTGTGATGTGGGTGCAGACCCACACAGAGGACAGCAAGCAGCAGCAGGTCAGACATGGAAAGCTTCTTTATTTTTCTGACTTCATCAACTTATATACACTTTTTACAGAAGGCCAGGATTGGCCAAAGAAGGTTACAACTTCATGACCCATTGGTCATTCTGACCATCAATCAAGTTCTCCTCTCAGAGAAGAACTATGCAAAACACAAGATAATTTCTAAAAATACATAATGTTTACATGAAACAGTGTGAGAATCAGGCTGCAAAGATTCAAACACTTGAAAACAAGAAAATGCAGGGCAACAGTATCTAAATACAATAACATGCAAATTTGTCTTGGGTTTGCATGGCCAGGTTTTGGTAGTGGGGGAGCTACTGGCTTCTGTCAGATTGTGCTGGAACCTTCTTCCATGCCTAGTAGAGCCAGTGTCAGACATCTTCAAGATGGTCATGCTGCTGGCTGAGGCTGGGCCAATCAGAAATTGTGGTAATGCCTTTTGATAAGATATTTAAGAAGGAAAAAAGTTACTGAGCGGATGTAATTGCAGCCAGAGAAGAGCAGAGGGAGTATACCTAAGAAGAAGACCTCTGCAGAGAGTCAGGAGAGGGATGAGGTGCTCCAGACACTGCAGCTGGGATTCTCCTGAAATCCATGGTGCAGCCCATGGTGAGGCAGCTATGCTCTTGCAGCCCATGGAGGGCCACATAGATGCAGAGATCCACCTGCAGCCTGTGATGGAGACCCACACCAGAGCAGGTGGATGCCCAAAAGAGGCTGTGACCCCATGGGAGGCCTGTGCTGGAGCAGGTCCTGGCAGGGATCTGCAGACTCAGGGAGAGAGGAGCCCACACTGGAGCAGGTTTCCTGGTAGTCTTGTGACCCTGTGAAATCTCATGGTGAAGCAGGCTGTGCCTGATGGTTTGCACCTGTGGAAGAGTGACACACATTGCAGCAGTTCATGGAGAACTGTTGTCGCCTGTGAGATTGAGCTCACACTGGAGAAATTAATAGGGGACTGTCTCCTGTGGGGGGCACCCCATGCTGGAGCACAGGAAAGACTTCTCTCCCTGAGTACTGGGAGAAAAAAAAGCATGTGATAAACTGACCATAAAGCCCATTCCACTTCTGCCTGCACCACTGCAGGAGGAAATAGAGCTAGGAAGGAGGAGAGGTGGAGGAAAGTTTCTAAGGTTTGTTTTACTTTGGTAATAAATTCAGCTAATGACCAAATTCAGTCTGAGATGGTAACTGGTTTGTGACCTCTCGCTGACTTTATCTCAAATTGTGAACCTTTCACTATATTTTTCTCTCCCACGTCCAGTTTCACAGGACAGTGTTAGAGTAGCTTTGGTGGACACCCGGTATCCAGCCAGATCAACCCTCCACTGAATTTAAAAGGTTCTTGGTTCTACAGATTTACAAAATGTATTCCTGTTCATAATTAAGATAAATTAAATGCCTTCCCAGGTCTACCTATCACTAGGAAAATAACTTACGACAAAGAAATTTTCTTTGAAAATCCCATGGGCATAGGGAAGTCTACTAGATTGAAAACCTCTCAAAACATATTTTGGAGGGACTGGGGTCCATTACTTTGAAAAATCAAAGCAAAATCACCTAAGCCTTCCTTGCCTTAGTTAAATATGGGAAACAGCCTGCTTCCCTCATATACACAAACTAGTATTTCTCTATTCATTCCTGGAGTTTCCAGACATTTAAAGGGACTCAGAAATTGACCAGAAATATTCTAATGCATAATTAGAGGTTTTCAGCCCCGTTCACGTGAATACCTTCTCATCAGGACTCTCAGGACTTCATTGTGTACAGTGTTCACAACATAATTACCTGGCATTAATTTGTGGAAAGTAAGATTATTCTTTCCATAGTGTTTTCACATGTGTACCTGTATTAGAATTTTTTCTTATGTCTCAAGACATGAATGGAGATTTAGACGAGAACATCTGTTATGGATTTTTAGAATTAATATTTCTAGATGTTAATTATGTACTGATTTTATATATATAATTATATATATAATTATATATCTGATTTTAAATGCAATGGACTGTGCAGCTCTGTCCATGTTCTTTTACCATGCATTATTATGGAAAGTTAACCTTCCTGATCTTGTTTGGCAGCAGTTATCTATCTGAAAGCCAGGAAGCCTCAAAAGTTAATGTTTATGTAAATTCATTTCCATCAGTAGTGTTTCATCCTGTTGATTTTTTTTTTTTTTTTTTTTTTTTTTTTTTTTTTTTTTTTTTGTGTGTGTGGGTTATTTAATCTGTTGTGTAATTTAATCTGCTGTAGTGTAACAGGATATGCGTGCAATATAGCTGGAAATTAATAGGACAAAAGACAACATAATGGGGTAACAAAAATTCTGTTAAGGCCAACTGTTGAAGTTTTTGAATTTCCTCACTTGAGAGCTCAACTTTTATGATATTTTTAATTATTTATTTTTCATTCTGAAACACATTTAAGATACAATTACTAAGCCACTTGGATGCAATACAGAAATCAATGTCACAAAACTGAACCAAGTGTATCTTGCACATTTTCCTAACTGCCTACTGTACTCACGTCAATCACCAGAGACCTGAATGAGGGTTCTTGAATTTAGCATGGAGGAGAGAAGGCTTCAGGGAGAAGTCTTCAGGGAGACTTTATAGCAGCCTTCCAGTTTTAGCAACCTTCCTGTAAAGGAGTCTTACAGGAAGACTGGAGGGAGAGTTTTTACATGGCCATGTAGTGACAGGACAAAGTGGCTTTAAACTGAAGAATGTAGGTTTAGATTAGATGTTAAGAAGAAATTCTTTACCATGAGAATACTGAGGTGCTGGAACAGGTTTCCCAAAGGAACTGCAGATGGTCCATCCCTGGAAGGGTTTAAGGTCAGGTTGGATGGGACTCTGTGCATCCTAGTGTTGTGAAAGATGTTGCTACCTATGACAGGGGCATTAGAACTAGATGACTTTTAATGTCTTTTCAAACCCAAACTTGCTCTGTAAGAGCAAGAAACTTTAATACACACACTCAAATACACAAACAAGGAACTTTAATGAACTGATTCTAGAAGTCTCTAAACTGCTTACAGTAAACTCAAAGTGAAAATTTTGTTTGTAGTTATTTTTTTCCACATGGTATTCTCATCTTAATATTTTACAATGAAGCAAAGACACTGAATTTCGCTTTTATTTCTACTCAGTTTTACTTCCGATTGAAAGTATGCAGTAGCAGCAAATTGTGTTTTGATTCACAGTCCTGGAAAGGCTGAGCAGAGTTTAAGATCAGAAACTTATTCTGGTCTGAAATATAATTATAAAAATATGTAGTCTCCTGATTCTTCAAATGTGCTAAGTAATTGTTGCTCAAATGAAAATAGATATGAGACCCTTTGCTTTATCAATATTTCTGAAAAAGTTACTTCAGGAGAAAGCTAGGTATCAATGTTGGTATCAAATATGCACACTGGCAAAACTGTAACATTAAAATATTTTATGTTAAAAATAAATTATTAGTTATCTTTAGCATAACTGTTTTGATTTTGAATCTTTTAGCCAATTTCAGTTAAAACTAGCAGGAGTATATGATTTTCACAAATACGTAAATTCCTAGTCTGGATTCAAAAAGATACCCTGCTATGGATCTCTGCAAACCTGCTAAGAGGCAATTCTAAAAGAGAAGCCTGTCCCATGTGCCACTTCTTTGGTAACACAGCTTTCATTAATTAATAGTGAGATCAGGCTCTATATAATTTAACTACTTAACTTAACCCTTAACTACTACTGATTTTCACTATTGCTTTGTAGTTACATTGGTACAAGCAAGATCAAATCCATGTTAAATCACTCCTCCTCCCTTATTATTGAATTGCAGTCAGATCAGTTAAAGATCTTTCTTTGTAATTAAAACAATAAATCAAATTAATCTCTTTTAATTTCCTATACTAAAAAAAAATACCCAGCAACTATTAAATTTTAAACCATTGATTTTTGTTTCACTCTTTATAGTGTAATGGAAATAAACTACGTATTGGAGCTTTCCAGGAGAGCATTTCAGGATCTAGAAATAGCTTCCATTAACTCCTTTTCTTGGAGGAGGAAGATTTTTAGATAAGCCATTCCAGTAAGTATTCCCTGACACTGAGGCACACATACAAAATAAAGCACAAGAGCTCTCACTAGGGCAAAGAATACATATCACTTGCCATTAAGCTTCCTCAAAGCTTAGGTTATAAAAGATATTGTCAAGGTAGTTGTACCTCAGGCAGAAACAGGAGTTAACTTGATCCTTCCAGGGAGTAGCTTCAGGCTGTGTCAATGCCAAGATACCTTTCATGTGAAGGACCAAAGCAATTGGATTTGTTTATCTAATTACTTCAAAGGGTAGAACTAGTTCTCATCCACAGAAATGAAGGAAATTTGTCGTGGTTTTCGCCCAATGCCAAACAATGTTTAATCTGGCATTCCCAAGATCAGAGAAGCTGCAAGAGTACCCTGCAGCCTTGGCACTGCCTTCAACACAGCTAGACCTGTGGAGGAAACCCAGTTCTCTGAGATGAGTCACAGGTGTCCAGCCCTCCTGGTTTTGAATGTCTTCTATTCTGCTTCCTCTGCTGCTACAGAATTGAGTCAGCCACAGACGGAAAGCCTAGAGCTACCAAAAAACCCAGACAGATATTTTTGGTTACCAGAAATTGTGACAACAGGAGCTAGTTTGTGCTTAAGAGATGCTGCAGCAGGCAACAGAAATAAATATTCTTCTGATCTGTGGAGAGGTTACCATTCAGTAAATGGCAGAGGAAGCAAATTGAAAAGATTGCAAAGGGAACAGCTTTTACTTGGAACTGCCACTGTTCTGCTTACTCTCAAAAGTGAAACTAACAAGCCCCACACAGAGAGCTATTTAAGTTTAATATTTGGCTAGTAGCTGCAGTAACGCCAGGAGTAGATTGTCATGAGAATGGTGAGTGAGATACAACTGCTGAAGTACTATGCTTAGCTTCTGTGTTTCTTGATTTGTTATATGAGCTAGTGCTGCCAAGGGTTGGGATTTTTTTTTAATTCCCTATGGAATGCTAGTGGGATAAAGAACAATATTTTAAAATAGTTTTAAACATTTTAAATATTAACAGATAATTGAAGCAGTAGCACATTTACATTAGTTACATGTGTGCTTCTATGTCTTTGTGACTTTTATTCCCCAGACTGTTTCATTGAAAAGCAAGAAGATAAAAAGTAGTATCTAGTCCTCAAAGCTCCTTCTCTTAAGCTAACCTTGTCTTTGTGCTGGAAATAGTCTTTGCAGTAGCAATGGTAGACACCTTACATGATGAAATGTAAGGGTTTTCACCAGTGGAAAGTTAACAACAGAAACCCCCACAGTATTGATAAGCAAACACATTAGGTTGGCTTCCTTAACAGAAGATCCTAAAAAAATAAAGTCTTTCAACTCATAGGACTGGAACTTTATATCAGGATTTTATCTTGTACGATTCAGAGACTTAGGACTTTATAAGGATGTGCTCATTGTCCATTTAGTAGCATAATATTCCACCAGTTTTAAAGCAGCCCATACATGTTAGTGCCAGTCAGCAAGAAACGTTGATTTTGAGTGATAGGTTTAGTTTCCTTTCTTGCTCCACTTTAAAACTCAGAGGATTCAGCCAAAAGAACATTACTTTTCAAGATGGCAAGCCTTCAAGGAGACTTCTGAGATGGAAAAGATGAGGACAATGCTTTGTTTCCACAGCTGGAACTTTTAGGGCAGATTTAGTTAGAAGAAATCCAATCTGTCTCTTCACTCTTCCATTTCAGAAACCCTGGATGAAAGTCCCTGTAGTGAGGAAGATCAGTGACTAGTGGAAAAAAGAGAGGAAGCTGTCTGGGTGAGTGGCCAGGGGGACAGCCTGCAGAGGATTCTGTGTACATACAGGAAACAGAGAAATTAAATGATGTAGCAACTCAGAGCCCCACTGCAGCATGGTAGGAATTGTTCTTCCATCTTGTACTACAGAGCAAACACCATGGATTTAACAAAGTGAGAAGAGATCAGTGAAGAAAGGGATAAACCACAATGGAAATCTTTCTCAAGTAGAACTGGCAGAATTTAGTCTTTAGAGGTAGACAAAATAAACCAAATTCCGTAACAACAAAAAAGAAAAAGCACAAACTTCACAAAAACAAACAACCACCACCCTCAAACCAAAAACTACATTTAAAAAAGGACCAAAAATAACCCAGGGGATTCAGGCTTTTAGAGCCCAAAGAAGCTTATAGCCATCATAGAGTGAGGCAAATATTTGCACAGACCTGAGGTTCCATGAATCTTGATATTTTCTAGTCCAGCTCCCTGTGGGATACAAATGAGTCACTTCATTCTTTTCTACCACTGGCACAAAAGCAGTTCTTCAAAACGCAGAATTTGGAACAGAGGATAAAAATGCTTGAAGCCAAGAATTACATTACATGTAATACAAACAATGTACCTTTTTAATTTATATGCCTATTATTGGCGATAGCAATTCAAATAATATATTAATTAGTAGCATTGTTATTGTCTGGAGAAAACATAAGGCAGAGGAAATCAGTGAGAGACTTCACTGAAATCTGGAAAGGTGTGAAAAGAGAAGTTTCAGACAAGTTCTTTCAGAGCAGCTTTCTTTGAAAGTGATTCAGTGAAGAAAATGCCATGAGCATAAATATGATTAAGTTTTCACTCCATGTGTCTGTCAGGCAAGTGACAATTTTGGTAATTTCTTATATTTTCCTTACAATGTCTCAATAGCAATTCAACAATTTCTGACAAAAATTGCTCTTTTCTGTGCAAACTTGTGAGACTGAAAAGGGAAAAGAAGGGTAATAGGATTCTGCAATATCCTTGTCCTTGAGTGTTAGTTATACTCTCTTTTTGCTTCTTACTGTAAAATTCAAGTTTTAAAAATATCTGCTAACAATGCTCATTAACTCTGCAAACTGAAACAGATGTTCATTCTTTATTTGTACTTTAAACTAAAATGAAGAAAACCTTTTTAGGCAGCTGCCACATCCAGCCTCTGGTAGGGGTGCATTAGGCTGGCCCTCCTCACCCTCTTATGGAGTAAGAAACTGTTAAGAAGCCTGTGCCTTCTCTAATAGCTTGTTCTTCTAAGATCCTCTTCATAGCATGGAAAAAGCCACATCTTTCAAAACAGTTCTTCACTTTGAATCCATACATCATTGTGTAGAGAAATCTGGAGCAAGACCTTGACACAGTTTCAAGGCAAAACTTGCTGCTGACATTAACAGTGAAGGGTGAAGAAACAGTATTTTTTGACAAACACATTTCCAAGAGAAACAGAACTACCATTTCCTAGTCTGTCTTATTTAGCCCTGATCCACTGCAGATGTGTTCTTTGAAAATATATTATGTAGATCACTTATTTCCCAAAAATCAAATGAAAATAGTGGATAATATACTTGTGGCGTGAATTATTAAGTAGATTTTTTACAACCAATGCTCAGAAACATTCTGTAGTAGCAATTCTTTCCTAGTCACATTCTGAATGTTTAGATATGTTTCTAAATATAAATACTTTTATGAGTCTCTCAGGAAGTCTTATTGCTTCAGGCACCTTCTGAATGCTGGCACACAAACAAACCAGTATGGCAGACATTTTCTTCTTTTTTCCCCCACTTTCAGGATGTTAAAAAAAAAAAGTAAATTATCAAAACTCATGCATATTTTGATCTAGATGTATCTTGCAGATGTTTAGTACATTACACAGAATGAAAGCTGTATTTCCAGACAGAAAAAGAAAACTATTTATGCTGATAAATGCTGAGTGCTGAGGAATGACCATTCAGAACCATAGTCTTAACTTACAGAATATATCCACATTAATAAAAAATTCTAAAAATGTATCTATGTTTATGCAAAACTTTGCTGAAGCAGTTGTTTTCTTATCCTCGGAGACAGTTTAGGATTGAAAAAAGGTTTAAATCATTTTCAAGGAACAAGGTGGCAGCAGTGAGAAGGGGTAAAGCATTTGTTCTTAAATGTGTAACTTCTGACGCATCCTGCAAACATGGGTGCCCTCCCAAGCCTGTTGAATTTTGTAAAATGGGATGTGTCATTGACATGTAGTGATGATCACTGGAATCAAGCCCTTAATCCTACTAGCTCATCCATAGTTAAGCACCAGATACCTCAGATGGATCAGTCTCCACAAGGCCCTACAGCTTTTCACCATGGGCCCACTGTTGAAGGAATACTGATGTTTGTTGTATGAACAGCACAGCAGACGCTGCCAGGGAAGGAGCTTGGCCAAACTGGTACTGGAGAGGGAGTAGCTATGTGTCAGACGTACAGCATGAGGACGAATGTGCAAAGATACAGCCTACCTCTGTGTGCTCAGCTGTGCAGAGCAGTTGCTACTTCATTTCCATGGGCACTCAGCCACTGTCCACCCTCGTGTAAAGAGTTTATTTTGGCCTTTCTTTTCTTGTGGCTACACACTTGACCAATACCACTTTAAACCGGGTTTCCACTGTGGGTCTCCTTATTGCTACATACACACACAGAGTATTTCTATACTCTCTAATACACGGAGGATACAGCTTTGGGCACTCTTCTTAGTGCATATACGTAATCTTACTGTTCCAGGAAAGAGATTAGCACTAACACCTGACATCTATTGCTTGTGATTTACTACAAATCATCCTAATAGTTCTGCTTGTAACAATGTCACAACTCAGTTTATATCTAGTCCAAATGCTATTTGGATATTGTGATGCTGTGAAACAGTGCATGAGTTACTTCTGTTACTCATCCAATGCCATCACCACACAGTCCAGCCCACACACTCTCTTCCCTGTTCTCACTGACAACAGGTTAAAGGTGTTTTTCAGAGCTTGTCAGTATTGCTCAGAGATCAGGCACAAGAAAGACATTATATACCTCATAATGAATGCTCTTTTAAGATACAGCTTTCCAAGACCTAAGCAGTAACTGCCAAAGATGCTCCTTCCACATTTTTAATTTGTTTAGAGTTGCCCTGACACAGTTGTGTGTCTCACTTGGGACTCCTTAGAAGCCAGATTAAATAGAAGTGGATATACATCAGTGGACATAAAAAATGAAGGCATGGAGAAAAGAAACAATAGGGAAATTAACTCCTGTACAAAATTATGCACCCTGAAAACTGGTTCTTGTATTGGGTTTGTTTTTTTTTTTTTTTTTTTTTTTTTTTTTTTTTTTTTTTTTTTTTTTTTTTTTTTGCCTTTGGTTTCTGTCTTAAGAGTATGACTGAGAAACAGGGAAGTGAATGTCAGAATTTACGAGCAGAGAATTATGCCTCTGTGGACTGAAACAAAATCCGTATCACTCATGGGGAAGAGGAAGAAGAGAAAAAGTATATATGCTTTGGCAGTAAAAAACCACCATTTTGAAAACATTACCCAAGACAGCCATGTACTTACTGTTTTGGTCTCACTAACTTACCTACTTGTGTGCTTCCCCAGACAGTTATTGCACTGGCTTCTAGCCATATGCCTTTGGTAAAGTGCACTGGATTGGAATTAAACAATTTTGCTTCCAATATAATCTCTTCTACTCCACAAGTTATCCATAAATTTTCTGACATAACCACAGAAAGTGCAGTCAAACTGCAATCATAGCATCATAGATGAAGGTTTGACAACAGGTATTACAAAATTGGCAGGAGATGCAAGGTAAAGGCATATTTTACAAATACTTTTCACGTCACCACTGTGACTGCCACTGTCATGGGACTGCACCTGCAGTGCTGCATCCAGCTCTGTGGACCCCAACATATGACCTGGACCTCTTGGAGCAAGTCCAGAAGAGGCCCACAGTAAGGACCTGAGGGTGGGAGCACCTCTCCTCTTTATGAGGACAGGCTGAGAAAGTTGGGTTTGTACAGCCTGGAGTAGACTCTGTGGAGACCTTATAGCACCTTCAAGTCAGTACCTAATGGAACCTAAAGGAAGACTGGAAAGGAATTTTTTAAAAGGGCATGTAGTGACAGAACAAGTGATGATGGCTTTAAACTGAAAGTGGGTATGTTTAGATAAGCTATTAGGAAGAAATTTCTTACTGTGAGGGTGGTGACCTGCTCTAACAGGTTGCCCAGTGTAGATGTGGATGTCCAAAACCTGGAAGTGTTCAAGGCCAGAGTGAATGGGACTTTGAGCACCTGGTTGGGGGATGGTGGAACTAGATGATCTGCAAGGTCTCTTCCAACTGAAACCATTCTGATTCTGTGATCAGAGCTATTCACCCAAAGGGATTAATTAAATTACTGATGGGTTGTTCAAAGAGTACAGGATTACTCATGTACAGCTAATCACTTCAAATTGAAGTTACCTGAGTATTACTCTGCTATGGGTGGACTGAGATGAAAGATGTGTGTCCTAGTAACTATCATCTTTACCATAAAGTCTGTGGCTACCAACACTATGAAATTTTTTCACCAAAAATTAATTTCCTCTGTCCAGCTCTAAAATTATCTTACTTCCTTGTGTGATCAGGCCACCAAAACAGACATCAATTGCTGTTTTGCCAATAAACGAACAGCTTTTATCTGCAGGATTTCCTTCTAATAAGTACTTGTCCCAGAATACGAAGGCCAAATAATTTTAAGAAAGCTCTTATCTAAAACTTCCTCTGGAATTGTTAATATTTCTCCAAAGAGTGACTGTTCTGGAAAAACATATTAGTTTCATATACCTTTCTTTTTCTCTGTAAAACAACAAGCAAATTCAGAGTTGCAGCAAGTGTTGTGCTGTACAGCTATGCAATTTCCAGCATGGCTAAGACTTACCAGTCCAATTTTAACACTGAGGTTATATTCAGGTAATGGTGTGACAATTATTGCTGAAGAATCTGCTGCTTGGGCAACTTGTTGCTGTCTTTAGGCCTGATGCAACTAGAACATTTGGAAAAAAATCACAGCTTTATAGATAAGCTTAAAAATAATAAAGCTTTTCATTTTTGAAGTTGTGACAACACTTACAAATTTTTATTTAAGCAAATTTTGGAAATTGGAGCTGTGGCACAAACTTGAATCTTTAATTAAGGTAAGCCTTATATTGTTATTCTAGTGGCTTTTAATCTTAGTTTGTACACTTCACCTTTTGGATCAGTGGCACCTTGTATTTTGGGTAATTATTTTTCATAAAGTTTCTATTTTTTTCATTACATAGTGACAGAGGGGAGCAAGGTAAATTCTTTCAGGCCTACATACCTTTTTCTAACTTGAAATGTAAAAGAATATAGTCAAGTTATTTTATTTCATTTTCTATTGTTTTATTTAGGAGTTCCTTAGTTGCAAGTCAAATTTTGGAAAGCTAGTAAAATATAAGAATGGCTTCACCCTTTCCCTTTCTCCATCTCTGGCAACTCCTAAAGCTGTTTATTTGATATATCAGTTCAAGATAGACATTTATGTTATGAAGGCCTCAGGAAAGACTTCCAGGCTTTTTTTTTTTTTTTTTCTCCAGTCGTTGTCTGTTTTGCTTTAAAGGGAAATAAAACCTCATTTAGGAAAAAAAATACTTTATTTTTTCAAATCATGTCTGACAGATTGCAACAAGAACAAAGTACAGTAAAAAATTACTCACACGGCCTGCAAAAGTTAACCGAACACTAAACAAACATTGAACCTCCGTCAAAAGTCCTTTTTGGGTCCAATATATATTCTTCATACTACAGAGGTAATGCCCAGTTTACAGTGGCATCAGATAAAGTTTGAAAAATCATTTTAACACAGTCACTAGTACCTGCTCTCTCTATATACCAGCTTTTGAGACAGTTTTATTTTTCTCCAGACACATGAAGTATAGTCTAAATTCAAATATAAGTTTCTTCCCTTGTGTGAGGAGTTCAGCATTAACTTCAACAGGTTTGCCTGGAATCTACCAGAAACACTCATGGGTAAATATTTACAACATTGTAGAAATTTTTTTGCATCTGTCAATCCAAGCATAGAGCCCAAACAGCATTATTGGCACTTAAAAAGGGAGGCACAAAATATGATGGTGGAAATGAATATATTTTTGTTTCTCAAAGCCTACAGCTTTTTTTGCTACTACTCACAACTGTGAACCACATGTACGGCATGCCAAACAACCCAAAAAGAAAAGATATGGTAAGTCAAAAGCTACCATGGAGGCTTCTCCTCCCGTGCTCATCTTTGAGAAAGAGACTAAAATAAATTAGTATAGGCCAGGATCTCTTCTGCAGTATTCTAACACTAGGAGAAGTAAAAGGCAGGTATTTTATTCTTCCTGTGAAACTCCAACTCTGAGATGAGCTCAGCTGGTTAAAGCATGGCGCTAATAATGCCAAGGTCATGGGTTTCATCCCTGTACAAGCCATTCACTTTAAGAGTTGGACTCTGTGATCCTTCTGGATGCTTTCCCACTCAGACTATTTTGTGAGTCTGTGAATTTAGTGAATGTAAACAGGAGTGCAGCATCTGACAAATTTTACATACATGCAGTGTATAAACAAAGAATTGCGGTCATACCTTTACTTTAATTTTCATTAAATTAAAGTAAAGGTATTAAATTTCATTTCAAAAATCTCTGCAATTACCTCAAGAATCTAATATTTCCATTGTGATCATTTGTTTTGCAATACAAAGCTTGTTTTGGTCAATTTTGTTTTTTTTTTCTATCTAAACCTTTCAGAAAAAGCTACCAGTGAAATCAGTAAATACATAAAACCAGAGCATTCATCTCATTAAGGCTTGAGAGCACAGTGACATGAGGCACTTGTGTCCCATTCAGTGGAATACAGTGCAAAGAGTCCCAAGTCAGCTGAGACTCCAGAGAGCCACTTCAAACAGCACAGAATACTGGCATTGCACTTATAAATAGCACAGATCTAAACAGAGCAAAGTCAGGTTTACTGTTTACATGCAGTGAGAGCTTGGGTACCCCTGCACTGCAATCATCACAGGTCTTCCTGTGCCAGACTAAGTACAGAGATGGGTAGGTTTTATTAGATCTTTGCAGCATTTTCTGTCTTCCGTGAAGTCTGTAGATGTTTTTTATCTTATAGTCTTACTGAGGTTGGAAAATCCAATGCCAACACATGTCATTAAGACTTTCTCCCCGCCCATGTGCTCTTCCTCAGCAGTCTTTGTTTCAATTTTAAACATGATCTGGAAGAAGCTTCTGAGGTGTCGTAGAAACTCAATTCTGAATGAGAGAAAATAATACAGTTTAAGAAATAAAACAGAAAGTCCAATAGCATTATGTATTAGCACAGATTCCAGCAATAAGCATGATGAATGAAATACGAAAATATTGCTTAGTACAAACAGAGAAACAGGGCTACAAGCTCCAAACACTGTTCTCACTTGTGTTGTAGAAGAAGCTAGTGACCCCTACTGAAATCTCTGCGCTCTCTGTGTAAGCAGAGAGAGGAACGGCTAGTAATACAGCAAGACAAAATGGTGAGGGAAGAAGAAAGAAAGGAGAGAAATGTTGCCAGGCAAGATCATTAACTCCTGATGCTGATTCTTCATCAGGGCTATATATCAACCCCATACCAACCTGTGATCCTTTCCACTGCCCAATGTTTAAAGCAGAAATAAAACAAACAGGGATAGCCAAAAAACTGGGTGCATACTAGATGAGAGGTCCTAAAACATATGTTTGATTTCTGACTGATTACTGACTTCTCCACTTCTCAGTTAAATGTTTCATTGGAACTACATTCAGATTCAGAATTCTTCCTGTTTTATCATTTTCAGAAAAAAAAAAATTCCTTTCATCATTTCAGACAAGAAGGCAAGAAGAAACTAAACAATCACACTGATCCTAAAGAAACACTGACTGCAGGGTGAGTAACACAAAAACTATTAAGAAGGAAAAAAACCAAAAACATCCAAGAAAACATTTTTACTGCCTTCTCCAAAAGAGGGAACATGCAATTGCACCAAAAGACTACAAAAGAAAATTTGTAATTGCTCCTGACAGAAGTTTGGACTCTTCCAGTCATGACCACCAGCAAGTCTGCAGTTTTGAACTAAGACTTAATCTCTTCCAGTAATTGGTATGTGCTTTTCTTAGTTTAAAGAAAGGGAATGTGGATATCCAGTTCACACATTGGCTTGTCTGCTCTACATGCTGAAAGCATAATTGCAAGCTAATTACACATATATCACTACAACAAATCAGAGTAAGTACCCACAAAACGAGAAGAAGACCAAAAGCCTAAGCCTATCCCCACTGTGACATCATGAGGCCCCTGAAAGCCTCTTGGCAGCTCCTATTCACAGAAATTGTGAAGGAATAAAAGGAAAATTGCAGGAGCAAAATCGCTTTATACACTTCAGCTGGGCATGCTGCTGCTCCTGCACTCAGATACATGCACAGGAAAGGAGGAAAATGGCAGGAGCTGGAAAAAGAGAGGCTGCTTTACCTATACTGGTGTGTGCTTGGGATGATCTTATCTCTGAGGCAATCTGCTAAATAGCTCTGCAAGGCTGAATGTAGGAACATTGCTCCCAAAGCTATGTTTACTTTCTCCTGCACCTTCCTGGACTGTGCTCATCTCAGCACAGACACCAGCACTCCCATCTCTCAAACGGACTAACAGTTGAAAGGAAGAACTGAAAAGCACCTTTTCTTCCATGCCTCCCCAACTGCAAGGTTTCTGGTTGCAGCTATAGTAGGCAAATGGGCATATGCTGGCACAAATGCTTCAGTAAAGCTGACAGACAACAAGCTCTACATCAGCCTTCTCCCTAGCTGGGTCCCCTCACAGGCTCTGGCAGCGTGACAAGAAAGCAGCCAAGCCCAAAACAGCAGGAGTGGCATGCTGAACTGCAAGGAGGGCACAGAATAAACTAAAAATGCCAGAGACCCTGTGGAGCCAGAGACTCAGGGAAAAATCCTAAAAAGTGATCAGGAAACTGCAACATGTTGGTGAGATCAGTTCAGTCTCTACCTCTTTGCACATAGGTGGGCTACCCTGCATCTCTGCCTCTTCTCAGCTTTGAATAAAGGCAGAGAGAAAAATATCAGCCCTCGTGTACATGGGTAAGGCTCACTGGAGTGCGAGCAAAAGGGAGGCTGCCTGGGGACATCAGGGGAGAATGCAGAAGCAGGAAAAGGCCAGCTTTGTCTTGTAGCAGTGGAAGCACAAGTGGTACGAGCCCTGAAAATAGAAGAGAAGGAGGTGGGAAGGTAGGGGTATATGACAGAAAGCAGGCTTGTATTAGCTCTGAGGTTAGCCTGGCTGGGCACCTCAAAAGTGCAGGCTGCACCAACCACACAGGCACAGGCTGGAGGACTAAGGGAGGGGGTGAAAGCTACAAAGAAGGTTTATTTTGCTGAAAATTTACACTGTGTGTTCAGGCAAGAACAAGGCAGCAACTGAACAGAGCTGCTCCTTAGGTGCAGGGACAGCTACATGAGCCACACTGGAGAACTTACAGCCAACAACAACAAGAGTAAAAGACCTGTTTATCTTAGTGCTGTCTTTTTCCCAAAGCCTGCTAAGAATTACCAAAAAGTAAACAAGAACTTTACATTTTGGGCAAAGCAAACAACTAACAGACCAGTGTGAGAGAAGACCTGTGCTCTAGCAGTGCATTCTTGGTTCTGTTGCCCTGATGCCCTGAGGTAGCACTGGTAGCCCCAGCACTGCTCTCCTGAGTCCTGCCAGAGACCTTCCCAGCAGGAGACAGACTGAGGAGCTGGGGCTGAGCATCCACAGTCAGAGGAGCAACTGGAAGTGTCGGATTGGCTGGGCAGAGCCACCTAACACCACCTCCTGAAGCCCCTAAACCCTTGCAAAGCCATGGATTGGGGCACTCAGGCTGCTGCTGTCCTTCACATACCCCTGGCTCATGCCAATCCACCTGCATGCAGATAGGTCTGTCTTGTCACACTGACCTTTGTGAGTTAGTGGCATGACTAGAACCCTGCATTTGATTTTAAGCTCAGCTTGGCAGAAAGGCACTTCCTTCTGTGAAATATGGATGCTAAGAAAGGGGTAATGTGGATAGCTGATGGTCATGCAGACTGGTAGCCCCACTGCCACTCAGGACAGCCCTGCTCATGATGCTGACTGCCCTTCCACTCCCCATTGGTAGTTGAGGCAATGAATGTCTCCCATCAAAATAAGAAATTTCCTCATTCTAGTGGACATATTCAAAAGCATTTTGTTCCCATGCTCTCAGCAGCCACCTGAACTGTCACATTCATGCTATATTATGCTGGATAGGGAAGCCAATGTAGCATAACATAGCTTTTAAATAACTTCAGATTCTGTGGGGTTGAAGTGTTAAATGCAGAGATGTCACAGCTCTGAGAGAAAAGATGGGACAAGGACATGGAACATGACAATACTGCAATTTACTTCATAAGCTTGTGTATCCAATGAGTTGCTTGGGAGCCAAATTTACCAGTCCTTTATAAGCAGCCCCAGTTGAGGGCATAGGGGTGCTACATAAAAAGCTGCATTCTATCTGAACAGAGCCTCACAGGACTGATGAGTCACAGATTCTCACAGAATCATAGATTTTTACAATGTGCTGCTTCAGTATATGTACTCCTGACCTTTATCCCTGCTGCATACACATAGCTTGGAAGTGACGACCCACCAACTTGAACTCAGCCTGCTTACAAAATAAACTAGTGCATTTGCTTGATTTTCACAGAACAAAAGAAGGGTAAAAAATTTAAAAAAAAACTCACAATGACAAGTGATTGGATTGTCTCATATACTTAACTGTGCACTTCATACACTAATATCTACTCTTCTGAAACCTTCCACAGGAATACTTACTTTACAGGGGATTACTTCCCCTTTGTGCAATGGGACACTTCCCTGTCTTCCCCTCAAAATCTGATGAATGTTGTTTCCAAGGTATCAGGAGTAGAGAAGAGCAGTTAGGTAATTTTTAGCTCTCATGTGATGGCACCACCATTCTTCAGTTATCACAGTACTGTACCTTTCACGTATACAGCACCGGTACCATGATAACCGAAAAAGGACAGTTCATACTCTTTATTATTTGATGCCATTGTCAGATAAACAAACCTCCTCTCATTTGACTACAGAATAACTGCTCAGTCTCTAGAAATAACTGTGATCTAGTAAATCCCTTGCAAGTCCGAATTTTTTTTTTTATCATGGATGCTGTTTCTCCTAACCAGTTTCTCCTAGAACTCAATTTGGCTACTGCTGTGAAAGCTAATAGAAAGTGTTTTTATAAATACATTAAAAACTAAGGAAAAGCCAAGGAAAGTCTCCATGCTTTACTGGATGTGAAAAGGAACATTGTCATCAAGGATGAGGAAAAGGCTGAGGTACTTAATTGTCTTCTTTGCCTCAGTATTTAACAGTAAGACTCTTATCCTCAGGGCAACCAGCCCCCTGAGCTGGGGTGCAGGGAGCAGAATAGATCTTCTGCAATACACAATGAAGTATTGAGCCAATTAGACACTCAGAAGTCTATGGGATTGCATGGGATTCATTCAAGGGCACTGAGGGAGCTGGCAGAAGCGCTCAACAACCTGATCTCCATCAGGTAGCATCAGTCCTGGCTAACTGAGCAGGTCCCAGAAGACTGGAAGTTGGCCAGTGTGATGCTCGTACCAGCAGGGTCAGAAGGAGGACCCAGGGAACTACAGTAATAGTCCATGGCTTAGACAGGTACCCTCTTCGCTGGGTAAAAAACTGTCTGTATGGCTGGGCTCAGAGACTGGTGGTGGATGGAGTTACATCCAGCTGGTGCCCAGTCACCAGTGGTGTTCCCCAGGGCTCAGTAGTGGGGCCAGTTCTGTTCAATACTTTCATGAGTGACCTGGATGGGGGGATTGAGTGCAGTCTCAGTCACTTTGCAGATGACACCAAGCTGGGCCAGATCTGCTGGAGGGGAGGCAGGCTCTGCAGAGGGGTCTGCACAGGCTGGATCATGGGCTGAGGCCAATGGTGTGAGGTTCAACAAGGCCCAGTGCTGGGTCCTGTCCTTGGGTCACAACAACCCCAGGCAGTGCCACAGACTGGGGCAGAGTGGCTGGAAAGCTGCCCACAGGACAAGGACCTGGGGGTGCTGTGACAGTGACTGAACACGAGCCAGGGTGTGCCCAGGTGGCCAAGAAGGCCAATGGCACCTGGCCTGTACCAGCAAGAGTGTGGCCAGCAGGACCAGGGCAGGGATTGTTCCCTGTACTCAGCACTGGTGATGTCACACCTCAAACCCTGTGCTCTGTTCTGAGTCCTTCACTCCAGGACAGACATTGAGGTGCTGGAGGAAGACCAGAGAAGGGCAACGGAGCTGGGGAAGAGTCTGGAGCACAAGTCCTGTGAGGAGCAGCTGAGGCAGCTGGGGGTGTTTACCCTGAAGAAAAGAGGGCTCAGGGGGGACCTTATTGCTCTCTACAACTGCCTGAAAGGTGGGTGTAGCCAGGTGAGGGCTTGGTCTCTTCTCTCAGGCAACAAGTGACAGGATTAGAGGAAATGGTCTCAAGGTGCACCAATGAAGGTTCAGGTTGGATATCAGGAAGAGTTTTTTCACTGCCAGAGTTGTTAAGAATTTAAATGGGCCACCTGTGGTGGTGGTGGAGACACAATCAGTGGAAGTGTAGAAGAAACAACTCTACCTCACGCTATAGTCTAGTTGACAAAGTGTTCAGTCAAAAGTTGGACTTGATGATCTTAGACATCTTTTCCAACTTTGATGATTCTGTGATTCTATAACCTAGGTTTACAACTAGCAATATAAGGTGTTCTTTTTTTTCTATCCTCTGAACAACTACCAGCTACAGACAAAGCTTTAGTAAAAACTGAGACCAAAGGACTGATCCAGATAGGATTCTGCTGCCCAATAAAATGTTGAAATAGCACATAGCTCCATGAGTTGGAGCCTTAAGCTGTTTCATAGGAAAAATCACAGCTTTAGATTGTGGCTAGCCTTTTGAAATACAACATTTAATGACACAGCTACAGAGAGATCACTAGGGAAAACACAGTAGTGTACACTAGGCAACAAAAAGCCAACTTTTGTATGATGTACACATACATTCCAGGTCAAGAACCATCAATACACCCTGTCTTTACAATTCTCAGAAATAGGAATAATATAGAACAGTAAGAGACTAATCTAACACGTAGAAACAAACTCTAGGCAACTTACACCACTTGTCTCATTTGAAGTCAGGTACAAGTTGTTCTATTTGTTACCATAGGCAAAGTCTTCCATATACAAAAACAGCTGTGCAATAAAATTAGTGAATTAAAACAAGACTGTGTAATTGAACTGAACAAAACAACTTACGTGTATGGAGACAGAGGTCCCAACAGGACTTTGGAAACATCCCGCTGTCCAAGGGTCATAAGGAGCAGAGCAAGGCTCTGATTTGTTGAATCTACACAGCCTCCCTGCAAACCAGAAGGTTTTAATAATTAATCTCTGTACAAACCAGAAATTAGAATGGGAGGAGAGAAACAAGGGCAAAAGATACACTTAAAAGGCTGAAATACCACTTCCAATTTTTAAGGGATAAGAAGATAAAAATCTAGATTTTTTTAACAATGATAAATTAATTTCACTTGTCAGGCCGGGAAAAGAACAGAACTAAAACAAAACTCATAAGAAGGTCACATTAAACATCTCTCCTAATCTGTTTTAACATCCCAGAATGTAAACACTGAAAAATTTCTTTGCAGTAAATTGAAAAGAGGTATTAGTTCTAGTTCACATGCATCTGAAGATCTATGAATTCCAGCACTTTATGATAACAATAGTTACATTTGGACAAATAGTTCAGTGTTAGCAGGTGAAAAAGAGCAAGTTAACTCTTGCTGCCAACTTTTCTGGGTTTACACTTCTAAAACATTTTCCTCCATAATTAAAATGGAAGATTTTTTTTTTTAATTGCTAAGTGAAAGAGCCATACATAAAATTAAGTAGAACCACACCTACTCGTGTATGTATTGACTGTAGTAAATCATATGCAAGGTAAATTGTTCTGTATGTGGAAGGTGTTTACTATGATGCATACGTGAATTAGAACTGGAAGGCTAGACTTAGAAACAAGAATTGTTTACAAAGCTGGAATATAAATTTAAAGGGATACTTTCAGTCAAGGCTGCTGTGGAGAGAATTTACAAGCTACTGCTATGCAAAACCACTGAAAATAGAAAAAAAAAATCTGACATTATTTTGGACTGTCCTTTTATTCATACTGACCCACAGCCACATGAAATCTACAAACAGTCTTCTTCTGCATCAGGCCTAATGCTAAGTCCTCTGAATAGGCTCTCTAGAGAAAGTAAAACTAAAAATTCATCTTTTTAAAACCAAATTCTCTAATGAGGTTAACTGACAGCTACCTTTGTTGACAAGGAAGGTAACCTATCATAATTTCAAGGCATAATATTATCCAAGAATCCAAGGGAGAAAACAAATTTTAGACTACAAAGATTAAGAGAATCAGCCAATGCGACAACCTCAGCACATTTACTCAGTGACAGGCAGAAAGACAGCCTTTCCAAGGGGGGATCCTGAAGATTTAATTTTCGAGATAGCCTTGTTTCTGTGTGATAACCCTCAGCTCCACTGCTCTAAAAAAAGCCTCTGCATTTCAAGCAATGAACTACAGCACAGCAAAATAAGTAGCTTTATTATATTCACTACTAAAATGAAGTTCACATACTCAACCTAATGCCTCCTATGGGACAGATAAAAATTGTGCTTTATCTTGAGTGAACAGGGTACTTGCAGGATTTGCTGGTGCAATCTAAAGCCATGAATCTCACCAGTTGTATTTGAAGCACATACAGTAAGTATTCCTGACACTGGACTTCCTGTAGCTGTAGTTCAGTTAGTAATTCAAAATGCTCCTTGTTACCTGGATGAAAACTTCACATTTTCTGAGCTTGTTTTGTTTGTCTACAGCTGAAAACATTATAAAGTATCTACTTTTATAACCAAATTTATACAAAAGCTTCAAGCAGCATGGAGACAAGCATGTCCTAAGAAATATATCAAAACACAATGGATCTATCATATCCTAACTTCTTTCATAAGCTTTCTTGCTGCAGTGAATCAGTCATTCCCAGTACTGTTGTGCCATCCCCAGTACCGCTGTGCAGTAGCAATCTGTTATGCCCATTTGTGATGGTGCATTCCCCACACCCCCTTGGGCCACTCTATGATCTCCTCAGGAATTCTCATTAGACATCAACCTTGATTAATGGCTCCTGGGCAGTTAAGCTCCTTTTTAGCTTACCAGAAACAGTCTGTTCCTAAGAACTTCTCCCAAACAAACTGCTGTTTTCTAATGGACAGCCTTGGAACATTATTTTTGTCTAAATCATAGCCCAGGAGGAACAATATTACTGCACCTTTTGATGAAAATTCAACTAACAACTGACCCAGAGTGTAGCCAGAACAGAGAATGACAGAAGGCTAAAGCCAAGCATCTCACAACCCTATAGGCAGCAGTATTACGTGAGGGTCTTTGAGTTCTCCAAGGCCACAGCAGGCTGCACCAGCACCTCTCTCTAAGTGGTAAATCTCCTGAAGTTCAACAGTACTTGGAGAACAAGCCCCAGAAGCTATTGACACGGCCTGGGCTGATACACTCAACCCTCAAAGCTTAACCCTCCATGTGTTGACAGATACAAAGCCATCTGACACATTTTACTAAACTTGAGGGGAATTTTTAACCCTTTTATACATCTTTATGTCTGTGTGCGTCCATGTATAAATTGACTTAAATACACTACAGCAAGCATAGTATGAATGTTGCCAACTCTTAATTTTCAACTAAGTTACTACTGAGCTTACAGAAAACCTTACTGAATCATTTTGTAAATGTTAAGTCACAGAATCAAAGAACAGTTAAGATTGGAAGGGATCGCAGCAGGTCAGCTGATCCAACCTCCCTAGTCAAGCAGGATCACCCCAGAATACATGGCACAGGATTGCATCCATACAGTTCTTGAATATCTCCAGTGAGTGAGACTCCAGAACCTCTCTGGGCAATCTGTTCAAGTGTGCAATCACCTGCACTGTAAAGGATATATTAAGATATCTTCCTTATATTCAGGTGGAACTTCCCATGCATCAGTTTCTGTCTGTTGCCTCTTGCCCTATTGCCTGGCACCACCAAGAAGAGCTTGGATCCATCTTCCTGGCACTCTCCCTTCAGATATATTGATATCTCAGTCATCTCTTTTCAACACCAAAAACGTGCAGCTCTCTTGGCCTTTCCTCATTAGAGAGATGCTCCCGTCCTTTAATCATCTATGTCATCTCCTCTGGCCTTGCTCCAGGAGCACCTTTTCTCTCTTGTCCTGAGAACTGGACACAGCACTCCATATGTGGTTTCACCAGGACTGAGTAGAGGGGCAGGATCACCTCCCTCAACTTGCTGTCAGTGCTCTTTTCAATGCATCCCAGGATATCATTGGCTGCCTTGGCCACCAGGACACACTACTGGCTCATGGACAGCTTACTGTCCACCAGGATACACAGAGTTATTCCCCAGTGGGTCAGTTCCCAGCTCTGCTAGTGCCCAGGGTTATTCTTCTCCATGTGCAGGACACTGCATTTGCCTTTGCTGAGTTTCAGGAGGTTCTTCTCTGCCCATCTCTCCAACCTGTTGAGGTGTCTCTGAAGGTCTGCACAGTCCCCTGGGGTATCAGCCACTGCTCCTGGTTTTATGTCGTGAATGAACTCACTGAGAAGACATTTGTGTGCTTGTTCAAGTTATTGGTGGAGAAGTTAAACAATACTGGACCAGTATTTAACCTCGGGGGACACCACTAGTGACAGACCTCCAGCCAGGCCCTGTGTTACTGATTACAACCCTCTGGGATCTCCCATTCAGCCAGCTCTCAATCCACCTCATTGTCTGCTCATCTAATCCACACTTCCTGAGTTTGCCTGTGAGGATGTGACAGTGAGAGATAGTGTCAAAAGCCTTGCTGAAGTCAAGGTAGACAATATCCACTGCTTTCCCCTCATCCATCCATTTAGTTGTTTCATTATAGAAGAGAAGCAGGTCAGTCAAGTAGGATTTACCTTTAATGAATCCATGCTGACTACTCCTGTTCACTTTCTTGTCCTCCATGTGGATAGAAACGGCCTCCAGAATGACCTTTCCAAGAATTGAGTGGAAGCTGACTGGTTGGTAGTTTCTTGGGTCATCCTCCTTGCCTTTTTTAAAGAGAGGAGTGACATTTGCCTTCTTCCAGTCCTCAGGCACTTCTGATCACCACAGCATTTCAATGGATGTAAATTGCCCACCTTGGTGTCTCTCAGCTCTCTCAGCACTTGTGGGTGCATCCCATCAGGGCCCATGGACTTTTGGATGCCAGGTTTGCCTGACTCCAGCTCAGTCCTCCTTGAGCAAGGGAAAGTCTTCCTTCAATCCTTCCTTCTCCTTAGTGTCCTGGGTCAGGGGCCCCTGAGGGCTGGTTTTGTCAGTGATGATGATGCCAAGGCAACATTCACTAACTCTTGCCTCCTCTGTGTCCTCTGTTAACTCCCACTTCAATTTAGTATCAGGCCCATATTATCCTTTTTTGTTACTGTTGTATTTGAAAAAGCCTTTCTTGTTGTCCCTGACATTCTTTGCCAGAATGTCTTTGGCATTCTTTACTTGGCTTTCCTTGTCTCTTTTCTACATATTCTGACAACCTCTCTATACTCATTCCAAGTGACCCTGCTTCCAGTTTCTTGTATTTTCTGCTTACCCTTAATGTGTTATCAGGAGGAGTTCTTTATTTATCCATCAGATCTCTTCCCCTTTGCTCAATTTCTTGCACATTAGGAAGCATTGTTCTTGAACCTGGAGGAAGTGATCCTTGAATATCAAGCAACACTCTTGGACCTCTCGGGTCTCTCAGACCCTGTGGGCCTTGTTCCTAACAACATTCTCCATGAAGATCTCCCTGTCAAAGTTAAAGTTAGTGCTCTGTGGTTAGTGCTCTGTACTTGGTTCCCTGCTTTCTCCTCATCCAGTACTGAATTCCACACTCTCATGATCAAACCTCCAGCCAGGCCTTCCCTGTTTGTTAGTATCATTTGAGCAGCACACCATTCCCTGTGGGATCCTCCTCTACCTGTGTCAGGAAATTGGCATCTGTGCTTTCCAGGAACCTGTTGGGCTGTTTGTGTTTCACTGTGCTTGTTCTGCAGCAGATGAAAGGGTAGTTAAGTCCCCCAAAAGAACCAGGGCCTGTGACTTCGAGGCTGCTTCATGCTGCCTGCAGATGGCCTTATTTGCTTCCTCTTCCTGATGAGGCAGCAAACATCCACAATATTTGTCACCCTTACTAAGTCTGCCCTTTTATCCTGACCCATAAGCTCATCATTCACACCAAGACAGAGCTCAATATGTTCCAGGTGTTGCCTCACACAGAGGACAACTCCACCACCCTGCCTTCCTGGTCTGTCTCTCCTGAACAGGGTGTGGCCCTTTATGCCAACATTCCAGTCACATAAACTAACCCACCATGTCCCTGTCATCACAATAAGATCAAAGCCCTGTGACTGCACGCAGGTCTCTAGCTCATCTTGTTTGCTCCCCATACTGTGTGCACTGGTGCACATGCACTTTATAGTGAAGTATTTGATTGTGTCAGCATTCCAGTAGTCAATGATTAAATGCTGCTATATTCTTTAGACAAACTGAGGCTAAACTAACTGCTATATTCTTTAGACAAACTGACTCAAGACTGAGGCTACATTTTGCAAGGGGTCCACTTTTGTGACTCAAAAAGAGGACCTCCCTTACCCCTTTTGTAGTCTTATTCTTTTCCATTCTTACCCTTTTTGCATGCCCATTCTCTGCATAAATCACTGTAGATTCATCCTCATCCAAACTTTTCTTTGTGTGCTTCATCTATGTAATAAGCAATACTGAACCTTGCCATCAAACTTTGTTGCAACAAATTTATACAAAATCTTGCTTTTGATGATGCTTTTCCAGGGATTTAAGTGATCTAAACCACTCATTTGCAACACCATTCCTACAAAGGCAGTTCCCAGACAGTGATGTTAAGTGATCGCTTGTAATCTAATGACTGAACAGTAACTTCTGCCAAGTGAAGGACTTAAAACTCTCAAGGAGGCCAAGCTTTTTCTATCAATCCACCTGCCACTTACTCAAGAGTCAAAAATTAAAAACAACCCTCCCAAAAGAAATGGGATAGACAAAGTCAGAGCCAAGGTACCTTTGTTCCAGAATAGCTGGTGCTTATTACCAATGTAGAATGCAGCTTCTAGACTGTATTAATTCAGTCTATGGCAGTTGCTCCATTGCTTACACTCACTACAGAGCTAGAGCCAGCTGGTTGTGACAATTAGATACAGATCACTTAAGATCAAATTCATTTTTAAATGTTATACAAATACTACAGCTGATGTGTACATACAAATATCACAACCCTGCATATTGGACAACAGTGTTTGAAAAAGATTTATTCTTCTGAGCTTGAGCCAAGTTTTAAGTGAGTCTTAGTTATATTTTCATACACACAATTTTGTCCCTTACCTGTGTGTTATATATTTGCAGCACTCAATAATTTGTTATGCAAAGGGTAACAAATTATTGCAGAGGGTTTGTATTTTGTTTTCTGGGGTTTGGGTTTTTTTCCAGAAGAATGGAGCAATGCCTTATCACACTGAAGTAAGACCATCTTGAAAATTAAGCCACCAATGAAATCCTTCACTCATTTTATCTCTAGTTCAATGAAACAAACAGCTTTAGCCTTCCTGCCCCTTCAAGGTCCCCTAGCAACTCGGCCTTTCTACATTAAAGAACTCAGCCTTAAATAGGTACACATACTCCCCTATTTTTCATGATTACAAAGAAAATTAAATCCTTTTCCAGTTCTTTCAGGCCTTTCCATTCTGCCAATTAGTCTCTACATAAAGCTCCCATAAACAATGGCTTTCAAAGACAAGAGTTAAAATCCTTACCGGCCTTCTACAATTAAGCTTCAGAAAGAGATGCATATGGATTTGTAATGACAATGCTAGTCAGTCACTTCACTGACCCCTCTTGCAGAGCTACTGCAATTAAGGCACTGTGCCACTTATTATTAGTCAATTAGCTCTGACATCTTTCCATCAACAAATGTGCATCAAAAAAGCTCTGCTGATTCCAAAAACCATGCAATCTATTTAGTATCTTTTTGAAGGCTTAGTAAAAGGACATTTAGCAAGACTCAAATCCTTGTATTTCCTAGGTGGTAAAGTTTATACAATAGCAAGCACTCTACAAAATGTGCCTGGATCCCTTTCAACAGTAACTCCAACTCCAGCAGATTTGTGGATGATCCCAACATCTAAAGCCCTTTTACAGAAAATTGTCTCTGTGCTCTCAGGGTGCCCTTGTCTGGTCAATACTCCCTGGCTCCCACAGCATAGTACCTACTGGCAAAAACATAGATAGTGAAATAATTTCATAAAATCTAAAAACAGGAAAAAGAAATTCTCCCTAGAGCCCTGTATTCAACAAGTAGGTGGTGTAAAAAGATGTGGGACTTAAAGACTGCCTATTCAGAGCAATATATTCTTGCTTTTTCAGGTTTTTAGTTTCACTAAACATCTTACATAGGTAAAGAAACATTTAAAAATAGTATATTAAACCTAAACAAACTGTGCACTTTGCAACAGTTTTTATATCCTCTCTGGGTTCAACACTAAATCAAACTTACCTAATAAAAACAAAACCAAAAAGACCAAACAAAAAGCTCCACCCCAAACAAAAAATACCTATGTCCAAAACCCAAATGTCCTAAAAAAGCCCATCCCAAAACAAAAAGCAAACTAACTCCCAAAAATACAAAAGAAAGAAAATGAGAAAGAAATCTATCTTTCAAAATTCAGGCTAGCACTGTAGGACCATGTGTGTGATACATAAATTTAAGTATGTATTCTGAAAACTACATAACAAAACCCATCATATTGTCCTTGATGGAGGGAGAGGGGAATTCACTGAATAATGACTAAGTGCTGCAGTGAAAAAGTAGCACAATAGCAAAAAATGCTAGCAAACCAAAACTTTTCCACAGTGAGCTGCTGTAGTGAAGGAAAATAATCTGTACACTGCTCAGCATTTTTCAGTCAGTCTTGGACAGAAGTCACCCACACATAATGTAACCTTCCAGGAGCACCAGCGCTACCATAGCAAGCCACAGCTAACAGCCTCACTCAGAATCTGATCTTCAAAGGCACTGAAACCTGACAGCCTATTACTTTATGATTCAAAGACTTGTCTGACCCTGGTTCCTCCTCAAACTTTTTTTTCCTGTTGTCTTAAGATCTTCACTATCCTTTGCAGAATTTGACTCATCATATTCAAATGGCTGCCAAACACTAAAGCAGAAAGTTATTTGCTTTAGGCTTTCCATCCCTCTTAATTTCTTAAGTTCTCTGACATATGACTCTGTGAAAAACACAATATCTGGTCAAATTCCCTCACTAGTTTTAATCTGTCAAGTGCTGAATGACTTCCAAAGGAAAAAAAAAATACTTATTGTTGCTGATAAAAGTATGTGGAAACTGGATGTTTGATGTCTCTGGACATCTGACTACCTAAATATGTTTTCCAAGACATTTACTCAAACAAATGTACCAAAAGATTTTTACAGTCCACACCTGAAATAAAAATAACTACATAATTGCAGAAACAGATGTTTCAGTCACTAGTTGTGACTACATTCCCCACACATACTTAACATTTAAAGAGAAGGGGTCTAGATTGTACCCAGCAACCCAGGAAGAACATTTTGGTAGTGGTATTTCTATGAGACAAGAAACCTGGGCTATAAAAGTCCTTTAGCAACATGGTTTATACACTGAACAAACAAAGACAAAACATTAATGGAAGACTGAAAAAGGTAACTAACTGGTAATTCAAACAGGGAAATTTGCAATAGGGAAAGGGAAAAATAACATGGGCACACAATAACAATCTAACACAGGTATGGATGTGATTTATGAGGCTGAGGAGCTTTTTTATATTTAACTACATTCCCTAGTACAGAATCTAAATAATGACAGTTTTAACACTTTGCTAAGTCACACAGGTTATTCCATTTCATAGTAACTACTTGCTGTTTTAAATAATGAGCAAAATTTGTAGATTACTGCCTCCTAAAGGCCAAACGTGTTTTATCAATACTAAAATGTAGCTTTTTAAACATTTGTGGAGAGATAAAACAAAGCGGCTGGAAGGTCTTTTATTAAATCAGAAACTCATCAGGGTGCTATTTGCCAAATTATTTGTAACACTGAAAGCTGCTCATCCACTAAAATTCTTGCCACAAATGAAAATCATTTTAATAAAGAAAAATACCTAGGCTGAAGGAAACTGCAATGCACTTAGGATACCTAAGTAAACACCATCCTAGCTTCCTTCCAACAACCCATTAAGACAATTCTTCATACAACCAACAATTGTCAGCACATTTGACTTCGTCATCAGCATCACAAAGCAGTCAACATGGAGCCTTGTTGGGCTTTTTTCCCTATCTGCTCCCTCTCTCCTACGTTTTTCCACTCATAATGTCCCATTCTAACCACTAGTTTAGAAGCACTGACTATCTTACCCATCCATATTACTTAAAAAAGTAACACCTCATTTGAAGCTAACTGAATTCTGTTGCAGACAGAAAGCAACAGAAGAATTTTCCACTCCCATGATTCATAATAACACATCCCAGATATTGGAAATAACTTATCCCAGTAAGCCATTACACTGTTAAAGAAATCATGCAAAACTACGCAAAACTACTCTTTATCTGGATGAAAACGACACTGGCAGCACCAGACCATCTGTTTGGATCTGAGTCTGTCTGAAGGTGCCACCAAACCACCTTTACCTATTTTATCACCTCCTTCCCTTACACCTGCACACATATATATGAAACATATTGGCCACTTACTCTATAGATCTCCTCAAGCAGCAGCTTAGCACAGTTCTGGCCCAGTTCCTCAGGAAGCACAGCTGCTCCCTGGCCCTGAGGGTTTGATGCCAGCTCAGCACTGAGAATAGTGCCATTGATGGTTTCTGCAGTAAGGCACATGCCAAAACCTGGTGATCTGAAAGAAAGGGAAAAGTGCATTTCATTTATGGACAAAATTTGAGTAATGGGCCAAGAACTTCAAGTCATGAACAGCTCCTCTTATAGGATGACAAAGTCCTGTTTGATACAATAGATTGACACTGGAAAAAGAAAATTAACAACAGTATTTAAAAGTCAAACCCAGTACCACTTGCCATAAAACACTCTATGCTGGCTTTCCCTGGGCCAAACTCTTCATTTTTCTTTCAGGAAAAATGAAAAAGAAAATAAAAAGCCATACAAACCTCAGAAGTGTTTGGTTTTTTTTTAATAGAGGAGGATACCTTTCACATTTATTTAATTTGTGTTTGATAAACATTTCAAAGCTATCTGGGGCTTCTTTTCTGCAACACTCAAAACCAAAACTACCCTTCTTTGAGGCTTCAGCTCTTTCCCCTGGAAGCCGCAATATTTAGCAAGATTAGACTAATTAGTTAGTATCAAGGATACTGCTATCATACTGGATTCATAATTAAGATGAATGTCAGAAACCCAGCCAGCCAAGTTGAAATGGATTCAGTTCCTCTTCCCATGCTATTGTTTAACCCTCTGTATGAGCTACTTATAGTAAAAATAATGTTGCTGTTTCAATTAATTTGACTTTTTAAATTTCATAAACAGATGAGAAACATAATCGAGACCCCAAAACCACACAGCTCCTAGAAAAATTTTTGCAATTCTGATCCTATAAACAGTCTGGAGCCATTAAAGTTATAAACCTGGTATATTAAATATAATGAAGGATTAGAAAAGACAAAAAAACAGAAAAAAATTATTCAACAATTTCTACGTTCATAAACTTTTGAATCTAACAAATTTTAAGGAAATATTTCAAAAAGCAGAAACAGAGAAAGGAAACATGCATGCCTGCATTTAAGCATACAGACAAAAGACAAACGAGTTATCGAGAATCTTTCAACCTCAAGGAAGAGTGAAAAGAGGACAACAGAGATTACAGATACCAGCAAAATTGTCTGAATTGCATCCACCACTTCTGTGTTCTGCTGGCAAACAAAATCTGTGGAAGTACAGTAAGTTAATTTTCCAGCCCTTGCTAGTCAGAGGACACTCCTTCAGCCATTCAGCAGAAGTCGACCCATATTGCTTTAACACTTCCTTAAAACACCTCGGTGCCATCTTTAATATTACTATTTCCGTCAGAAGGTGTACAGTCAATTTTGAATCTTGGTTTCCTGAACATACCATGACACCTTTGATCTTAATCTCTCTTCAAAGTAACCAATTTAAAAATGAAGAAAGCTCAAATTGCCTTTAGTGGCAGTAATGATGTTTAATGTTGATGCATTCCTTGTTTAAGAAAACATAATTCTATCCCTGTTATGTAAGTAAAACAAATGTATGTAGTGAATCACCCTTTCTGTGTGAGAAATATTTATTTCAAATCAACAAAATAGAAGATAGTGATCTAAAACTCAGTTAAATTCGATCAGGACACCCTAGCAGATGAACAAATGCAGAATTACATGTCTGTTTCCTGTAAATTCTGGATACTCACTTTCCAGAGTTGACCCCCTTCATATGATCTGTGTAGATATAGATGTCTGGGAGGAATTTATTCAGGATGCCCCTTGCGGATTCCACCATTCTGTTTGCCATCTGTGGTGACACTCGGACAGAGTATCTACATTTCTGAGCTAAGAAATCCATTGTGGTCACAAGAAAAATTGACAGCAAAGACTGACAAAAGTGAAGAGGCTCCACCCAGTCCATTATTTCAGAAAATGTGTTCTTTATACATCTATTTATGGGCTTTTGTCCATGTTCCTGTACCTAGAGAACCATATGCACATAAGTGCTTTCTACAGTCTTTTCATTGATACACCTTGAAGTGAAGTACGCAGAACATGTGCTGAAGAACAGATTACGTCTAGGTAAACATCTATCTTGAAAATGCCCTTCATCAAATATAAATTGCTATTCTGTCATCTTATACTTTCCTATGATGGAGGAAGTCCTATGTGCTATGTTCTTCACGTTTTATTAAAACACAATCCTGAGTGAAATTTTTGTGAATTAGCAGCAAAAATATCCTGCCTTTCTGTTTCTGTCTGGGAAAAATTGGGAAGGTGAATAAGAAATTAAAGATAAATGCTCCAACAAAAAATTTAAAAGGCTCCAAGAAAAACATCTTTGCTATCTCCAACTATTTTGCAATGTTCTGAGGCTATGAAATTCACTGGTTCTCTAGTCACTCAGCATCTGAAGGTTCCACCTTCAGACTCACCTTCAGACTCACCTTCAGACCCACTCCAACCCACCTCCTCACAGTACATAAGAGATGAATTGCCTTTCTGCTCTTGTATTCAGGTGCTGCTTCAGAGAAACTCCCAACAGATCTTCAAACGTACAAAGCACATTATACTTTAATTTCCAGCCCAACTATAATGCAGATTCAGTGCTCTACACATTCAACCACCCACCTGCCCTTACATTCACATAGTGCAGAGAAATACACTCTCAAAACTCCCAGCTGGCAGGGAAGAATTTCCTTTTCTACAAGTTTCTATAGCCTCTCTTGTGGAGTAGGCAAACCAAAAACTTTAGGATCTTAGGGCAAAATCATTAAAAAATAATCAGAAAACTGGTTGTTGTGCACAGTTGATGCACTGAGTATTTTGGATTACATAAAAGGTTGGTGTAATATGATCTCCACAGCTGTGAGGAAGAAAATTTAAGCAGATGAATCTTGGAGGAACAAAAATTCACATTAAAAACCACAAAGACTTATCCTTACAGATGTTTTGTTTTCTATGGCCTTGAAGGACCACTTAACAGCTAAACTAAAATGAGACTGCCTCTCACCAAGCCTAAAGGCAAACCTGTATCCCCGAGAAAAGGCCCTGGAAAGCCTACAGCAAGGTAGAAGTTCAGAATTCAGTCAGGTACACCAACCAAAACCAGTCAAAGTGGTCAAGAATGGTGCTGCATATTAATGTCAATTTAGAACAACAGCAGTAAAGTTATGATCATTGCTTCCTCCTTCACATAGCAACATATAGAACTACTTACTAGAGAGCAGAATGGAGACATAAGAAAATTACTTTCTCCGCCAATATACCACAGCAGCTATCATCAAAAGCACAATGAGCTGCCTCCTTTCTGTTCTGCAGCACATGCATTCAGTAAAACTGCTCTTGCTTGGCACTACTGCACTTATCTAAATGCTAAAATTGGACAGGGTAGTATAAACATCCAGTTCTCAAACACAGTTGTGACAGTATGCCATAAAATAAAAGAAGAAACAGGCTGCAAATCTACACCTCTGGCAGAAAATGTGACCTTGTTCCTGCTTTTCTTGAGGGTAATCAACACCAAATCATGTTTGGAACTCTCAAACAGAAATTAAACTACATGTCGGCCACTGCTTAAGACAGTTTTACATAAGGGATTTCTACCTTCTTCCTACAATGATAGCAGATTCATGACATATACCATAGAAAGGCCATGGGAGAAAAAAATCAAAAAGAAATAAACAATCCAAAACGCTGACTAAATCTGCAGTTGTTTGAAAAAGTAAGGAGTTCAGAACAGTTTTTGTGCCCCTATCTCTGTGCAGAATAAAACCTCTTCCACTTTCACATGCAATGGTACTACCAAAGGTGAAGAGCCAAAGTCTTTTCTTTCAAAACCCACCAAAAAGCTCAGTCTGTGCTGCAAGGTGTAAACCGAGCCAAGATTTAAGCTCCTACCTAACTTCTCCTAAACTAGTAACTGCCAAGATGTCACCTATTTAATCCACAACTAAATTACATTGGTTACCACTGAATTTACACACAAAGTATGATTTCTTTTAGTGCTCCTAGATTATGTGATGGAAAGTATTTTAAGCTTTTCTTGCTACTGAAAAGATTTTAAATAGTGCTGTTCAGTTTTGAATTTATTCACTCGCTTACAGATGCTTTTTGAACAGCAATGTTTTGAACACAGGAGTTTTGAGACACAGCCCTGAAATCTAGTTCACTCCTCCGTGTAATGTTTGCCTGTGTTACCCAGATACCTGCTCAGGAATGTGGATGCACTTCTGTGACTTCCAAGTTAGGAGATTTTTTTTTTAATAAGGAAACTCCTTTACAAGTAGAAAAACACACAGATGAACAAAAAGGATACGCCGTTCCTCTGATGCGCTTGATTTTTCCAGGGTCTGTGAACTGAACAGGCCGCAAGACCTTTCTCACTGGGCAAGCAAACAGTATCTCTCCACCCCCTTTGGGAGGCATTCCTCTTCGGTTGATCTAGAACAAATAATGGAGGAAAAAGCTGGTTAGTAAATAGTACAAAGAATGCACCTACACACCCCCAAATTACACTTTTACTTCACACAGAATAAAATGCTTTAAGTAGGGGCATTATATGAACACAGACCAGAAACCGACATCCCAAAGGCAGAAACGGATTTTGCATCAAAACTAAAAGCAGCATTGAATTCTTTATTCCTCTCAAGTAAAGTATGGCATGGCTTCTGAACAGGAAACAGAGCAAAACCAAACAAAAACATCCTTACCAAAATAGCCTTGGCTTAAGACTTGTCTCTAGTAGCAGATATATACCTTGCTGCTGAGGAGACTAGAACTACTTGATTTGAGCTCAGTTGATTAGAGCATGGTGCTATTAATGCCAAGGTTGTGGCTTTGACCCTCACATGGATCATTCATTTAAGAGTTGGACTTGATGGTCCTTACAGATCCCTTCCAATTCAGAATATTCTGTATGAGAGGGAACTAGAATGAACTCATTCCCACTAACAAGTCTGTCTACTGGACCCAGTCCCACCATTCCAAGCCAAGGATGGAGCTGGGACATGGGCCAGTAAGTGTGTCTGGGTTGAGAGCCCACAGCCAGACAGGGCAGCTGAAGGCCAACCCTGCTGCAGGGTCACAGGAGCAGAGGCTCAGTGCCTCACAGGAGACAGTGCCAGGACAATGACATGGGCACCTGGGCTGTGGGCAGGGTGGGGGTGAGGCTTTGCAGAGCAAGGCACCAGCAGGCCCCAGCAGTGCAGCCAGACCCTTCACACATTTCTCCAACCTAAAAGAAACCCAAATTTATATCCAGATTTACTGGGCCTCTGAAGACTTTAGTCTTCAAGAAAAGCTTCTTTCCTTCATTTTCCAAACTGGAAGCAAATCTCAAGTACCCAAACACAGATCCAGCTCTCCTACAGGTGAAAAAAGTTAAAGATGTCATTTTCACTCCCTAGCCCCAAGCATGGGGCAGAATGAACAAGTAGAAATAAAGAGATAATAAATGAAGTAAAAAGCAACAAAAAACAAAAGGCTTTCTCAGTCCTCTTTGGAGACTAAGAGAAGTCGCTACTTTCTCCTCAGCCTCTCTATCCTCTCTATCACTGTGTGACTTGTAGCCACAACTAAATATCTGTTAGAGACAGAAATCCACAGCAAGCACATCACCCTGAGAAGTACTGCAGGAACATAATTTCAACATGTGTTTGAAAAGAAAGGAACAAACTGTCTTACCTTGATTTCCAGACTTTCGCCATCAATTCCAAACTTCTTCAGAAGGGGTAGAGCTGTTGCCTTAAGGACATCAACCTATGGAACACAGATTTTTTAAAAAAAGACTCTCTATTGGAAGTTAAGTTAATCAGTAATTTAAAAATCACTAAATTATGAAGTGACTAACAGAGACAAGCTTCTTCATAGAAGGTATTTTATGGGAAGATATGGGAATGCAGCACAGAGAGTTTCATCTCTGTGTTCATCTAGTTAGACTACCACAGCACATCATTACTAAAAAATTTCCTAGAATAAATTATTGGCAGATAGAATTTCCTATTCTGGCTTTCTTTCTCAGACTGATTTTGAATGCCATTATGTCAAACAGCTTTCTGGTTTCTCTGACCAGTGAAACATTTCCCTGAACCTTTCTCTATTATTGAGAAAATAATATTCTTCTGTCATTACTAAAGAATTCTTTAATTCTTTAAAGAATTAATTAAATCAATTCTTTAAAGAATTCTAATGGCTAAACAAATTAATGCGAGAACCACTGCATTTTTTCAACCAGCACTGCAAGAGCAGGCCCTTGATTTGGCAGAAAGATAATTCTTCTATCAATTGAAAAGTGTTTTCTTCTTACCTGTTTCTAAGAAACAGAAGTTTATAGGTGGCTTCCATTGAAGCAGTTAAAAAAATCTGAAGTGGGCAACACACCCTCAGTGTACTCCCTTTTAAACCAGGTGCTCACCAGGTCCAGGTCTGAACAGAATTATCCTTGCCATTGCTCTTCCTAATTCCTAAAACTACAGGGACTGCCTTCTTCTTCTCTCTTCTGAAACTTCAGAATCACTTCGCCAAAAGTCATAAAAATTATTTAGCAGTGCAACAGCACAGGGAGTTACCCAAGACAAACAGCTCTGGATAGAAAGGATCAGGACAGCATGACCAGAGAGAAAATAAACATAGATTAAGGAAACAGTCATGACGTAGACAGCATTTGAGGAGGCAGATAAAAAGCACCCTCCTTCCCATGCCTTCAGCCAAAATTTACAATTCTTGAATTTCATTTTGTCTGCTTTGAAGAGAGTGCAAGCCACTGACAAAACAGCAGCACATACCTCACCTAACATTCTGTTAGTGGCACCTGAAGAGCTATGAGTGTATGTTGCAGTTCTCATTTTCAATTCCTGCTGGACAACATATTTCCTTTGTTGCAGAGAGGCATTTGGTGTTATTTTTAGTATCAATATTTGAATGTCTTCATTAAAAAAAACTAAACCTATAAGCCAATGCTTAACTTCTTTTAACTTACAACGTACATGTTTTTTTACAGCCAGGCTACCTTGCTTTGGCCCTTCAGTAGTATTCATTAACTATACAAATTTGACTTTTGCAGCAAAGCTTTTACTAACATGCATGTGCACAAGCACGTGAATACCACTGGCAGAAGTCTCAACAAGCTGATCTGGTTCAAATTAAAATTACACAATGTTTCTTCTTCTCATGAAACTAACATACCAGTAAAAAATAAAAACTCTACTGTGTAGGTTAAGAACTCAAAAAGCCTCAAGACTTGTTATACTTTCAAGTCCTCATAAAAGTTCCAGGCATAATACTCAGAGGTACCAGAGAGACAAATAATAAAACTGACTGTTCCAATTCTGCTGCCTAAATAGAGGCGGCAATCAGCAGTATATGAAGAGTGGGAAAAGGCTGTTCTGCCCTGCAGACAAGTGGGGAGTCAGGCAGGATGTGAAGCAGTTCACTGAAAATCACAAAACAGCAGCTGGACTGAGTTGTAAACCCATTTTTCTATCCTTTTGCCTTTTCTCAGTCATAAACCCTATCCTTTAGCTCCTCTTGGAGGGCAGTTATTCCATTTCCAGAGCAGACAACATAGCACCAAGCAGCACCAAAACAGATGTATCATACAACTGATGGTACACCTCACCACAAATGACAATATTCTAAGTCTCATAGATATTATTTATTCACAAAGTTGTGTAAATGCAAATAATTTCCTTTAAAGGAATGTACAATAGCTAAGAAAAAGGTGGAAAAGTAACTTCAGGAGTCTCTTATCCAGTGCAAAGATTAAAAAAAGAAACCACAAAAAAACCACTCAGATAGAGACCTTGCAGCACATGGCTACCTAAGAAAGTGAAAAGCATCAGTTGGCCTGTATATCCATTAGCACTGTACAGATCATTGAGCCTCACATACATACATACATACAGTATTATGTTTCATGTAAAAGGGCCTAGAGTGGGAGAAGGGAAAAAACAGAGTTTAACAAGGAAAAAAGAAACATGTGAAGAAAAATCCGTAGGAAAAACTTCTTTTCTGCAGACAACTGCTGAATTCTGATTAAGACTGAAGATTACTGCTCCTAAGCTAAAATTTTATATGCTAGTCTCATGTCAGCACGACAGTCATTTAAACTCAAAGCCCCATGGCATAGCTGTAAAAAAACCTTCAACACCTGGAAATACAAATATCAAGAATAGTTACTCTAAAACAGGTTGCTGCAGCTGTATCTAAATGGCAGAATAACAATACATAGAAAAGGAAAGGAAAATAGGAGCTATCATGTGCAAGCCACTTCCATTCCCTTCAAAAAGGCACTTTACAAAGGACCCCCCCACACACACATATATAATCACTATACAGAGAGACTTTAAACTGCCTCAGCCAAGCCCCATATGGTTGATCCCACAAGCTACCTAGGGTCAGATCTCACCAGTGACAGCACAGGAAAACATAATGCAAGTGTAGGCTGCAAATGAACAGTCCAGGCTGGTATTCCAAAGGTTTATCTCTTCCTGACAAGTGAAAGCAAAGTAGCATTCCTTTCATCCGTTTTAGGATGTATCACTCACACAGTAATAATACTGTGCAGTATTATCACAGATTCATAGAATGTTTTGGGGTTGGCAGGGACCTTAAAGATCATCTAGTTCCACCCGTCCCTGCCATGGGCAGGGACACCTCCCACTAGACCAGGTCCCTGTCCAATCTGGCTTTGAACACTGCCAGGGCTGATTTGTTCCAATGTCTAATAATATACCGAATAATATGTATAATATTATTAGTGATAATGTCACCACAGTTGCACTTGGAAAAAGTGCAACTTCAGTGGCCACAATATTCTTTAGGACTGATGCCAGTTGTCAAAGAGCTTTCCATTGCACCCTATTGGAGGGCTATTCATGTATGTAAACAAACACCAAAGTAAACACATGCTCTTATACCCCAGGAATGCAGCCTGACCTGTGCCTCACTGAATCCAGCTAAAGTCTTTCCTTCTACAAGATGTCCTTTAGAAACTCTTCCTGTCACCTGGATTTCTTCTACTCTTCTCACAGCAGGAGATCACAATATTCCCTTGCACGCACCTGACAAGGAGGTCCCTGGTGAAGAGCAATCTCAAACCACACAGCAATCACATCCCATAAGTACTTTTGAGGCTGTGTAAAAGCCAAGATCTCAGTGCTGAAAGTGGATTTCATAAAGCCCAGTGGGTCAGCTTACCTGTTCACTGCCAGCATGAGAGAAAGGACACGCTCCTCTGGTTTCACACATATTCCTGCTACTTGCCTCATAGATGCCTCCAACTGGCTACAATTCTTCATAAACTGCTCCAGTGTGGGTTCTCCATGAGTTCACAAGTTCTGCCAGCAAACCTGCTCCAGCAGGAGCTCTATCCACAGGCCTGCAGGTCCTGCCAAAACCCTGCTCCAGTGCAGGCTTCTCATGGGTTCGCAGCTGCATTCAGGCATCCACCTGCTCCAGCATGGGGTCCTGCACTGGTTGCAGGTGGATATATGCTCCGCTGTCCACATTTATGGGTTGCAGGAGGACAGCTGCCTCACCATGGTCTTCATCATGGGCTACAGGGAAATCTCTGCTCCAGTGCATGGAAGACCTTCCATTTTTACTGACTCTGCTGTCTGCAGGGCTGTTTCTCTCACATATTCTCACTTTTCTCTCCAGATTATTCCACAGTTCCAACCCCCTCACTCTTCCTCCTTAAAGCTGTTACCCCAGCAGTGCTACCACCATCACTGACAGCTCAGACCTGGCCAGCAGTGGGTCTGTCTTGAAGCCAGCCAACATGGCCTCTGTTGGACGAAGGGAAAACTTTTGTCAGCTTCTTGCTGACAGAAGAAGCCATTTGTAGCATCCCAGCTCAAAACACCCAGACAAACAAATCCAATACAACCCACTAAGTTGAAATAGAGAGGTTGATACATGAAGAGCAGCAGGGAAAACACCTAAATTCACACATTGTAGTCAAATTGATTTGCCTTTCCACCTTCTCCTTGGAAAGCAGAAACCATACAGATGGATAAACAAATTTAAGCTCCTCTTTTTGGGCAAACATAGGTAATAATTGTTCACTGAGTTTATAAACACTCTCTGTCTACTGCAAAATAAAAACCAGAATCAATTTAAAACCAAGTTTCCATTTACTTAAGCATACAAAATTAGAGTAGCACTTAAATTTTTGCTTTTATTCTCAGCAACCAGCAGAGCCATATGTTATGCAAAACAACTTGTAAAAGTCCTTAAAGTACCTTATTGGTGTGCACCAGGATTGATGTTTACTCAGGCAAGTTAAACGGATACAAACCAGGTTAAACCAATTTTAGGAACTGAGCTTAAAGCTTAAGCTTACAAGAGCTTAAAAAGTTAACAAGTATGAGCTAAGTCACAGTAACTGAAGTTGTTACTGTATTGTCACCAACAACTAATACATAGTTGCTAATATAGCCCAATAAACTTAAGATGTAACTCTTTACATGCATTTGATTTACAAGTAATGTCGGGGGCTTGGAGCCAGCTATGTATACCAACAGACTTGTCTTGAGTTTTGCAAGTGCAAGCACCCTTCAAGCACAGAGTGGCCTTAATTCTTGCACCCATTTGAACCAAAATAGTTTAATCTCAGGCTCATGGGACTGATGCCCAAAAGGAGATAATTTCTAGAATCAAGACTCTGTTGGTTAGATGAGTGTCCAAATTTACATGAAAGCAATATGAATATTGGACTACTCTTCATCTCCAGATTATGCAAGAATTTCTCCACTGATTAAAAAGTCAACAAAAAGGATTTCTTTGATTCTTACTACTTACCAGTTACAATAAGTACTTTTAGTAACAATGACTAAAAGGGTAGCAAAAAATGCTTCCTCTTTTTTTCTTGTAGTGCTGTGTACAACCCACTTTGATCATCCTTTGACTCATGTGGATGTCTCACAGGGCCACAGGTGAGTTTTTTTAAAAAAACAGAGGAACACAGCTGAAAAATCATAAATTCTAGCAGGACTCAGTGGGTTGTGTAGTATCTGAAGTCATACTTCACAGGTATTTGCATTCATTTAGACTGGTTTAGTTTTCAGATTACAATGTGCCCTTAATCTACTCAGAGGAAAACAGGCAGTGTCCAATCACCATTCAAAAAGTAAAGAGTAATGCTGTTCTCTAAAAGTTTATGTTTGGAGTTTTTTGGAGAAAAATAAATAAAGAGCATAACCATTAATCATTACTTTGGCATCCTGACCACATCTCCCACAGTTGGTTTTTGTAACAACACTGGTACAAAACAAAGGACTGCAGACCAGTAACAGAAACCAGGGCAAGCATTTCATAGTCATTTGACCTACCACACCTTCTGGCATGTTTCTGAAGAACAGAGAGTTATTACATACTTCTGCTACTGTAATTTACTAATCACCACGTGACTTCTGTTTCTAATAGAAAGAGGGCTTCACAGCAGCAGTGGTATGACTATATCCAGAATCCAACAGAACAGAAAGATTCCTTCCTTTTTGCACTCATATTCTGAAGGCAGTTTCTTCTTTATACAGTAAATACATGTGTGGGGCAAGAGAAATAATCCATTGAAATTCTAAGAGAAGAGGAGATCCAAACCTGTGGCAGGGCCTCACACTGCATTTAAAAGAAGTTTGCAGGAGAGAAGACAGAAGCAATACAGAACTGAACGTCAGGAGAGGGATTACAAACTGCAGTTTAGAGTGTGATACACTCTAGTTTTGTAGGTGCTTCTTTGACTCAGAGAGTTTGCTAATGCAACAACAATAGATACTTCTGGATGTGAGGGATGATAAATGTAACATGTTTTAGACATGTTTCCCAATCTTGTTATTTTAGAGGGAAAAAAATATCCTTCTCTGCTACTTAAACTTTATTACTTACCGAAGGATCTACTTGATCATTTGTTACTCCTCTCAAGACAATTTTCAAAGGATGCTTCATGAAAGGTGCCAGGCAGAGCAGACTTTCCAAATAGTAGCCAATACCACGACTGGGGCTGCAGTCGTGTTCCAGTGAGCCTCCGTACAGAAGACCAGGCTGATAATACAAGGTAGTACCTGGGGAAGAGGCCAGGGGAGCAAACCAAATGAAAGCTCTGTAAAATGCTGGCCATTAAAAGAGCATAAAAAATACTTTGCAACAGTGTATGTGGGGAAATTGGAGGCAGAAGACTATGGAAGATTACAGCACACTATTTACATGTCTGCAGTTAATAAATGGGTCAACACATGACTGTCTGTCTGCCCTGCACATAAGTTTTCTCCTTTCCCTTCCACCGAAAACCAAGGATCTCTTAGCAATCTCCAAAATACTGATACAAGCAATTATTATCCTCCACAGAAGCTAAACCTTTATCAGTCCATCAGGTCATTGGAGTCTTAGCATATCTGATGGTAATTAATTTGCTTTCAAAACCAACAGAAAATCAGTAGAATCGTTAAAAAAAAAAAAAAAAAAAAAAAAGAAAAAAAACTCAGACGAGGTGAGGTTTTCACCTTGGGATGCTTTTCACTCCAACCAAACCCTTTTATAAGCATGAATAAACAAGCAGTCTGGCTAAGAAGTTTGCCTCTGTAGAGGGTAAATCTTTTTATTTTACAAAAATCAGTTCTGGTACACAGGAAGTCTTGTGCACCGTGAAATCCTGCATATCTAACAAAATACTAAGTTTAGTTCTTGGGCAATAGAGCTTCCATACCTCTCTGCATTATGGTGGAGCACTGACCTTCTTGCATGTGATTGATTATTATGTCAACTTTGTTATTTCTGATCTTCTCCATCAATCTTATCTGAACACCTAGCTCTATCAAGACAAGACTTCTATTCTACTGCGGAAACTGATAAATCCTGGAGACCAGAACAGATGAAGCAGAAAAAACCAGATCTCACCTGTTTGGTTTATTTCAATCCGTGAGCCATTGGTCACTTTGTCAATCAGGCGAATAAAACTTGCTTCAAAATCTAAGGAATAGAGCACAGACAGAATTATAAAGTTTCTTTAAAGTTCAACACCTTACTTGTACTTTAACCCTTTCCTGCCTTCCATGACAGTAAGGCTACTCTTCAGCAGGCTTCAGTAAGGCTACACTTCAAGTTGTGGTACAACACCACCACATGTGAAAAGGCAGTTCTTTGTAAAAATAGAGAGGGTAATGTGAGCCTCCATGCTTATAGGCATCTCAAATCAATTGAGATGCCCTCAGATGTGGCAGCTCAACAAGTCACACTCCTCTCCCTGGCACACAGCACATTATACAAGTGGACATTTCTGACCACAGTGGCTTGAGGGATTGCTCTTGTCCAGGATAAAACCTTTGACAATTTACATTTTACTCAGTACAATGCAAAACATATAACTCATAGCAAACAGGACTCCGTATATTGGAGCATGACAAGCTAGTAACAGCTTCACATTATTCTCTGTAGAAGTGTTAGCTTAAAAGAAGGGGACATTTAGACATGAAGTACTGCTGCTGCACAGCTGTTCCACAAACAGAATTAATTGTCTGCTGACTCTGAAATGTTCCATTTCCAGAACAGTTTTGGACATAGGGCTAGAGAACCACAAGTCTTCCCACTGCCTCTTATCTTGCTTACTGTGTTCACTACACTATAATAATTAGTGTGGAAGTAATTCCTCAGTTTCTCTTGAGTGTATGGACTCTGACTCAGAGACAATGAAAAGGACAAGCAAATTTAACCGAAAACAAAACAAAAAATACCAACAAACCAACACCAAAAAGGAAATAACACATACACAAAAAAGTTTATATGACTTTATAAGCACTGTGTCATCTTCTAGTGCAAGAGTCCATCCTTGTGACCACAGGTTTTACTCTTGGAGAACACCATCAGCAGAGTTTACAAAAGTTCCAGTCAAAAAAAGCAAAAAGAACTGCCTGTTGAATTATCAACACAAATCAGGATCTATTGTTATTATTTTTCTGTTACAGTCATAGTTCAAAAAGGCAATTCAAACACTCTTTAAAGAAAAATATGGCAACATCTACAAACTTCACCACCACCAAATGCTCCACGGTGATAATAAATACTTTGGATCACGGTAAATGTTACGTCAAGCACAGAAGAATGCTTTGGCAATTTTTGAGTAGAATTTTTAGGGACACACTGAAGGGCCCCTCAGGAGGCAGAGAAGCATCTACCCCAGTTCTGAACTTCCTTACAGGGGTCCTTGCCCAAAAAGCAACTCAACACTAACTGAACACTACAACGTTTCTTCCTCAAACATCCTATTGTTTTCTTACTTATTGTTTCTATCCTATTGGATTCTTACTTCGGTTTATGATGGAATTCATCCTGGGATGCCAAAGGCTTTGTACAAGAACGAGTATGGTACTCCCTAAGAAAAGTTTCCCTTAAACATATCTGCAGAAATGAGAATAAATTATTTCACCTCTTCCACCTTTCCTGTTTCGGCAAACCCGACAAAAGCCAAAGCACAAAACGTGACCTGCAGGAGTGCGCGCCAGTGAGCTCCCGCAGACACAGCGCGGCACGGGCAGACACGGCGGCCCGAGAGACGGGGAATTAACTTTGCCCCCCCGCCTGCCAAGCCACCGCCAAGGGGACAAGGAGCGGCTCCGGGGCTGTGGGGAGGCTCCCGCAGACGCGGCGAGCCGCTCGGAGCCCGGGCGGACGGGCAGTGCCAGCCCCGGCCTGGTGCCATTGGGGCGGCTCGGCTCGGCTCGGCTCGGCTCGGCTCGGCTCGGCTCGGCTCGGCGGGGCAGCCCCGGCCCCGGCCCCTGGCGGGCGCTCCGGAGCAAAGGCGGGACCCCGCGGGCGGCAGGGCTGCCGAGCCGGAGCAGCGGGCGCTGCCCGAGCCCCCCGCCCCGCCGGACAGCGAAGGCAGGTGACGGCAGGGGCCGGCGGGTGTGTGCCAGCCCCCGGGCCGGCCCGCTTCACCCCTGCCCGCTCCCGAGCCTTCTCCTCCCCCTCCCAAAGCCCCGCGACACGCGTGCAGCTACACCCGGGATGGATGTGCGCAGCGCTGGGGGGGAGCGCATCCACGGGAGGACACCGGCACGTAGCTGGGCCCCCATCCTCGGTGGGGCCCGCCCGGATGGAGCCCGGCTGTCCCCGCTCCCGGTGAGGGTGCGCCCCTGCCCGGCAGCGGGTCCCAGGCACGGCCGGCACCGCAGCTCCGCCGCCCCCGCCTCCCCGCCCCGCGCTCACCGCGGAGCCCGGGGTCCTCCTCCTTGGAGCGGATCCTGCGGATCTTCAGCGGGCGCCCGCTGAGCGTGGCCAGCACCAGGCGCTGCCGCAGGAAGTTGCAGCCCGTGTAGCTGAGGCAGTGCGCCTCGCCCGCCGCGCCGCCCGCCATCCCGCCGCACACGTGCTTGGGAACAGGAAGCGCCGGGACTCGGCGGGGCAAAGGGCAGGGGGCGGGGCGAAGGGGCGGGGCGGGGCGAAGGGGCGGGGCGGGGCAAAGGACAGGGGGCGGGGCAAAGGGCCCGGGCGGGGCGAAGGGCCGGGGCGGGGCGAAGGGCCGGGGCGGGGCAAAGGACAGGGGGCGGGGCAAAGGGCCCGGGCGGGGCAAAAAGGGCAGGGGGCGGGGCAAAGGGGCGGGGCTGCGGCCTGAGGGCCGGGCCGGGGTTGTGGCCGCACGGGCGGCAGCCTCTGCCTTTCGCTCTGCTCTCCCGGCCTGCGTGTTTTCGCTTGAAACTTAAGGAGTGTGGAGGCGTCGGGAGGGGTGTCTGAGCGGAGCCGCCGCTCCTCTGGGCGATACGGGCGGGTAAGGGCGGCCCGCAGCGGAAGGTGGTGCCCTCACGGGGATACTGCCACCACATCGAAATTAGGCGATTTCTGAGCACATGTTCCTTAGGCAGTATTTTTCAGTAATTAATCTCTGGCTACCTTAAGAAAACCTGAGCAGAGGAATGAGTTCTGCTCCTTGGGACAGCCCATTTGCTTAATGACAGTGACAGGATCCTGCTGTCTCAGAGGAGAAGAGTGACTAAAGCTTTCAGTCTCTAATTTTAAGAGAAACGTCTTACAGTGGAGGTGTGACAATGTCAATTGTTAGGCTACGTTTACGTGTCCATGAAAGGAAGTTTCTTAGAGTGGAATAATCTACTTGAAAGTGATATACAAGAATCGTTTAGCCCAAGTGCTTCATTTCAGGGCTGACCCAAGGGTAAAGCAGGTTGTTAAGGGCTCTCTCCAAATGCCCCTTCCACACTGACAGGCTCAGGACATCATCAGGCTTGATCACCCTCTCTGTAATGAAATGCTTCCTAATGGTGCATCTGAACCACCCCTGGCCCACTTTGAACCATTCCCACACATCCTACCACTGGATCCCAGGGAGAAGAGATCAGCACCTCCCTCTCCACATCCTCTCCTCAGGAAGCTGTAGACAGCAAGGAGGTTGCCCCTCAGCCTCCTTTTCTCCAAACTAGACAACAAGCCCAAAGCCCTTAGCACCTCCTCACAGGCCATGGTAATCCAGTCCTTCCACCAGCTGTCTTGCCCTTCCCCAGACACCTTCCAGGACCTTCCCACCATTCTGAAATGTGGAGCCCAGACCTGCACCCAGCGACCTGCACCCAGCAATCGAGAGGAGGCCCTGCCCTAATGCTGGACACAGAGGGACAGTCACCTCTTTGGATAGTTGGGGAGTCAAGTTTGGTGCACCCAGGATGGGATTTGGTGCACCCAGGATGGGGTTTGCTGCCCTCCTGGCTGCCAGGGCACACTGCTGGCTGCCACAGAGCCTGCTGCCAACCAGCACCACCACAGCCCCCTCTGCAACCCCAGCGCTGCCCCTCTCCCAGTTTAGACTTGTGTCTGGCATTTCTCTATCTCAGGTGCAGAATCTGGCATTCTGACTTGTCATTTTCATGTCACAGGTGGTTGCTCAGTGCTCCACTGTATCTTAAGATCCCTCTCACTGCAAGGGCTCTTGTCCTTCAAAAGACTCAACAGCACCTTCCATGTTGTACAACAAAAGTCAGACAATTTTCCATACAAATTATAACCATTTTTTATTTTACTAAACTGTTTTCCAGAGACAAAACCTTTTTTTTTAAACCCATCATAGGCACACTTTACAGAAACTGAAGGAACTAAACTACCTATCATTAGCTGCTTGCTGACTTTTGTGATCAACATGCATAAGGATTTTAGTTGTGTTGATACACTGGTCTGTAAGCTTTATATCATAGAAAAGCAGAATGATTTTGTTTGGAAGGGATCTTTAAAGATCATTTAATCAACCCTGATGCTATGGGCAGGGACATGTTCCATGGACCAGGTAGATGAATGCAAAAACCTTCAACCTGGCTTTCAACACTTACGGGTCCCTGCTGGGCATCCACAACTCCTGTAGGCAACTTGTGCCAGAGCCTCACCACCTACACTGTAGAAAAATTCTTCCTTATGTCCAGTGTAAATTTACCCTCTTTCAGTTTAAAACTCTTGCCCTTTGCCCCGTCACTACTTCTTGGTAAAAATTCTCCCTCTGTCTCTCTGATAGGCCCCCTTAAATACTGAAAGACTGCAATGTGCTCTCACCAAGGCCTTCTCTTCTTCAGGCTGACCAATCTCAGCTCTTTCAGCTTTTCCTCAAGAAGAAATTATTCCAGCCCACTGATCAGTTTTGTGGCTCACATTTAGACTGAATCAGGTCCATGTTGCAGAATCACAGAGTCAGAATCACAGGATTGGTTAGGTTGAAAAAGACCTTTGAGATCATGACGTCCAACCTATGACCAAACATCACCATGTCTACTCAACCATGGCACTGAGTGCCACATCCAGTCTTTTCTCTAAATACCTCAGGGACAGTGACTCCACCATCTCCCTGGGCAGCACATTTCAATGCCCAGTCAGCTTTTCTGTGAAGAAATTCTTCATAATGTCCAACCTAAATGTCCCCTGGCACAGCTAAAGGCTGTCCTTCTTGTCTTTTGTGGACTGAGGACTCCACAGCTAGATGCAGAAATCCAGGTGGCGTCTCACAAGCATGGAGTAGAAAAGGGCAATCATGCCCCTTGACCAGCTGGACACACTGCTCTTTATGCTCAAGTCCAAGTTTTCACATACCAGTATCCCAAATTTCTTCTCCACTTAATCTATTTACCACCCAAACTGTACAGATGCTGTGGATTTCCCAGACCCAGCTGCTAAGGCAAAAAAATAAAATCCAGAAAAATTATACATCTAAATCAAAAGATTGCATCTATGGAAACAAAGCTTAAGATTTTTTTTTTAAGGAAGCATGTTGAGAATTTTGTGGAAAATGAGGATCAAAATATGACAGCAATTAAACAGCATTAGTTCACATATGCAATGCCCAAGATTTCTGAGATGTGGGCAAAAAATATCTAGAGCTATTCATGGTTCAAGTGCAGATGAACCCCTCCATTTTTTTAGAAAAGGAGAGTTTTGTCATGGACAGTTTTGTGGCATCAAAGAATTGTAGCTTTCTGTGTGTAAGAAATTAGTCAGTTGCAGCTCTGATCTAGAACATAACAGAAAAGAATGTGGGGCTTGAGCAGCTGATTTTTTTTTGTTAGGCACTGAGCAGAACTAAGAGAAAACTGAGTGTAAGGAAGGTAAAAAAACATATGAATCTTCTCAGAGCTAATAAATCTATGTCCAAACTTCACAAAAATTCTTAAAACTATATTGATAAATCAGTGGTTTGTTTTCCTGCTTACAAACAATTAAATTTAGTCAAGTCTCTGCATAATTCCTTTGGATTTCAGAGTTTGGGGGGTATTTTGAAATTCCAGAGCAAACAGTGCTAAACTTCATGATCAATGGAGAAGAAGTCTAGCACTTACTGTTTCCTATTTTCAGAGAAAAATTTTGTCTTCTTTAATTTCTTTCATTCACAAGCCTTTTAGACATAACTGCAGGGTAGTAGTAAAATAACAGTTTGCTGTGAGATTGTGGATATGGGAGTGGCAGAGGATGAACACTCCCACTGAAATCGAGGGTGTCTTCTGTGAAGACAGCTGTGTGAAAGGCTTTCAGGTACTGCTGCTGGAACTATATTTTTCACTGCATTATCTGAACTCTGTATCTTAGATTTGCATTAAAAATGTCTAGTCAACTACATCTACTTTGATGAAATCTCTACTGTGGTTCATTTCTCTTCCTTTGTGTACTCCCCTTCTCTCCCACCCATGTATTTTTAGTTCTGTCCATCCTTCTGTGACTTCCAATTATTTGCTATCATCTGTTAACAATTTGCAAGTATCTGCTTTATGTCAAGGCATGGGAAAACAAAATTAGGAAAACAAAACTGGGAAAACAGTCTTCCCCAAAAATTATTACAGTGGGAGCCAGAATTCTCATGTAACTGAAATAAGATACTTCTGTAAAAAATCACTGGCAGACAGACTGAAAAACACTACTCTGATCGTATAATGTAAGTATCCCTGTAATGAAAGCTCCATCTGTCATAAAAATACCCAGTGACATAAAAGAGGGATTTTGTTTCCCTGGGAATGCCGGTAGCTTGTTATGCTAGAGGTTCAAGGATTTCTGGAGTCCAGAAAATGACTTTTACCAACTGCCTACAGGTGGCACAGAGAGACTGAGTGGCACCTTAGAGATACATACACATCATGATCTGGGCAGCTGTTACAATTTAACCTCAAAATGTAAAGCTATTATTGGTTTACCTTTAATACTCACAGAAATGTTAATTACCATTTAATCAGTGGTTAGAGAACATGACAGTCTCCTGGTATTTTAATCACTTGACATAAATAATACAGAAAAGGTCACTACAGAAATTTCCGAAAGAGATTTGCCTTTTGCTAATGTATGAGGTCTCCAAGTATGCAAAAAGATATCACTCTTTTCTGAATTTCTGTTAGTTTACATATCTCCCAAGAGTTTTCACACAGTTTCAGAAATACAGCTATGTAACTTCTCTTCTACTTAAACTTTTTTTTTCCCATTTATGTGTATCTTGAGGGATGTTTACACAATCTGTGGTGAGTGCTTTTTATACTACTAAAATTACAAACTTCAAATACAGCTCCAAAGAACCACTGGGAAAACAGAAATGTTTTTCAAATAGTTAAAATTCCATATTTGAATACTATCAACTTGTGACTGCAACAAAGTATTGCCATTGCTCCTAACAGGCCTTTTACTGAGTTTCCAAGGCAGCAGAACAGAAGCTTGTCAGATTTGCACTGTCTGAATGTTCTTTCATCTGCTTGGAGCTTTGGTTTGCTTCCTTTAATTGTGAGAGCCATTTTGACAGGTTTTCTATGGCTAATATATTTTTCTTGTATTAATTGTTTCTTTTCTTGAATGCAGACCTGGAGCTGGGCACAACTGGTTTAGCAGAAAAGACAAAGAAACTATCTAATATATATGGAAGGTACTATATATAGTAAACTCGGATGTAATGTAGAGCTACAGACTAATGAAGAAAAAACAAGGTGTAAAATTATATTAGCAAGCATACAAAAATAACTCCTAGTGACCCCTAGAGGGATAAAGAAGAAGCTGTCAATAGAAGCATGGCATTCTTCCTAGTGAGGGACTCAGGATGCTGATTACTCACCATAACCCCATTACCCTCATCTGTGTGAGACTATGTCCAGGCAAGGGGGGGAGAGGGGTAAACACAATACCAGGAGAATGGGAAAAACTAAGAAGTGTGTGTGCAGCAATTAGTTATTTATATAACAAATAATTAAACGTAATAATGGTAATTTAGCATAATCTTTCTGTAACAATTACATCTGAATTAATAATTCTTGAATGAGACTGTTAGGATTTCAGCTATGTTAATAGATTTTTCTCTTTATGAATAAGGTATGTTTCATCTTTATCATAAATAAGGTTTTGAGTGTAACAACCTTGGTGTACAGGCAATAAATTTCTGTCTGAAGAACACACACTTCCTAGGAAACTTAGAGTTTTGGAACAACCCATGCTATGTGTAAGTGTTCATTTGCAATACTCAGCCATTTGGGAGGAATAATTCATTAGGCTTTCTAATAAAGGTAGGAGTGACACCACAAAAATGATAGTGTTATATCCCTCTTTGCAATAAAACACTATTTAAATCTAAATAAAGAATCACAACTCTATCTTTTTGGTTTTTAAAGAGTTATGTCTTTGGTACTTTAAAGGAAAGAGTTCAACAGCAACATTTCATTCTACATATTTCAACCTATATCTAATAAAAATATAAAAATCTGCTCCTCAAATGTTCTTGATGGTATATATTTTAAGAGAAAATTTTCAGCCGTGTTGGGTATATGTTAGCCTTTATTTGATACGTATTTCATGCATTTTTTTAAAAACTGTGATTAATGGGGTATCTTTTTTGACAAATACAGCATCATAGCCTTATCCAGATTGGAATCCAGATCTGTAGCCCAATTTCTGGACTAAAGCAAGCTCAGTCTGGGTTGCTCAGGGCTTTATCCAGTTGAGTCTTAAAAACCTCAGGGAGCTGAGTCTACTAATACTTAGATTCCACTGCCTGACTTACTGAGTCCTGCAACTCATCTTAGTAAGCAGCCTGTCCCTGCCTGCTCAGTAGCCTTCTCACGGGTGCTAAAAGGCTGCTATTAGGTGCCTCTGAACCCCTCTTCTCTCCAGTCTGAACAAATATGGTTCCATATGTGGCAATGTCTCTTCTCCATCCCCTGATCATCTTGGTCACTTCCTGCTAAACCTGCCCCAGCTGATCAACTGAAGGGCCCAGTACTGGCCACAGTACACAGATGTGGCCTAAGAAGTGCCTAATACAAAAGGAATAACTGTTTCCCTAAGGTAGTGGCTACCTTCCTGTTAAAATGGCTCAGGATGTTATTGGCCACATGCTGGATGGTACTTGGCTGGCTGTAGACTAGTTCTTCCCAGTCTTCTTCAGCAGAGCTTTTGTCTTGCTGATCAGGTCCCAGCCTGTGCTATTGGAAGCATTTAGTGTGTCCTGGGTGCAGAACTTTGTACCTGCCTTTGCTGAATTTTGTCAGGGTCCTTCTTGGCCCCTCTCCCCACCCGTTCTTGCAGAACTCCACCTGCTGCTACTAAGCCCATGTGGTCAGGATACATGGTTTGGTGTTACTAACAAAATTGATGAGGGTGCACTCTGTCTTCTTCCAGGGTTATTCACAGACACTAGACAAAACAAGGATCCAGGACAGGCCCTGGAAAAACATGCTGGTTAACAGCTTTGGGTCAGGTACAAAGCACTAAGCACTACACTTTGATTCCAGCCAGATTTTCACCCATCTAATTGTCCATGCCTCCACTAAATGAGGTACAAAAATTATATGAGAGACTTTGTCAGACAGTATACTACAACATAGTATACCTGCCTGTCAGCATACTATCACTTCTTTCTCATGTAGGTAAACACTTCAATTTGATACCAAGTTTTTTGATTCCTACTTGGGAAGTAGTTACCCAACAGTACTAAAGGAATTCTGTATCAAACTCAGAAGAAAGGATTTAGATTTACAGGGAGCCTACCTAAGAGAAACTCTTTTGACAGTTTAAGGCTTAAAAAGCCTCTTGAAAATATTTCTTATGTTTGAAAAGAAAATGCTGAGTAATATGAAAGATTACTTATTGGTATCAACATTTGGTTTTGTTTGAAACAAGATTTTGATTACTGTTCAGTCACCATGAGGGTTACTTCTGTACTCACTAAGGAAGACTTAAGTTTTTAATTTATAACTGTAGGCTACCTGTGTGGAAAAGATTAATCAGAATACAGTGCAAGTTGTGTTACATAAACATTGACTACTTTGTTAAGATGTGAATAATTAAGCCTGAATGAAGATGATAAAACATCATAATGAGGGCTGCCAAAAAAAACCCCACTTGCATGTCTTTAAATACAGAATAACTGTGTAAAGATTTGTATACAAACTAGTGAACCATTGACCAATTTCTCTCATTATTTCCTTTTCCACTTCTGTGTATATTACAATTAATCACAAAACTGCTAGAGTGAGATTTGGATTTCAGGAAACAGCAAAGGAAAGGGGAACAATAATTTCTTTTACTACCTATTTTCTGTAATCTAACTTTGCATTTCTGTTCTGCAAAGGCCATAAGTTAGTTAGTAAGAACCCGTGTGTGTCAGAGAACTGCCTTTTTATCCTTTTCCACCCCTTTCTCATGAATCTGTCATGAAGTTCAGAGAGGTTTCTAAATAGTCCTTAAAAAGGGGATTGTCTTAGCATTCCTATCTGGAGTTTGGAGATGCTTAATAGGCCTGTAGAGGGACTGAACCTCAGGCTTCTTTTTTAACAGGAAGATAAATTATTGCTGCTTTTTATACATTATGGCATTGGAGATTAGAGTTAATAATCTCTCTCACAAGACTAGTTATTTGCTGGATATGTATTTCATATTATAGCTTCCATTTTCCCATATATTTGCTTTAGGAACATTTATCAACACATTTTGTGAACTTCTGCCATTCAGAAGTCTCTGAAGTGTGGAGCTTAAAACAAACAGTGTAGCTTCTAACATTTAAATGGCTTTTGTTGCCAAATTTTGTTTAAGACTGTGGTGCTTTGGCAGACTGAGGTGTTGCCCTGGGAACACAGCTAAAGCCCTGAATGATTCACTCTTTCTGTCCTAGTACAGTCCTAGTACAATCTGGAGTAGAGTATTACTAGGAGTAGAGTATTACTAAGTTCATTTATGAAGGTTCACATTTCTCAATTGATGAGACATGCTCATAGTAAGCTCTATGAGCTAAGCCAGTTCCTTCCTACTTAATTGTTAAGGCAATTAATTTTGTTGACTGGAGAGTTTTGGGGCTATACTCCCATTTTCTTACTGTTCCAAAGTATCAAACAGCCATTTGAATATTTTCCTGTGGCTTTACTTGTTTCAGTGTAAAACTCTTGAAATGAAACAATGTTTTAAAACAGGAAGCTGAGTTCCATTAGTATTTTGACTCTAGCTCTGCTTTCTGGTCACTTTTTCACTGTGACCTTTCTGGTACAGTGGTTGAGATCCATCAGCATCTCCAGAACCTTTAGCAGGAAAGTTCACTTCTCCTGTGGTGAACATGACTGAACGTGACTCAGAAAGTGGGACAGTCTAGTGTTTTGGCCAAAACATTGTGTTCTGCTGTATCTGAGAATCACCAAATCATATCTGTGGGAAAGGACATCTTTGGAAGAACACTACTTAGAACAAAGACAACCTGCAGCTGTTCACATCCAAGTATCATAAACAAAACTCAGGCACAGCTCATTAAAAAGGCAGCTGCCCACTGCTGGACAGTGGGAGCTTACTTGTGAGAGACCAGCAGGGGCAGGGCTGCTGCGTGGGTGTGAATGAACACAGCAGGGTCAGCCACAGCCTCAGGGCACCTGGGCAGGGCAGTGAGATGTGTCGGCATCCAAGCGGTCAGCAGGTGACAGCCAGGTAAAGGAGCCACGTCCCAGCTCAGTTTGGGGAATCCTGATGATAGTTCAGGGAAGTGGTGCAGTCACCATATCTGGGGATATTTAACAGGTGGACTTGTGTCACTTTGGGGCATCGTTTAGGGATGGACTGGCAAAGCTGGATTACTTGTTGGGCTCGGTGACCCTTAAGGTCATTTCCGAACCGAACGACTCTTCGATTCTATGACTGAGAGGGGGCAGGGGCTGACGGCTTGAGGAGCGGCCCAAATGGGCCTCCTGGGCAGGGGGCTGCGGGTCAGGGCAGGTTCTAACAGTGATGCCTAAATGCGGTCTGATGCGGCTTTCTGAGATGCAATTTGCTTTAGTTATCTTTTTATTATGGTTATCCATTTATCCCTCCTCCCCCCGCTCCTGCTCTTCCTTCCTGCCCCTGACTGACAGCCGGACCAGCTGCGGCGCCTTTCCCTGCGGGGACCGGCCCGGGCTCCCGGCGGGCCGAGAGGCGCTGCCCGGGAAGGCGGCGCTCCCCGCCGGGGGGAGCAGGGGCGGCAGGAGGAGCAGGGGCGGCAGGAGGAGCAGGAGGAGCAGGGGCGGCAGGAGGAGCAGGGGCGGCAGGAGGAGCAGGGGCGGCAGGAGGAGCAGGGGCGGCAGGAGGAGCAGGAGGAGCAGGGGCGGCAGGAGGAGCAGGGGCGGCAGGAGGAGCAGGAGGAGCAGGGGCGGCAGGAGGAGCAGGAGGAGCAGGAGGAGCAGGAGGAGCAGGGGCGGCAGGAGGAGCAGGAGGGGCAGGGGCGGCAGGAGGAGCAGGAGGAGCAGGGGCGGCAGGAGGAGCAGGAGGAGCAGGAGGAGCAGGGGCGGCAGGAGGAGCAGGAGGGGCAGGAGCGGCAGGAGGAGCAGGAGGGGCAGGAGGAGCAGGAGGAGCCCCGGGAGGGAGCACCATGGCGGTGCCGCCGCTGCTGCGCGCCGTCATCATGGGCCCGCCGGGCTCCGGGAAAGGCACCGTCTCCGCTCGGATTATTAAGCACTTCGGCGTGAAGCACCTCTCCAGCGGCGACCTGCTGAGGGAAAACATGCAGAAGAAGACAGGTGGGAATGGGAAAGGGGTGTGTGCGGGGGCGGCGGTCCCTGTCCCTGTCCCGCGGGATCGGTCTCCCCGCAGCGCTGCGGGGGCTCGGGGCACACGGCTCCGCTCCGGGGGACGGAGACACGCTCACAACACATATTCCTGCCCCCGGCCCCCTCCTTCCCTCCCTTCCCCTCCCAGAAGGGGCTTTGCTGTTCCCGTCCCACCTCTCTGTCCCCCCGGCAGAGGTCGGGTGAGCTCGCCCAGCTCCTCTGGAGGCCGCTGGGCTGGGCCTCGTATCTCCGGCCGCGGGCCCCCACACGCCGCCGCCTGCCAGCCTCTTCATCAGCCTCAACGCGGTTATCTGCGCTTATCCTCTTTCCCTTCTTTTGTTACACCGCGTTGTTTCTTCGTCTTGGGTGCTTTTTTACGTGTTTCTCATAGCTCTGATAGTTTCTTATGGTTCCTGCAGCTGGAAGCATCTTAAAAGACAAAAATAGTCCCATCTTTTAACAGGCAGGGCAAGAGGAGGGGGTTTGGGAAATCAGACTTGTTTGGATGCTCATCTGATGGCTAGATGGTAAAGGTAACTAGAATCGTTACACAGCTATTCCAAAATTAGGCCTAGTTCTGAGCTGGCACACACTGCTTTCAAAAAAAAAAAAAAAAAGGGGGGGGGGAGGGGGGCAAAATTTTCGAACTGCATAGCTTTAAAAATTATTATTGTCTCCTGAGTTCATATCATGCTTAGGTTTCAGCATGGTCTGTGTTTACATACAATGGTGTTTATACTAGGTAAAAATATTAATTATTCTTGCTGTATACTCATAGCTGGACCTCTGCCTCAGTTGAGACACCACAGTCCCTGTCTCTGGTGATTTTTGCAATGGTGGAAGGTTTCCTCCTGACTTCCACATCTGCTTTTCTATATGGTGGGGTGAAAAACCTTGTGAGAAGCATCTCAGGCTGCACACAATGAAGGGAGAATATTATTATTTCCAGCAACTTCAAGGTGTAGAGTATTGCATTCACTTGTGAGTATTCAGTGTATTATTATGCCTAGCTAATTGGCAGTCTGAGTTTTGGAATACTTATAAGCATGTTTGAAGGTGAAGCAGTTGTGATGTGATTTCCACATGTCTTCACACAAATCCTGTTTACTCAGTAAGGATAATGACTTCAGTACAGTGACTAACTTTGCTATAGTTGATATTGTAGATATTTCAAGTTAATAATTTGTGAGGAGCACATCTACATAGACATACCTGATCATAGTAATGTTATTTCTGTCTGGTTTCACCATTGTAAGCTTTTATTTACAGAGGGTCACAAAACTGTTCTGTTAAGAATTTTCAGTGTAAGACCTGATGGGTAGCCACTCCAAGAATACAAAGGAAATGTTATTTTACCAAGTGCTTTGAGGCTTACAGTGTTTACTAAATACTTTAGGTTTTGTGCAAGACCACAGAGCACCAGAATCATCCTGAAGGTTGTGTGAGAAGAGGAAATTGCAAGTGGAAATATTATATTGCTTGAATTGAACTGGGAGCCTGAGATGATGGAGAGAGAAGTGATTACACAAATAATTCTAGGTGGGTTGGACAGATGAAAGACTGTGCAGGAGAGAAAACATGTGAAATGGAAGTTTAACACACACGCATTAAAATCTAAAACATGAATAAAGAAGTCAGTGGACAGGTTAAGAGGTGAAGTTTGCTCTAAATTAGCTACAGCAGAATTTACTAGAATCTGTTATGGAGTTTCTCATTCACTAGTAAACCCAGAGGAAACTCCATTGCAAACTCATTGAAAGTCAGTCACTAGTTGCAGAAATGGTTCCCAGAGGGTTTAGATGAAGTATGAGGTAGCAGGACTAGGTAGTACAATAAAAATAGGAGAACAACTGAGAGAGAATTCAGAGAGCCTTCACAAGTTCAGTCAAGGCAAAGACCAATGAGTTTTGATTATAATGGAAGACTCCTGCAATATCCAGTTCTTTGGTAAATGAGTTACACTAAGATGGACAGTTAAAGCCCTTGGAAAATTAGATATAGTTAACAATAGTTATATGGTACAAATTTTGCATTTGCTGTCTTGTGAAAATGGACATTGGTGAAAAGTCCTGTTGAAGATGAGTGTCTTTACCATTCTGCAGTTATTATCATGTTCTTCTGGACAGTGGAGAGTCTGTGACCACCTCTCTAATCCTAAGGTTGTTATCGTCTGATTATGGCTAGAGCTTGATTGCTGTAATGTGGTTAGAACATGCCATTCCTTTGTAAAACCATGGAACATGGATACCTGTCAGAGGGAATAAACCTGCGTTACCTGCAATTCTGAAGATTGCCATGCCTGTAGTGGTTTCAGACCCAAACCTGAAAAAACCCAGAACTAAATAATGCCTACAAAACTCCATGAAATCCCACTCCCAACAGCAGGGATGTGGGGGGTGGGGCGCGGTTTAAGAAAAAGAAAAAAAAAGACAAAGAAAAAAAAAGAAGCTGTGAGATAGTGCACCAACTTTTTGTCCTAATATATGGACAAAATAATATATAATTTATAATAAATAAATTTTATTTTAAGTAATATATACCCATTTGGATATGGTTGTGCCTATTTTGTTCCTTCTGTAATAGTGACTTTCTAAATAACCTGAGCTCTGTATAGATGGGCAAAAGGCAATGTTTTTCAAACTCTATGGGTGTAATAATAGTTTGCCATATTCTAAATCTTTCTGGGCTCAAAAACTCACAAATCTTTCCAAAGTAAGTTAGAATTGTTCCCTGTGAACCTTGCCTTGCCCATAATTTTAGATCATTGTGGTGAGAGCAATGCTGCAACATAAATTGGTAGCAGAGCTAAGCATCAAGTACACATTAAACTATCTAGACATGATTTATTCCTTCTCCCAACCTACTTTTGCAGGATACATGGTTCAAAGCACACTAGAATAATAAAAGTGGTATGAAGAAGGGAGGTAGGGAAAAGAAGAGACATTTTGTACCTAGGCAGACAGTCACCTGCTTTCCAGTTTGTGACGTGCTGGAGGACTCAGCCGCCACAGTCTGACTCTTTCTCCGATTGTAAGCATGTTTTGAAGTCTGGCCAAGGTGCACAGTGCCTATTTCTAAATGGTCTTTGTACTTTTCAAAGCCTGACTAAAGATGTGAACAGGCAGTAAGGGGAAATGGTTCCTTTCTTCTTTTTTTTTTTTTTTTTTTTTTTTTTTTTTTTTTTTTTTTTTTTTTTTTTTCTTTCATCACCAGATCTACTATTTGCATTATTTGAGGGCATGTACTGCTTTTCAGTTCCTGATCTGAAGAAGGGCCTCTGTCCTCTTGCACATTCCATGCACTGAGTGATGGGACTGGCATTTTTCATTGCTTTCTGCTGAAAGTAGTCATACCTTGTGTGCGTATATCAGTCCATCCCATTTTCTCTTCTTTGGTTTTCTGTAACTGGATCTCAGCTGGCTGCAAGTAAAGGCTTCTGCAGATCCACAATGAAACCAGTATATAACTGCTATTCTGGATTACTTAACATAATTAGGCAATTGTTTTATAAATGAAAGATACGGAAACTATGCCTAGGACACAACCCATGTGACTGAATTTCTTCCTGGCTGTATCCATTATTTGGTTGAACTACAGCGTGCTACTGCCTGCCATGTTGGAACATGGTGTGATAGCTGGAACTATGATACACAGATGGAATTTTAGTGAGCCAGTGGGATAAATGACTGCTACTAAAGGTTAGTGAGTTCCATGGGAAAATACTAGTGTCAGTATACTCCTATAAATAGTGTACAATATCTATAAACATCCTCTTGCAACTCCAGTAATCATAAAAATACTTATCTGGCAAGCCTATTCCACTGCAGACTGCTTTCTTAAACGCCAAAGGCATTTATGTTTGTAAGGGAGCCTAAGTGTAAGTTAGTAAGTAGCCACTAAGCTGAGAAAATAACTTTTCAGGAAGTCTGAGGACTGATAGGTTAATAAACTTCTATCCTTTCTATTTCTTATTTTGAAGACTCTTGGCTAATGACCTCTCCTCATTTTAGTTTTTGGAACTTCATATTTCAAATACATACTAGTAAATTTATTCACAGGATGAGGATACAGGTGTGTTTTGCCCTACAGCTGGATCTAATTAATCTGATACATATTTGCCTGGTCAGATCCTAGTTGATCATCCAGATGTTTTTTTAATTTTGGCACGCATGCTGTCTGTCTTGTTTACAACTTTCCTGTATCATCCCGATCAAAACAATATTTTGCAGGCCTGTGGGCTTTTTTTCACTCGCTGGAGGTCAGAGATAGTGTAATGCAACTTTTACTTTTACAGAAGTGGGAATCCTTGCCAAGTCCTACATTGATCAAGGGCAGCTTATTCCAGATGATATAATGACACAACTAATGCTGAGTGAGATAAAAGGTCTAGACCGGTACAACTGGCTATTGGATGGTAAGTTATTATTGGATGGTATGTTGGATATCACTGTATATGGAGAGAAAATCTGTTCTGGAAAACTTGGGACTGCTTTGGTCCCTGGTTGCCAGCTTGTTGTGAAATTTTCAGCTGATAGTCTGCCCCAGTATCTTTGGCTGACAAATTCTTTGGGTGTGTCCTGCCTTCAGAACATTATAGGGATATTTAACTCATGTTAAAAAGCGTAGTTCAACATCGCAGAAAAGTTTCAAAACTGGCAATTCTGGTATTTTTAATGATAATTTATATGCTATTTCCCTGTTAAAATAGGCATCGAGAAGTTTCTTTTTTAAAGTCTTTTTAAAATAAAGTCCTTGGGGAATGGAAAACTTTTGAAGGATGGGGCTTTGGAATTATTTAAATAGCAGGGTAGGGATGTGATGCAGTAACAAGGTAAGTATGGAAAAGTACTGCAGTAGTGTGGAGGGTAATAAAAACCATTGCTCAATTGCCCTAAAAGGTCTCCTTCCTTTGCTGCGTGGTTCTGTTCTCCAGAGTGAACTGTTTTGCAGTTCTGCAGTGTAAGCTCATTGCTTCAGCAGTCACACTAGAGAGAAAATACTTTTGCTGCTGTCTTCATGAGCTGGATGGCTCTTGTTATTCCAGCCCATGGGAGTGCAGCTGGATGCCCAGCAGAAAAATGCTGTGTAGGCTGGATGCATGTTTTTTCAGACTGTAGTCACAACCTGTCTAAGTAGATAAAATAAAAAAAGTTAATGGTATGGCTTTCTATTTAGAGAGAGTGCAAAATCCACAGTGGTCTTTGTCTCTGAGTGCTTTATTATAGTTATATAGTTGCTCCTACATACAGTAGGATATGTTCTGGTGGCTTTAGTCACAGTTGGGCTCCTCACTGAGATAAAGGCTTCATTCCTACAGTGAACAGTACAATGAAACCTAAACAACAAAGCAAAGAATGGCAGATACTGGTGTTTTTTTTCTTTAGTTACAGGTCCCATGTAGACACAGTTCTAGTCTTATGGATGTGGATGCGTACCAGTATAGCTGTGCCCACTGGCAGCTCTTAGCAAGAGGATTGTGTTGAGACCATAAGAGAATAATCAATTTCTGCTGCATGTTAACATGCTCCTGCCTTTAAACTTTTGGAGCAGAAATTTTGTTTGCATCAGCATTTGTAATGAGATTCAGTGAATTACACTAGGGCTAGTTCTGCCATAATTGGGCTTTGCAGGAACAACACTGTTCTGTTGAAATATGTTAACCCAAAATCTTCAGTTTGGTAACTAAAATGTAGAACAAACAGATGGGGTCATTTAGCTCAAACCAGAGTTGCTGAACTGCTTGTATGCTCACTTAACCAAACACCCACTTACTGCCTTACAATAAGTTGGTGGCTTCTAGCATCATAGCAGATGAAGCAGTCTGAGTTGTATGTGTCTGTGGGTATAATCAATTTAGATTTATGTGCTGTATAATCTGGAGCACTTTTCTCTGTGTTCCTGGAATCTTCCTAATTCATCACATGTTGCAGATCTTCTGTATAGAGAAAACACTATGTAGAAAATGCCAGTTCGATTTCAATGAAATGCTTTTGTAAAGGCACTTCAATTTTTTGAGGTATTTTCTCATTACTCAGTCCCAAGAAAATTCATTTTCCAGTTGCATAACTTAGAAGCATGGTGGCTGCTAATTGTAAGAAAGAACAGCAGTTTTTGAACAGTATTCAACAGCAGTGTTAAATGTTCTAAATGTTCTCTTAACATTTAGAAGCACTTCCATGAGATAATGTGAATATGGAGAAATAGGATGAGGGCAGCTCATGACCGTGATACAAATCCAGTGCAAGAGACATAATTCACAAGCAAGCACTTGATCTGAGTTAATCAACTCTGTCTATTTGTAATGTTTTTCCTTACTCATGCAATGGACAGATCAACATTATGCAAGAGTTTCTTAAGTTTGTACCTACCTATCAGTACTTGCTTTTATGGGGAAGTTTACTTGTACAGTATGATGCAAATTACAAGCCACTTAAGAACATGAGACTATGCTAGAGGTTTTTGTGACAAGGAATTAGGATGCAATAGCATGTTCTGCAGTAGTTTTGACCACTGAAGGTCTTGTGCTCAGTTTTTCATTTCAAATTCTTTGTGGAGACCTTGGCTTTCTTGTTCTTTGTTCCCACTGCACCCCTCCTAAGTTCCACTAGATTTATCTAATAGTTTCAGGCCTATAGAGTAGGAAGCCACAGAGTTCATGGGGCAAAATGCAGCATCTTTGAAGTGAAGAGACAGGTTCCTTCCTGATCATTCTGAGTGTTCTCACAGTCATCATATCTGAGGACAGTTTAATACATTAAAACTTCTAGGAGCCTCCTAAATTTTGGACTGCCTCTGGTAAATATATTTAGCTTACTGCAGCTGAATAAAACAGGTTTGTAATGGCCACCACCTTAAGCCAGACTTACACAGCTGTGAAAGTAAGAGATGTCACAAATGTTTCTAGATTGTTCTGACTTCTGAGTTAAGCTTTTCACTGGAACTTTTATTATTCCAAATGTGTATACAGTGCTTTTATGCAGTGTAGTGGTATGTGAATATATATGAATATGGGGCCTTTTTGCACTTATTTGTTAGAATTTTGGAAGGATGATTAGCTAAAATGAAGAAATGAAAGCTGGGAGGCATTTAAAAAGTTAAAATGCCATGACACAGTGAAAGATAATGGAGAACTTGATGTCTTTTCTATCTTTATAGAATATGACAATGCTTTTTGGTTTTTTTGCTGTGTAACAATTATTTTCTCTAATGACTCAATGCAGGTAATTTTTTGCTTTAAGTCTGCTTTTGGAATTTTATGAAGTTGTTTCCTTTAAAAAGGTTTCCCCAGAACAGTTGCTCAGGCAGAAGCCCTCGATAAAGAATGTGACATAGACACTGTGATTGACCTAGATGTGCCATTTGAGACCATAAAGTGTCGGCTTACAGCACGCTGGATCCACCCTGCCAGTGGCAGAGTCTACAATCTTGAATTCAATCCTCCCAAAGTGCAGGTAAGCCATATCCATTGGTGTTGGCACTAAATAAGTGCTGCATTGCGTTTGCTAGCTGCAGTAAAAAATTGTTTGCATGTTGTTTCAAAACACAACAACTCAAAAGAAAAAGGCTCATTTCATTCCTTGGGAGCACAGAATCTTTCTGGTAACAGTGTACTGGTGTGAGGGTACATTAGTGACCTGGTAGAACCTCAAGCTGGTGGACAACGTCCCTGCAGAGCAGAACACCATGGTGTTTTATAAGCTTTTGTTAAAACTGTTCACTGATCTGGAATACTCTCTGCCTTGCACAAAGGCACAGGATCTGGGCATGGTCTTAGCCTGTTTGCCTGTACAGTCCAAAATGTAGCTTTCTTTTCCTTCCTCCAGAGCAGGAAACACCAATAGGAATGTTCCTATATTTATATATAGGAAACACCAAATCACCAGGAATCCGCCTAATGCTTTCCCTGTGTTTATATTTAACCAGGATGAGTATTTTCAAGGGAAGAGCTGCTGTACTGCAAAACTGGATGTAGAAACTTTCAAGTAAGGGAAGCTTTTCAACAGATTTAAGAACTTATGAGTTGAGATATCCTAAAGAGGAGCTTGAAGATAAAGACTGTACATTGCTACCTTAAATTTTTTAAGAACAAGGATTTGCTTTAGTCCAACTCAGCTAAAACTGTATTTCATCCTTAACTCTAAATAACTTAGCTGTTGTGGCATCACATTTCACCTGGAAGCTCTATTAATTTACATCAGAAGCACAGTAGTTTTTGGATTTCAGTGTTGCAGGAAAAGAGGCCAGCTTGAAATACCAGGTAAGCACTGAAGTGAGCAACTGAAAACATTGCCTTTGATTTGTTTAAAACAAGGTATTTAAAATCATGGTTATTTTCAATTGCAGAAGAGCACAGGCAAGATGGAACAGAGAATTATCAGACTTACCAGAGTAGACTTCAGCTGCCAGAGCTTTGCTATTAGGAACTACTTTGCCTTTCACTAATTAGCAGACTTATCACAACACAGTGGACTGCAATACTTAAAGTGAAAACATGAAATAGAGCTAAACAGGTGAAATATGGTTGTCTCTATTATCTTAATAGACTTGCAAAATGCTTACTTACTTAGTAGGAACAAAAGTTCACACATTAGGTCCCTACCTCTGTAGGGAAAGCTTCAGCTGACTCTTATGCCATTTTTTTTGTACAGCTGTTGCTAAATGACAACTTTTCCATGTTGCAACTTAAAATCAAAGGGCCATTAACTCCTTTGCCCATTTTAGTATTGTCAAATGAAGGTCCACTTGGTGTCTTGTTTCCTGTTATACAGGAATGTATTACCAATAATACTGTTTTTGCTTGTACATGAAGGTTTTGTCTTTATATTCCCCATATTCTACAAATGCTCCAGAGGACAAATTAATCAAGTTACCATGAACTAATATTCATTGGCAATACTGTGAAAATATTTTTAACTAACAGACTGTTTTACTGGAAAGTCAACAACTTACATTCCAGATAAGAACACATGCAGCAGCCTCTCTCTTTATAAGCAGAAATCTACACCCTGATTAAGTGGAAATTGATCATTATTTAAATTTAAAAAATCACACAAACCATGCTTAAACAAAAGTAAGAAGTATACTTTGGTGTTTGCTTTTAACCATGATTAGGGCATTGATGACATCACTGGCGAGCCGCTTGTTCAGCGTGATGATGACAAGCCAGAGACTGTCAGCAAGAGGCTGCAGGCTTATGATGCACAAACAAAACCCGTTCTAGAATATTATCGGTAAGTAGTAAAGTCTGTTCTTCCACATTCCAAAATCTTGTTGTGCATCAGCATAAGAACAGATCTCTCCAGTTACAGAATATATTATACCACAACAGTGAGTGCGGTCTGAACAGCTGTGTAACTTTCAGGAATTCAGTAAGAAATCAACCCAGTAGAATGAGCATCGTTTTCCCATGTTGTATGACACCTTCTGGAACGTGTGTGGTAAAATAGCCTGTCACTGCAGCCAGCCATATTTAGCTTTATAAAGAGTGCTATGCATTATTCAACACATCATAGTACTGTTCTGAGCAACAGCTCTGGTGGGTGAGGTAACAGAGACAGTTCCTTTTTTTTGCAAGAATTAAGAGTATTTTGTTTTCTGGATGTATAAGTAGAAACTTTTCTAACAAGTCCAAGGGGTTAAGAAGTGATACACAAATAGAGAAACTGTTAATGAGGATTTAAATGTGGTTGTTCTAAGAACAGGACTATGATTGGACCCAGCTAGCTAGACTGTCTGGGAATAAATAGCTAATTCAGAATTGTCATTTGCATTGTGTAGTGGAAGCGAATTACTAGTTCTTTTAAGAGTAAAAATTGTACATTTCCCTTAATGTAAAGCTGCAAGTATCATACTGCTAATATATAGATATATAGTAAGTCACCATGTAGAGCTTTAGTCCTCACTTGCCTAGACAAAGAAATGAGACTCTGAATGATTGTCTCTTCTGTATTTCCATATTCACCACCTTTCATTGTATTCTTCCAGGACTGTTGAGCAGAAAACTAGAAGCTCCATCTTTGGGGTTAGGTTTTGAAGAAGTTTTTCTAGATTGACAATAATATTCCCAATTTTGTTAGATTTCTGAAGTGAAAATACCTCAGAGCACCACAGTAAGACAGATGCCTAAACTGTTATTACTGGTAATAACATACTTGACAGATAAAAACTAGCTCCTACAACTAATTCAGAATAATTTATTTTGTGCCTGTCTATTTTGCTTGTCCTGATGCACATTCTTTGAACCATGAGGTGCAGCCTTATAATACCTCAGTTAGTCACAGCCATCTGGACAGTGGCTGTACAGCACATGCCGTGGGACAACATTGCTACTTTACCCTGTTTATGGTTAAGTGCTCTGGAGACAGGCATCAGTTTTGTGAACTGATGGTTCAGTAGCTAACTGTTTGAGGAACAGAGTAATGAATGTCATGCCTGCATTTCCAGTTCTACAGCTCTTCTGATGAGTTACATCATATGCGTATTTTCACACTCCTGCCAGGGTGATCTTCAAGTGAGGTGGAGATTTTGCAAAAATTTAACAATTTGACATCTGTAATGCTTTCTTCTTTTTCTTCCTTAGGAAAAAAGGGTTATTGAAATCCTTTTCTGGAACAGAAACCAATAAGATCTGGCCACATATCTATGCTTTCCTTCAAACCAAGTTGCCAGATGTGAGCCAGAAAGATGCTGCCAACCCCAGGTGAAAATACATCAAACTTCTGATCATCTGTCATAGCTCCCTCCCGACATGAAAATCCACAATCAAGGATTTGTTCAAGTAATCAACTAGACTCATCAATAATTAAAGTCCAATGCTGTCCTTATGTCCTTTTACCATAACTTACATTATGGTAATTTTTTTTTTGTCTGCGGTTATCACTTTAATGCTGAATTTTTTTATATTAAATGTAAATAATTTTAAAAATACAGTAAGTGTCTTTAACAAAAGCAGGTACTCTTTTGTCTCTTATTTGGAAAATACATTTGCAATATTGATTGGTGAAGGAAACACATTTCAGAATACCGCTTAATTAGAAAGCACATTGACTGATTTACTCAGTAAATGAAGCAATGACAAGGACATGAAAGCACATTTCTTGAACGTGTGCCCAGCTGGAGCTAGCCAGAACCTGTGAAGAACAATGACTACTGGTCTGCAAAAAGCCATTTCAGACCAGAGCTGGGATGTATGTAAATTGATCTTATGGAAAGCTTAGCTTTTCGTTTGCTTGCAGAGATGTTGATTTTGCTCACCATAAATTATACTTAGTACCAGGACAAATAATCTAAGCACGTATTATGTTTGTATTTTGGCCCTCAGAACAACCATTCTGCAGGCATGGGAAATGGAATTCCAATGATGTGTAACACATTTGGTAAAGCCTCTGTCTTTGTGTGACCCTGTAAGACTATATCAGTAAAAAGATAGCAGATACTGAACAGATTAAGTGTAACCTGATAAACCTGTAGCTAGATGATCTTGACCAGGGAATATGCCTTTTCTACTATCTTTGAAAACAAGTGCTCACTGATGCCAGTGACATGATTTCCAATGGTCAAAATACTAACTTTTTTGCTACTTACTGTAGCAATTTTTACTGTAGCAACTGGACTTGTTTTCATGAGATTCTGGTCTCTGACCAGCTCTTGTGTTTATTCACTAGATAACTGGGAATACAAACCTCCAGTCCACACTTTTTAACAGCCCAGAGAATGCACTTTGGTATTTTTCAGTGAATCCTCCTAGCTCTTTTTTAATGCTTATCAGAGTTGGAGTTTCAAGAGTCAGCAAAATCTGAGGAACAAACAACTCGGTCTAAGTAATGCCTGAAGTAGCTGTGTCCTAGTAACGTAGGTTCCAATCTCCTTTACCAGTGACTGTAAACACCTACAGAGCTGGGGTGCTGACATACCTTGGACTGCATCTGCACATCCTCTTTTAGCATTATGAATATTGAGACACACTTGAGTGTAAAAAGAGATGGTAATTGTAGGATTTGTGAATATAAGCAGCAGCTATGACTACAATCAGTTTTCCCTTCATTTAAAGGAAGCTTGCCAAGAAGGTTGAGCACTTGTACTGTTGTCTTAAGGAAATGTCTACATACTGCAGTGAGAAACCCTGATTAGCTCTTGTATTTTTACATTTTGATTTCAATAAAAAAAGAGTTCATTTTTTTGCCAGCATACATAAATTTCAGTAGTCCAGAAGGAGCAGGGGGAGACAATTTCCTTATTGACACTTATTATCCAGTTTTATCCCCTTAGAAACTTAAAAAATAGCTTCTATTGTGTAACAGGCTGCTAGATAACAGCTCTACTGCTAAGGGTAGCAGTTGCAAATCACTGTCCTACATTGCCCTTACTAACCTTGCATACAACATTCAGTGAAAAAAGAACCTGAAGTTACTTGTTTTCCTTTAAGTTTCCATTAATAATTAACTAATAATTAAGGAGGAGGCAGTGTTTACTTATCCTTTCCTGGAGTATCTGTTAAATTTAACCAGATGCAGTAGAAATTTATATTTTTTCTCTCCAGTTTACGTGTGAGACAGAACTGCTCCTTGCTCTTTTACCTTCAGTCTGTTTGCAAAAGAAGACTAGAGAGCAGAAGTCACATGGAAAGCTACTTCTATGAGTGGATCTGCTATTGCATTGGTACTAATACTCTGGTATATTCTGCAGACTTAGACTTCTCTGTATCTTGGCTGTAGGTAAAACTGAAAATTACTGGATTCTATTTCACTGAATCATAGAATCATTAAGGTTGGAAAAGACTTCTAAAATCATTGAGTTCAACCTCTGCCACCACCCTGCCAAATACCTTACAGCATTAGGTGCCATGTCCAGTCATTTCTTAAACACTTCCGGGGTTGTGACTCCAACACTTCTGTGGACAGTCCATTCCAATGCTTGACTTTCTGTGAAGAAACCTTTCAGTGAAGAAAAGTCCTCCTGATGTCCAACCTCAACTTTCCCTGGCACAGCTTGAGGCCATTTCTTCTTGTCCTGTCACTTCCTAGCTGGGAGAAGAGGCCAAACCCCACCTGTCTACACCCTCCTTTCAGGCAGTTGTAGAGAGTGATAATGTGCCACTGAGCCTCCTCTTCTCCAGGCTAAACAACACCAGCTCCATCAGCTGCTCCTCACAGGACTTGTGACCCTTCATGAGCTCCACTGCCCTTCTCTGGACATGCTCCAGCAGCTCTGTGTTCTTCTTGGAGTAAAGGGCCCAAAACTGAACACAGGATTTGAAGTGTGGCCTCACCAGTGCTGAGTACAGGGAAGAATTCCTGCCCTGGTCCTGCTGGCCACACTATTGCTGGTACAGCCCAGGTGCCATTGGCCTTCTTGGCCACCTGGGCACACCCTGGCTCGTGTTCAGTCACTGTCACAGCACCCCCAGGTCCTTGTCCTGTGGGCAGCTTTCCAGCCACTCTGCCCCAGCCTGTGGCACTGCCTGGGGTTGTTGTGCCTGAATTAAAAACTGGAGGTAGGCTATGACCACTAAACTTGAAATCAACATGCCTTCCAGACCTTACATACAATCAGAACAACTCACTGATGAATGGAGAGTGTGTACTGATACCATTATCTGAGGAATAAGCTGCCTTTGCTAGTCTTCCAATTGCAGTATACATTTTTGCAGACAGACCTGCAAGCAAGTAAGAAAAGCACAGTAGAGTTTTGGAGTGCAAGGTTCTGTGCAAGACCTTGTCTAGAAAATGTATTTGCATTTCCAGCTTCTTAAACAAGAAGCTTTTGATGGTTTTCCACTTAATGTTTGAGTTGACAATGTCAGAAACCCACTTTGGTTGAGTAGCATATGAAATACCTTTCGAACACTGCATGACACCTCACCCTGTATAACCTGTAACAAAGCTTTTTGTTTAAACTGAGGTCTTTGCCTAATCCTTATACAAGTTCCCTTCATCAACTATTTCTACCATAACAAGACTTGGTTTTAAAAAAAATATTCTGAAGTTAGCCTGATGAACAAGAAGAGAATCAGACTCCCAGAAATCATACAACCCAGCACTCATTTGTAGACAAGTGTTGCTTATGTCTTAGGATTAAACCAAGTTAAGTTTAATGAAAGTACAATATAACATTTATATCCCCTTAGTAGAGGTAGAAAGCCAGTGTTTTAATCCAATCCATTCAGATCAGAAATACTGATACCAGATACTGATTTATTGCTATTAGTGATAACCAAATTTGAGAGCTTATACTGTCAGCAAGGTAGCATGAATACAGTTGCAATCTCCAATATTCAGAGTAAAACATATCCACATCTGTAGTAAGACAATAGCAGATTCTACCAAGAATCTGCTGCTTCTTGTAAACATTGTATTTGTGCAGATGTTTAATTTCTAAAGTCATGAAAGGCAAGGTTAGTAGCAGAAAACACATCCAGTTTCACATTCGGCAATAAAAGAACCCTGCTCTTCAAGGACAACTAAAAACCTAGCAGCACATTTCAAACAATATTACAAGTTTTTTTCTTAATTACCCACCCTTCAAAGTCCCGCCCCCCAATCAAACAAAAACAACAAAAATCTGACACGAAAAATAAAGTGCAGTACCCAGAAAAATAAGTGTCAAGAAAATAGCCATGTTTGTTTCTTTGGGAAAAAAAAAAAACACAAAGGGAAAAATAAAAAGAGTACTTGGCCTCAGTCTTAAAAGTACTATAATGTGTCCATCATTTTGGATTCTTCTTCATCTCTTTGTATCACAGAGTTGAAACTGCAGACATCTGTGTTTATGGAACCTTGTAGATCTCCTGTGTTCTGGAACAGACAAGAAAATTGACAGCTTAATGCTCCATAATTGTATACATGGAGGGAGAAACAGAGTCAGAGAGAAACAAAGAAGACCGTTTGCATTGTCTATCTTATGATAAGACAAATTTACAGTAGAAAGGAAATAAGGCCTGAAAACATCCTCAACCAGTATTATGTCACTGTTCCAAGAATTTTTAAAATTTGCCAGCATAGCTTGTATTTGATCTTAATATTTTTAGCACTTAACTGCACATTTACAAAAAATTCAGCTGTTTGATTTATTTCTGAGAGGTACTTTAATCAAATTATTTCCAACAAGTATTTTCAATTGTGCCTCATTTCCTAACACACAATTCTTACAATCTTTTAAGTTGTTTCTTCATTCCAGAATGTGGCCATAACTGGAACGGCAAAAGACACCTAAGGGTGCTCAGTTTCCTTTTATCACAAAAGGAGACTTTCCTTAGGCTTGACTTCTCTTGCTCAGAGAAGTTGTGGGGTTCCTGGCAATGTTGAAGGCCAGGCTGGATGGGGCTGTGAGCAGTCTAGTCTGTGAAAGGTGTCCCTGCCATGGCAAGGAGTTTGGAATAGATGATCTTTAAAGTCCAGTCCAACTCAAAGCATTCTATGATTCTGTGACTTACTTGACTGATCCCATAATTTTACACTGCTTGTGGTGATGACTGAGAATACAATTCTAGGATCTGATCAGTTTTATCATGCAGTGTTTATTTTTGGCATGAAAATGTAAAGGCACTGAACAAATGTATACTTTTGACCTTATGCTGATGCTGTGTGAATCCCAGCAAGTAAAAAGAAAGCCTATATATGCCTTTTGTATTAATAACACCACATGATTTATCCCAAGCACTAGCCATGCAAGAAATAATCTTTTTTCTATCTCAGAAAGGTATGCCTTCTCTAAGCAGGACATAATCCTGCTTTAGTTAAATTAAATTTTAGAAATAATAAACCTACCTGTAAAAAAGATGTCCACTCTCCCACACAACCAGGACTGACATTGAGATCATGGAGTAACATAGTTTGAAAGCCATGTGATTGTGACCAGATTCTCACTCTTGTCTTGAATGCCTCAAGTTCATTTTTAAAGGCCTCAAAGTAGCCTTCTCCTGTCTGCAAAGAGAAAAATTAAATATTTGTTTTTCAGCCAGATTTACTTTTGAATTGTGAGCATATATAGTGCTGAAAAAAATCCATGCAGTAATGGCATGTTATATCTTTTGGGGAATAACAAATGTGAACAACTCAGGAATAATGTTAGTCAATTTAAAATTACATTTTAGGTAGATTTCTTTTTAAGACAATCTGTCCCATTTATATGCATTATTCAAGTAACTGATTTATCTGAGAACATGTAAAACTAAATCTAATTTTAGCCTTTCATTTATTTTAACTTGGAAGGTATCCTTACAACTGGTGCTTGTTGAAGCCCTCCTGTCAAAAGTAAAGCACAAACTAACTCACATTTTAACTACACTCATTTAGGCAATATTAAGATCCATTAGAGTCTTGAACAACTGAACACAATCTACAGCAAATCCCAATTTCAGTTTTCCCACCTTTTTCTTGCACAGCTCTGGATTGCCCTATTTCGGTCATGAGAAAAGGGCACTGTTTATATATCTGCTCCACTGTAAAGGGCAGATGGAATGGAAAAGTTGTGACAAAACATAACTACATAACTTTGAAAACGTGTAATTAGTCAAAAGACCAGTTTAAGACCAGTCCGTGTTTGCTGTTGTTACTTAGTTATTTGTTGTTTGTAACACACCTGCTGTCACTCTGCTGCATCTTGCTTTCCACCTGCAACAAGCAAAATCTGCTAAGGTTTCATTTTCAGAACTAGAATTACAATGAAGTATTCTGTCTAGAAAATAATTGCTAACAAAACACTTTCCCATAAGCCTAAATCAGTCAACAAATTATTTAGCCTCACACAGTTAGGAAGAAACCCTCTCTAAAACACTGGTCTCTTGTACTGTATCAAGAGTTTCTCACAGTATTACCCAAGTTGACTTACTTTGGCTTTCTGGAAAAAGAGACGAAAACATCCCCTTGGATCCACATTGCAGCTTCTTGCAATTTCTATAATAAACTGCATTACAACTGCTTGGTGTGCTACTTGCTCCATCAGAGCTCTTTTCTGAAAAAAAAAAAATTTAAAAAAGGTTGAAGTTCTCATTTAAAGAAGTTTCCTGTGATTATATTTCTAAAATTCAGTAGAATTTCCTTTTGCTTCAGCTCCTAAGCAGATGTGAGCTGATGCTTACAGAAGCAAGAGGACTCATAATCAGCTATAACTAGACATAAATGTGACAATGCACTATCAATGAAGGAGAGACAGAAGAACATTTAAAACAGCTAATGAAGTTGATCACCTTTCTACTGTGCAAATGGAAAAATGTGCGCTTCCAAAGATTTAAACATCTTCATACCTGTTCGGCTTCTAGATGAAAACACCACAACATGAGATACCTAGATGTTTCTTCACATACAAGGTATGGGTGATCAGACAAAAACCTTTGACTATCATCCCATCTGCTCAGCATACCTAACAAGAAAAACACAGTTAAGATATTCTAAACAGATAAATCATTTAATGCAGCAAGAAAGGTACTTGCATTGATACCCAGTATACATAACAACTTGGCAATTTACTAACCTCAGAATGACACCATGCAGCTAAATTTGGGGGTTCTATTTATACATCTAACCAATGCTGAAAGAGCGTTACCAGAAGGCATAATTAGACTTTGAATATACTAAAAGTAGATTATAACACTCATGCATTTCTACTAATGCTGATAATTTACTTTTAATCAGTTCTCATATGCTAACACAGTGGTGTAGATATCTCATTAGTTACAACAACAAATAGCTTAAAAAGTTTATGGACAGAGACTTATAGTAAGTGATTCTAACAAACACAAATCCTCTAAATGTTTGCAAATAAAACCACAAGGAACAGAATCTGTAATCTGTCAAAAATTGAAATGCTTCTGACACATAGTTTGCTAGATTTTTAGAAAAAAATCAAATTAATTATACAAACAGCTTGATCTCAAAAAACAAAATCACACCAGTATTGGAAAGCTAATCAGAACTTTGAATTGTGGTATCATGTCACTGCCTTCAAGTAACAAGCTGAATTTAAAAATCAGAATTCAATGCCCTTCTTAAAATTGTCCTTCATGTATCTCTGACAGTCATTATGGGCAACAGGTACAGCTTCATCCATCGATCAGCATATAATTATGACTGGGCTAAAGATAATTCAATGGAAATTACCTAAGCTAATCTGAATTCTAGCAAACAAATGCTGAAACAGAAAGCAACAGCCTACATTTTTTTTTGACTGTTTCCAAGTTACTCTGTGTAAGTTCTTTATTGCTTTGAAGCCAGAGCAGGATCCAGAAGCAGGACTCATGAAATATAGCAAAGTCCATACTGCCCCTTAGCAGCAGCTAGCATTTTCTGAAGTGACTTCAGAAAGCATTAATGTACTGTGGCTTTCTACAATGGACTTAGGCATCACACATAGCTTTGAACTCAGGAGGTATAAAAAAATTCACCTTTTGTAATAAGGTTGCTTCTGTAACAGTAAACTTGAATTTAGATAAAGAGTAATTTTGCCCAACTCTCAGCTAGGAAGCTTACAAGATAGCCTCTTCTTTTTCTACCTGCTGAAATGCACAGCAAGGGAGATGTTTGCTAATTCCAACATCATTACACTGACCAGTTAAGGTACTTGAGAGAACCTGTGCCTATTACTATTATTTGCATTCTCTGAGAGTGTTGTGCATTAACTTGATATTTGAAAGGTTTCCTAAGGCTAACAGGGCTCAAAGCCCTTTCTTTAAAAGAGCTTTAAACCCCTCAGAAACCAAAAACGTAGTAAAAACATGTTTCTAAGAACAACTGAATTCTGCCAATCTACTCTTATTCTTGATTGTTCCAGAATTTCAAATATGGCTATACTATACTATAGTGTGAAACCAGCCTGAATGGCAAGCACTTCCAAGAACCACAAAAATTTCAGATTATGTTACAAGATCAGCTTTGTGCTCAATTGGGTTAACAATTTCGACTGAGCTAAACTGACACCTAGTGGATAATTAGTTTTAAACACACAATTCTGAGCACACATACTCTCAGTGTAGTTGTTAACAAACATTAAATCAGCCATTACCCTTACAGATTAACAGCTGACAGAAAAGCATTTATAAAACAATTAATTTAATCTCCTTTGAAAAAGGAGGGAGCCATGGACGACCCATGCACTTTTATATACATGACTGACATTTCCAGGAATGTCCCTGCCTTTTCCCACTGGTGTAGAACAGCCCTTTAGTCCTGATAACATAAAACTGAACGGTCTGTCATTTAGGTCTTTTATTAACATTCATTCTGTACAAGAATGAGCAAACCAGCACAAATTCTGTAGGAACCACAAGATTTTGGAAAAACATACTCACCGAAGTGTCTAATCTTTTGTTCATGTTTTTGCATAAGTGGTTCAGACACAGCTTCATCTTCAATTTCTTTTCTTTTCTGATTAATAAAACTCTGAGGAAGAGAAAGATTGTACTATCACATGAATTCCACACATACTGTTTAGTGATATAAAGTTAATATATATTAATATGTTACTGTTTAGTTTAAATTGCTATGTTCTAATTTATCATATTTGAGGGTTTTTTTTAAAAAAAAGTGCATTACCTAGTAACAGAATTTTAAAGTCTCCTTATAGTCTCTGAAAAACTTCTGTAATCAGATAGGAACTTACTGATCTGTCATGAGAATCATGTACATTGCAGCCTGGATCAGATAAATCAATGAAATTAGCAGATGTGATAGTGATGCCAAACTGATTTTTGCTTATATATATCTCTCATGTGTATTTGTAGCTCTGTAGCCTGTTATTGTGTAGCTATATAGATTCACAGCTACTCAATTAGCAAGAGAGACCTAAAGGGTCAACCCTCATCTTGGTTCTTCTGAGACCAAGGACAACACTCTCATAAAGAACCAGAGAAGAAGGGGGGGCTTCAGAAGAAAGTCAAACCAAGAGGGGGAATTACCTCAACATCTGTGTTTCTATTTGGGCATTCTTGTCAATTATGCTAATTTGCTACATTTATAAAACTGTAGTTGCTCTATGTCACATGTGCACCTGAAGGGACCCTTCATAGAAAGTTAACCACATTTAACACCTGACTGTGTCTGGCTTGTGACTTTAGGGCTCAGAAAAAGGCAACGATAGCTGTTGAAATCAAAAATGAGATTCTGCTATTAAAAAAAGTTCATGCTAAATAATTGGTATTACAGTAGACTGTATTAAAGACATACTAACAGTTTCATATTCAGGGTCTGATGGGACATTTAAAGATGACAGAGTTTCAACTCTCCCTGCCCAGGCAAGAACATCTTCCACTGGATTAGGCTGTTCCACGACCAGTCCAATCTGACCTCTGTTGCTTCTAGGGATGGGGCATCTACAACTCCTCTGAGCAACCTCCAGAGTCTTGACACCCTAATAATAAAAAAATGTCCTCCTTATATCCAATCTAAACCTACCATTCTTCATTTTAAAGCTATTCCTTCTTGTCCTGTCACTACAGGCTGTGATAAAAAATGTTTCTCTCCATCTTTCTTATAAGGCCCCTTTAAATACTGAAAGGTCACTTGAAGGTAAGTAAGGGCTCCCTGGAGCGTTCCCTTCTTTGAGCTCAACAACACCAGCTCTCCCAGTCTTTTCTCTTGGGAAAGATGCTTCAGCTCTCTGATCACCTTTGTGGTGCTCCTCTGGAGCTGCTCCAACAGGAGTCCTTGTACTGGGGACCCCAGAACTGGGTGCATTACTTTGGGGGTGGGTCTTAGGAGAGCAGAGGGGCAGATTCCCCTCCCTGGCCCTGCTGCCCACACTGCTTTGGATGCAGCCCAGGACACATCTGGCTTTCTGGGCTGTGAGTGCCCATGGCTGGGTCATGTCTACCCTGTCAGCCACCAGCACTCCCAAGTCCTTCTCAGCAGGGCTGCTGTGATCTGCTCATCTGCAGCCTGTGTTTATAGCGGGGATTGCCCCGATCGAGCTGCAGCACCTTGCACTTGACTTTGTTCAAACATAATGAGACCCCCATGGACCAACTTCTCCATCTTGTCCAGGTTCCTCTGGAAGGCTTCCTTCAGGTCTAATAACTGCACCACTCAGCTTAGTGTTGTCTGCAAACTTGCTGAGAGTGCACTCGGATCCCTCCATTTAATTTTAATGAAGATATTTCAATAACACTGGTCCCAATACAGAGGGACACACTGGCCCCTGATGTCCACTGCGACTCTGAGCCATTGACCACTACCCTTTGCATGCCACCAACAAACCACTTTCTTATCCATCTAACAGTCCACTCATGAAATCCATCTCTCTCCAGTTTAAAAGAGATGTTGTAGGAGACCACATCAAAGGCCTTGCACAAGTCCAGATAAATGACATCTCCCCCTTCCCCTGCCCACTGATGCCGTCACCTCATCACAGGTCACTGCCCAGGCCACTGAATTGTCTGGCAGGACCTGCCCTTGGTGCAGCTGTGCTGGCTGTCCTGAACCACATCCCTGTCCCCCCTGTGCCTTAGCACAGGTTCTAGAAGGGTGTATTCCATGATCTTCCCAGGCACAGAGGTGAGGGACGTGTAGTGTTTTTGTGCTGTACAAGACATAAAAGACACTCAGAGAATAGTAACAACTGGAATGAACAAAAGAGGCTAGAAATCGTTTCCATGCGCAATGATGTGGGGTCATACCTTGTTAAAAACTTCTTTACTAACAGGATCTGTGTTCCATAAATTCTGTCGTTCCCTCTGATTTAGTGCTTCTTCTTTTCTTCTCCACTCTTCCTCTCTCCATCTCAACTCGGCAGCTTCTGTCCTTGCTTGAGCAGATTCCTGATCACGGGATTCTGAATTATGCAGTGCTAAACTACCAAATTTTTGCTGAGCTTCTGCTAGGTTCCATGTGCATTCTACAGAGTGCTTCACAAACTCTCTTTCTTTTTGGCAGGCTAATTCAATCCCTTGGCTATATGTCTGTGAAGAAAATTAGACATGCTATTTATGGAGAGAAAATTGTTGGTTTACAGTTTCTATAGAAGCAGACTGGCCTAAATCCCAAAAGTAATAATAACGGACCTGTAAGGCACCTTAGATATGCAGCATTATAACAGCAGAAGTGATGAAGCATGGCAGTGTACAGTTATGTCTTCTAGAAAGAGATTTACAATTCAAGCCACCTTAACTTTATTAAGTGTATTTGCAAAATCACAGATCATGTGCTGCTATCAGTAAAAGTCTCCAGACTGTAAAAATACTTTTGAGACTGCTGAAATCCCTCTGGCTATCTCAGGGCTGGAATATTAGCAGCAGCCAAGTGTGAGAGAATACTCTGAATACACTTCTGATAAGGAAGTATTGGATTTATGACGTCAGATCACAACAGTAAAGTAACTGCTGCCGCCTGCATTTCAGTATTAATACCTAAACAGATGGCCAACGTCTTCTCTTGAACTTGCACTAGAAGTGGTATTTAGGTTATAAAGTGGCCAAGGCCCAGCACAAACACGTGCTTCTTCTGGTCAAATCTGTTGAGGATGTCACCACTCATAGCTGAGAGAGAAAGGGGACATCTTCAGCAACCCCGTTTACTTCCAGGTGTGCTTACAATTCACACGCAGTAATTCAAGGAATTATCCTCTACAGCATATGCCATGCCTTTCGCACCAAGAATGAAGGAAAAATGCATCCATATGCATTAGCTCCTCAGCCTTCCACTGCCACGTTATGAAATCTGCAGTGCTGATAACCTCTGGCAGGGGCACACGAAGGACAATTTGTGAAAGATTATCTTTAGGAAACTTTAACGCAAGTAAACCAAACGTATTGTCCCAACTTCGGGAATTACAGCATTTTTATTTCTGCAGTAACAAGACGAAAATTCCACCGTTGGGAAAGTAACGTAATGGCAGCTACTTGCGGGAACACACAATTCCTCACACGGCGTTTATAAATCGCCGCCTCGCCCTGGCCAAGAGAGGAACACACCGCTGCCTACCCGCTCCTGGGCACGGGGACGCCGGGATAATGGGATAACTCCAACCCAGCTCCTTCCTTCCGCACCCTGCCCGCGCTGGAGCTGCTACCCGGACCCCCCTGTCCCGCGGGCCCCCGGAGCCCGCCGGGCGCTCCCGCACGGCCCGGCCCGGCCCGGCCCGGCCCCACACGGCCCCGCACGGCGGCCCCGGTCCCGCCGCCCCCCGCGGGCCGCGCCGCCCGCACCGCCCCGCACCGCGGCCCCGGGCGCTGGGCGCCGTGCGAGGGGCCGGGGCGGCGGGGCCGGGGCACGGACGTACCTGCACCTCCGGCAAGCGCTGGCGGAAGGCGGCGGCCTGCGCCCGCTCCTCGTCTTGCTCCTCCGGGGCGCCGCCGTCCCGGGAGCGCGGCGGCCACAGCGCCATGCCCGGTGCCGTCCCAGCGGCGCGACCCGTCCGCCGGAACTGGGGCAGCGGCACTTCCGCCGATCGGAGCGGCCCGGAGCGCCCGCCCTCGGCGAGCCGGGAGGAGCGAGGGGCGGCGCGGCCCCGGGGCGGGGATGAAGGCGGCGGGGCGGGCGGGCACGGCTCTGCCTCTGCCTCGGCTCCTCCCCTGCCCCTTCCCTGCCCCTGTCCTGCCCCTGCTCCTCCCCTGCCTTGCTCCTCCCCTTCCCTGCCCTGCCCTGCCCTGCCCTGCCCTGCCCTGCCCCTGCCCCTGCCCCTGTCCTGCCCCGCCCTGCCCTGCCCTGCCCCTGCCCTGCCCCGCCCTGCCCTTCCCTGCCCCTGCCCTGCCCCTGCTCCTCCCCTTCCCTGCCCCTGCCCTGCCCCTGCTCCTCCCCTGCTCCTCCCTTGCTCCTCCCCTGCCCTGCCCTGCCCCGCCCTCCCCTGCCCTGCCCTGCCCTGCCCTGCCCTGCCCTGCCCCGCCCTCCCCTGCCCTGCCCTGTCCTGCCCTGCCCTGTCCTGCCCTGCCCCGCCCTCCCCTGCCCTGCCCTGCCCTGCCCTGCCCTGTCCTGCCCTGTCCTGCCCTGCCCTGCCCTGCCCTGCCCTGCCCTGCCCCTGCCCCTCCCCTGCCCGTCGCTCCTTCGTCCCTCTGGAGGGCCGGGCCCTGGTTGCGGGTTGCCGCCCGGCGCTGGGGAACTCCCAGGTGTGCTTGTGTGTACATGTGTATCCGTGTGGTCCTACTGTCCTAGGAGCTCCTGGGGGGCTGTCTAGGGTGTTTGATAGCCTGGCTCTCATCTTGGAATGGAAGTTAGCATGAAATGAGGCCATGCCTTTGTGGTAACACCCCTGAAAGGATTAAAATGTGCCCTTGTTGTAGCCCTGCTTTTTTACCCATGGATTGACTTTAGGTCTTCCTCCTAACAGGAGGCGCTGACTGATTCTTTGAGGGGTCATAGGTGTAAAGTCTATTAGAAAAACATGCCAGGAAAACTTCCAGTTAAACTGGGAAGGTAGGGGACCTGTTGCTGTGTGTTGTTTATTTAACACAGGGATTACTGCTGTGGCCAGAGGGATAATACTAGTATGTTGCTCACAACAGTTCTCGTCAGATGGAAGAAAAAAACCGGTTTTCACTCATTTTCTTGTAATCAAATGTTTCTGTGTAATGCTAAGGCCTATGAAATTTAGTCCCTTTTACACAGGATGATAAAGGCCAAAAATACAAAATAAAAGAACTCCCAATGATAGCTCTTAACCTGGCACACTTTTGAGGTTATCAGTAAAAAAACCAAGCACCTCTGAGTCCTTTCTGAGACAGGGTCCAGCACACTTAGACTGATGCACATGCCTAAGACTGGACCAAGGAGTTTCATGTGAAAGTATCCTATTTTTTCATAAGGTTACATTTCCTGGTGTGTTTCTGGCTGAGAAACCAACATATTTCTCAGTTTGTGCATTTTGGATCAACACAAAAAGGCGGAATGAACACCTTCCTCCTGTTTCTCCTCTCATGTCTCATAAGGTGTGCTTTGAAAAGGTGACTGTGGTTTGTTGCATGCCTTGGGCTAGAAACTGATGTCTCAAGTCTTGTACAAGATGAAATTCAGTTGTAATCTTATTTTTCTTTAGAAGTAGTAAGTTATTCTTGTTTCACATGTATTTCAGCAGAATAAGATGAATTATTAGGCCCATTCCTCAAACAGAACTTCATATTTCTTTAGGATTTTATGACCTGGAACTTTGACATAAGTGGTAATGAGAGGTCATCTCCCACATGGACAGTTCTTACCTAATCTCAGTAATAGCAACAGTCTATATGAGGGTAATTGACATTATTTTGATTCCGCTATGATTGATCTGGGATCAATATGACGCCCTAATTATAATATGGTTATCATCTGTTAAGATTTCTGTCTATATAGGAGACATAAGATGTAAATGAAGATCTAAATAAATGACAGACAAGTGGGTTTGGTGCCCTTTTTACACGTCCCTCAAACACCTGGAACTGATGATAACAGGAGCCTTTAGTGTTTTTCCTGTACCTTACTGTACGTTAATGTATATTGTGCTTGAAGGTTATTTTTTTTTTAAATATGTAAGACAGGATGGCTGTGTTTACTGACAAGCAAGTCCATGCTGAAGCCATTGTAAAACAGGAATGCAAGAAGTTTAGAGGAACAGCATATTTCTTATCTACTTCATCCAAAAGCTTCTTGATTATTTTTCAAATTATGCTCACTATTTGTGTGTTTCTCTGAAATTGACATCTGGCTCACAAGAGGCCTTTCTTTGAGTGACATGTTGGTTTTTCCTTTCCCATCTGGTAGACCTTGACACAAGTGGAAAACTACACATGGAAGCTAAAGTATAAGTCTCATTAAGGCCTTTTCCCCATCTCAAGGAAAACACAACTCTGAACACATGACTCTTTGATCTCTATGCAATAAACCCCCACAGCCATGTTATGACCAGAAGTGGGAAATATAACCCTCTTCCACAGAAGAGTAGTTTCTTGCATTTCTCATCACCCTTTACTTACGCTAAAAGTAAAGTAATTCACATGAAGTAGATGTTGTTACATCAGTTCATCATTTGTCTCACCACACATTAGGGTTTTTTGTGCCTGTGACCTTCATTAGTAGGTGTTGACAAACAGTGAAGTGGTACATTTTCTTGGAGAAAACATGGCTTAGGTCAGCCCTCTTTAAAAAAGACAATTGCTGAAATATTGTCTGAAACCATTGCTGTCATTTGAAGAAGGATGTTGATGTGTTCAAAAACAAAAAAAGGAAAAAGAAAAAAGAGTAGCAAATATTAATAAAACAAGAGGAATGCAGCTGAATGCAGCTTCTCTAAATAGGTAAAATGTCTAACATTAATGCCCAAATAAAATCAGTGATAAAGTTCCCATTTACTTGAAGGGGTCAAAATTTCACTCCAAGGTTTGCAGAGTATTTGAATAAGACAATTCATTGCAGTAAAATAGACAAGAGCTAAAGGCAGACAAATGCATTTGAATTTGTTTGTTAAAATGCATTTCACAGGTGATATAACTGATTTTATTTTTATAAGATGCTCGGAGAAGCTTTAGATAATACACAAAACTTAAAGGAAAACTTCCTTACATTTTCTCATTTGCCCATAATCTCTGTGGAAAATTACTTTCCTGTAAGAGTTACAGCCTTTAATCTTTTATTTTGAGATGTGTCCTATAGTATTGGCCAAGAATTCAAGTGTTTTTCGAACATATGTTTCCTAATTTTACTTGTGGTTCTGCTGGTTTACAGTTCAAAGAATTGCACTTAAGGTGCTGTAAACCTGATATTTTTTCCCTACAAAGTACAGACTGTTCTGAAGTTGATGCTGGTATGAATGAATATGAAATTCCAGATTTGGTTTTTTCCAAAACATTGCATAACTTTAAAAATGTAAATCTCATCCTAAAGGACACAATAATATATGATATTTGCTAAGATATTTGCTCAGTGGCAACTTGGCAAAAAATACAGGAAATATTTTGAATAGGTATTAAAGTGTTCCTGTGAATGCTGGTTTGTTTAATTAGTGTTATAATGAATTTATTTACTTCTTACTGTTTTCCCAAAGATGTTTAAAAGTGCCTTTCTGCCTGCTACAGAAAGCAAAATACAGAAAGTAAGTATGATTTTTAAAACATTTGAATAGGTGATAATTAAAATTGAAAAAGTAGATCCGTGTATTCACATAGTGATTCGGTTTCTCTGATTGTCTTTCCAGAGTGCATGACCTGGTACATGTTGGTCTCCCTTTAAGTTGCTCTTACTTGAGCCACTAGAATGTCAGCCTTTATAAGCAAGCTCCCCTCAAATCAATTACTGATTTTTCCATTCTTAAGACAGGCTGCGATCTGACACCTAGTGTGACATACTAGGCTAACTTGATCCTGTGCTTTTTATTTTTCTATCAGCAGTTTTGCATTTTGAAATCTGTGAGAAGTCATGTCACATTTAATGGTTAGACAGTCTTTTAAAAGCCAAAATCTATTGCTTGTAGGGGGATGGGGGAGAGAAAATAAATATTTATAACAGTAGCCTGTCTACATTCTTTTTGCCATTGCTAGTAAACTTTCAACACTCAGTCATACCTACAGCACACATTTTATTGAAATATTTTCATCCATTAGCTTTAATTCACTTGGAATTTCTTTGTGTTAGCTGAGTTTCAGGGTTTTGTCCTCTGACCATCCCATTGTCCTGATGGATTGTAAATCCATCAGGTGTCAGTCACAGAGACTGACTGTCCTGATATTACTTTTATGTGTGTTTCTATTCTAATAATAATGATAATAATTGAAAAAAATACTTAAGGAACCAAAGTAGAAAGTAGCTCTTCATCTATCTCCTTTCTCATCTATCATTTGTCCACTCTTCTGATTCCTTCGCTGTCCTTCCTCCATTCCTTTCTGTAAGGGTAGCTTTTGATTACTGTCCTAGGTGTAAACAGTAAATCTATTCTATTATTCAACCACTCTACTATAGTTTATTTTTCATCTCCCACTTAATGTAATAAAGTTTTGATTAACTCCTGTTGTGTCTTCAGGTAATAGGCAAGTAAATATTTTTTCCATATGCTAATTGATTTGATACTGTAAAGTATGTTAGTATGTGTTACTTTTATGTCCCGCCCTCTAGCTTTCTCTCCCTCATAAATTTAAGGACTTCTTCCACTGCTATTTCTTTCCACTCCATCATTTCTTGTATATTGTTGTGGGTACACACTTGGGTAGAAAAAAATTCTTTTCTGATAACACTCATTGAATAATTTGTTAGGATCGGTCTCAATGCCTTAGTTTCTTCACCCTAATTTTCTTCTTTCTTACAGCAGTCTAGTTTTCTCATTACATTCAACCAGAATACAATAATGTAGAGTTCATCTTGTTAGATAGTAATCTTCAGTCTTCATATTGTGTGTTCTTCTAAGATGGGAAAAAGGCAAATGGACACGGGGTGGCAGGTGAGTGCTATTGTTGAGGTCACTAATTATGGCGCATTCGTGTATGTTCTAAAACTGCAGGCAATTTGCTATAACTGGTTATTATTCTGTTACAGAAAATTAAAAATATACTCTATGTTCCCCATGTAACAAGTACATTTGTACATTGTACATTTCTTGTACATTTGTTATTTATTTTTCAAAATATTTTGCTTCAGAGAATCATCTTTCCCTTTCTTTTTTGCTTTATGCTTTTAAGAGTTGCTGATATATTAAAGGGTAATTTGCCATATTATTCCTGGTTCAAAAACATCGTGTGATACAGGAAAAGGAGGATGCAAAGAATAAATTGAGAGACTCTATTACTATCTCTATATAAAAGCCTAAAAAAGGCAACAGAAAGGTGATCTGGCTTAGTACAGAGAGTGCTTATTTTCTTGTATGATTACTTTCATGCACGCTTTGTGAGTATCACAGTGTCAGGTAACTAGGCGTACTGTTTAAAGCTTGTTTGTCCCCTGGGCAGATTTTTTCTGTGTGTCAGGACAGAAAATACTGATCAGTAATAACTCAAAAAGGGATGAGAATCTTTTAAGTAATGCCAAAGGATGTAATAATCTTGTCAGCATGTTCTGGCCCTATAGAATATCCATTCTTTATTTGGCATGGTACTGACATGTCCTTCATCCCTCAAATTTCATCTGTTTTCGTTCTTGCTGTTGTTTGGCTCTGCAAAGATATGCAGGTTTGAGATTTGGCTTACTTATTGTACTGTGGGGTATACGATCTTCTTTCTGCTTTTTGAATTTAAAAGATATTGACAAAAGCAAAGTATATTCCTCGCAAAAACAACTAGTGCCTACCTATGTCCTTGGTACCTCAGAAGTCAGACCTCCTATGGCAAAACTGAGTATTGCCTTCTTTTCATAGTGTCAAAAGTTCACAGAAGTTTTTCTTGGTTGTTTTAAAGCTGGGATCCATTAGAAAGGTAGAAAAGCAGTATGACTAAAAAAGATGAAAGTTTGAATATGATCAAACATGTAATGTCAATATTAACTTCTTCTGAAAATTGTCAGCCTTGTAGCATGGTTTGCAGGGTTTATTTTTCCTCTGATTAGAAGTGAACGTGTCCCTGCTTCTGTAAAGACACAGAATGTGTCCAAGTGAAGGCGGCAGCAGCTTTTATAGCAGGATATCCGTTGTGTCACATCTTAGTATCATCTTAGTGTCACATCTTAGTGTCACACCTCAGGAAGGCAAAACCCCTGATACAGTTTCTAAGCCAGATGCTTGACAGTGTACCAGTCTCCTGTGCTTATGAAAGTATTTTCTCAACCTGGCTGTGCCACCTATATGGAGCAGAACTGACCTCCTTTGCTCAGAACACAGTTAATAGGCTTCTGAAGGAAGAAAAGAACTAAAGATAAGTGTGGTGTAGGGCTTGAAAAGAATTTGCTATGTAACCCAGGATAGTTCATCTCCCTCATTCAAATGTGTACAGTCCCAAGCACATCATATCTGGTCATGGTAGCCTGGGGTACCTTACTTCTTTCCCATCTGCATATGCAGAATCCCAAGTGTGTTTTATCTTGTGCAAGTAACCAGGATAGCTTGCTTCCTCCATCATCTGCACTCAACTTTGCACAGGTACCAGTATGATGGCCAGCTGCCAATCTTGGAATTCAGACAAAAGCAGTGAGATCCCTAGGGAGCAAAACAGAACTTTGCCTATATATGTATGGCAAGACAGTTAATCAGTGCAACTTTTATTTTCCACGTCTGCAGTACTATCCTTTGATCTATACTCCCATGCAGTTCCACTGGTCCCCCCATTTGGTTAGGGTTGGTGAACTGGTAATGCCATGCTTTCATCAAAGCACAAGTTGTTGAATGTTGTGCCTTGTCCCTGAGAAACCGGCATCACCTTTTTGCTTGTAATACATGGATAGTTTCTAACACCCTCATTTTGTAGGACACTGCTTGCATGCTGTATGGTTTGTTGGCTAAATTACACAATGTTCATTTACTACATGCTGGCTTTCTGGAGGAAATAAATTTTGAAAATGATGGTGATTGTATTTCAACACTATTTTATGATGACACATCTACTGAATAAACATTGGAATGTTGTAATGTCATATCCAATTTTTTTTTTATTTTATTACTGCAGGAGGGTGAATAGAATATTTAATTCTTTTCACTGTGTGAAGCAACTCCTACTGGTACTGAATACACCAAGAAATCAACTTGATCAAGATTCAGTATTCTGTGTACAAACACATGCCTTATACTGTGCTGTCATGCAATAGCAGAACACTATCCTCTACCACAGCTCTGGACATTCTCTACAACCTAAATAAGTAGTCTGCCTTCAAGACTTGTAGTTGTGTCCATCCCAAATATACTCTGACTCCTCTGTGATGCTTGGAAAGTTAATAACAACATCAAACTCCAGGACTGCTCTGCTAAACCAAATCTTTCAAAACCGGTGCAAACATAAATGGTTTCCTAACTTTTACCCTCTTGATTTCCTATTCAGAAAACAGTAATTAGCTGCAGCGAAGGAAGAGCTCTGGGGAAATAGTGAATAAGCCATTTTCTGGAGAAGTAGTTGTTCTTCTAGCCAAACAGGCAAAAAGTTCCCTGTTATTGTTGTGGTCTTTCATCTATACAAATGCAGGACCAAATGGTTTGGGCTTGCTGTATTTCTGCGGTTTTGTTTGCTGTGGCTCTCAGGAATGCAAACTAAAGTGTTCCCTGAGAGCAGAGGAGGACAGTATGCTAAATGTAGCTGCTGTCTTAAAATTTCCAGCATCAAATAATTCTAAATCTTGTTGAATGTGTGCCATTCCTGAACCACACCTCCTAGGCCCACTAATGTTCCAACTACCACCTGCTTCTGAAAGCATCACTATGCGTGAGACAAGCAGCATTCTGTCAAGAACATTCACTCATTCATTCACATTTGTGAATTTATGAAGTTTTCATTGCACAGCAATGACAATTCCATGTAACAACCCTGACAGCTATTTTTGTGGGTGTCTCTTTCTTCTTTCAGTAGGGGATGACTGTGCATTTTATGAAGGAAGTACAGGAGACTTTCTGTTCCTGGAATGCAAGCTGACTCCTTGCAAGCTGTGGTATGGATAGAGAATTAGTGATGACAATTTCTCCTCATTTTCCAGCAAGTTGCCTGAAACTAGTGCTTATCATACCTGTATAAAGAAGGAAGGAATTCAACTCCTTAGTGACAATTTTGTGTGGACTGGTGTTCAACTATCTCTTTGATCCTCATGAGCAGAGGAGAATGCTCCTGTGCACTTTTGAATATAGAAGTGCTGAGAAAATGTACCAAATACAGGCTATCGTAACAATTAAATTTGTTAGTCACAGGCTGTAAGCCAGTAGAAGATCTAATAACAAAACCTTATGTTTGTTTAGCTATGTATATCTTCATCCACAGATGGTGTGAAAGGTCCAGTCACTTAAAAGATTTTCAAGATTCTTTTTACCAGTGGCCTTTGAGGATGCCAGATTTCTGTCCATTTTCTTTAGATCATGTACATGCCTTTTTTTTAACTTTTCATGTTCTCACTCTTCTCTTGAGAGCCTTTTATTTTTGTATTTTTGTAAAGCCTCTTGCTGCCTATTCTTTCTAGGGTTTATTGTTTACAGAAGGAGCAGCAGCAGCCTAGAATGATTATATTTTTATTCCTCTCATTGCATTATGGATTAGATTATGCAAAAGAAGCAATGGAACTGACTTTAGTTTTATTAATATGAGTCTATTTCAGCATACAATAGCTTTGAACAGGGAGAGTCGTCTTTCCTGTGGACTCAATTTTGCACTGATTCGTTCAGAAGATTCTTGTTCTTACTCAACAAACTAGTAATGGCATTATTTCACATGACAAAATCAGGTATTATGTATAAATTGCAAGTATAGAAATACTAGACTTAAAAATTCCAACTGTTAGAAAGTTCTGCATAATACAAGAATACTTTCCATACATTTGGAATAGAAATTTAGGAATATATGCTCAGATTAACTAAACATTACATTATACAATTCTTTAACTTGGTCCTTATGAACCTGATGAAAACAAAGAAGGTGGTAACATATACCAATATGAGCAGGTATTTGGGGAAAAGGAGCAGGTGATTTGGAGTTACCCCCCAGACTAGCTCAGATCCAGAGGGAAAAACAGCAGCATCACCTCATTTCTGTGGCTGGATCTGGACCAGCCAGATGCTGCACTCAAATTACCAATATGTCGTCATCATATTTCCTTCCAGTTGTACCTAATTTCTTTCCTTCTTTAACACTATTGCTTGTATTTTGTCCTCTTTACATAAGGGGAGGGGCAAATGTAGTTTGAAAGTACTGTACCATGATTTCTCTGTCGTTCTTGTAGAAGAAAGAGAGAAATGGCTAGAAATGCACAATTTAAAGTCCAAGATAAGTGAACAGTTGTTGTTGTTTTGTCAGGCATCATTAGTGTCTTTAGAGTATTTTTCATGGCATTACCTGCCTTGAAAGGCAAATTTGATTTTCTTTTTCACATCACTTTAGAAAGTGTCCTTTGGGTCAGCCTGATCCACCATTGTACAAAAGGAGCTACTAATTACACAGCATAGAACTGCATATCTTTTTTGTAGATTAAGGGTTTCTTCTCGCCTTTCTTCACAGTACTGGCTTTATGAGGAAGTGTCAAAGTCCCTACCAAGTGTCCGGGTCAGTGCCTCAAACATACGTTTGGAACATGCTGGCCTTGTGCATCATTTCCCCCTTCTGGCACAGTTTATACCAATTAAGAGAGCAGACTGAAATCAAAATGCTGCTTTTCATAGGAAAACTCCTTTGCCACTGTTACTTGCTGGTGAATTTCCTGCAAGGCTTCTTTAACTAAAGTGCCTCCTTTAGTCACTTCTGATTCTGCAGTTTCAATGGAGGACTTGAAGTGTTCTGATTATTAGACTGATGTATATGCAGTGATTAAGTGTTATTATAAAGGGATTAGCACCAAAAATAGAGTTCTGCACAAAGACAACAATTAGAGAGCTTCCACTTCAGTATAGAAGGAAAAATTAGGTAAGCATTTATGGTAAGAATGCAGATCTGGTTACAATTTTTACAATCTTAAACTGAGTCTATTTGAGTCTATTTTTACTATTGCATTTGTATCTAACTATCTTAGACAAATTTCTGGTGGAAATTAGGTTAGTGAGTTAGGAATATTCAGGAAAGGAAAAGGTATTCCTGAATATCAAATTCAAAAGATGCTTTTAGATACAACAAAATACTTTTCTTTTTAACCTTTTCCTTTTATTTTAGACATAAACAAATCTGTACATTTCAATATTTAGTAAGGATTTAACGGATGAGTTTTTTCATATTTTTGAGCTAGGCCTTCTGCTTCCATCTGAAATCTCTGGGGCTGTTTGTACTTACTGACAGGCCAAATAGGCTGAGGCACCTGGTGGTATGGCAGTGTTTGTCAGTTCCCTTGGTTCTACTTGGATCAATCAAATCCTTTTTTTAGTCATCAAAGTTAGTGGAAAGTGTTTCTGGGGTTTCATCTATAAGCCTTTGAGTTTAGACAGAGGGGTGTTCCATCTGAATGTTTCAAAACACTAAAAATTACTAGGACAGTAATTTTCTGACTATTTACCTGATATATACATAGAGAGAGAGGAACATCTCTCAGGTGATCAGTATTTCCAATATCTATCTAGAGTAACTTGGCTTTGCCTAGGTCCTGGTCTTGTATTCCACAGTACACATTTTACCAACACTATATTTAAGAGTTGTGTATTTTAAATGCTACCACAAATATGTTAAGCTGCTGTGAGTTACATTCTTTAAATCCAGCCATGGAGAATCATGAAGTCATTCAGCTTGGGATGATCCTCTGGAGGCTGCCTAGTCCAAACCGCCCTTTAAAGCAGGTGCAGTTAAACTGCCTGAGGCCTTGGGTGGTTGAGTTTTGAATATTTCCAAGGACAGAGAATTCATAGCCACTCTGGGCTGACCACCACCATGTAAAAAAAGTTTTCCCTCTATCCAATTAAAAGTTACACCATGTATTCTTGCCCTTCCCCTAAATATCTCTGAAAAAAAGCTTGGCTTACTCTTCCCTATATCCTCATATTAGATGGTTACAGGCAACCACCCAATCTCAGAATAACAGAATTGTTTCTGTTTGAAAACGTTTCATGAAACCATCTAATCCAACCCTCATCCTCACACAGGGTCAGCTAGAACTCATTGCTCAGGATCATGCCCAGTTCCTCATTGAATATTTTAACCTTTCTGGGCAACATGTTTGACCAGCCTCACAGCAGAACGGTATTTTCTTGCGTTCAGATGGAATTTCATGGTTTTCAAATTGTGCCCATTGCATCTTGTCTCTGAGCACCACTGAAGAGACCTTCAGTCCAACCTATCAGATATTTAAACATCTGGGTAACACACCCCCAAGCCTCTCTTCTCCAGGCTGACCAGTCTCAGCTCTTTCAGGCTTTCCTCTTATGGAAGATGCTCCAGTCTCCTAGTCATCTTTGTGGCCTTCACTGGATTGGTCCAGTAAGTCCTTCTTGTTCATGTATTGGAGTACTTATAGCTGGACACAGTGCTCCATACATGGCTTTAGTGCTGAGTAGAGAAAAAAGACCACCTCCCTCCACATTCATTCAATTCCCATCCTAATGTGGCCTAGGATGCTCTTGGCTGCCTTTGCCATCAGCTTGCATCACTGTCTCATGGTCAGTTTGTTTTTCACCAAGACCTTCAAATCCTTTCCTGCAGGGGTGTTCTTTAGTTAGCCAGGCCACAGCATTTAACAGTGCTATGTGTTATTCCTCCCCAGATGCAGACCTCTGCATTCATCCTTGTTGATCTTTAAGAGATTCCTTGCAGACATCCTTTTTCTGTCTGTCCAAGACTCTCTGAATCTTACCTTATCTCTGACCTACAATCACATTATACATCAGCACAGCAAGTCCTTCTAGTTGTGCAGTGTGTAGTTGCTGAAGATATATTCATGGTCATTGGTGGAGATGTTTAACAGTGCTGGTCCCAGCAGTGACCCCTTGGATACACCACTAATTACTTGTCTCTAAACCAGTGATCACAACACTCTGAGCCTGGCAGGTTTTAATCCACCTCATTGTGTGCTTATTTAATCTGCATTTTGAAATCTGTTCTGTGAGGCTGCTAGGGGAGCCAGTGTCACAAGTCTTACTGAAGTTGAGGTAAACAACCTTCCGCTGTTCTCCCATCATCCACCGAAACAATTACATCATCCACATTGTGGAAAGTTATCAGGTTAGTTAAGTGTGGCTTTCTCTTCATAAATCCATGTTGACTATTCCTGACCACCATGTAGTACTTCACCTGTTTGGAAAAATGGCTTCCAGGATTAGTTGTTCCTTTATCTTCTCAGAGATTGTGGTGAAGCTGCTCTGCTATAGAACCCTTGATCTTCACATTGCCATTCTTGAAGATAGGAGTATCATTATTTTTCCTCCAATTCTCAGGAATCTTTCCCAGTTGCCATAACATTTCAAAGATAATAAATCCTCTCTCCTCTCCTCTCCTCTCCTCTCCTCTCCTCTCCTCTCCTCTCCTCTCCTCTCCTCTCCTCTCCTCTCCTCTCCTCTCCTCTCCTCTCCTCTCCTCTCCTCTCCTCTCCCAGGAGCAGCTGAAGAAGTTTCTCTGGCTTTTGCAGATTTCTTTACCGTTTGAAGGAGATCAAAAAAAGGATGGGGAGGGAATTTGATAAAAAGAACAAAATCAACCAAATAAAAACCCAACCTGCAATCCAAAAAATCTCAAGACCAAGCAAATAAACAAAAAACCAAAACAGAAAACCTCTCCAAAACTGCAGCAAGAAATAAGCTCAAAACAACAAAAACAACAACAATGAAAAAACTCAGAAGAAAAACAAGCCTCTCCAGATCCTCAAAACTTGAGCAAAACCCAGCTGCCCATATCCACCCAGTTGCCTGCATCAGTGTGCTGACACTCTCAGCCTGAAGAGATGCATACGAGTAATATCTGTCAGTCATAAAAGCTTTTTTGAGTTGAAATTTGCAATTGTATATGAACTTTGCATGATGTGCCACCTGTGCTCTTGCCTGTGATAAATTGAAGCAAACCAGATTGATAAGCTTTTATTGATGCCACAGCTCTATCAACACCGTACCTGAAGCACAGGCCTTTCTGATTCTCCAGCTCAGGGGCTCATCTGTGCCCCCAGAACTGGTCTTCATCCTCATGGTAAGAAGATTGGCAAACCTTGAAATCTCCCTCAAAGCTGTAACTATGAGGATGGAGCTATTACACCCCAAATACTGGCAGCAAATGTCTTGTGGGATGGGCATTTTGGGGTGGGTGTTTGTCAGATGGAGGCATCGCTTTTCTCTCCATCTTCTGCTGTCACAGAGCAGAGTAGGAAAGGCTTTTTTTTGCAAACCCACTTGTGTTCAGCATCACATCTATTAACTTCAAAGTCCTTGGCTCTCAGTGTTCCACACCCTTCTTCCATCTTGTGCAGAGAGGTGCCAAGCCTGTAAAACAAAAACGGTATTGCTGAAGAGGAGAAAACTCTCCACATCTTGCAGAAAAGGAGAGGTGAGGTAAGGTTGTTCTGCCCTTTTCATGCACTGTCTCACCCTGCATGCATAATTTCTTGTTGGAGGGTGATCAGATTTGAGGAGAGTTGCTGTGCCTGCAGTAAAATCTCCAAGGAGCATGTGTGGAGCATGAAAAGCCATGTTATTGCATGGGCCTGGTGGGAGCTGTGAGGTTACTGTGCTCCAGTACAGGTCCCCAACCTTTGGTCTACAGAGCTTTGCTGGGGGGAATACAAGACTTTTGCATAAACTCCAACATCTTGGAGAGGTGGGTCAGGGCATGAACTGGGTCGGAAGTGGAGCAAAGCTGCTATTTACACCAACAGTCTGTGGATACACTCACATTTTGGGGTTGAAAGGTGTGTTGTCCACCCATCTCCACACCTTCTGATGTGACCTTAATCCAATCCATACTGGTGGTGGGCTTTTGCCTGTAACAATCTTGATGTGCTCCTGGAAAATAGAACTGCTCCCAAAATCTGTCTGTGGAGGGTTTCATGGCAATCAAATTGTGCCCCATACTTTGAATGCTTCCCCAAAACCCTCCTATTGCTCGGCAGTTTTTTCTTCTCTGCCCATTTAAAATCAGAACTTTTATGTCCTTTTAAGGCCTTTTTCTCCCTATTTACCTTTTCTTTCTTGATTTTCACAGCTTTTCATGCCTTGAGTCCAGTTTCCCAATTCTTCAGAAAGCCAGTAGCATCTTTCCCCATGGAGCTGCCAGTCCTGGGGACACAACTTGCAGCCAACATAGGCTGAGGAGGAGAAAAAGCCATGAGACACTTCAAAGGGTTTTCAGATTATTCCCCAGACACCAGCTGATGGAATTGAGGGATTCCCTATCCCACACCCTGGCTCTTTCCCTATTGCTGAGTTTTTCACATCAATGTGGGTTTTTTTCCAGCCATTGGGGTGTAGAGGGGTTACTGAGGCTGGGTGACCACAAGGACATTGTTGGCCGGTGGAGGAAGAGTGGCAAGGAACCTCCTCCCTGGGGCTGATGATGCCCCTCCACAGAAGAGAGATCCACAAAAATTGCATGGAAAAGAGGATTCTTCCTTGCAACACTCCTCTTTGCCAAATAACCCTTTTGGCCTCACAACTCCAAGTGTCCAAGGGTCTCTCTCCTTGCAGTAGAAGATCCTCACAAAGGTCTCACCTGAGCATGTCCCAGCAGAGTCAGATGGGAAGGGGAATTACCTGTGGGGCTGTCCCCTCGGAGCCTGCAGAAATACTGCACCATGGATGAAAACTTGCACTGCTCCACCTGGTTCCTTCCCTGGATCCCACTGCATAGCTGTGGAACGCTTGTCACCACCAGCTGTGGGGAGCCCTGAAAAACTTGGAGCAGTAATCTGAGGTGAGAAGCTGCAGCCATTTGGGATAAAAACCACAAACCCCACAAAATGGGGTTTCATTTTCTCATACAGTTGCTTAAGCAAGCCTTAAAAACACAGTTTGTATTCTCCACTGTTGTTTGATAGCTATAGGAGTAATCTAGGTTTACTCAAAACAGGTTTATTCTTAATGAGGTGATATTGCATCTCTACAGAACGACCCTGTCCCCTCCAAAGACTGAAATAAAATAAACCACAATTTCCCTCCCTGTCTGCTCACTGGAGTGTGAAATGTAGATAAGAGCTGGTTACTTACCCCGCACACTCAGCACCACCACGAGGACCAGCAGGATGAGTTGCCCCAGCCCCCCGGCTATGAAAAGGAGCCTATGCCACCATGGACAGAAGGTGGGTGCTGGAAGAGGCCACATTTGCTTTAAAAAATTAAAGATTAAATAGCTGAGGCTTTAGAGAGAAAATAAAAAGTACCCCTTTGTCAAGCTGGTGAGTTTGAGCAGAAGTTTACAGCTTCTTTGCTTCCTCCAAAAAGGTAAATCACCACAGATGAGGTCTAGGGTGAGGGGGGTTTCTCAGGTGGAGGAGGGTCTGCAGGAGCCTCAGGAGCACCCTTGGGCACCCACTGATGGAGCTTGGGGGATCAGAAACCTTTTGAAATTGGCTTAATTTAGAGCTCCTGGTAGAGCTTGGAGTTGGTAAGACTGAGGTCACTCCAGCTCACATCTCCACCAGGATTCCAGACAGGATCTCAGCAGCTTTCCTTCCCATCCAGGCATGTTGGTTCATGTTGGGTTTCTTGGCACTCATTTTTCCCCCACAGATGAAGAGTCTTGGAAGCAAAATGGCTTCCAGATATTTGTCACCCTCTCCCATCCCTTCCTTTCTCTTTTTCCTCCTCTTTTCAAGCCAGGATCCCACCTTAGAAGACATTTAACCCATGACAATGTTCTCCATGATCTTGGAAACCTCAACATGGAGATGAAGAAGCAAGCAAACCTAAATGTAAACAAATACAAAAGTCTTCCCAAAAATTGAAACAAGCATTTTCCCCAAAAAATAGGACTTACCATGATGCTTCTTACCAGGAGAACCACCCCCAAGATGCCTTAAATCAGCATAAATTATTTCCTCAGCCATGGTTGCTCAGCAGGTCCCAGGAGCAGCCCAAAAGTGACACTGCCCTTGGACAACCCCTCGTATTGTGAACTATGCCAATATGCTAATGCCTGAATCCAGCTCCAGGAAATGGTATTAGCTGGGGCTTTTATCTGCTTTTTGTTTCTACATACATTTATATATATATATATGTATATGTATTCTACACCCTTCCCTTGTAAATGGAAGGTGGTGAGGGAAAGGGTGTCCTGCAGCCAGGAAGAGCTGGCACACCTGGAGGGGTAGAAGCATCTCTGTGTTTGGTGGTTGTGCTAAACATGTGTAAAAACAGAATGAATAAATCATCACTTCAAAAAGCCTTTAAATAAGGTATTTGACTGTGAGGTTGAAGCATGTCAGGAGCTGGATCAGTGTGACTGGAGGCTGGTGGGGAGGAGACAGGTGACATTTGGTGTTTCTTCCCCAAAATATAGGCTGGGAGTGACTTGAAATGCCTTTTGTTCCATCTGACTTATTCTGCTGGTTTTGACACAATATTTGACCTTTGTTTTATTCTGGAGCAGAGGGTTCCCATGTGGTCAGGGGTTGCCCAGCTCCTGCCCAGGAAGAGGTAAGAATATGGATTTCCTGCAGGCTGCTAGTGAATGTTACTCTGTTTTGTTACTTTATTTTATTTATTTTATTTTGATTTTTTTTTTCTCCTGAGAGCCCGTCCTCCCACTCCTGATGTATCCTTTTACACCATCTAGAACTACCTATGTTTTCTCCAGGTTCGAGACTCTTTGGCAACTTCATGGAACAACCACTAATTTCCAGCTTACATTAACCATTTTCCCTCCCTTTTCTTAGGGTGGGGTGGTTTTTGTTTTGTTTTGTTTTTTGTTTGTTTGTTTGTTTGGGGGGGGGGGGGGGGGTTGGGTGTTAATCCCAGGTTTTAGTCAGTGCCACAACATCCCAAAGCAATATCCTTTTGTAGAGATAAAAATGATGGGCTTTTTCCTCAGACAGTAAAAACAAAACAAAACAAAACAAAACAAAACACAAAACAACAACAACAACAACAACAACAACAACAACAACAAAACAAAACAAAACAAAAAAACTAGGAAAGAAGCAGAAATTTGCCCCAATACCTATCAGCAGCCAGAAACAGGGAAAAGAGGAGAATAAATCCAAAGGTCCAAAGGCTCCAGGAGGAAGAGCACTGTGTTATTTTATTTTAAAATTATTTAAATTTTTTTAGTTAATTTAAAAATACTTTTATTTTGTGTTTATGTAATTTTTTAAAATATATTTTTATTATCTCATGTTTATTTTTAGTTTCTTTTCCACCTGCAGCCTTTGCTTTCTCACAGGAATTTTTTTGTGGTGAGCTGCTATCAGCTATCCTTCCTACCCTCTGCAAAAGCAGCTGCTCCAGTGGTGTGTGACCAGTGATTACAAAAACCCCCTAGAAAATACAAAATAAATTAGGTTTTAGGGTAAAACCCTGCAGCTGGGTAGCTTAATTGGAAGAATACTTTTTAAAATATGTTTTTATAGTAAAAACAATTATAAAATGGGCTGAATGGAACTGTACTTCATCCTTGTAGAATCCCTGAGGGCTGTTCTGGGGTGCTCTGACATCCTGGAACAGAGTGACGTCCATCAGTGTTTCCTCCAACGGCACATTTAAAAAAGCATTTTTGGACAATCCATCTCCCTAGCTGAGAAAAAAAAAACCAGAAATGCTGTAAAAGAGGGTGAAGTGATGCCAGGTGGAGCTGGAGGGGAACCCCAGTTCAAGTGGGTGGGCAGGTGGCCCTGGGCAGGCAGCCCCTTCTTCACTGCCCTTGAGGAGGCACAGGAAAATCCCTCAGAAAACAATAAAATAAACCAAAACAACATTTTTTAAAAATACATTGTTTCTCTTCACAGGAGCAGTTTGTGCCTCAGCACTGAAGGGCTTGATCCCACAGAGAAGACACAGGTGACAGGGTTTGGGATGGGCCTGGGGGCTGAGGGGATGTGATCTTAAATTTTGATTGGAGGAGTGAATTTCAATTGCAGGGAGAAGGTTTTAATTGCAGGAGAAAATTTTAATTGAGAGGATTTTAATAGAGGGAGATTATTTTAAGTGGGGGGAGAAAACTTTAATTGTGGAGACAAAGTATTAATTGAAAAGAAAATATTAATTGAGGGGAAAAGATATTAATTGGAGGAAAAACTTTAGTGGGGAGAAAGTTTTCAGGGAGGAAACTTTAATTATAGCAGAAAATTCTAATTACAGGGAGAAAATGTTACCTGAGAAGATTTTAATAGGGGAAGATTTTAATTGGTGGAAAAAACTAATTTGGGGTAGAAGTTTGATTGTGGGGAGAAAACTTTAACTGAGGGGAGAAAAGTGTAATTAGGGGGATAACACTAACTGGGGGAAAAGGAAATTTTAATTGCAGGGACAAGATTTTAATTGTGTGAGAAAACTTCAGCTGGGCAAAAAAAGTATAAATATGGCACAGGGATAAAATTTTAAATGGTGAGAAAATTTAAATTGAGGACTGAGAGCCTTTGTGACACCTCTGATAGATGGAACTTTGCTTGGCAGGTGAGGCAAGAGCACCTGTACAGGTGGAAGCCCCAAAATGGAGGAAATGAGAGTTTATTCCGGATTTTTGGGCATGGGAAGGAGCAAGCCGGCAGGTAACTGTAGGGCAATGAACTGTAGAATCAGCGGGTTTGGGTTTTATTTTGATACTTCTGTAATTTGAGAACAAAACCCAGCTGAAGTGAGGCTGTAGGGGGGGAAAAACTTTCTCTGGCACTTCCCTAGAGGGAAAATTTTTGTCACTCAGCAAATAGAGTTTTTTGCTCTAAACAGACCAATTTCAGACATGATGGATTATTCTAATTAGTATTAACCCTTCATGAGTCTCTTGAGTAACTGATTATTGTAGTCCTATTTTTCCCTCCACAAATATTCCATTTTAAAAAATTTATTCTGGATTAGAATAAAGAAATTCTTGAAGAGTTGAACTGTAGAAGAACCCAAAAAGAAATTTGGTGTTTAAATCCAGTTTGGACACATCAGAAAGTATTTATTATTGTCTTATTTCCATGGCTTTCCCTTTTGCCCTGTTTCAGCTCTCATGATTTTGTTCCCATCTCTGTCATGCCCTTGGCACTCAATAAGGTTAAAAAGGGACTTTTTGGGCCTTTTCCATCATCTTTTTCTACTCAATCAGGGACTAAGATTTTTGAATAATGGGGTTGGTGGGGATTTTTTGTTTGTTTGTTTGTTTAATTTAGCACATTTGTGACTTTTTCAAACTTGAAATTTTTTTAAATTTTAAATTTATTTGCTGATTTTTCATTTGTTGATTTCAAGGGGGTTTGTTTGTTTGTTTAATATAACTTAAAAAAATATTTAGTATATTTGGCTTTTGACTTAGATTTCCAGGAAGAAGAGGGGAGAGGAGGGTTTTTCTCATCAATTTTGGTTAGTATGACAGGGAGAAAAAGGGGAAGTCTTAAACAAAAAATGGAAGAAGACCTACTGGATAAAAACACTAAGATTTTTGGATAAAACCTCTAGGAAACAAATTTTTCTGTGCTCATGGTGAAGGGAAAGGGTATATTCTGGATCACAAGATACAGAAATGGTGGCACCATGACCCAAAGTGTCTTAGTTTAGGTGGAGAAAAAAAACTCCACTGAACTTTAATGATGAGGTGAACCCCAGAAATTAAAGCAAAATTTTAATTATGGTACATTTCAGGAGTTTATATCTGGAGCTGGGGAGGAAACTGTTCCCCAAAGGGCTCCCATAAATAAAAAAATATTTTTTTTTCCACCTGAAGAAGAATTTTTGGTATTTCTCACCCAAAATGACACCGAGTCCACTGGCATTGGCATGAGATCAACCTTTCCTCATCTTGGCATGACCTGTAGCATGTTGATGCCCTTGCAGAGGCACTGAAGGTCTGTTCTCCTGCAGGTCACAGCATGGAGATGAAGCCGGAGGCACGTGTCGCCTGCCAGGTGATGCTGGCAGTGCTTTTCACAGCTCTGCTCATCACAGCCATCGCTTTTGCAGGTGAATGTCAAAGTTTTAGTCTCATGAGTAATGTCTCTGAGATATTTTGGGTTGTTGCATTTGTGACAGATCTACTTCCATGTTCCTAGGGAAGACAAAGCCCACCCAAGCTCCTGTTCCCTCTGGGAGAAAGACATTTCAGAGCAGGCTTTCTACAGAAGGCCAGACCCATCCCCTTGGTGTGGGAGCTGATGTCATCTAGAAACCCTTAGAAAATCAACAGGAAGAGCCACTTCAGGAGTACAGTCACACAAAAGTATTGTTTTCAGAGAAGAAGGGGCCTGGAGATCTTGGCATGAGTTCCACCAAGTCAAAAAGTGTACAGGAATAAGAGGACTTTTTTTCATGTAATTTTCTCTACTTTTGCATTAATGATAGAGAGCAACACCCAAGGGCATGTTTAGCGATAGGGTTACTCTGAAATTCCTCTTTAAAAATATGATTTTTTTTTAAGTCTACCACCCTGTTTCCTTCTTTGAAGGTGCAGCACCTGTGTTTCTTGTCCAACATCCCAAGCTTGGCCATGATTTGAGCTTATTTTCTCACAGGATTTGTCCTGGTATCTTAATTTTTCTCTTTGCCCACAGCTGAGGCAGATGAAAGAGTTTTGGAAGCCATGGGGTAGAGGATGATCTCCCTACCCCAGAGAGGCAAGGGGAAGGTGCTGCTCGTTAACACTCTTCTATTTTTAATGACAGTGCAGGCTTTTCAGCCTCGTGCCCAGCCCTGCTTTCAGTGTCCCTTCGACTGGATCTGGTACAGAGGAAAGTGCTACTATTTTTCTGAGGTTGAGGGGAACTGGACGTCCAGCCAAGACAACTGCTCAGCACTTGGTGCTTCCTTAGCCACACTGGACAGCATGGAGGACTTGGTAAGGAGACATGAGGACCTGCTCAGCACAGGGGAAAAAACCCCAAAGCAATGTATTTGAAACCTTTTGGTTCTTTGACTGCTCTTTCAAGATCTTTTTTGAAAATCTGGGATGAGAAGTTGGGGAAAAGGCCTTGAGGATATGATGTCATGGGTGTCTTCAAATTCCTCACCAAAGCCAACTGCTGCAAGAACTGCAGGAATAAACCCCTGTTTCTAGATCATACTTTTGGTGGCAGATTGAAATGTTCAATCCCCAAAGAAGCCCTAAAGCAGCATGAGCAACTCGTAAAATTGAGATTTTTGGTTGAAAGAAGGCAAAAACCTTTCCTTCTCCTCTCTTTCAGAGCTTTGTGATGAGATACAAAGGCATCTCAGAGCATTGGATTGGCCTTTTGCGGGAGGATGAGGAGCAGCCATGGCAATGGGTGAACCGCTCACCTCTATCTCACCTGTGAGTCCATGTTTTTCATTATTATGCTGTTGGCTGGTGTTTCCTCAGCTGCAAAATGTGCACTTCTTCTTGTACTGGAGGTACATCAAGAGATAGCAATGGGACAATGTTTGGGAAGGACAACATTGCATATGGAATTGGTCTGTGTTTTCCCCTTTGACCTAAAAGATGGGAATGGTGCATTTGGTGAGAAAATCCTAAGTTTAGATTTTTATTTCAAGTTTGTTTTTTCTTGCAACGCTTTGGGTTTTATATTAGAAATAGATCAGTGTCAGTGTTGGCATATTGATATTGAATTAGTTCTATTGAATTGAATTCAATTCTATTCTATTGAATTAGTTCTATTCCTGTAAAAGAAATATGTATAGATATTTTGGCATGTTGGTGTCCATAAGGATGCCTGAGAACTGAAGCTGGCGGAAGCCTATGTGTGACTTTTCTCCTTTTTCCTGCTGCCTCATCTGAAATAGGTTATGTCCTCTGTACTTCCAGGTTTCAGATCCATGGTGGTGGGCTCTGTGCTTACCTGGATGACAATGGGCTCAGCTCTTCCCACTGCAGCACTGAGAGGAGCTGGATTTGTAATAAACATGAGCTGCAGAGCTCAAGCAAGGGCAACAGGATGAGACGGCCTCCAAACCTCTGTGTCAGCTCCTTGGGTGCTGCAGGGAGGCCTTCTCCCTCCCAGATATCTGGTGCACCATAGAGACATGAAAAAAAAAATCACAAAAAGATTTTGAACTCCCTGGGCAAGGGGGTATTGGGAGGTTCCAGGGGACCAATAAGGTGTTTCTGGGACAAGGCAGCCTTTGGGGATCCACATGAGATAGTTCTTGAGAATCCAGGGGAGTGGGGTGGGGGGGCAGGGCAGCCCTGGGGGCTCTTTTTGGGTTTGGGGCAACTTGGTGATGGCGCAAATGTAGATGCCTTCTATTTCTTAGAGAAAAAGAAATTTATTATATTCTGAGTGTATTTACATGCTAAGTACTTGGAAATACATCTCGAGCATGGGGAACAGCAGAAGAAAAAGAGTGAGGGCAGTGGGTGTGAGTACATCTTTGTGATGAAAAATCAGTTTTAATATGAGGTATAGGGGCTAGTATTAATACAAAGCCTGCAAAATTTAAGATTTTTAATTTGTGCTGGAAGCCCAGCCAATCATAGGCAGTCAGGTCAGTAAAAGGAACCTTCAGAGGAAGCTGAATTTGGGAGAAAAAGTGCAGTTTTTAGCTCAAAACAAGCTCAGGAAAGCCCAGCTCCTATTAACAAGCTTTGGATGAATTTAACAACTTGAGATGAGCCATGCTGAGCTCAGACCCAAAATCCCCTGGACATAACCTAAACCAGACATCTAAGATGGAGGTAGAACCATGAACTGAATTAGAAATTACTCCAAGACTTGGAAAATAAGAGTTGAGGAGCATCAACAAGCATTTCCAACCAGCTTTTGGGAGGATCCTTCCAGTGCATCAGCCCTTGGGGGACAGTTTAATGGTTGAAAGGAGCACGCAGAAGTAGGGGAAGACCCTCTCCCCGCTGAAGGAGGCCACAGGAAAAGTGAAGATGCGTTGGCGGCTGCTGACAGCGTAGAAAGACACCTGTCCTACCTCGTAGTCCAGGTAGACCCCAATCTCCCCATTGAGGAGTGGGACAGAGGTGTTGGATGGAGCTGTGAGGGCAACGCAGAGCTCATCATACTTCTGCAAGCCCCAGATTTCAGTGTTAGGCTTAAAGAGGACCCGGCCTTTCCTCTGAACGGACTCACGGGCCACTCCCACAGCCCAGAAACGCCCATTGGCCTCCACTTCCCAGTAGTGGCGGCCCGAGGTGAAGCCCTCGCTGCCCAGCATGCACGGATCTGTGTCAAACCGGCCCGGACCCTCGGGCCACTGGCATCGGGGCCTGCCCCAGGTGGCTTCTTTGAGGTCCTCGGAGAGGATCACCTCTGGACCCACTGTGGCTGGATCCAGGGTTACGTCCACTGAAAAGCAAAACAGAGAACGCATCAGAAGCCAAATTTACTCCTAGAGAACACACACCCCCGAAACACCTTCACTGGTGACTTTCCAAAGAGAAAGGGCAAGGAAAGGTGAGGCTGGAGATATAAGTGTGAAGAGGCGGAAGCTGGAGATGGAGGATATATATCCAGCTGAGATTGGAGATGGAAGAGCAAAGAGATGGAGATTGGAGACGGAGGCCCTAGGGAGACAGAATGTGAAGGTGGAGAATCTCCAACTCCATTGAACATCTCGGCCCAGAGAAGGAACTTTGTCCCTCTCCAGCCACATCTGATTACCTTCAAACTGTTTGGCAGTGTGGTAGTCCAGGGCAAGGTCCCACGTGCATGGCCGTGGTTTGAGGAAAAAAGCCATTTCAACCTCAGTGTTCTCTCTTCCTGACTGGAGGCACAGGAAAAGAAAAGGATAAAATCTAATTATTATCCTTCAAGCAGTCACATCTCAGCTTCTGCCCCTTTCTATGTCAAAAAATGTGTTTAACCACCACATTTAATCAAAGTACTTCAAGAAAATAGCATTCTTTTTCTTCAATAGTTGCAACAGAGCTTGGTTTATTTATGGGAAGACCCTCGGAGATGGGTTAAATAAATTAATTCCCTGATGACTATGAAGGGAACATGAGGAGCACATTGGAATGATCCCATCTCCATTGTAGACATTATCATACCCACAAATGTCCATTCCTTATGCTGGCTGCAGGCTGAATCTATCCATCTTAAATCCATCTCTGTCTCCACCATTCATCGATTAAATCTCACAAGGTTTATTTGAGTGAGGAAAGTCTCTAAAACTGAGATAAGCCACATTCATCTCCCACATCCAGAGAAACCTTGTGAGGGGGGAAGAAATTTGCTGTTGACCTTGGAGAAAATGTGCATGGGGGAGATAAGAGCTGGCACCAAATGGCCTCAAATTCATCCTCTGGAAGTCAGTGTGGGGTTTTGCACGCAAATAAGGGATTGCCTGTGCTAAAGGGCCCTGGGAATGAGTAATAAAGCCCAAAATAATTTAATAAACCATGCTGTGACAGTTGAAAACAAACAGGTTGCTTCTTTTCCATGTGTTTTCCTCAGCAAATCTGCAGATGAAGGGGTTACAGCAGCAGGTTGATGAGTAAAAGTGGGGAAAAGGTGAGAAAATCACCCAAATGGAGATAAAAGCAGGAGCCATGCTGTTTCTCACCCAAATCCCCTGGCTGGATTGTTACAGGTAGATGAGAAGCAAATAATCACCATGACCCTCCATTGCAAAACATCTTTAAATCCAAAACAAAAATCCTGAGACCAAGGCAAGCGTAAATCTCTTCTCTTGAGTTCATGAGATGGGGAGGGAGCTCAAAATCCCCTTTCCCCCCCTTAAAGACATCAGGGTGAGGTAACCTCCCCATCAGCACTGGGATTTTCCCCCTCATTCAAACCTTCTTGGTGTTTTCCTTGCTGTTGATGGTGCTGTTCTGTGGTTCCTTCAGATGGTTTTCTTCCACTGGCTGCTTCTCCACTGTTTTTTTTTTCCTCTTGGGATTTTTTTTCTTCTGCTGTCTGGCACAGGCTCAGCCAAAGCTCAGTCCTGTCTCAGCCTCTGCCAGCTTTTATCAGCCAAGAAGGGAGGAGCCCTCCAATCTCTCGCCTGCAGACAGGGCTGTGACGTGCTTGGACGCCTTCTGCACCATCTGATTGCCCCTTTTCCCCCCATTTCAGGGCCATTTATTTTCTCAGCACAGCCACTAGGGAGGGAAGGGAGGAAAATTAAGGCACAAAAACCCAAAAAAACCAAAAACCAAAAACCAAAAACCAAAAAAAAAAAAAAAAAAAAAAAAAAAAAAAAAAAAAAAAAAAAGGCGCATTATTGCATAGCACCACAAGGGAGAAATTGGTTTATTTTTTTCCCCCTAGTTCCCCAAATCTGACTTTGGCCCCTTACACATGACCAAGGTGAACAAGGCAAAGCTGGGAGCCACTTCCAGGTGAGGGCTGTGACAGCAATGCCTGGAAATAAGACAACCTTGTGGATATAATACATGTTTAAAGACTACTTGCGGGTGATGACATTTGCCTTTCCAGCTGGGGCAGCTTGTGCTGGCAACCGAGCACAGGAACACCCAGGGGCGGTTCAAGGGCAGGCAGCTTCACCCTGGGCCACGGCCAACCCCCAGCACTCCTTTTTCCTCTCCAGGAGGGCAGCATGGCCACAGCAGCTGCGCAAAACCCCTGTGCTGACACTGGCCAGAGCTCCATCTCTTGGTGTTGAAGAGACAAAAACCCCTGAGGAGGCGATGGGTGAGCCACCACAGGCTGTGGTCATGAAGACTTTTGGAGAACCAGATGAGACCTGTGAGGTGAGATCACTTTCCTCTGATCCATCAGGCCTTCCTCCTTTCCCTCCCCCTGAAAAAAAAGGTGCAAAATGAAATTTTTAAAATTTCTTCATTGGAAAGCAAAGCTCCAGTGCCTGCTTGTAGTTGTGGGAAAAACATAAAGTGAGTTGATCTCTGCTTTCCAGGGAACGCAGTGAGGGGGCGTTTTTAGGGGGGTTAGTTGCTTTACTCTCCCAAATAATGTAAGATTTTGAAGGCAGGGTTATACAAGCAGTCTTGGCTGATTCCTTCCCTTTTTTTTTTTTTTTTTTTTTTTTTTTTTTTTTTTTTCTTCCTCTCTTTTTCTCTGTATCTGTGTATTCAGGAGAAAATCCAGTCTCACCTGCAATCCCTAAGGAAGGTGTTAGCAGAGTTTCTGGACTGGAAAGTGAGCAAAGAGAAGAGACACCAGGACTATCTGGTACAGAGGATCCCTTCTGTTCTTCAGCAGTCTGAATGTGTCTTTGGGTATTTATTTTTCCCCAAGCCCCTCTTGACGAAAGGATATCCCCCTCTTGGGATCATATCCAAGAGGCATCCTGGCACCCTGCAAAGCCCTACACCCAGTTGGAGTGGTTGGTGCAGATCCTGGGCAGGTTTGGCAAGCACCAACCTCCATGTGCAGCTGCTTATTATCCAGACTTTAAATCATTGTCATGGCACTGCTCATTTTCATCCCAGACTGAGTCATAAAGGGACATTTGTTAACATGGAATTAACACTTCCCCCTGCTTCTCAGGGCCTGGATTGGTTTTGCACAGAATACAGAGAGGAATGGCAACAGCGGAAGGGAAAGGCGGGAAGGACCTCGGGGTGAAGTACTTAGTTACCTTGAAGTCGCTAATAAGCTGTATCCCCAGCCCTACCCCAGTGTTACAACCCCCCTGGCTACAGCTTACGTACTTTTGTCCTTTAACTCAAAAGGAGAAAATTCAGGTCTGGGGGTTGCATATGTATTTTTTGTCTCCCGCAGGAGAGGAGTGAAGCCGAGCGGCGCCGCATTCGGGCTGAGTTCGAGCGGCTGCGCCGGCTGCTGGCGGAACAGGAGCGCACGGTGCTGGGGCGGCTGGCCGAGCTGGACGACACCTTCGCAGCCACCCACGCCGAGAAATCACTGCGGGTGGCCGAGGGGGTGGCACAGCTCCACAGACTCATCGGGCAGCTGGAGGCCAGGTGCATGCCCCAGGTGAGTGCCCGCCTTGCCCAAAAGCTCTCCCAAAGTGCTGCCTATGGGATCTTGAACTGCTTTTTTTCTCCCTTTTTCCTTTTAGGATGTTGGGAGCATCCTAAGCAGGTATGTGGCAACCGGTTGCTTCACGTTCCTATCACGCCAGCTGCGAAGAGGGGCTCGGCTGATACATCCGCCGCCTAACATTTGTCCCTGTCGTTTCTTTTCCTCGCTGGAGTGAAATGAGGCTCCACCTCCCATCAGGGCTCCCCACGGAGCTGGAGAAGAGCCTGAGCTCCTGCTGCCGCCAAAGCGATGCTCTGTGGGAGGCCCTGGAGAAGTTCAGAGGTATTTGGGTAGAAATCGGATATTTCAGGAGAATTCAGAGGTATTTTAGGAGAATTTGGAGGGTTTGGGGAGGAATGCAGAGGTATTTGGGATAGTTCAGATATACTGGGGGAGGAATTCAGTTGCATTTTGGGATAATTCCGTTATCTGGGGAAAAGTCAGAGGCATTTCAGGAGGAAGAGGAGCTTGTCCGAGGGAAAGGCAGCAGCAGGCTCTGCACCTGCTCATTCCCCATCTCCTTCCCTCCTCCCAGACACAGATCCCCCCATGGGTCTCCCCACAGCAAAGATGGCACTGGAGACTGGCACGACTCCTCTCCCACAGCTTTTGGCAGAGAGAAAACGTGTGCGGTGGGATGAGGAGGAGGAGCAGGACGAGGCCAGAGAGCCCCATTAAAGGCAGGAGCAGGCTGGCAGCTGCCATGGAGGGCATTGCCAGGAGACACAGGACATGGACAGTAGCAGGACTCCGCAAGATCCTGTTTGTGCATCCTTATCCTGGTTCTGCCCATATTCCTAGGGACACAAATGGTTTTATGACAAGCTTCTCTCCAAGCTGCTTTACTTAGTAACCAATCTCGTGCTGCTCCTCACCATGTAGGTCATGAATTAAAGAAAAAGAATATTTTAAAACCACGCCTGATTTTTCTTCTCTGTGTGTATGTAAGCACAGGCTGGATTTTAAGGTGTTTCTTGGTTCCGCTGCGGCAGGAGGCGGAGCAGGGGAGCGAGGGGCAGCGGGACACAGCGGCTGCGGTTCTCGGGTGGAGTAGCAGACCCGTCCCTGGCCTGAACTGTGCGGCCTTGGCTGAGAACAGCCCGTCCCGTTCGGCCCTTGCGCTGGAGGCAGCTCTGGGGCCCCCCCGGCCAGCGGCGCGATAAGCGCCCACTCCCCGCGGGGCCTCGTCCGGCCCGGGGGCAGCTCTCGACAGCCATCCCTCGCTGCGGCTCTTTCATTCCGTTTATTTTATTCTGCTCCATACATTCTGCTCCATACACACCTCGCCCCCCTTTCAGGGGATGCAGCCCTTTTCAGAAGCGACAGTGGGGCCCGGGGCGGCTCCTGAGGGCGGCGGGCCCTCCCGTCTGTGCCGCCCGCCCGGGCCGCCACCGCAGCGGTTCCCACCCCACTGCACCGCCCGCCCCTCCAGCGGCTCCTCCAGCGCCGTCTCGCCCTCGGGGAAGCTTTTCTGGTGACTCCGGCACCGGCCACGGCTCAGTTCGGCTCTTGGGTCAGCGCCCCGGCCGCTCCGCGGCCCAGCCCTTTGAGGTGCGGGCCTTTAGCCCACCCCGGGGCTCATGGCGCTCCTGCCAGGCCACCCGAGGCCTTTAGCCCACCCCGGGGCTCATGGCGCTCCTGCCAGGCCACCCGAGGCCTTTAGCCCACCCCGGGGCTCATGGCGCTCCTGCCCGGCCACCCGAGGCCTTTAGCCCACCCCGGGGCTCATGGCGCTCCTGCCCGGCCACCCGAGGCCTTTAGCCCACCCCGGGGCAGCTTTTTTTCGCCGCCTCGCCTCGCCCGCCCCCTTCGTGCAAACTTCGCCACCACCTCACCCCGGGGAGAAAACGTCTGGGAAAACATTTATACCTAGTATACCCCTGACTTCTCTTGCTGCTGCAGAATCCTTATGTAGGCTGACATTCTTCTTCGAAAAGAACAATAAATGCCTGAAAGAATTAAGAATTAATTAAGCATGAGGTTGGTCTGCTGTTAACTGAAGTAATCTTCCTTTCTCACAAGAAAGCATTTTTTAAAAGGGGTTTTAGTTTGTTTTTTAGTGTTTTGGGTTGTGCTTTTTTTGTTTGTTTATTTGGGGGGGGGTGTTTGTTTGGGTTTGGGGTTTTATTCCTTTTTTTTTTTTTTTTTTTTGGCCCGGAGACATCAGACTTGTGGTTTGTTGGGTGTGCGGTCCCGCCCTGTCCCGCTCCCACTCGGGGGCCAGTGGCGGGGCCGCCAGCGCCGCTGCCTGACAGCAAAGAGAAGGTGACGATCCATGCGCACCCGCCCCATCCCCTGGGCAGAGGCAAATCCGGGACTATAAACGCGTTTTTTTGGGAATTACGAATGCCCAGTACGGTTTTTCCCCCATGAAAAAGCCAAGCCTGATCAGTTTTGGGGCACAGCGGATACAACAACTGTGGGAAATGGAGTCCAAACAACTCATGGATATAGAGTTAGAAGTTATTAGTTATAAAATTGTAAAGTTAAGGTATAAGTTAGTTTAAAATTTGTAAGCATGTTAGTTAAAACTGCTTGTATCTATTTTGTATCTCCTGTCTTAGAAACACTACTTATCTCCCGTTGTTTTTCTGTTAGGTTCAGTGTACAACGTTTTCTCCTCTCCCCCTCCGTTTTTTTTACTGCGCTGTTTCTACTCTAACCCCGTCCATCAAAAGTCTGCACCCCGCCTCCTCCCCGCCCAGGCTGCTCTCCTGACCGGCAGCGCCGCCCAGAAATGGAAACGAGATCCCATGAGGAAATGTTCCTGAAAACAAACGCCGAGGTCGGTTTCCTAGGCGACGAGCCAAGCCGGACAGAGCAATGGAGAACCGGGTATGGGCGCAGCCTGCAGTAACTACAGCTCGGCTGAATGTTGCACTTACCGCCTCGACGTAACTGAAGGGAAACTTTAGAACGGGGGGACTCCCTGGGAAGGGGACACGATGGAGCTTCCAGGCCCTACTCCCTCCCCACCTTGCTGCTGTGTAGCGGGGTGTGCATTCCTCCCCTGCAGCGGAGCCAGCAGAGGCGGAGCCACCGCCAGATTCCCTTTCTAAAGGGCTGAAACAATAAAGGCGTTCAAAAGGAGGAAATACTGTCTTCTGCCCATTTTTAACACAACTGTTTGTGAACATCGAATTTCTTTTACTCTATTATCTACCTTATTCATAACTATAATTCCTGATTAGTATTTTAAACATTATTTATGTGGTTTTATTATTTTATATCTCTATAATAAAAATTGAAATTATACTTAAACATATATATGTCTTAGAATAAAATGAGATATCTTATATTGAGACTCCGTTAACCTTGTTATAGTTAAAATACAACGGTGCGGTTTTATTTCACTTTAACCCTCCCGCTTCAAGCTGCTATCCACATGATCTCAAGGGAACTCTGCTCACTTGAACATTCCTGCTGTGATCCTTGTCTCCCGGAGCCCCCTTCTGGCCGCACTGTGCCTTCGCCGCGGGAGCCGGAGAGGTGAGAATTCTCCCGGCAAACGGCTCGTCCTTCCTGGGCCCAGCTGCCGCTGCCTGCCCTCCCTCCTGCCGTACACCGCCTCCTGCCGTACACCGCCTCCTGTGCATACACCGCCTCCTGTCCGTACACCGCCTCCTGTGCATACACCGCCTCCTGTCCGTACACCGCCTCCTGTGCATACACCGCCTCCTGCCGTACACCGCCTCCTGCCGTACACCGCCTCCTGTCCATACACCGCCTCCTGTCCGTACACCGCCTCCTGCCCGTACACCGCCTCCTGTCCATACACCGCCTCCTGTCCATACACCGCCTCCTGCCGTACACCGCCTCCTGTCCATACACCGCCTCCTGTCCGTACACCGCCTCCTGCCCGTACACCGCCTCCTGTCCGTACACCGCCGCCGGCGCTGGCCCGGGGGGCTGTTCCATGACTGGGCGGCGGGAATGTCGCACCCGCGCGGGGCGGTTTTGCTCGGCAGCTCCCGCACGCCAACAGCAGCATCCCGCCCCACCGCCGCCTCTCGGCGGGCGTTCCCCGGCCGAGCCCGTCCGCTGCATCCCCGAGCGCTGTGAGCGCCCTTGGCCGCGGGAAACGCCGCCGCACACCTCCAACAGGGAACCGCCTGTGCCGTCTGCTTGGATTTGTTGCAGGATCCTGTCACGATCCTGAGCTGCGGCCACAGTTTCTGCCCGCAGTGCCGGTGCCGTTCCCGCAGGAGGGGCCCGGCCCGCGGCTGCCCGAGGTGGTGGCGCCGTGCAGGAGCCGCCGTGCCGCCCTCGCTCTGTCCTGCCCCCGCCGTGGAGCCCTGGCCTGCGCTGGGCACCGCGCTGATCCCGCCGTGCCGCTCCAAGAGGCCGCTCGCTGGTGCCGGGCGAGCGCATCTCCGTTTTGGACACTCTCCCCCTGCCTGAGGACGCTAGTTTCCCTTAAAACCCAGCCTCCAGAATACGTATTTTCAGCAGAGGCAAAGCTTTTCCTCGTCTTTCTAGGGGAAAAAAAAAAAAGAAGGCAAGCATCTAGAAAACTGAGCTGAAGTGCTGCAATTTCGTGAGGATTAAGTGTGAAACAGAATAGCGGCTGGTTGTTTTGGGACCAAAACTAAATACTGGGGATTTCAATCTGCTGCTCTCACCCAGAGCTTCTGCTGTGGAGAGTTCCTATTCTTCTTCCGGTGTGGAGGAGAAATGAGGGTCCCCAAAGGGGATTCGAACCTGGCTGAGAGTGCAAGGAGTGGGGAAAAGAGGATGGAAACAGGAAGGGTGGTGGGAACTTTTTAAGGTCTGGTTGCAGCTTTTTTACAGGAGACCTTGGAGAGATGGGCTATCACAACCTATCCAGGAGACTTGTAGTGGCCACTTATCACTGTGTGATTACATTACTGTATGCATAAGGTGAGGGTATGCATACAGCGTAACTGTGAAGTTAATTATAATATGGATATGCATGTACATACCTGCTTCAGTGCAGCCGCAGTGGAGGGTGAAGATGGGGCCATCTGTGCAGGCCATATCCCTGGTTCTTTACTGCTCCCAGCTCCTTCTCCTCCTTTTCTTCCCTTCTCCAGGAGTATAAACTCCTTTTACCTGCAGAAGCAGTTTGAAGCTTCCCTAAAAACCCTGCAAGAGGAGGACGAGCGATGTGTTGGGCTGACCAAGACAGCACAGGAGACAATACAGGAGATGCTGGTGAGTGGTGGTGGGGTGCACCATGGGGGCCAAACTGCTTCTTTCCCCCTCCAGCATCCCCCTCCTCCTCCTTCATCACTCAGACTTGAGTCAGTGCTGAGAAGCAGAAGCTGTGGGTGATGCTGAAAGGGCTTTGCCCGGTGCTGAATGACCAGGAATCACAGTTTCTTTCCTGGTTCTGTCGCCTATGCTGGATGTTGGAGAACAGCAACGTGGCCAAGCTGCCAAGATGTCATGGATTCAGCCATGCCGTGCAAAGCTCCAGGCCAAGTGCCAGCAACCAGATGGTGACCTGCTACGAGTGAGTCAAAACTTTGCCCCACAATCTGTTTCCCTCCTTTTGGCTTTTATTCACAGGAAGGCAGCCCTAAGCATCTTTCTCCCTTCCTCTCCAGGATGCCCAAACCACCTCAAGCAGGTATTGGAGCCAAAAAGCATCACCAGGAACACCAGTTTTGGCCCCTCGTCCTCTGTTTTTCGGATGTTCTTCTCATCCTGTGTTCTTTTCCTCTGGGATTTTTGCTTTGGAGCTGGAGGGGGTTGATGGTTAATCCAAAACTTGATGATGATGGAGGAATCTTCCATCGTATCTTGCAGGAGTGAGAGTCATGTCCAGGGAAGTAAAGATGTCCCAGTGGTTTTCTAGGAATGGGGAAAGGAAATTTGGGAATTTCTTGGCATTTAACACCCCAATTTGCACCCCTTGAGGTGCACAGAGAAGAAGGTGCGTCCATAGGTGCTGTTGATGTCGGAGCTGGAAACAGAGCTTGAGGACTTTATGTGAAAAACCAACATGCTGGCACAGGCAGTGACACAAAGGTGCTTGGAGGGTAAAAAATGGCAGAACTAGGGAATTTATTAAGCAGAAATGGGAAATTGGAGTAGTTCTGGGAGGGCACAGAACTCCAGGGTTGGCAGATTTGGCTGGAAAATGAAAGCATCACAAATGCTCATCTAATTAAAAGAAGATCAGGGATTTGTTCCTAATTAGCCTTAAGGGATAGAAAACTGAAGGTGGGAGGTGCAGAATGCTGTTGATGGTTAATTAGAACTCAAATTAGGACAGTAATTTTGTTGGAAGGAGGTGATGAAAGGTGTCTCCCACCTCAACTGGTCTTGCCTTCTCCATACAACAGGGATTGGGTGGATATGGGGAAGGCCCAGGGTCAGATCCAGAGGTAAAAATCTCTGGGGCCATCTTCTATTTCCAGACATCTTGGAGTGCTCTCTGGAGGAAGACTCAGAGGGATACTGGAGAGGTGAGTCCGGCTTCAGGGACATACTGAACCATCATTTGGGTTCAGTGCCTGCAGCTGATGCTCCGATGCAATTTTGGAGGTGATATTCCAGTGCGTAGAACCCCATGAACTTCCCTCTCCGTGCCAGCAGCTGTGACCCTGGATCCAGCCACAGCTCAACCCCAAATCCTGATGTCACCAGATGGCTGGGCTGCAGGCTGCCAGGAATTGCCCCCAGCGCCTCTGCCTTCAGGAATGGAGCATCTCTGCTGTGTTTTGGGTTGGCCAGGCTTTGTAGGGGGCTGGCATTCCTGGGCTGTGAAGGTTCATCCCGCTCCTGACTGGGCACTGGGGGTGGTTCAGGAATTTGTGTCCCGTAAGGGCTGCTTTGGTCTCAGCCCTGAAGTGGGGTTTGGGCTGTGGGGTAGTGGCTGGGGCAGCTGCAGGCTCTCACCTGGGCCAGCCCCATGTCTCTGCCCCACAACCAACTCTGACACATTGAAGTGGCTCTGGATTACACTGGCAGGCAGGTGGCTTTCCATGATGCTGATAGCCAGACTGAAATCTTTGCTTTTCCCCAGCCACTTTCACAGGTGAATGATTCCGCTCACCCTCTGCCCCTGAGTCCCCAAAAAATCCACTATGAACCTCCCAAGTTCAGACGCTTCCATCACTCCAACAAACACTCCACTCAACAACAAACAGCCCCAGTCCCCCCACCAGCGCCATGTAATTTTCTTTATAACATCTAATTTAACAATCACATTTCACTCTTTTGCTTCTAGTGGGAGAACAGAGGTATTTTTAGTTCCTCAGCCTTTTGTCAGTGGAAGCATGGACCAGAAAAACAGGGAGAATGTCCCTAAAAATTTTTTGAAAACTCACCTTGAGGAAGAAAAGGGGCTTTGCTGCTGCTGCTAGATGTCTCACAGTAAGGTTTTGCAAGCGGAAACTTTTCTGCTTAAGATTTATAGAGAGTTTAGGGAAGTGAGCTAAAACCATGTTTCATGTGTCCCAGGATCACTCAGGCTGGGGCCTTTTCAGGGTTTTGTATTCACTGCCAGGATGTAAGCAGGGAAAGAGGTCACAGACAGGATTTCATCCCCCATTTCACTGACTACAAGTGAATACAACGGGGAAAAAATTAAATGAACCAATATCTTGAAGCAACAGAAAATTGTTATTAGGGTTCAGCCATGTAATAAAGGGCTGTTATCAGCAAGCACAGGCAGGACTGGGCAGGTCTCCGCCTCTTGCAGTCCCAGTCACTCCTTTGCTGCCAGACTTGCCTCCCACATGCACTTTTCACAGAGGAGGAGCTTCCAGGAAAGGCAGCAACCTTTATCTTCGGGACCCTAATTTTAGACAAGGGCCCTGACAAAATACAGGGCACAGCTAAACCCACATTACAGCCCTGCTTATTTGTATAATTAGTTGTTTCCCTGTTTGGCTCATGTTGAGGTTGGTTTTTCCTTGAAAGACAAGGTCCAGTGATGTGTAAAGCAAAGCACTTTGCAGCATCCTGCTCCAACACATGAGCTTCCAACAGTCCCTCCACTTTCCATCTGAAAAGCTTTATGGATATTTAATTTGCAAGTCCATACAAAAAATAAACAACACAAACCCCTGCCTTTTTGTGTAACTCAGTAGCCCCACAGCTGGCTCTCCAGCATTGGGGTGAGGAGGAAATCAGCCTCTTTTTGCTCAAGGGCAGCTCAGCAGCATCTTATCAGCAGCTGTGAGGGCACATGTTTGGGCATGGAGGGTGCACAGCCCGCACTTCTTGAGCTGAGCCAGCAGATGCACCTTGCAGCCCTCCCACAGGTTTTCAGGACCCTGAAGCCCTCCTGAGTGACAGGCACACCTCATACCAACCATGAAAGAGGCTTGGGGAGTAGGCTGAAGGGGGTTTTATTCCACAAGAGTCTAAGTTTTTTCCACAAAAACCTTGGAGCCCAGGGTGCATTTTCTCGGGGCTTTGCAGCTTGAGGATGAGCATTGTCATGGGGAGAGTTCTAGCCATTGCCTCCTGCTTCTCCCCATGCTGCTCCTCTTCCACTAACACCTCAGGATCAGACATAGTTGTGCATCCAAGGGAAGTGCAGCAGGCATGGAGGGGCAAGCCTGAGTGAGGACTGCAGGCCCTCCGCAGTGGTGGGTGTGTTAAACCACTCCTGCTCCTCATTGAGGTCCATTGTAAGTGAAAAGAGGTAGGTTTTGGGGATGGGTTTACAACTATTCATGTTAATAATTTGTTGGTGTTGGTGGGTGCTTATAAAAATGGAGCTCAGAATTCGTTTTAAAATCAATAGCTTGTTACATCCGGAAGACTGAAAATACAGCACCAGTGCAAACCAGGGCGGTGTCTGTGTTCTTAGTCCTCTGGGTTTGGGTATGTTTGCTCCATTTTGGGCCTTCTCCCCAAGGGAGCAGCTAGCACAGTGGGAAATGGGGGTTTTCCACCTATAAACAGTGCCCACAGGGAAGAAATCCCAAATTAGGGAGAAACTTCTTAAAGAAATGATGGTCTCTGCAGTGCTGCCTTGAGGAGAAGGTGCTGATACACTCCCCAACCCCTTTGTTTTTAAGAAGACTGTCCCCTTTTAAGTGAAAATAAGATTTTTTGTTTTCAGCACTAGCAGCAGATGTGGGGAAGAAACAGCTCCAAAAATATCCCTAAATCCTCCCAGAATTAACCCATATCCTGCTTGGGGAGGAGGGGGAGGCTTAAGTTCTTCAGGTGTCACCAGTTTGCCCAGTTCCCCCATCCAGGGGCCTTTTCCTCTCTTCTAACCCAGTTTATTGGGATAAAAATCTCAAATTTTCATTTAATTTTCTCAATTTTATAATTTCTTCTGCTCTGAGAAGGGGCCTTTTCTCCACAAAATGAAGCCAAGCAGGACATTTCTCCCTCCAAGCCCCTTCATTATCCAAAACCCCCTCCAAAAAGCCACATCTGAGTGGCTTTTAAAAGGCATCTTTTTAAAAGGCAAAAAGGGGCCTTTTAAAACATAGGATGAAACACTATAGTGCATTACAGGGCCTTAGTGGCATGAACAGAGCTGATAGGTTGAGCAAAAGAGATCTGAATTTGGGGTAATTTTTAGGTTTTTGCCTTTTATTCTGTAAAATAGTCACTCATGCTTTAGACCTGAATTTCCCACATGGAGGAATTTCCCCCTGGAGCTACAGTGAACCAGCTGTACTTTGCTGCTCACCCAAATCCTCCGCACAAAAACTCACCAAACTCCAGGAAAATTATGAACTGAACTTTGTCTTTAAATAAACTGGTTGAGCTCAGTGATTTATTGCGTCACTCATAACCTGGGACTGGTGTCTTAAACAAGGTGTTTTTGAGCCACACTGCAGTGCTGCCCCAGGTGGGACCCTCCAGAGGATGGGGACAGCCAGAGGTGAGGATATTCAGGGAGAAATTGATCTGTGAGAACAAAGACATCTAGGGTTGAGGACTTAGGGGGAAAGGGGCTGTTGGGGCCCCAGGGAGGTCAGGGACTTCTAGGGCACGCAAATGACATGCAGTGTTGCAGGTCGGGGTGAGTGACATACACATGTTGAGGTGTACATGACCCTCTGCTCCCCCTGTACATGTTTGCTGGGTCAGGGCCAGAGTTCACCACTCTGGTGTCTCTGTCCTCAACAGCCAGCCCCAGGGAAGAAGGAACTTCTTTATGCTGGCACTTTTGTTTGACCAGCAGTGATTGATGTGACTAGCCACTAAATAATGGTGCCAAGAAGCAGGAGGACACTGACAGTTTAAAGCAGGTCCAAGCCCACTGTAAAGACCAGATTGATGCTGTAAATGCAGTGTCCTGGGAGGTCAGGAAGGAGCACTCTGGTTACCAGGCCACAGGGAGGTGCTCCAGCTCACTCCTCACCCAGAGTGTAAATCATGGGGGCCCATAGGACCATGTCTTATTCTGTTCCCACATCTCTCCACCTCCTGCTGTGGCCCCCCACCTCAGTAACTCTCTGCCTACAGGTTTCCAGACAGCCTCACATCCACCAATGCAACACTCCCAGGGATCTATGATCCTGCCAGGGGCCCAGCAAAGGCCAGGTTGCCATGTTGCCATGCTTACAGATGCTGCAGTAGCCTTCACACAGGACAGACCTAGTGGATGAGTTCTGGCACCTCCCTCCTGGAGGTGCCCCATAGCCAGCACTATATGGAGTGGAAATGTCATCCCATCCAGAGCCCCTGGCTCAGGCTCATCCATGGAAAGGAGAACTGCTAAGTGTCAAAGAGAAGAGGTTTTGATGACTAATATTTTGGCTGATGAAAATTTGGTAAATGATGTTAATGAAGTTTTCAGAGGAGTTGCAGAGGCAATGGGATTAAATGAAACTGGGGGGAAAAGAACATTGCTGCAAACCCAGCTGCATCTGATACACAAGGAGCCAGACAGAGAAAGAACCAGAATGATGCTAGAAATGCTGCTGTCTGCAAATGTCCCTCCAGTGACAAGGTGAAGTTCTGGAGTAAAAAAGCAAGACTAGACCTGCTGGATTGTCTTGGACCCAGCCCCAGCGGCTGGCACGAGGCATCCAGCCATGGGCTCTCAGGCATCTCAAATGCCAAGCTATCCTCACCCCTCAACATTCCAACACCCTGCAGCCAGGGTGAGATGTCCCCAACCTTCTCCAGCGCTTTCATCTCCCTAGGACCCCTCATCCTGCCCCTCTTCACCATGGCCTCCCAGCATGCTGTCCTGATGTTGAGGTGTATGGTTCCTGCAGTAATCATTGCCCGGATCAAAGTCCAAGGATACTGGACCAGCACCACATGAAAAAAGACGCCCTGCAGGGCACATTTTTGTTCCTGAAGACCCCTCACCTATCCACCAGCACCCGGTGCTCACCAGGCTGTGAGGAGACAGGCATGGCCCCTGTCCCCTGTGGGTGCCCACAGCTGAGACTGGTGGGTGCTGAGCACCACGGGCTTGGGGGACAGTCAGGATCCCGTGCTCCCAAACGCCCACCCCTGACCTGCATCCCTGCATGTACCCTTGATGCCCTGGTGTTTCCTAGACTCTTAAACTAGCCTCAGAGGTCCCTATCCCCGTAAGTTGTCTCCAAACCCATATGGTTGTCCCCAACCTTCTAAAATCCCCAATGCCCCTGACATCCCTGTTCCCTGTTCTTTGTCACTCTTATGTCCCCACCTCTGGCAGTCCCTGTCCCCCTAGGAGGGTCCCACCTGGGAGCAGCACCCCCAGGTGAGGTTGGAGCCTCCACACAGGGCTGGGGAATGTGAAGCTCCATCAGGAGAGGCTGATGTCACTGGACACCTTGAGGGCCTCACCCTTGGGAGAGACAGGTGGTGTAGGAACTGCACCTGCTGCATGGTCACTGTCACTTATGGGACACCAGGGACCTATAGGACACCACTGTCACCTAATGCATTGACACCAGGAAGAATGGTGAATGGCATGGATGGTGAGGACAGCAGTGACAGTGGCGTCACTGCTGCACATTCCACAGGGAGCTGAGCATCCTGTGCAAGACTCCCACAAGTTTGCTATGTTCCCAGGGCCTGATGATGGTGATATTAAACCCCACCCTGAGCCGGATGTGGGAGAGGGAGCAGTGCTGCCCTGGCTCACCTTGAGTTCCCCCAAGATGAGTGGTGCTGCTGCAGCCTCGCCAAAGAGCAGTTCAGTTCAGGAGCACCAGCAGCATGGCTGGGGGCAACCCAGGGACTACACCTCTTGCACCTCCACAGCCTATGGGTTGGGGGCAACCCCAGCCCCTCCACCTGGCTCAGTTGCATACCCACATGATCCAGTCTGGGGGCTCACCCCAAGCTCTCTTGTACCTCTTCCCACCAAATCTTCGCCCTTCCCTGTGGCACCTGTCCAGCTCTAGGGTGGCAGCTCTGAAGCGGGGGGTTAGTTTTGAAATCAGTCTTGCTTAGAATATCTCAAACACAGCAGGCTATAATTATTTTATTAACTTGAAAAGAAATCCCTTTGGGCAGCTGTCCCAGTCTTTTCTTCCTGCAAGGCTCTGAGCATCCAGCCCCAGCCAGCTGCCTGGCTGCTGATTCTGTCCAGGGGGACTGGATTTGCAGCAAATGCTGCAATGCCCGGAATCAGTGGTTGAGGTCTGAATCTGGCTGGTGCCCTTCTAAGGTGGTGGGGCCTGGGGGTGAAGGACAGAGCTAAGTGCCCTGAAGCCCAGGGGCATCTACATGGCCAGAGACCCTCAAGGACAGGGTACTGGACCCAGCCCTCCAACATATGGGCTGTTTTCCCACACTGGCCAGGGCCATCTCCACACTGCACTCCATCTTGAACATATCCAAGGACCAGTTGTCCCATCCACCAGTCACCGCCCTCCATCCTGCTTCCACTCCTCCTCAGCCTGGCCCAGACCCCAGACCCTCCCTGCACCTGCCCAAGTGTGCAGAGCCCTGCTCCCCCACCACCAGCAAACAGCTGGTGCTCTCTCCCCCCACCACTGGTGTCCTGACAGGCCATACCTTGCTTATCCTGTGCTCCCTTTGCCACCTTAGGCCTGTGCTCCTGGCCCGAGTCCATGTGATCATCTGTGCTCAGCAACTCAGTCATGCCAGGCTGGGAAGGAGAGAATGGCTGGCTGAATGTGGGGCCCAATTCAGCATCCCCAAGCAACCATCCCCAGCCATCTCTCCTTGAGGAAACTGAGGCAGGGTTCCCTCCAGATGCTCAGCATTTCTCTCCCAGCCTTGTTCCTTCCTCACATTCTTCCTTTCACCATCCCTACCTTTTTGGAGAGGTGTAGGACACCCTTGAGCAGTGCACTGGATGTGTCCTGACCCCTGCAGCTCTGTGACTTGTGGAACTTGCTTTTGGCCAGGTTCCTGAGGGATGGGGCACAGAGATGCTCGTTGTCCAGCACTGTGGTACCCTGGGCTTCATCCCACTGTGCCAGGGAGCGGGGCAGACTGCTCTCCACTGACACATGTACCTGCTGACTCCCTTACAACTGTTGCAGGAAACCCATGTCTGTCTCACTCTGTTGAATCCTCACCAAGCCTGAGGTCAGGCTGAGACCAGATACAACTGACAACACGTGGCTTCAGTGCTGCTGAGACCAGGGCTTGACCAGAGCAGTGGAGTAGGGTTTTTAAAAGCCCAGAGACCCGGGGCAAGCACAGCTGGCCCTCTACTCCCCTGCCCTGCCCAGACCGCCTGGCCCCCTCTGTCCCATTCAGGGAAGAGATCTCCCCTTCCAAATCAGGACTGTCCAGCATCCCAGAGGCCAGTGATGGGTCCCCATGTCCCCTACCTGTGACTGTGCTGTTGTGCTTGCTCCTCTGTGGTGATGGCACAGGAGTGTGCAGCATGGCTGCTGGGCAGCGGTGGGAAAAACGGCAGTATGTCAATGTGCCTGGGGAGAGCAGGAGCTGTGGGTGGGTGAGGAGGGCCAAACGAGCCACCTCAGCTTGGGGCAGAGCACCAAAACCCATAGGCTTGTACCCCATAGCAACCCTCTTCCTGCTGCCCTCAGGGAGGTGTTCCTCGAGGGGTTCCCACTCCACATCTGAAAGACATGACTTCAGAGGGGGCTCAATAGAGTCAGACCCTCTAGACAAACACTCTAACCCCAGTGCCTGAGACAGCAGGGCATCACCAGCACCCATCTCCCTGCCCCACTCACACAGCCTCCAGTACACCAGTGCCGGGTGCTACTCACGCGCCAGGAACCTGCATGTTGAGGTGCCGGTCACAGGACAGGCATTTGTAAGGCACCAGGAGCTGCCTAAGGGAGAAAGGGCCGGGTGAGCTCCTGACAGGCTGCAGTGCACACAGCCAGCAGCTCACAGGCAGCAACAGGTGCCATGCATGTTGCTGCAGAGAGCCTCAATGTTTGCAAGGGGAACTGTGGCATGTTGAGCCTGGTTTTCCTCCCACCCAAGGGGACTAGGGAACAAGCTTGCCTTGGCAGCACTGGCACCACTGGACTGTGGCTGTGGCCCAAGGCTGCCCAGAGCAGGCAGGGAGTTGAGGGGAAGGGCGCAGGCACCCACACATCCAGCCCTTTCCCTGGTGTCATCGCCTTGTCCATGCCCACAACTCCCTGTGCCTTGCCAAGGAGGGCAGGTCCTGACTGAGGCTTGTAGCACCATGTGTTGCACCCCTGCCCAGGGGAATGACCCTCTGTCCTCCATCTTTGAACTTGTGCACCCACACCCCAGTTCTGGTTTGGACAGCTCCATTCAGCAGATGCCCATTCTTGTGCCTCCTTTGATGTAGGGAACCTGATACTGATGGGTGAAGAAGGTGTAGCTGCTTTGCCTGCGGTTTGTTATGCTACATTGTTCTGATGCCAGGAAGGAATGAGGCCAGTGCTGTTGCCGAAGTCAATACCATCCCATTGCACTCACTGCTTAATTCCAGCAGCGTTGTCAATCTCTACCGACAGCTCATCCTTGAGGTCCTTGATGATCCTTGCCCAGGTTTCCTCCAGCTTCTTCTGGAAAGGTCCCAGCTCCAGGCGATCCAGCTGTGGACAGATGCACACTCTCAACAAGCTGCTCCAGGATAGAACATGGTAATCCCCAGGGAAAAGCCAGTGGAGGGAGAAACCTCAGAGGGATGCTACCTCAGGCTGCAAAGCCCCCAAGGAGCCTGTTTTGTACTGTGAGGATAAGGCACCCCTCACCTTGGTGTCCAGGGCTTCACTGAACCACTGCTGGGCCTCCTGCCAGCGCTGCTCCTGGCCCAACACCCGTCTCAGCAACTCCCGCAGCCTGTCCTCCAGACGCTCCATGCTCGCATCAAAATGGGCGCAACTGACTTTGCTGCCCAGGGCAGCCTTGTCCACTTTCTAGCAGGGAGGAAAGGCAGGAGAGCAGTGGGGACAGGGCAGAGGTACAAGAGGCAGGGCCAGCACGTGTTGGGGACAGAGGTAGAAATGTTCCTGTGGAGCCATCGTGCCCTTTTCAGGGCTGTGTGGCCTGCTTACGCCATATCACCCCCTGGGGTCAAAGGGACTTAGAGAGGGAGACAGAGGGACCTGGCAAGGGATCTGCAGCCAGTCTGGAAGTACTCACACCCTCCCCCTTCCACATCCAGGCCAATTTTGTCACTGAGCACCCAAAAGGCATTTGTCACCCTGCCCAAGATCCCCAAGATCCCTTGGGCTGAAGATGAGCCTTTCAAGACCATACCAGCAGCAGCAGGTCCTCCTTGTCTGCTTTCTTCTCAAGACCCTCCAGGGACCGGAACAGAGCCTTCCAATACAGAAAACATCTCATGACACCACAGCAGGGTCAGAACTGTGTTCTGGCTAGCCAATGCTCCCTCTCTTTGGGTAAGGCCCTTTGAACCAACAAAGGGCTATGAGCAGGTGGGCAGGGGATCAGACCTCTGGCAGTCTCCAGCCCTGGTGTGCCTGGGGGTTCTGGGCCTGTGGGGGTTCAGACACCAACCTCAATATCTTTCTGATGCTGGTGATGGTCATCCCGGAGGCTCCCTGTGACATAGCTGAGCTGCTCACAGTCCCCTTCCACCCGCACAATGGTAGCCTGGATGCTCTTTAACAGCTCCTCATCCTGCTCCAGGGAGAAAGACAGCAAATAGGGTCATGCAAGGGGTGTCTGGCTGCTCTCAGGGACAGTTACGTGGCCATCAGCCATGAGGCCTCAATGCCAGCTGGCATTGTATCAAGGCTTTAATTTCCTGCCATACTGCCAAGCCATCCAAACCAAACTGGGGGGGTAGCAAGGGGCTGCTCTGCATTACAGTGAGCACCACCAGACCTAGGGTCCTGACACAGTCTCTCAAGCCTCCCATGTTGCCAGCTGCCCACCTGGGTTTTCTGTGGCCTCTGCATCAGCTGTGGCACCAGGGAGTCCAGCTGCTCCTGGAGCCTTTCACAGTGGTGTATGAGCTTCCTCACAAGCTTGGTGTTCGAGCTGGGCTCAGGGCACACTGCCTGTTGCCCTACACTCCCCATCATTGCTCTCAGCTCATTCAGCTGCAGAGAGGGGAGAAGGAATCCATTTTGAGATAAAATGGATGCATCCAACAGAACCTGGTGCCCAGATGGCCCTGACCAGGCAGAGAATGTTTCCAGGAACCCCACAAGGAGCAGCCTGCCATTGGGACAACAGTTGGAGTGCTGCCTCCAAACCTCACCCGCTCCTGAAGTTGGTCAGCTGTGACCAGCTGCTCCAGTGTGGCATTGGTAATCTTCTGCTCCTCTCTCAGCTCCTTCTGCTCTTGCTTAACCTCCTGCAGTGCAGACCTAGCCAACAAGATGAGGCAAGCTGAGCCTCCACAAGGCCACTTGGAAGGTCAGCTTTGCTCCCCAAACCCAATGCTCCTGGACTTCTATCCCCCCCATACCTCCCAACTCCCCTGCAGTGCTGTAGAATACAAAATCCTCTCCCCATCCTCTTACTCCAGCTGTAGGGGCATCTGGCTGGTGCCATCCACTTCACATGTGGCTACAGTCACACCCAGCTTTCCAAGGGCATCCTCCAGCTGTCTGATCTGGGAAGGGTGGTAGAGGCAGAGTCAGGGCGTGGACCCCATGCTTTCCTTTGCCTGCCTCCTCCCTTGCCAACTCCACCTGGCATCCTTGTAGCCCCCTTAGGGACTGCTATGGGCTTACCTTCTCCTTTTCACCCTGCAGCTCTCTGGCCAGGCTCTGCAGGGAGGACATCTGGCCCTGGAGCTCAGATGGGTCTCTGGTGATGCTCTCCATAGCTGGATGGCCTGCTTGGGAACAAGGCTGTATCCCAGTGATGCCACTTTGGGCACTAGGAGTCCCTGTCTGTATCTCTGGGGTGGTGCTCTGGGTACCAGGGCTCTGTCCCAGCTTGTCCATGTCCGAAGTGTGGGGCTGGTCACGAAGGACAAGTGGCTGGCCAGCAGCATCCTGAAGGTTCCCCTGGAGTGGGATGAGAAGAGGGACTGCAGTCAGGACCCAGGAACATTCATAACCGAGCTTGGGTGCAAGCCAGAGAGACCCTGGGTGGGCTGTGGCTGCCAAGCACAGGTAGATCTTTACCTTCTTTCCTTCCCAGTACCCATGTTCCCTTTTTCCAGGACTGTTTAGTTCAAAGTGCCTCAGGACTCCTTTGGCTGAGGCAGGCAGTGACTTCTACTACTAGGTTGATCTGCAGGTGGGGGCCTCCTAGTGGGCAGGGCTGCATTCCCATGCTTCCCTCACAGGTCATCCTTCCCACTCTTCCCTCCCAGTGCCCTTCACTCTGGGTGAAACCCATGGTCACAAGGCAGGGGTGGCAGGGCAAGGTCTTGAGAGGCAGGGAGGTGGGGAGGGCCCAATTCCCCCCCAAAGGTAGCAGCTCACCTTGCCAAGTGCTTCCTGGATCATCTGGATGTCTTCTCCAATGTGGAACTGTGTGGCCTTCATCTCACTGATCTCCTTATGGAGATCCCTGCAGAGATGTGTGGTCTAGGAGAGGGGGGTGGGGGAGATGCACCTCAGGGGACGGTTCCTGGGGACCTGCAGGACCTTTGCCTGCACCATGGTCTGTGAGGCACAGCCAGATAGCTGAGCACTCTCCATTCATCTGGCATGGCCGGATGCAGCTGAACCTCCAGCACACAGGGAGGTCACTGGCTGCTGTCTCAGACCTGCAACATGCTGATGGTGGCAGCTCACCTGGCCAAGTACCTCCTTGATCCTCTGGATTTCCTCTCCCATGTTGGACTGCATGGCCTTAGTCCCAGCCATCTCCTTGTGGGGCTCCTGGGAGAGAGCCATGGCCCAGGAGAGATGGGTGGCAGGGGTGAACTCCAGACAAGCAGCTCCCCAGAGATTCCCACCCCCTATCCTGCAAAGCCTATGGCACACCCTGGGTCAGCAGGAAAAGACCCAACATGGGAAGGACCCAAAGCACCCAGAGCAGTCTTTCAGCTCCAGATTTTCTCTCCAAATCCCCCTCCCTCTCCTCCAATGAAAGTCAACATGCTGCTCAGAGCTTGGGCTACAATCAAATCTTGGTATAAGGGCACAGATCCCAGAGGAGGGGGTGTCTTGGGGGGGGGCACACGGGGAGGTGGGAAAAGCCTCTACCTTGGAGATGCCACTTTCTTCGGCTTCAGCCTTCTCCATGTGTCCCATGTCGGCACCCACGGAGGTGCTGGGAGCCCGCAGCTCGTCCCTCCCGGGCGGCTCCCCCGGCTGCCCCGTGCCCCGTGCCTGGGTGCCCGACCCGCCTTCCCCCCCCTGCGTGCCGGGGCGTGCTCCCGCCTCCTGGGCCCCATCCTGGGGGATCGCGTCCTCCGGGCCCAGCAGGTTAAGGTGTCCCAGTATGATCTTCAGCAGTTTGCGGAGCGCCTCTAAGTTGAGATTGACCTCGGGCGTCCCGATGGCGTCATCCAGCAGCTGCAACAAGCTGACTGAGGTCATGGCTGCTGCTCTGCCCGAAAACACAGCACTGTCCTGAGGGATGGGAGCCTTCGTGCTCGGAAGGAAGCTGCAGCTAGGAATTGGGTAGCCCGCAGCCTCCTTCCTCCTCTTCCTCTGCCTCCTGAGCCCCGGTGGCAGATGCCTGTGTTTGTGGTGTCTGGTTGCCAGGTAACACCTGGCCCTGGCAGCCGGTTGTCGCGGAGTCCTGGAAGAGGCCGGATTGAAAGGGACTTTTCACTCATCGAATCCCATGTTTGCAGCTGCGGTGGGCCAGGGACCCCTGGCTGAAGGGGTGCTCCTTGATGGCCTCCTTGTTCTTCAGCCACCTCACCTTGGATTGGGAGAACATTTGGTTAGGACCCCCAAAACTCCCTTGCTCCCCTTGATCTTCTTTCACATTGCACCTTGCGCTGGGGCGGGGGGACAGCATCCGGGACGTCCCAACGGCTCCGTGCCCTCGTGTCGCCCCCGCTCGGGCCACCCCGGTACAGCACAGCAGCGAGGGCGGGGATACAGCTGCTGCCACGGGGCTTTGAGCCACGGGGCTGGGAAGGGTCGTGCTGCAACTCGAGTGGCTTCAGTGGCAGGTCTGGACACACACATGGCCTGAATTAGGGACCCTCTGGACAGACTGAAAATCCTGGAAAGACCCAGGCAGCTGGATGCGGGGGCGGCAAAGAGAGTTGGTGGTGTCCACACCTGCTCCCCTCTTCGGGATTCTCAGGTGCAACCCAAAACACAAAACCCCCAGGTATTTGGGGTGCCTACGACAACCAGGAGGGGACATGTATCTAGGCAGCTCCCCAAAGGGATCCAGATTTTGGTGTGCCCTCCCTGAGGGGACTCCGGAGGGGACCCAGATGCCCAGATGGCCCTTCCAAGAGCAAGATGGGATGCAGATGTCTGGATGGCCCCTCGCAACCAGGAGACCCATGTGTCTGGGGCTCCCCCCAAGGCCAGGAGTGGAATAGCAGCATCCAGGCTGTTCCCTCACAACCAGGAGAGGACCCAGGCATCATTTGGGGATTCTGAGGTGAGGTAGTGGGTGGGACAGTGGATGAGGGATTCACCATCATCTTCTACACAGCGGAGCCGGTGCCTTTGGAGTTGCTGTCATCCTGAGGAGACTCCCACTCCAGCAGCACGTTGAACTCCCAAACCTTCTTCACCTCCACTGCTCTAACACAAAGGGGGGCAGCCACTCTGTGGCTTTGCCTTTACTCCATGACCCTTAAACCCCCAAAGAAGTCCATGGCCCACAAACGTCTACCATGGATCCCAAATACTCCCCCAAAAATGCCTGCCCTAGCACATCCAACCCCTAACCCATCCCCCAAAACATGCTGCTCCTATTGCCCCCAGTGCCTCCCATCCCAGTATGCCCAGTGGTCCCGGTACCCTCAGCCTAGTGCTGCCAGTACTCCTACACTAGGACTCCCAGTATAGCCCATCTCAGTGCTACTAGTGCCCACTGACAACATGCCATGAGAAATGCTCTCCCAGGCTGCCAGTAAGCATGCCCTACCAAGCATGGCCAGCCCAGCTCACCCATCCTAGTGCTTCCAGTAGTCCCTGTGCCATTGGTGACATGCAGTGGGAAGGCAGCTGTGCCTAGGATCTGCTTTGATGTAACCAGGATTTACAGCTCAAATTTTAAATAAATCTCCTCTCTTCTGGTGAGAAACCTGTGAGTGATTCTAACACCCTCACCCTGGCCCTGGTGCATTTGGGTGAGCAGAGGGTCATGGAGTTGGGAACAGGGCCACCTCAGTGTGCAGATGTCACCCACCCATGGCCCTGAATGGCATTCCTCTGAGAGTCTGAACGTCCCTGACCTCACAGGATCCTATACCAGCACCCAGAGGTCCTTGTCTCCAGGAAGCCCTCATCTTCACTGGAGGTCTCCAGCTAGGAGCAGCACCCTGAGGTGGGGCTAAGGGTCCTCATGGGTGTAGAGCAGGTCATATGGGTCACCAGGCACTTTGAGGGCCTTGACCCTGTGAGGGGCAGGTGATACAGAAGGGGTTTGCATGGTGATGGCAGGATGAGGGCACAGATCCCGTGGTGTCCCAGCATGGAGATCCACTGGCTGCCTACTCCCTGCCCATGCACCACTGGTCAGTTTCTGTTTGTATCAGGGAATGTTAAAGAACAAGCAAGTAGCATGTGTCACGATGGTTTTAATGCAATTTTAGATCTTGTGGCGCTGACATAGCTGACCTGCACATGTTGACAGACTTGTGTATGTTTATGTGCAAGTGCTTTCTTTGTTCAGACTTAAGAGTCAACTAAAAGCCCCTGAGTATTTCAGCAGGAATGGGTGTGTGGGTAACCTGGTCCTCCTGGTCAAATTAATTTAAAGTCACAAACACTATTCAAAATTCAGAGTCTAATGCTGTGATAGCTTCTGCAACTCCCAAATGCCCTACAAGAACATAACAACATGTGTGAAGGACCAAAATATGCAGATGCCTTTCTAACAGGGATTCTCCACCACTCTCCAAACCTTCCAGACCAGAAGACTATGGAAAAGAGGAGACATGGCTCAAGCAGAGCATTTCCACATATATAGAAGATACATATTTGCAATACTGTGTCAAGAAAATCATCCTTGGCTTTAAGAGGATCTTCAGCATATGGTTTGGTCTCTTGGTTGTGAGTAGATGGCAAAACAATACCATCAACACCTGCTCAGTTGAATCTGATCCAGATAAGTAAGTTATAGGTAAACAATCCCCTGCTAGCATGTGTTTAATAATAGCATACTCCGAATCCAGATAATCTGTACTTAGAGGGGTTTCTTGCAATCTCAGCACTCTGCTCTTAGGCATCTATTTTATTGGAGAAAGAGTGTAATTTTTGCCAAAACTACAGCTAAATCACTAGAGACAATAACATAAATCCTGAATTTAATGGGGTTTGGTTTTCTTGCTGTAGATAGCTAAAGGAACTCTTAAGGAGAAGATAGCAGGCTAGAAGAAGAGTAAAGAGAGAAATTATTTATTTATAACATATTGGGAACACAGTTCAAAGTACATCATTAACAGGGTGACTACATAATAAGGTGATCATAAAAGGATATCTAAAAAGCTAGTTAAAGACAAGGCATACATTATAGGCTAGTCATGGAAACTGGTAGGCTTTTTTCTCCCATAAGCAAAGCTGCACAAATAAAGACTGTCTCATTTCTGCAAAGGTAAAAGATTGATTTACTCAATCCATATATTTTCTTTATATTGTATAAATTTACTGATACTTAGATTAACACTTTCATATAGTTTATGATGTTAAATTTAAATACAGTATTATGTCTCATTAATTTAAGGTGCAATTTATCAAAATCTACAGTAAATATTTTCTTCTTAATCAGTTCTCTTTGGCACACTTCTGGTAAATACAAAAGTGTAGGATTGAATCGAGTATATAACACTGCAGGTATTTGGAGGGGGTTTTTGTTAGCATATGAATGTGATTTTATAGTTACCACAAGCTTATTCACAAAGAAATAACTCTATATGAATTTCAGTTTAATTTATATATAAAATGGCTAACTACTTCAATGTGCAAGGCAGAAAAAAAAATTGTTACAGCAACTCCTCCCTTGAGAGAGTGATTTTTGCACCATGGAAATCTTGTATAAAATGTTATAGAAAATGGAGATTTTTAATGAGGAAGTTCTTGGTGCTTCATATCTTACAGCAAGCCACCTGAGGACATGATTTTCTAGGCCCAGAAATGGTTTATAAGATACAGTTTAGCTGACAGGTTGGCACTGTAGTGGTGTTGCAGCTATAAACTTGCACGTTCCACTGACAAACTAAACCAAGGAGCCAAAAAAACAACCAGTCTGTGTAAGAAATTTAGTGAGACTGGCTTCTTTCTATGAGAAAGGTCTCATGAAACTCTAGTTCGTGCCTGAGATGTTTGGTTTTCTGAAAATTACTTTTTTATTTTTGGGAAGTGTCTTTCCTTTTTATATTATTTTACACAGACTAATTTGATTGGTGACAAGAGGACAAACCTCTTTAATTACACTGGTTAGACTAGAGGGACATCAAACAGAAGTGCCTCCTAAGGAAAATATGTAAGCAAATTTGCTGTTACTAAAACAGGCTTCTTGTTAACAGAAAAAAAAATTGGGAAAGGAATTTCAGAAAAGCAAACATCTCAGGTATGAATTAGGGTTACAGTCTCTTCCTATATTCTTGATATATGTGTGTATATATATCTATCTGCTTTTATTGCAAGGAAGAAGCATTTAGAATTTGCACTCTGCAGTTTTGTCTTTATGACCTCTGCTTACTTTGGGGCCAATATTTTGTTAAAATCAAAGGTGGACAACAGAAAACGGACTTATTTCTGTTTCTGATGGAAATGGATGAGGAGGCCATCAAAGTTAACATAAATAGGTAAAGTATCATTTTACAAAAGCTCTTCAAATGCCAGAAAAGCAAGCTCAGAGCAATTTATTTCACATCTGAAGGCCAATACCAGCAGCTGGCATTCACATTAAAGATATGGGGAAACTTAGCTACATAAATACTGGACATCTTTCAGTGACTAATTATTTCACAATTGAAGTAAAACAAAACTCTATTCACAGTAAAATGTACTTATTACAAGGCCCTTCTGGTCTGTTTTATCCTGAATCATGCAAGTAATATCCCCTCAGCTGCAGAAATTAGCATTTTGGCAAATGATCAAGTTACAGGAGTTGTCAAGTACCGTGAAACCATTTTAGAAGGCAAGGATGTAAAAAGGGATTTCATACAGGTGCTTTGTGATGTGGTAATGTGTAAAATGCTGGGCTACTCCTGAGTAAAACACATTTGGCTCTCCCAGCTAATAACCCATTTATGAGCATGCTGGTTCCAGAGAGGCATTTCACAGCCTCAGGAATAGTATATATTCAAAGAAAAAAAAAAAAGTATTTTACAACTGTCTTTTTCTTCAACCTATCAGTAAGGACTAACAATGGTGAATTCAAACTGTTGAAGGAGATGATGAGAAGGGGCAGAACTGGCAAGGAGAATCAGTCTGTGTGGTAAATCAAATGTAAGTGAGATGTAATTCATTCTCATTTTCCTTTAAGCTTTTTGAGATATTGCATATGGCCACGTCCCTTAGTGCTCCTGTTTTATCTGAAAGCTACTGGCTTTAAAACTGGGATGTCTGTGTGAAGGATATGGTGTCAGATTTATCTATAGCAAAGCCTCCATTGATGTAAGATTTCTTGGCCTGTGCTTCATCATTATCAAGTATTTCTGTTTCCAAGGCAAAAGGATTGACTATGTTGACTTCAGAGGTGACATCCATCTGTTCCAGCTCCCTTTTTGAGAGCTTCTCCACTACTCCTGTACCAAAGGCGTCTCCCAAGACATTCACCATTGTTCTGAATCGATCCCTATGGAACAAAAATCTTGTCAGACAAACCATTCAGTTGTTTAGAAAATCCTTTTAGTAAAAGGTACTTTAACTCATGCAGTGCTGTTTTCTTCCCAGTGCAGATTTGGGTAATTATTCAATTAAAAGAAAATAGTCTTGTAAAACAAGAAACAGAATTTTACCCACACGTATTTGAAGAAGCCTGGAGTAATTTTCATGGGAAATAACTTGGTACAGGACGTGCAAAACTGCAAGTCATATCACTTGTCTGTTAGAGCAGTAATTCCACTGCTGCAGCACAGTCTTACAGAATGTTGGAAGGACCACTTCTCAGGCTCCTGAAGTATGCTACACATTTGGTTCCGTTTGTAATGATAGACTGTAGGGTGCAGCAGCAGAGTCTGCATTGTGCCTTTTGTCATTCTAACAGTCATGTCCTCAGCCAGAAGAGCACCTAGCCCAGCATCTTCAGTATTCTGGCCCAAATCTGGAAAAAGGAAAGGCCTGTCTTCTGCTGACTTCTTCTTGTCAAAGGGCTGAAGTAAAAACTTGTACTAAACAAGTCACTTAAAAGAATATGATACTCCTGCACTATTAATTTTTCTCCAGACAGAAATGAGACATGCAGACCTCTGCTACTTGGCAGAGGAACAACAAACCCTTGCTAACAACCTTGATAATAACAAACTTATAACAAAGTTTGAAAATCGACATGGAAGTTCAGTATGGACAGTGGAAGGCCATGATTACCTGTTTTCAGCTACAGAGCACTACAAAGGCTCTGTGGCAGAACAAGTTTCTCCTTTTGTGCAGAGACATTGAGGTGGATATATTCACAATATTCTGCAATACTTCTACAACTGCTGAATTCCAGTGCTAAAAAGTTTTCCATGTGCAACAAAAATATATGGTAGGGAAATGAAGAGAGAACAGTAAAGATTCTAGGATCAGTGTGACAGGTGAAGAAATCAACACTACTGGATACTCATCTGCTATAACAGGACTATTCTATTATTTTTTCTATTTGTCATTTAACATGTGGAAGTACTATTCAAGCCTATGTAATGCAACCTTTGGCAAGTTCAGAATTAATAGTGGGTTGTTAATGAGCCACTACTAGCAACTACTTTGCAAAATGATACATTTTAGGCAATAAGTACAAAAGGTGAAAGTTAATAATCTATGTGGCATCAAAATGTGCATTCCATCTCCTGAGGTGCAAAATGCACTAGCAATGACCTCTGGTATATTGAATTAATCTTTAATTTGATTTACATAGCAAGCACATCTTAGTCTGAAAAATGCCCCAATTAGAAGCAGAAACATTATTTGTATGTTTCATGGTGGAACAAGTACCTTCCATGTACTAATACTGTGCCTAAAACCCACAAAAGCTATGGACTTTTAAAGTGGAGTAAAGATCAGATCCATAAAGTCGTGATTGCTCTAGGAAATAGGGTACTGTTCTCTCTCACACCCATAAGATAAGTAAAGGGCATCAAATGAAATTATTAGGATATAGACAAAACCAAACAAAATTCAATTATGTCCTGGCACAACACATCATTAGGGTGTGGAATTCATCTCCATAGGACTTGTGGAAACATGGGTCCCAAAGCAATGAGGCATTCATAGAAGAGAAAAATCACCTCTAACTCGGGAACTCCCTGTGTTGCAATTTGCAGGAGGCTGGGCAAATACTTTGGAAAAAGAACCAATATACATTCTTTCTATTCTTAGACTCTTTAGGTACCTGCTCTGAGCTAGTGGTTTGTACTGATCTGCACTATCTTTAAAAACACTAAATGCCCACTAGGAATAGAAGAGAGCTGGAGAAAACAAAGTGACTGTGGAGCACAGCAAACAAAACCATTAGACACAGTTGCCAACAGCTGATTGTAAGAATGTACTTGTGGATGGAACTGGTTAATTTGGAGGAATTATGCTTATACATAAATTGAATTGATCCCTGGATTGATACAACAGCCCTGATTTTCTGGAGATTGGCATTTCTCTCTATTTGCAAAACTGAGTTATGTAATCAAATAAATTAAATATATTTGTGAAATACATAGGTTGCTGCCAGAAATCCTTCAAGAAAATGATTGAAAAGGGTGGAGGAAGAACAGCAAGGCATTTATCTTGAGTGTAAATAAATCTGAAGAAGACATGCAAATATTATGAAATTATTAAGATCACTGGATTGATACCAGTGAAATATCATCCATGCAAACTGCAGGTGAAAAAGACCTTGGGCTAACCACTAAAGCTCATACAGTTTAGGATACAAAAGAACTAAAATTATATTCTTTAATTATAAAATTATATTCTTGTGAATCCTGTTGAATTTAACTTGTGAATCCTTGTGAATCCCTGATACCCTATGTATCATGGGACAAAACTGAGTATTGATGTCCTTCTGACCTCCAGAATACACTGTGATTCTTTGGGCTTTTGCAAAAGTAGCAGAGATACACACTGATGTAACTTAAACAGAAAAGATTTTTGGTGAAAAAGCTTCTCCCCAGAAAGAGCAGATGAATGGGACTGAGAGATTTTGAAGTGCTCTGATATGGTTGGGATTAGGCATAAGGGTAACTGTTACCCCTGCCCTTAGAGGGGCAACACGTTGCGACGTGGTGTGGACCCTCACAGAGGACAGCAGCAGCAGCAGCAGGGTCAAACATGGAAGGCTCTTTATTATCTGACTCCAATAACTTATATACATTTTGTACAGAGGGCCCAGATTGGCCCAAAGAGGTTACAACCTCCTGACTTCGCTGGTCAATATGACCATTAGTTAAGTTCTTTCTCAGAGAACAAGAATGCAAAACATACAGATAAATTCTAAGAACACAATATTGTTTACATGAAGCAGCGTGAGAAAGCTGCTGCAAAGACTCAAACACTTGAAAGCAAGAAATGCAGGGGCGACAGGTCACTTTCTGAATTTACATGTGTGCTTGTTGATCGACGGCTGGGCCAGTGCCCTCATTGAAGAACTAGCAAAGCAGTGCTGGCAGCACAGACGTGTACAGCTGGCTATATTGTCTGCATGTGGAATCCTGGTTCAGTTTTGCTTTTTTCATGTCGTGCTCCACTGCCAGTGTATGGATATTATGTACCTTGCAACTTGTAGCTACATTTGATTTTTATGAATGATGCATATGTTTAGCATAATGTGGTGACATCTCTGACACTTTAGAGACATTTCTTGGTACAGTCAAATTTGTCTGTTTTGAGGATGATGCCCATGATATATTAGTGCTGTGACCACTACTTTAAGGCAGAAAGCATCTCTGAATGTGAAGTTATTCACTGCCATCCCATGCAGTAGGACTTCTCTCAAAATCAAAGCCATTACTGCATTCAACTCTGAACAAGCCTGACCATTAGAATAATCTTTGTCCATTTTCTGCAACAGTCCTAAATGATTTTATTGTTTTCTTTCTCAGACTCACACATTTCCAGGCAACTTATGCAAGCATTAAAAAAAGAAAAAGGAAAAATCATTAAATAAAAGGTGTCTTTAACTTACAGAAGCCAATCAACTGCAATGATCAGAGTTACATCCTCGGCAGGCAGGCCAACAGCACTCAGCACAATCACCATGGTGACAAGTCCGGCTTGGGGCACGCCTGCAGCCCCAATGCTGGCTGCTGTAGCTGTTACACTAAATCCCAAATAAAACCCAGAAAAGGCATTCAGAATATGTTAATCACAGAAACTCTGTTTTATGGCACAAATAGTTTTATTTCACCGCAAGAAAGATGCCTAAATGTTTCAGTCTTCCTCTTGAATAGTATTTACTCAAAGTTGGGTGCCAAGCTTATAGGACAAGCCATGTTCTGATGCACTGTTATGGTTACACTGGAGTATAAGAGGCAGCACATGTCTAGCAAGCAAACTGGACAGATCAAAGGTAGAGGCTGGGTCTGAGTTAGGTTTGTGAGTGTTTGCAGGAAAGAATAATGGCAATTTTCGTAACTGTGCTGTATACTAGCTGCATATCCTGGCCCATCCTACCTCCTCATCAGGTTGTGCTGGCTAGGCCTTGGATCAAGAAGGGAGAATGTTTGTTGTTTCTTGTGCTGTGAATGATAGTTTAAACTTTCTCATGGAGTATCCAAAGTTAATGTACCATTCACACAAAAGCTCACTTCCCACAAAATGCATGTGATGGCTTTAGTCTTACCTAATTGTAATTATTTGGCCAATATCCAGTTCTAAGTCATTCAGCTGTGCAATAAATACCGCTGCTACTGCTTCATAAAGAGCTGTGCCATCCATGTTGATGGTAGCTCCAACTGGAAGAACGAACCTTGTGATTCTTTTGTCAATCAAGTTATTTTCTTCTGCACAGCGGAAGGTGACAGGCAAAGTTGCTGAACTGGGACATAATGAAACACATAAAGTAAGCGCAGGCAACAACACACCATTTCCATTATGTTTCCTTTTCCTCAGAGCATGATCTGCTTTATGACTCAAACAGAGATTGAGTCATAGGAAGGAAGGCTGTACCATGAAAAACCAAAGCAACTTTTGTTATACCTTCTAATATAGCTAAGAAATAGAAAGGAAGAAATAACTAAGTCTTAGTTGTTCTCAAAATTACACGGTGAATTGCCATGGTTTATGTAGTCACAAAAAATGTGCAACAGCTTAAATGCTGTCAAGTCTGCAGCTAATGAACTGAATGGCAAAGAACTGCCTCCTTCTGGGAGAGGCAGACTCTCGTTAGTTTAAGGCTAACGCACCCTGTAGTGCCCTTTGGGTACGACAGAAATAATGATGAAAAGTATTTCAGCCTCCAGGGAACTGAGAACTGTTCAGTTCATACCAGGCCTTTTAAAAAAGCAGCAACAGAACCAGAGCACAGACTATGTAATTACTACTAGGTACATTACAGAAAGAAAGATCTTTCTTTTGTTTACCTGGAAGAGATCATGAGGGCTGTCAGAAGTGCCTGAGCCATCCCCATGGCAAACCGTAAAGGATTTTTCCTTACTATTATTAAGTAGATAAGTGGCAGAATTATACTGGAATGGATTGCAAGTCTGCAAAATAAAATTGACTAGTTAAGCAAAGAAATCCATCTCACTGTCTTTCTTTACTAAGATGGTGATAATAGGTACCCAGCTCTATACTCAAGTATACTTATGAAACACTAAAGGTGACTTTAGTGACACCTTGGTGCAAAATTTAGAGAGAATGCCACGTTAATGAAAAGCAGACTAATTCTGTTTTACACTTCCTTTTGGAAAGGAGAGTGAGACCATATATGATAAGCTGAACAAGAATTGACTTGGAAATAATTTTAGACTGATAAAAATGAGAAGCCCAAAGTAATACATAATACTTTAACTGATGTGCAGAAAATGATTTGCAGTAACACTAAAACACTTCACTCTTTTAACAAATCCTTACAATGCAAACCAGAGACAAATCAAGAAACCAAATCAATTTATTATTCTCAGTTTGTCTGCCCTTATTACAGAACATGTTTTTGGAAATAAAGCTGAACATGTTTTCTAGTTAGGGACAGCTGAAATGCACATCTTTCTGGAGAAACTTCAAAATATGGACCTTCAGAATAATTCACACCTGCTCTGGGGAAAACTGTGTAAGCTCAGGTCTACAATTAAAATGTGGTGAGGTTTAAATAAGATATATGTAGTCTAAGCATTTTTAATATTGTAAGATGCTGAAATACTGTATTTTGAAACTATTAATTTTTAAAATTATGTGGATTGACTCACAGAAGATCAACTTGCTCTCTTGAATTTAGCAGCTCAGATGTATTTGCCTGGGTATTTGTATAGATCTCAGGGACAAAATCATCCTTCACCTTATGCATTAATTTTGAACACGGTGCAATAATCCTGAACACACATGAATGCAGAGCTTGTGGGCACTGAGATAAGAGGTAAACTGACTGCTGTAAGTACATTTGAAATGAATATTCTCTATGTTTGAAGGTTGCAATTACAGCAATATCAGTTTTTTGTGGAAAGAAATTATCACATAGCCTGGAAATATAAACCCAAAAACTGCCATCACCTTGGAATTTTTATTCTGCCTTCACAAAATGTTCATGTGCACATTCCTGTGTTGTAATAGTGCTTTATGGTTTCAGAGCAGTTGATAAAGATAGCAATAAATCATGCTACCATTTGTTCTGCCAAAAACAGACATTTAAGAGACCAGTAGCTACAGTACAGAAATCCACAATGGCATCAAAAAACATCCACAAAACCTACACATGTGTTTCCTTGGAAAAATTATCTTTTTAAAAGGAACAAGCAATAAAGTTTTCATTCTGTATGGGAACATATAACATATTTAGTGGAATGTAAATAGTAGCATGCAACATGTTTTGATAAAATTTTGTAAATACCTAGAAAGAAATCTAGCAATTTATACATGCACCACCACAAGGTACCATTGTATAAATTGCTAGGTTTGTGACACACCTAAGAACAAACAGAATGCTGCAGAATATATAGGGGAAAAAAAAAATAAGAAGTGGCATGGGTGTAATTTGCTGTCTTAATAAAATGTTAATGAGACTAAGCATTTCAAGTATGTCTGAATCTAAAAGCATATTGACTTAGTTATTTGAAAAGTTTAGATCTGCCCCTTTTTAGCAACAGCATGAACATGACATTATTCAAAATAAAGTATTTTTGTGTATCTGCTTTGCTACTACTGGTTTTCCTGAAACAACTTTGAAGTAATATTTATTTTTCTTCCTAAAATGCAATTCTCAGCAAGCAGCAGAAATTTTTATACTAAAAATCATAATCAGTAATTGAACACAGAAATTCTAATAGCATTCATTTTTAAGTTAGGAAGAATCTTGTCCCTCAGAATCCCAAGCTGCCGTTTGATATAGGAGTATTTCTTACAGGGATGTAGCTGCCTTGCTGCTTTCAGAAGAGTAAAGAGCCAGGCAAGGAGAGTCTACTTGCTGCAAGTGATTTTTTTTGTTGTTGTTGTTTGGGTTTTTGTTTGTTTGTTTTTGTTTTGTTTTGTTGTTTATTTTTTTAAAAATTCCCCCTCCTACTTCAGCCTGAGCTCCTCTGGCACTTAAATTATATCTCTACTGAGTTTCCTCTGCTGTAACTTCTAATATGTCCTCATCCTGACTCTGCAACAATTAATCCTGAGAGACTTAAGATACTTAGTGGCAAATTGCACCAAAGACACTCAGAGAAGTCTGTTCCTTCATGGTGACCTGAATGAGACATAGAGACTGAGATGAGTTGCAGACAATGGTGGATGAGTGCTGGTAGGAAGGCTGAGGCTATGAAAGGTCACAAATAATTAAATTGGGAAGAAGGTGAGCTGGTTAGAGAGGTTAAAAGAAAGAAAGCAGAGGATAAGACAATTATCTTGATAAGGAATACAAGAAATGTTTATGATAACCTACTATTTTCAGGTTCAAGCTTAAAGAGAGGATGATAAGCAGCTACAGAAGACATCAATGAACAGAATACACTGCAAACAGACAGGATTAAGCATAACAGTGAAAACCAAAATGATGGTGGGAACACCAATTTTTAAGAAACATCAGTTGTTAAGAAACCAAACAAAGAGCAACATTTCTCCTTTTTCCTGAGAAGTAAGAGAAAAGGATATTTATGTAGGCTGAAGAATGTAGAACAAGCACCTTTCCCCTGCAGCCTATAGCCTGTGTACATGTCCATATCTGCTCCTGTGATCTGATAACAACATGCTCTCCCTGACGGTCAGTTTTTCAGAGAATGCACTGCCATTAGCCCTTATCCACAGTGCCTTGAGCCACACTCATGGGAGCCTACTCTGCAGGAGACAGAAATGCTGCAGAGATCTACCTGAGCACCCGTCAGAGAAAATGGTGTCATGTTTGGAGGAACAGAGAGAAAAACCTTTTTCTCTCCAGGGATGCAAAAGTGCTCACTACATACAATGTTTTTGATGGCACCTGGGGTTCTACTTAAAATCGTTGTGCCTGTCAAGCCAATGGTTACCAGCTAAACAGGAGGCTATACAATGGCAGTTTACTTTGCAATCAGAGTACTTTGGAGAAGGCACTGAGTCTTCACAAACATCTTAAGAAGACTTGCCTGGTTACAGTACAAATAGGAATCTGTATCCAGTAACCGATAGGTAAATAAAGTCATAAAACTTTATAGGTAAATAAGTCATAAAACTTGCTATCATATCTAAAACTAAAACTTGCTATCTGATGTAAAACTGAAGACAAAACGCAGTAGTAATCCATTCAACATATTCCTCCTCTGAATTAACTGGCGTTAATAACACAGAAAACCTGCAGAAGTGATACACTATCATTCTGTCAATGATTTCTATCTAGCTTGTGACTGGGGTGTCATTTATAATTTGTATAGAAAATATTAGAGTCTTGACTTACCATCTCTTAGTAAATATCAGCTTTTGAAACCTGTAAAAATCTGACTTATTTTCCAAGTGCAAACAAATACTCACAAAAAACTGCATAATGCATTAGATGAACATAACTTGCACTCGGCTCTGTAACATTTTGAAAAAGTAATGAATCAGTGCTATTTCTGGAGCAGTAATTCTTATTTAGAAAGGAATTTTATCTTTGATTTTCAAGCAGCTAGTCAAAACATGGCTTATGAATAAAACAAAACAACAGCCTTGAAATAAATGTGCTTATCTAGCATAGATTAATGCAAAAACCCCAGAGATTCTTCTTGATTATTTATGAAGCAGTTTGCATTTAAGACTAATATATTACCATTCTCTTTGCTTGGCTGTTAAAAAGTGTGTGAATGACATTCGAAAAATACCATGCAAATGCATAAAGTGTGGGGAAAGAAACTCTTGAACAACTTTGGGCCTAGCCTCTAGACAAATTATATATAAATCCTTAGTATACTGAATGAATTATAGGAGTGAATGCTAAGGTAATGGACCAAGACTGCCTAGAAGGCTGTGCTTCACCGAACTGGAAATAGAAATTTAAGCACATTTATCTTATTGGGACTGTAATATCCATTTATCTGACAAAAGAGCCCATTTAGAGATATACAATAATCTGGTATTATAATCTATCATTTGGAGCAGTTAAGTTATTCTAAAGTTCCACTGCTGAAAGGCTCCACAATGCAGGTGTAACCTCCTCCACCAAGACTGTTCTACACAGACAATGGCTAAGAAAAAAAAAGTAGAAAAAAGTTCTGATGCTTGGCTATGTTATTCAGGTTGCAACTTCTCTTTTTGCAGCCTCACCATCTATCCTAACTCTGAAGGAGGAATTAGCAAACAGTGCAATCCTCAGAACTTCTCTTGATGTCAGCTGTCTGCTCAGCACTGGAGAGGGAAGGGATCAGTCTATCATCCTTTATTGTGCACTGCTCTTACTATACATCTGTATTCAGCAGGGAAAGTTTGGTCTGTGTTGCTACACCTTGGGCCCAAAAATTCCATGCAGGTTCCCAACATAATCCACTTACTTGTGTATGTTTTATAGGCTGGCAAGCCCTACTAAGACATAATTCATAACCTCACCTTTAATACAACAATATTTGCTGCTTCAGCCCAAGTTGAAGATGAAACAATGAATACAAGAAAAGAATTTGCATTTAGGCTTTGT